>NC_141699.1:290939985-292139985 GCF_964263255.1 Lissotriton vulgaris
GAGGTTTTAGAGGTCTTATTGGCAGATAGGGAGAAGAGAAGTTGTGTGTCGTCCGCGTATGAAAAGATAGACAACCCAGCTTCCTCCGCTATGTTGGCCTGTGGGCTGACATAAAGATTGAATATTACAGGGCTCAGTACACCAAAAGAAGATTCATAGATCTTGGAACAGGCTGAGGTGGAAAATACCTGGAAGGTTCTTCCAGTAAGAAAGTTCTCAATCCACTCCAGCGCCAGGCCATCAATGCCACGTGATTGTAAAACTTTAAGGACAGTGCGATGAGACACCGTATCAAAGGCGGCACTTAAGTCCAACAGAATAAGTGCAGCCGTTTCACCTTTATCAAGTAATCGACGGATGGTTTCGGTAACCCCCAGAAGAGTGCTTTCTGTCGAGTACTTGGCTCTAAAACCAGATTGGGATCCGTGTAGAATTTCGTTGTCTTCAACAAATTGAACTAGCTGTTGGTTCACATGTTTTTTTAGTATTTTAGAAAAAACAGGGAGAAGAGAGATAGGCCGAAAGTTGGATGGTTCTGCTGGATCAGCATTGGGTTTTTTCAGTAAGGGGACTACCATTGCATGTTTCCACTCTGTCGGCAGGACAGCCTCTTTCAATGAGGCATTAAGTAGTTCCATCATGGGCTGTAGAGAGCTGTGCTGCATTTTTTGAAGGATCTGAACTGGTAGTGGATCGTTCCGGGAGCCTGATTTGAGACCATTCAAAATATCAAAAAAAGACGCCAGGTCAAGCAGTTGCCAGTTCATGATTTTATGGCCGGTCGCAGGATCAGATGTGGCCTCTGCATTCTTATCTTCAATATGACAGGATGTGGTGTTCTTTTTAAGTTCCCCCTTATTAGTTGATAATTCTGTGTAAATCTTTTCCACCTTCTCAATAATATTAGTATATGATATATAGTGTCACATTGAGTTTAATTAAGTGCCTGGGGTGATTGCTGGCAGGAGGCTCCCGAGAGCTCGCCCACAAGTTTAAACAATACTTTAGCATTGTTCTGGGTGGATAGTATGGTGTTATTAACGTACGTGTGCATGTGCGCTTTTACTGAGAGAATTATAATTTCTTTTAGCCGTTTTATAAGTAGTCCTGGATTCTGAGGCGTTTTCCTTACGCCACTGTCTCTCGAGGGCTTTACATTTAGTTTTTTCTAATTTTAGAATTTCCTTGAACCAAGGGGCAGGCGGGCGATGATTATTTATTTTCATGGAGGATGTAGGGAGACAGACATTTACGGAGTCCATGATCCAGGTACGGATGGTATCGGCATCTGATATACCCAAAGAAGGAATGCCAGATATTGTTGATGCCAACTGGTGATTCAGGGACTCGATGTTCTGCTTTTTCCAGTTTCTGTGTTTTCTGCTAAATAGTGAATTAGAAAAGTCATTCGATCCGGCATCAAGTGATACATTACATTCTACCAAAAACTGGTCAGACCAGGTTAGTGGAAGAGCTGTCTGACATAGGATGTTGGATAGGTTAGAAAAAACAGGGTCAAGCAGATGGCCAGCCCTATGAATCGGGCCCGAGTTACATAGGCGCAGGGTTAAAGCTTCTAGGTCATTAATAAAGGTGGAGCCAATTTTACAGGCGTCATCATTGAAGTGAACATTAAGATCTCCTACAACCGTGAAATTAGTGGCTTGAAGCAAAAAAGGGGTGATAGCTTCTGGAAAGTTAGCTGCCCAGTGACCCGCTGGGCCAGGAGGCCAGTAAACGAAGAGACCAGTGAGCGTAAACTTGGGTGTAAGGAGGAGCTTAAAAAGGCCGGCTTCACAGCCTTCGAAGCCACTGTCTTCCCATTTACAGGAATATTCGTTTTAAAAATTATTGCAATGCCTCCCCCTGGTCTATCTTTTCGATCTTTCCTGACGATTGAATAGCCAGTAGGAAGGGCTGTTGCAATATCAGGTCCTGAGCATTCATGTAGCCAGGTCTCAGTGAGGAAAATGGCATCAGGTTGGCATTGGGAGTTGTGCAGCAAGTCAAAGATATCCTCTTTGTGTTTAGCTAAGGATCTACAATTTAAATTAAAAAAAGTAAACTCTGCGCCGGTCAATCCTTCTTTTACCCCCAGTTATAGGTGGATATTTAGGATTTAAATTTGTGGCTGTTTTAGGAGCCTGTTTATTATCTGAGAGAGAGGAGCAAGTAAAGTGGCAGCAGGAGCAGGGAAGAATGAGGCTTCCTGGTTTAAAAATAGTGCAGTGGGCATTGGGTCTTATTTGCAGTTTTAGTAGGAATTCGGACGAGTATTTCCTAATATTTCTGCCTAAAGGGGCAGGGGTTGTGGCTCCTAGGCCCGGTCGGGCACGGACGGGCGCAGACGGGGTTGCCTTTGGCGCGCCAAAGGCGCGTCCGGTGCGCGAAGAGAGGGGCATGGATTTAAGGTCGTCAATCAGCTGACTGCTGACGATGTCACTCTGGCTCCCCCGCCTCCTCCCAAGACAGCCAATACCGCCGCTCCCTCCACAACAAGCGGGCGTACCCGTGGTGGACCGGGGAGCGAGTGGCAACAAACGGTTAATTAGCAAACCCTCTCTGTTAAAGGGGGTAATATTGTTCTAATGAACATTGATGATTACAAAATCAAAGCAATGTGACAGCTTAGCGATTCCAATTTCAATGAAGTGATCAACTGGGATATTAATGAAAACACTGTTAGTACTTACTATAACTTGCTGAACAAGTGGTGGAAGGCTGGTCTCCTAGATGATGATGAAGATAAGTTTCTAAAAAATAACAGCCCAAGAGCCCCAGGTTTATATCTTTTACCAAAAGTACATAAACATCCCTCTAAACCACCGGGAACACTTGTTTCCTCCAATGGAGGTCTTCTTGAGAACACATCCATTATCTTGGATCATTTTCTAGCCCCATGTGTGACTGATTTAAGATCTAATTGCAAAGATAGCACAGATTTTCTGAAAAGAATCCATGATATCAAATGGGAGAAAGGGTTTGTTATGATTTCCTTAGATGTGGGTTCTCTTTACACCTGTATAGGTGTGAAAGGTGTTGAATCTTGCAAGTATTATCTTCAGAGACAATCAATTGACATGTTGGATCACACAATGATGTTGAGACAAATGATGTTATATTGCCTATAGGAGAACATTTTTCTGTTTGCAAGATATTATACCGACAAAAATCTGGCAGAGCAATGGGCACTTGCTTCGCCCTCAGCCTAGCAAACTTGATCCTGGGCTGATGGGAGGAGCAAGTGGCATGGACCGATATCAATGAGAAGTACACTGAACATGTACCTTTATGGTAAAGATATATTGATGACCTTTTCATCATTTGGGATGTGTAAAGGATCTAGCTCTGGAGTTCATTGATTCACTATAAGATAATAATTTAAATTTGAGTTTTACTCATAAAATAAGTGATACTGCTTGCGAATTTCTTGCTATCAGAGTCATGGTAAAGAACAAAAAGTTGATAACCAATCTTTTCAGAAAAGACACTACAGGCAATACTACCTTGCATGCACACAGCCATCACCCTGCCTCCCTTTTTAACAGTATACCATATGGGGAAATATTGCGAGCCCATAGGAATTGCAGCACTGATGAGGGCTATAAAAATGAAAGTAAAAACATAAGACAACGATTTAGACAGAGAGGTTATTCCGATAAAATCCTGTCACAAGCAAGAAACAAATTACTTGGTGTAAAACAGATGGATGTCCTCTATCAAAACAGAGAGACATCCAGGGAAAAAGAATCAGCCAACATCCGTCGTATGATCACCACATACAATGCAAGATCAAACAGGCTCAAAACCATCATGAGGAGACATTGGGGCCTCATTCAGGCAGATCTTATAATCGGAAAAATTGTAGGCGATTTCCTCATTGTAACCTATAAAAGACCATGATCCCTTAAGGATAAATTGGTCCAGACTTTCCATCAATTGGACCCAGCTACCACTTGGTTACAGGTCAAAGAAGGGTTTCACAAGTCTAATTCGTGCAAAGCTTGCAAATTTACTTCCAGCTGTAAAGCATTCAAAACCCATGATGCCAAAAATAGATCTATTGCTAAATTCATCACATTTACTACATAATTTATAATTTACTTGTTAGAATGTCCGTGTGGTCTTAGATATATAGGAAGCACCAAATTGCAACAAAAAATTACATCCTAGAACATCAAAGGGCTATAACTAATATGGACTTAAGCTATCCTATAGCGAGACATTTCTATTACTCCCACAACTGTAACAATAAATTACTCCTTTTCTGTGGGAGCTATAGAGTAATGAAACACGTACGAGGAGGTGACAGGGAGAAACAGCTATGCATTCTCGAATTTAGGTACATTATTGATCTTAATACCAGGATGCCTTTTGGGCTGAATAGGGAGGAGGAATTGTGCACACACATAAGAATTTAATGGTCAATTCTCCTATGTTATCTCTGCATTCATGACTACATATTAGGATAATTGTCCTTTTTAAATTTGATGTTTCTTCACATTTAGAAACTTTCCTTTCTTGCTTTCTTTTTGCTAAGGGTTCCTTATCTTTATTTTAAATTTTGGGTGCATGCAGAAATAGTCAGAATTTGTTGTGATTCATACATATACCAGCTGAGCATTGGCCCATGATTGAGTTATGATCGACAAGAAATTCTATTATGTGATCATATTTGGAAATAAGCTGCATGTGCAGACAATTTTACAGCTTATGTTTGGATATATGAAGGGTTGGATGCTACTCACAATAGGATGGATGGCGCCTTATGTGATTGCCCGCCCCAGACTTTTGTAATTTGCATTTATAGATAACTTGGAAAATGTAATTAAATGCATTTCTTTCTTTCTCCAACTGGTTAACTGGTCAACACATGGCATGCATGATGGACTGTTAATTTACAATATCGTTACAGTGTTTAGCTGCATATTATTGTTGTACAATTTTTTCATTCATTTTTCTCTTGTTGGACATTTAGCAAGAAGAATTGATTAGGCGTACAAGCATCATATGATTTAACATATTTATGCTGCTTTAAAATGACACCGCTTCGTATTACGAATCTGTTTTATGGTAAAATTATCCCCTTGTCTATTAGGTCACATGACCATATTTGCTCCAATGTTAGGATTGCTGATAGGCATGCACATTTGTCCTCTTGTATTAACAAATTTGTATTATCCAAATTTCATGACACAATGAATGTGTACTGGATAATTGGCACTTTGTTGATCATGCTGCGATCTGATTCCGATATCACATTGATTTTCTTTTGCATTACGGTGTATCTTCACAACATTCTGGTTTGAGTTTCCGTTTGTTTTTTACTTAATTTCATTTTAAGTTGAATATAATTCGAATGACAATTGCTTTTTAATAATTTGATATTGTTTTTAAGATACCAAATGATAAACGAAATGCTCATGTTATAGTAACTTTTCTATAACTATCATGACATCATTTGTATTTAACGGCTTGCTTGGTTAACTTGCTAAAGACCGCTTCGGCTGAAATGCGTTGTTTTTTTCACTATTAAATTATCTGTAATTGAATGAGTGTGCTGCTTCATTCCTTCAGGATTGGACTTCTTTGACATTTGTATCTTCCTGCCGCCACCGCAGACACCGACACTGAAGGCAGGAGTACGTCATTCTGGCAGTTACCTGGAACCTAACTGAGGAAAATGATACCAAGGTAGTACGTCTCATTACCACCTTTTGCTCTCAACAACGCAAACTGAGACGCATTATCAACTCAGAATGGCCTATCATCTTGACTGATGTCATTCTGGGTCCTATTCTACCGAGTAAACCGGCCATCACCTTCAGGAGAGCTTCCTCCATGAAGGATGCTCTAGACCATGCCCAACCAGAACTGACATTTAAACGTACCTGGTTGGCGAAAACTGTTTTTTTCAAATGCACGTCCTGTCGTGCTTGTACATTTGCAGTCAATGGGACCCACTACAAGTCAGCATTCAATGATAAACCCATTCCAATCTTAGAATGTCTGACTTGTAGGAGTGGCCATGTGATTTATCAACTGAAGTGTACCTGCAATCTTTCTTACATTGGCAGCACTAAGCTACCAGCCAATCAACGTATTCTACAACATATACGTGCGATTGTAAACTCAGACAGCAACTACCCGGTGGCTCGCCACTTTAAGGCTGTTCATAACAACAGATTGAAAGATTTACAATACAAGTTTCTAGGGTCTGTCCCCAACCCCGGACGGGGGGTAGACAGGGAGAAACTCCTATGACAAAAGGAGACCCACTTCATCCTTTTACTCGATTCTAAGGCACCTAATGGCCTAAACGCCACTGATGAATTACACAATTTTCTATAAAATTGATCTGAATCCACTTTTTTGAGTTTTTGAGAAGGTTTACTCATAGTAAACTAATAACATACGAGTAGAAAATCTATGAATTTGATTGTTGTATATATTATGAACTTTGATGATTTTCTAATACTGTGCTTCAGCCTCAACCGTTGAATATTATCTATTGTTCACATTTTTAGTTTTTTCACTCTAATCACAAAGAGCACCTCTTTTTTCTTCGGTTGACAATCTGTGAATCATGTTTGATATTGTGTGCAGTATATTGTTCTGTGGAAGACACAACTTTGTTATAACCAGGTTGAAAAATGTTTTACTACTTTTTGGTAATTTCTATATGAATTTAAACATTTTGTAAAAATGAAATTTTGATCATATTTGATTGACTTCTTTGTGGAAATTACAATATATTAATTTTTAATATTGTATTTCAACCATACGTTTATATACTTATGCACTATGCAGGGATTTGTCCGCCTGTCTTCGTGTGACCCTTAATTTTTGTTGTGGTTATGCATATTTTTTGCCCAAACAAATTGTATATTTCATCAACATTATGACTCAAGCACTATGCTGTAATTTGTTGGGTTTTATATTTGTAGCTCACAATATTCATTTATACATGTGGTATTTTAAATATGCGATTTATGTTATGTCAATCGATTTCGTTATGCACTTATACTTATTTTCATGGGTGATAGAGCTCTTTTCACACTATTTATTGTTTCATTTGCTGTGGGCGCGTTATGTGACCAAGCTCCTTTGACGGAGCGAAACGCGTCAGGGAGAGCATTAGCTCTTTACTTTTTTGCTCAATAAAAATTCCACTTTGTAAATATGGTGTGATGGCGTCTTAGCTTCCCGCTAATTGACCCGACAGTGAAGAGGTCCGCGCCTGTTGTATCGCCGCTTCGTAAGCGGTCAGGAGTGCTGTTGATATATATATATATATATATATATATATATATATATATATATATATATATATATATATATATATATATGTATGTATGTATGTATGTATATATATATATAGGGCAGACATTTACAGATTTATAAGGAAATTGAAACTTAAGAAACAATTCCTAAACAAGACAGCCAGCACAGAAAATGCTCCAACAAGACCAGTGACTAGCACATCTGAACTGGCAGTCAGTGACCTAAATCTATATCGTGACATGTGCCAGCTGGGGGATAATGAGACTATGGGGACACAGGAGATAGTGGCATCCAGTGGTCAGATGAAACCAATTACCCCATTCAAGCCTAAGTCCAAATACATTCCTCTGGCGGCACGTGATGGTCTTGACTCGTTTAGCGATGCTGTGGTGCAACAAGTGAAAAAGATGGCCTTAAGGACTGACAATAATAAGCGACAATTTACGAATCAGGAAAGAAAATTAAAACAATTGTCCACTAAGTTAAAAGATGCTGAAGTTATAGTTCGGAATTCAGACAAAGGCGGGAACATTGTTTTATGGCCTACCACGGAATACCTTGAGGAGGCGCACAGGCAATTAGACGACCCACAATGCTATACTAAGAGCAACCCCCAGAAATACAGGGCAATGTTAGAGGCCTTGTGCAAGAACCTGGTGGCATGGAAGGGCCTTGGCATGCTAAGTGGAGATGAGTTTAAGTATGTTAAAAAAGATCATCCACTCACTCCATATATATATTTCATACCAAAGGTCCACAAGAGTATCTCCAAACCACCAGGCAGACCAATAATTGCAGCTTGTGGTGGCCCGTTGGAAAACCTCTCAAGGTACATTGACTATTTTTTGCAGCCACACATGAAATCTTTAAAGCCATATGTACAAGATTCTAGTGACTTTCTGCGAAAACTAGAGGATGTAGTGTGGAGCCCAGACTTGCTGTTGGTAACATTGGACGTCAGTTCATTATACACATGTATAAAGCATAAAGATGGCCTGCGTGCATGTGAGTACTATCTGAGCCGCAGGCCTATCGAACTGGCCCAACATACCAAAATGCTTTTAGAAATGTTAACATTCTGCCTTAACAATAACTTCTTCATTTTTAATGGACAAATGTACCAACAGGTCCAAGGTGTAGCAATGGGGACCAGTTTCTCCCCCAGTTACGCGTGCCTGTTTATGGGCTGGTGGGAGGAACTGGTCCTCAGGCACAAATTTGAGAAATACTGCACCACTAACATCACCTGTTGGCTCCGTTTTATTGATGACTTATTTATTGTATGGCGTGGTTCCGAGGAAAGTGTTTTTAATTTCATACATGAAATCAATGAAAATGATCTTAATCTGCAACTGATGTAAGCAGGGAATCGGTGACATTTTTAGATGTACAGGTTTTTATATCTAATAATATTCTTACCAGTACCCTTTTTAGGAAACCAACGGCAGGTAACACTCTTTTACATGCCACGAGTGCTCATCCCCAACATCTAATCAAATCCATACCTTACGGCGAGATGCTACGCATCCGCCGTATTTGTAGTAATCATGATGACATGATTGTTAAACAACATGAAAGTTTTCTAAGATTTGTAGATAGGGGTTACACTGCTAAGATATTGAACACTGCTATAAGGAAATCCAGGCTTAAAGAAAGAGGGGACTTGTTGATTGAGAAAGTGAAACAATGTGATAAAACCAATGAAGTTAGACTTATTCTGACTTATTCCAAACTGGAGAAAGAAATCAGGAGTATAGTCAGAAGAAACTGGCACTTTGTAAAAGATGATCCCATGATTGGCGATGTGATGCCCCCAAATCCTTCCATTACCTTTCGTAAAAGTCTAAGTATGGGCTCCATCCTCTCAAAAAACAGTGAAGAAAACATAGGCAAGGAGCCTTGGCGACCCACCAGCAGGGGCTTCTATAAATACCTGGCATGTAAGGCTTGCCAACATGGTGTTAACACCAAAAAATACACAACAGTAATTCCAAGAACTACGAGGGAGATAAAACAGCATTTAACCTGTAGAACTGAATACTGTGTGTATATATTGGAATGTGACCGCAAACTCAAATATATTGGTAGCAGTAAACTGCAAATCCACAAGCGTATCTTACAACATCTGCGCGCCATTGTAAATAAGGACCAGAGTTATCCAGTGGCCAGACACTTTGAGGCGTGTCACAATAGTAAGCCTCAGTGTCTCAAATACTTCGCTATAGAATCCATCCCGCTTACTAAAAGAGGAGGCGATAGGGAGGCGTGTATGCGCAGGCTTGAAACCAAATATATTTTGGAGTTTAATTCAAAGTGGCCGGGAGGTCTTAACACCACGGAGGACCTCCACACATACCTTTGATCACTTCATGATAATGCCACATCTTAGCCATATAGTTAACACCATAATACAACAACATACCATACTATAGGAGGAGTTGGTCCGCACCTTGCACTTTTTTTGCACATTTGTATTTATATTGTAATGTATTGTGCATTATTTATATATTGAGTGTAAAGTATGAGTGTGTGTATATATATGAATTGATTGATTTTAGCCGTCGTTTTAAATATTAGGGTAGTCTTTTTATCCTGATGTTTGATATGATAGCTGATTTTAGTCATGTCACCGATTCCCTCTTTTTTATAGATTGGTTTTATGGTGTGATTTTTTCTATATGTGCTACATTGATAATGTATGATCATATCTTGTCTTGAATATTATAAGTATAACTCTGTTCGAATAGAGTTAAGATTTTCCCTCCCCATACTACCTCATTCCAGTATATCCCTCCAGCACCAGCCACTTTATCTGTATCTGCACTTTGTTTGCACGATGTCACTTTATGGAAAAAATTATATATTTTTTCTAGTTGACACGAAGCCACTTTAAAATACAGGTGCAATAATATGGTTGAAGGTGAGAATGAATTAATAGAACTAAATAATATCAAGCGGTATTATATCCCCTTCTTCCGAGTTTTCAATGGCTGGAAACATGTTCATCGTGAATTCATTTCCTTTTTTTGTAGGGTCCTTATAGATAAAGTTATCTTCTTTTTTGGATCTTCCTTTCTCTACTATCATGTAATAGTAGTGATTATTATTATTATTTTGTATTATGATTTAATACACGTTGGTGAGCACTGATTATGCACAATAGTTATTAATGGATTTGATGGACAAAATTGACATATTTTTCTCATTACCAACTTGAAGAGTTAAAGGCATTCATGCTGTTATGTACAAAATTGCAAAACTAAATATACTCTTCCATATGAGATTTAAAATTGCTAATGTATATATATACTTTTTTATACAATAATACTACAGGACTAATTTATGTATTTATACAGTTATTAATTCCCCTCTGTATTGGTACCTATGAGAAACTATAGGCAAATGTATTTATACATGTAGTATTTTGTTTATGTCCATCATTGGAACATGTGACTGCACGATATCACTTTAAAAAGGGCAAAAGCAATCTATATCGCCATGTGACCAAGGCCGCTGGGACGGCCGAAACGCGTCATGACTATCTGGTTAATGGTTGAATAAACAAGATGCTGAGAAAAGCTGGTCCTTGCCTCGTGTTTCATTAAAGGAGCGCTACTGCGAGGTATTTGCAGATATATATATATATATATATATATATATATATATATATATATATATATATATATATATATATATATATATATATATGCTTGATGTTCCTCTTGCAGTGTCAGATGCAAAAGGATGGACGCAGACCCAGATTCAGGTGCAGATATGTGTTTTATTTCATTTCGCCCTGCACCACCGCCATGACGCGTTTCGGGCAGCTCAGTGCCCTTGCTCACATGACGCGCATGAGGAGTGCCATCCCTTTAAAGCAACAGTGTTTCTCTAATTAGCATGGAAATGGATAACATACTATTAGGAACGTTAATATCTCAATGTTAAAATAACATTAAAAGCATTATTGTCAACCCCAAATTCAGCCGCTGGTAAACATTCACAGTCAATAAATAAATAAATATTAACTAAGTCAGTCAGTCAGTCAAAATACTTTATTGCGATAACTTAATATCATATAAAGACAATGGCAAAGTACAGGTTATTTAAAATACATATACAATAAATACATAGTTTAAAAACGGTTAAGATACATACAAAGAAGATAAAAGTCATACAAAAATCATACATATAGTGCAACATCCTGTATGTGGGGATTCCTGCCAACCAGCTCCAAAAACTCCAGCTAATTCAGAACCAGGGCGCTCGCTTGGTGTTCCACCAACCTAAACACCAGCATGTCTCCCCCCTTCTGAGGAGCCTCCACTGGCTCCCAGTGGCTAAACGGTGCTCCTTCAAACTCGGATGCACCTTATTCAAATCCCTTCACAACCACGCCCCTGAGTTCATCTCCTCCAAGCTTAAGCGATACCTCCCAACCCGCAATTTACGATCTTCTGCTGACAATCTTCTATGCATCCCATCGAACCGCCGCAAAAAACACGGCGGATTGCGCTTTTCTTTTTTAAGCCCTTCCTTCTGGAACTCCCTCCCTTCCTCCTTTCGTCACTGTCCCTCTTATGAGCTGTTCCGAAAAACTTTAAAAACCTACCTTTTCAAAGCGGCCTTTGAGTAAAACCTTCTGCCTTGGCTTGTTATGTCTGTTATGAGCGCCAAGAAACCGTCTCGGTGTACGTGCGCGGTATAAACTTTTTAACATAACATAACATAACATAACATAACATAACATAACATGCGAAGTACTAAGAGCCCCAGAATAAGAAATATCTAAGACCAGATATATCCCTGTTACAAGTCCTTTTATAGTCACAAAGTGCCTTTTATAATACTCAGTTTATGCTATTGAAGGGGGATTATTATTTTTTAACCTAATGTTCCTGCTCCTAATAGCACTCACTAGGAAGCTAGCCACATAGAACATAATCCTAGGAGACTGCAGAAGCTGTAAATAAATAAGAGCAGGTTTAACTTGAATGAATCCAGCCTCCTTTAGAATGGGCACAAGAAACTTCCTCCTTGCCTCTACGTAATGCCCACAGAACATCACTAGGTGCATATTATTTTGTTTGGAGAAATGGTCACAGGAACATGGTAACGCCTTTTCTGGGGTGCTCCATACAGGATAAAAACCAAGATTAAAATGTATCAAGTTAAAACGAAAACGAATTAAAATAAACCTGTGGTAAGGGTGGGTCACCATGTTCAGGTAGGTTTCTGGGCCGTCAGGTATAGATAATATTAGACTGACCCTAACGCTTGGTTTTTTCAACTCACTCTCTTCTCTTTCCAGGGATAAAAGCTCTCTCATTGCACACTTTGTTAATACAATATCTTTTGGTGTTATAGACTCTGTTGCTGAGTATAGCTCTGGCCTCCCCAGCTTGGTGAAATTTTCCTTAATGTAAGTCAACCACTTAATGTTATTAACTTTATCCAAACACAGACAATCTTTCATGATAATGATAATGTGATTTAGGGGAATTTCTTTGTTAAGCCACATCCTCAGCCAAGCTACAAGAGGTGCTGTTTTTATCAAGTCTGTGATGTAGCCTTCCCCAAGTTCCAAGTCTACAGTGTAGGACGGTGTCGACTGTGGGACACCAAGAACAGATCTGAAGAATTTATTTTCCATGATCTGTAGGGAGTCTAGACCCCTGTAACCCCAAATTGAGCTGCCATAAGATGCAACTGAAATACATTTAGCCTTATAAATTTTCATTATGGCTGCAATTGGCCTGGCCCCCAGTTTCTTAGAGAACCCCTGGAGAGCTGAGGATGTTCTTGCTAACGAGATTACTCTGTTCTTTAGCTGGGGTCCCCAGTTACCCTTTTCATCAAATGTAATCCCTAGATAAGGGAAGGAAGCTACTCGAGCAAGCTTCTCCCGTCCACAAAAAAAGTTTTTATGACAGTTTTTCCTTGCTGCACTGCCCATAAGCATAATTTGGGACTTCTTCGCATTTATTTCTAGGTCAAGTGAGCCCATAAAAGTTTCAAATGCCAAAAGACGTTGGAGCCCCACCCCGGTACGTGCAAGAAGTACCGCGTCATCCGCGTAAAGGAGAACAGGGATCCCCTGCTCCCCTACACACGGAATGTCGCGGGTCACGTCCCTCAGGGCGGGTTCTAGAGCATTCACATATAATGTGGACAAAAGGGGTGCAAGAATGCACCCCTGTCTGACCCCTTTTTCTGAAGCAAAGTCCTGCGTACACCGTCCACCCGTGGTGACTCTAATTTTGGCTGTAAGGCCCGAGTGCAGGTCTGCCAATAAGTTAACTATTGTCCTGTCCAAGCCCATTTCTAGCAATATGGACCAAAGCTTTGATCTGTTGACAGATTACATTCAAATGTTAAAAAAGTCATTACATAAAAAACTCTATTACTGGGTTTTTCACTATACTTTAAAAACATCCGAATTTATAGCAGCTACTGTATACTTATCCCTATATTGGAAAAAGCATATACTTCATTAATGTGCAAATGCTCAATGTAAACAAGGGGTATAAATAAATGTTCCTTTAACTGGTAGTACTGCCCAAGTGGGCATATTTGCCTTGATGCTCCATTTCCTTAAATGGCTAAAAAAGTACAATGTGTTTAATGTGCAAATATGCAAATGGTCATACCTATGACTATTCATTGTGCAAAGTAGTGCAATAGGATAAAATTTATAAAAAATATTTTTGTGTGTTTTTTCTTTTTTGATTAGATTAAGTTGTAAGAAGGCTGGTTACTTTGTTATCTATGTCAGTTTGTATTAGGCTACCCAATCCTGATTACTTGTCTATCTTCCCTAGGGTATGATACATTTTTCATAAACATGAGCGAAAGTCTCCTGTAAAATTTAAGCCCTGTAGGATTTTACTGTCCATCTCAAGGATTTAGCGAGTCTCCAGTCTGCGCAATATTGCTTCCCAGTGTCCGCCTCTTTTTTGAGGTAGGATACTGTCAATGACATAATAATTAAGATCTTGTAAATTATTGCCATGACATTCCTTGAAATGGCGGGCCACCGGGTAGGTTGCGTCGCTGTTGATAATAGCTCTCAGATGTTGTAGAATTCACTTATGTGCTTGAAGCTTAGTGCTTCCTACATACCTAAGCTTGCATGTACACTCCAATACATATACTGCGAATTCTGTTTTGCAGTCTAGATCCTTCATTATAGGTTTTGGTTTGGGCTTGAATGGAGTGCTATACTCCTTCATGTTTTTTCCATATTTACAGGCTCTACATGTTTTGCATTTCCTGAATCCCCCTTTCGGACTTAACCAGTTAGTTGGTACCATCACCTCTGGACTGCTTTTTACCAGGGCGTTGCTCATGGAAGGAGCTTTTCTGAATGTTAACGTTGGTGACCTGGTGGTTTGGGTGTTCAGTACCGGATCACTCCTAATCAAGGGCCAATTTTTTGTCACTATTTTTCGTATGGCCTTGTGCTGAAGGCTATAGGAGAGAATTAGTCTGGTGGGAGCGTCATCTTTATTGATTACAGATTTACTGCGCTCCACCAAGGCTACTGCTTGCTTTAGGTCAGCTGTTCTCTTAATTGCTTTGTTTAAAACCACTTTTGAGTACCCCCTCTCTAGGAATCTTTGTTTACTCGCCTCCTGTGCCTTTCTGCATTCTTGATCATCACTACAGATACTATGTATCCGAAGCATCTCCCCGTAGGGGATGCTCTGGATGAGGTGTACTGGGTGATGGCTGGTGGCATGTAACATTGTGTTTCCGGCCGTGGCCTTGCGGTGTAATTTGGTGTTTATGATGTTCTCTACAATATAAATTTTAAAATCAAGAAAATTAATAGCAGATCTGCTCATTTGCGCAGTAAAACCCAAATTAAAAACATTGCAATTAATATTGTCCACAAATCTCTGAGCAGATGATTCCGATCCCGCCAAATTAAAAAAATGTTGTCAATAAATCTATACCAACATAAAACCTGACTCTTTAAAACTTCGGCATATTTAGCGTTGAGGACCTGTTTCTCCCAATAGCCCATATGCAGGCAAGCGTAACTAGGGGAGAAACAGGCCCCCGTTGCCACTCCCCTAATTTGATTAAAAATCTGATTGTTAAAAAGGAAGACATTGTTTTCGAGACAGGTTAAAATCATGGCTGACAACATCTTACTGTGCTGGTTCATATAATTTGGCCTAGTGTCTAAATAGTATTCTACTGCACAAATACCATCATGATGATTTATACTAGTATATAATGTATTGACATCCAACGTTACCAAGAGACAACCATCTTCCCATGATGTTTCACCCAGTTTTCTCAAAAAGTCGCTCGTGTCTTTTATGTAGGATGGGAGCGCTTTGACATGGTCCTGTAGAAAATAATCCACATAGCGCGATGTGTTCTCTAGTAACCCTCCCCCCGCTGACATTATAGGCCTGCCTGGGGGAGTTTGGATGTCCTTGTGAACCTTAGGTATAAAATACAATGCAGGGAGCTTGGGGTAGTCATTCTTTAGAAATGTGAATTCATCATTCGACAGTAATCCTGCTGATTTCCATGCAAGTAGTTTCCCAAAGAAGTCATTCCGAGCTGTATTGACCTGAACTAGGTCACTTCTCCTGTAACAGTCTCTGTTGCTGAGTTGGCTCAGGGCTTCAGTTAAGTACATATCCCTCGGCCAGAGGACAACGGAGTGGAATTCTCCTGAAACGCGTTTGGCTATTTGAACTTTGAATGCTGAATCCTGTACGCTGCCAGCTTGCAATTTTGACACCAAATAAAGTGGAACAGAAACCGATCTGCCTGTGGCCCTTTCCCATCTCGGGCTAACTTTGTGTTTTGATATGAGCGGCTCAGTCCAACCGCGAGAAGAGGCCCCCTGCTTACTGCAGGCTCGGGAGGCCAGGTGAAGCTGACTCCGTGAGAAGGCAGGGAGTTCCCGGCGTCATTTGGAAAGGCAGAGGTTGCGCAGCCCACATTTTTCAACCTTCAACCCACTGGGATAACACTTTTATTATTAATTTTGCTCAAGTTTTGACGGGTACTCACTAGAGAGGTACCTTCCTGCACCACAAGATCCACAAAGCCACGGGGTTGGCCACGCCCACACGGGCGGGACTTTTTGATAAATCAAGTGCAAGGTGAAAAAATCCTGTCGACTACAGCAACAAGCCACTGACGAAGGGAGTGGAATTCTCCTGAAACGCGTTTGGCTATTTGAACTTTGAATGCTGAATTTTGTATGCTACCAGCTTGCAATTTTGACACCAAATAAAGTGGAACAGAAACCGATCTGCCTGTGGCCCTTTCTCATCTCGGGCTAACATTGGGTTTTGATATGAGCGGCTTAGTCCAACCGCGAGAAGAGGCCCCCTGCTTGCTGCAGGCTCGGGAGGCCAGGTGAAGCTGACTCCGTGAGTAGGCAGGGAGTTCCCGGCGTCATTTGGAAAGGCAGAGGTTGCGCAGCCCACATTTTTCAACCTTCAACCCACTGGGGTAACACTTTTATTATGTGACATATACAATATATACAATAGTGATTTCCAATATAGACAATTTATACAGATATATACAAAGTTGACTTTCAAAAGAGGCTGTCCATTAATACAGATTTACAGAATCCCATGTGTTTCTTTCCAAGCTGACTAACTGCAGCGTTCCTGAAAACAGCCGTGAATCTTATGGACGATTTTCTTCACGTCTTCGGATTTGAGGACTTCATTTCAGTCCAGTCCAGGTGACTCATCTGCACTTGAACTCCAGGACTGTCGTGCTTGGTACACCTGTCTTGAGTACGACCCGGTGCGACCTTATTCACCTTGGCACGCGAAGGGTCGAAACGTCGACATCTTTTCAATTGGCCCCAATACTCCAGAAACCCAATAGAATTGACAAGAAACACATGGGATTCTGTAAATCTCTATTAATGGACGGCCTCTTTTGAAAGTCAACTTTGTATATATCTGTATAAAATGTCTATATTGGAAATCACTATTGTACATATTGTATATGTCACATGAGCACTATTCACTATTGTCACATGTTGCACTTTTTTACTATGATATTGACAGTCATTTATGAATCACTTTGAACGCATCTTGAAAATATAAAGATATAAATAGTTCTATGCAGGCTTTTCTTTTCATTTATTGTAAGAACCTGTTGTGAATTCCTGTCAGAAGGAGGAGGTAATATCACATGCAAATAGAATTTACAAATCGGTTGTTTCACTACCTGACAGAACCAACTTTTTCTTGAATCCTGTATGCTGCCAGCTTGCAATTTTTACACCAAATAAAGTGGATCAGAAACCGATCTGCCTGTGGCTCTTTCTCATCTCGGGCTAACTTTGTGTTTTGATATATATATATATTCACTGAAAAAACATTTTTAAAATAGATTTATTTTTCAGAAAGACACACATTCACTGGATGGTGTCATCAGTGATGTCATGAGTGATGTCACTGACCATGTCATGAGTGATGTAATATGTGACGTCATCAGCAGTGCATTGCAGGCGCGCAAGTTATAGTGAGTCCAACTAACTATAACGTGGGAATTTCAATGGTTTTATGTCAGTAAAATGTCAAGCTAACTATAACTGGTGTGAAACCTATGGTATTTTCAGTGAATTTAATAGATTTTTTAAATGCTAATTCCTAACTATAACTGGTGTGAAACCTATGTTTTTTTCAGTGAATTTCATAGGTTTTTTAAATGCTAATTCCTAACTATAACTGGTGTGAAACCTATGGTTTTTTCAGTGAATTTCAAAGGTTTTTTAATAGCAAATTACTATAGCTATGAAATGTAATATTTTTTTAAATGAATCCTATATTGTATATTTATATAATACTATTTTTTTAATTTTTTTTTTTTATTTATTTGCCCCGGGGCGCGTACCGATGTGCTTACCAGTAAGCGCAGTTTTGCCGCGCACCGGTTCGTGTACCGGTGAGCGCCCCTTTTGCGCTATTGCCGCGAACAAAAACATCATCGTGACGTATCGCGTAGCCGCGTGATAGGTGTTATGACGCATGACGTAAGCGCACCCGGAAGCGCCGGAGCACATACGATCGCGCTACGTAAGCGCCCCAGGGTGCGCCCTAACGCGCTTACGCTATGCACCCCCGGGTGCGCCCCTGGGCGCGTAGCGTAAGCGCGTCAGGTCATGTGACCTGAAAATAACACTTTTCATTGGTTCGGAACACTTTTCGTTTCCAGATGATGAAAGCCCCAACCTTTTTTCCTTATTCTGACTTTGTCCTTTGACTGAGGAAGACCTGTTTGGAGATCTGTGACTAATATTTTGAACTTTAAAATGACTACAGTAGCAGCAGCAGCTGGAGTATCTGCACCGCCACCACCACCACCACCACCACCACCACCACCACCACCACCACCACAAGGACCACCACAACATCACATTGGTGGTCAAGAAGAAGAGGAGGAGGAGAAGGAGGAGGAGGAGGAGGAGGAGGAGGAGAGATGGCAGACAAGGCATTTCCTGCCTGAAGACAAAGCCCCATATAAACTTTATGAGCACTTTATATGGAAGTTTTTTGAAATCCCAAGGGGTGCAAAGAAGGTAAACGCTGCAAAGGTGACTTGTCTCATCTGTGGCGCTGTACTATCCAGGGGGAACCCTGCAAAAAAATATTCATTTGGGAATCATACAATGATTCGGCACATGCAATGATTGCACCCCAATAACTATTCTGCAGCAGAGGTGAGCGAACTGTGCAGAAACCTTCCATAATCGTCTGCCAGCACCTCAACAACCAAAGAACTCACTCCATCGGGTCCAGAAGCAAGTCAGATGGTTCCAAATATACAAACTAAGTTTGGTGGTTTCAAAATCGTTTGCATATATTGTGGCAAAACCATTACTTATGGTGAGAAGAGTATTACCCTCATCAACATTGCTGGTGATAACCACTAGTGCCCGAAGAAACCCTAATTTTTTTCCTGATTTTTTTTGCTCCAGTTGAGCCGTTTATAATTCCCTGTTTTTTGTTTCTCCCCATAAAAAATACAAAAAAATATAAAACTGTTCAGAAAAGCCCAAAAAAGTAAAAAATGTTCAAAAAAACATAAAGAAAATATAAAACAACAAAAAGAATAAAAAAAACAGTTCTTTTTAGAACTACCTCCAATTTATAAAAAAACCTACATTTTTAAAAAACTCTGTCATTCTTTTTTCTCTAGGGTACGCTCCCCGGTACGCTCCGCGGTGCGCGTACCGTGCGCTCCCCCCGCGCAAATCGAAACCTAGGAGGTGAGGGGGGGTCTCGATCCTACCGAGACACAAGATGGCGGCCGCTCCGGACTGTTTGGAATGTTGACAGATACCCAAGAGCCAATCAGCTTTCCGCGCGCGAACTCGCGTAGCGCGCTGGTTCACGCCCCAGTGCACGTACCGGGGCGCGCTTACAGATATATATATATTTTTTTGAACCTAAATTACTCAAAATCCACTGGAGCACATATCTTGAGACATAGCAAAAGCACATCGGGCTACCAGGCCCTACAATTTTGCCAAGTTTGGTGGAAATCCATTCAGCCGTTCGGGCTAAAAGTGAGGTCAACCGCCCTATGGAAATTAACATGGGGAAAACACGTTTTGGGACCCCCTTTTTTCTCGGCCCCCGCTTGACCAATCCCCCCCAAACTTTCAGGAAAGGACCGGAGCGCTGCGAGGCAAATTTGAGGAAATTTTCAGGCAGATTTCTCAATCGGCGCCAAAGTTATTCCCAATAGAATGTTGCGATTTTCCTATTGAAAATAATCCTAACTATAACATATATATATATATATGAAACTCCGCATTACCACCTCCAATCCCCCAGGACCGGCGAAGCAGGAGACAGACCACGAACATTTCAGGTAACTGATTTTAATTGCAGGTCTTAGTGGTACAACCAACCATGACGCATTTCGGGCTATGCAGCCCTTGTTCACATGCAAGGAGTAGCTGGATTCAGTGGTTTTTACAGTGCATTTTGCCCCGCCTGCTACCCGCCTCCTAAAAAGGTCATGTGACCTACAAACACAAACAACAGACTGGATTTGCCCGAGTCCGATGTCAGAAAGCCTAATCGTTTTCATATATACATATTGCACAAATTTAAAGCAATTATGAATAAAACAACAATTCAAAATTATTGCACGACAAGTACTATGCATAAATGCATTTATGAACTGTAAACACCATTTTGTTATTTTCTAGTCATTTGGTCAAAAGAGCTCATGATTAAGCTTGGCAAAATAACTGGCTAAATCCGCTATGTCACAAGAAAGACCAACTGTACTTATTTACAAAAGGTGACTGTGCTAATAATTTCAACTTAACCTTTGCCCCGTGGGACAGAAGAGCGGAGAGCTGGGTGTGCAATTGAGCAAAAAAGTGCTACAGTGTCAACAACCAAAAGCTAGGACAACCCTGCCTAGTGTGCAAAGAGGCTTTGTGTAAAGTGCATATATTCACATCTAAAAAGTGATAAAATACATGATATACATCTTACTGATTAAAGAGAATGCACATAGAAAACGTTACCTGTATTAAAATAAGGACTGAGCCATATTATTTGATCAAAGGTGAGTAAAAAATGCTATTCTAAAAACAGTAATTTCATCATGATTTTAAAAGTGAAAAATAAGTGCAGTGACCAAATATATGGTAATAAAACTTAATAATGAGTAGGGAGAAAAAGTGCCACAGGTGTAAAGTGGCCGGAGGACTGAGTAAAAGGGGAGAAAGGAATAGTAAAACCCAATAGATAACAGGGAACCTGACTATCTATTAAACATCACCAATAGTCCTTGTTAATCACTTCCTTCATAACCAGGAAAACAGATGGGCAACAGGGAACCTGACTACCCATCTGGACCAAGCTCCATCTTAGTGCGACTGGCTAAACTAACAATACTAGCTGAGTCCCTTGCTTATATCTTAATGGGCGCCAATGTAGATGTAGGGCAAAACCTCTTCAAAATGCTAGGGTGAGGAAACTCGCTTCAGAGTTGTGTCGTGGCTATAGAAAGTTGTGAATCTCTTCAGTGTTGTTGAGGCCATAAGACCACTTGCTATCAAACTCCAAGATGAAGCGTGTATCTAGCTGCCTCAGTAACAGCTCCCTGTTTCCTCCTCTACGCGAGGGCGGAACTGATCCCACCACAAAATACGTGAGGCACTAACAAAATGTCGTGCTGCTGGATAGGCGGGATCATTATGTAGTATCGCCCTGAGGTGTTGCAGAATTCTGACGTGCACCTGGGCTTTAGTGCTACCTATGTAGTGTAGTCCACAGGTGCACGTCAGAACATAAACTGCGAAGTCGGTTTTGCAATCATGGCTGCCCTTGATCGGAATGTCTGTAGTGCCAAAAGGTAATGTGTTCTATTCACACCGAATTTGCACGCCCTACAATGTGTGCATTTGCGAAATCCAGACTTGGATTTTAACCACGTACCCTTTTGTTTCAGCTCTGGGCTGCTAACATCCAGAGATGCCCCCATATTTCTGGCCCTACGAAAAGTAACTATGGGCTTTCGGGGCAAGGTAGAATTGAGGATGTTGTCAGTGAGAACTATCAGCCAGTTTTTTTGAATAATCTTTTTGATGGCGTTCTCTTCACTGCTGTAAGCAGTGATAAATCTAGGGCAAGTGTTAGTTTCTGTGTCTGGACCAGCAAGGGACTCAATAATATCAGTATCTGAGCTCTGTCTCGGCAATAGACTGTCTCTGCTTCTTAACCTTGCTTTAGCCAAAGCCTGGTTAAAAATTAGGTCTGAGTAGCCACGTTCTTTAAGACGGGCCCTGAGGTCAGTGACACAACCCTCAAAATCTGCAGGAGAACTGCAAATTCGTTTACTCCTTAAGATTTCTCCATAGGGGATGCTGCATATTGTATGCCTTGGATGAAGACTTGCGGCATGTAGTGTAGTGTTGCCTGATGTGGGTTTGCGGTGTAAAGTTGATTCTAGTCTATTGGCACTCACGTAGATTCTGACGTCGAACAATTTTATCTGTTTAGGACTGATG
Source organism: Lissotriton vulgaris (assembly GCF_964263255.1). Classification (NCBI taxonomy): domain Eukaryota; kingdom Metazoa; phylum Chordata; class Amphibia; order Caudata; family Salamandridae; genus Lissotriton; species Lissotriton vulgaris. The sequence goes on from NC_141699.1 coordinate 290,962,304, forward strand.
TAAGATGTAAAATGGAGATTGAGGAAGTTTGCATTGATTTCATCTATAAATAATTGTGTCTCATCTTCACTACCCTGCCATAGAATGAATATGTCGCCAATATATCTTAGATACTTGACAATCTTCTCTCTGACCCACACCTCATGTGTGACGCTAAGAACCTGCTCCTCCCACCAGCCTACGTGCAAGCGCACGTAGCTGGGGGAGAAGCAGGATCCCATTGCCACGCCTTGGAGCTGTCTCCACAGCTCCTTACCAAAAGCAAAATAATTATTATTTAGGCACCCATCCATCAATTCAAGAATAACTTTGTAATGCTCATATAAGTCAGCAGATCTTTTGCCCAAAAAGTACTTGGTAGCCCTTAGTCCCTCTTTGTGTCCAATGCTCGTATAAAGGGACTCTACGTCCAGCGTGATGAGCAACATATCTTCTTTTTCCATTCTAAATCCATAATTTTAAGAAGAAAGTCACTAGTCTCACGCACATAGCTGGGCAACTTGGTAACCAGATCTTGCAGAAAGTAGCCGATATAACGGCCTATATTTTCTCCAGCGCTGTTTATAACCGAAATGATCGGTCTTCCAGGAGTGGGCAAAGTTCCTTTATGTATTTTGGGTATCAGGTAGAAAACCGGGAGGACCGGAAATTCTTTGTTCATAAATTTATATTCCTCTCCGGAAATCAGTCCTTCTCGCTGGTACTTACCCAAAAGTGTTTCAATAGTGACTTTAGCATTAGTATATTCTTTATTGTTAGATTTGGTGTAACATGAGCCATCATGCAACTGTCTCAAAGCTTCTGTCACGTTGGCCCAGATTACTAGATTGCCGCCCTTATCTGACGTCTTCACAACAATATCAGGGTTAGTACTGAGCTTCTTCATTAAAGCAATGTAATCAGCCTGTTTATGATCATAACTTTTTCTATTGCGTTTGCGTGACTTAGTATGCAGCTGCTTGATCTCATTGACTATGCAAACTTGAAAAGTGTCTATGGTATCTTTCACCATCAGAGGGATAAATTTAGACTTATTTTTGAATGGTGTGATGCCTGCTCCCTTTTGGATAATATTAATTTTGGATAGTTTAGTTTGGGTATTGCCATCACTGTCCTGACCCATCGGTTGAGAATCAGTGGCTTGACATAAGTCATTTAGAGTTAAAAAGGTGGGTACATCAGCAGCTCTTACCTCTGGCACTCCGTCCGGAGTGCTAGATTAATCGGGTGAGGACTTGTCTGCATCGGATTTTAACTTTTGTGTGACTAAGAATTTTTGTAGCTTCATTTTTCTAATGAAACGATAGACATCAATGTGGTTTGCCGCATAATCAAATGATTGCGCCGGACAGAAATTGAGCCCCAAAGTGAGCAATTGTTCTTCCGCTTTGCTCAGAATAACGCTGGATAGAATAATGACAGATTTGTTGTTGCTTATTTCCTTCGTTGCCATGGCGCCTTTGTTTTCTTTGTTTGCTCGTTTTTGTTTGGCTTGTTTCCTTCATTCTCGTCTTTTTTTTGGCTTTTGCCTTTGCTGTTTGATTTTGGTTCTTTAGGCGTGGGCGCAATGTCATTAGTCTTTCCGCCACTAAAAAATCAAGTTCCTCTTCCAAGTTGAGGATAGGTGCTGCTTGCAGGTCCCTGTCAGGGTCGTCACTTGAACCACTTGACACAGATATGGTGTCCCAGCTTGCTGCTTCCTCAACCGTAACAACATTTTCCTCATGTGCATTCTGTGTTATTACAGATCCAACCTGCTTCTTGGTTTTCCCACTATATTGCTGACGCTTGGCCACGCTATACTTACGGGCAAAGGTGAAGATTTGCCCATGGGCATAGTCAGTATAATATATATACAGGGCCAAAAGGCTTGAACGAATGAAAGCCTGATTTATGGAACAGCAGTTTTGTCAAATATAACCGTGTTATTATGACAAAGAGAGGTCTACCCCACCTGGGTGCTCAAAAAGGCACTATTTAGAGAAGGGTCGGTAGAGAGGGCGCTCACCATCACTGACAAACCTGTGACCAAGGAGACTGATGATAATGTGCCCAGAATGATCATGACTTTCAGTTCTGATACCAGTGAGATCAAACAGATTGTCACAAGAAATTGGGATATCCTGAAAAGTGACAACGTCATTGCAGGGAGTATCCCTGACAGACCCAGTATAACATACCGGAGGGGCAGGAACATCAGAGACATGCTCATCCATAGTGACAAAACCAGATATCCCAAAAGCAATTTGCAGGGCCTCAAGGGTTTTTACCCCATGCGGCCATTGCAAAGCGTCCAACAACAGCAGATTGCACAAACAGGAGAGCTACAATGGAGTGAACAAAGAGCTCACTCAATTTCTCACTTGCAGCTCCGCATTTGTGGTATATGCCATAGAATGCACTTGCAAACTGTGGTATATAGGCAGCAAACCTGCATGGTAAATAAGTGCATTTTGGAACATAGCAGAGTCATCACCAATTTTGACCCCAAATACCCTGTAGCACACCACTTCAGGGAGGAACATTTCTCCAACACTAGGGAGATGAGTTTCATTATTTTATACCAGATAGACAAAAATCCCTGGGGTGGCAATAGGGTCTTGAAGCTCAGACAGAAGGAATCTAGGCACATAAATGATTTTCAGACTAAGACCCCGGGGGTATTGAAACAAGAAAAGGAACTTTCCATACATTTGAAAGAATAGCAGCCTAAAAACGACTCATGTCCGGCCGCACAGGACTGTTACTTCATGCAGAACCTACCTCCCTCATAGTCATGTATGTTTACATTCCCATTCTAGTAAATGTAAATGTATAGGCATTTATATAGCGCACTACTTACCCGGAGGGTCCCAAGGCGCTTCGACCACTGCGAAACCCTTCCTGGCTTCCCTGAGAGATGGTCCCTTAATGGGTATCTCCAGGGTGAGACCAGGCATCCCCGGCGGTCTGGTGGGGCCGTTAGTGAAGATGAGGCAAGCTAATGCCCAGAGTTGCCGAGTGTGATCGCTGATCATTGTGGGCACCGAGGCGAGAGAATTATCGAGTCCGCTGACCCTGGTTCAGAAACCTGCCGTGCCGGGAATCGAACCCTGGTCCCGGGCCGTCCTCTGCTCTCGGGTCTGCCGCCTCTAACCAGTGAGCCACACTACTTCACTATGTGTTTACTTGGGTTTCCTTTCTCTTTATCTATTCCCTACATCCTTGGCATCATCCGATATCATCCTGTAGTCTAGTGCCCACTAGGTGACACCTTGATGTCAGACATGTTAGAATATGTCAGTATGTGTTATGTTACAGAGGCATGGGATCCTGTTTTTAATTACTGTTTTTTTCTCTTTTTGTCTTTATTCACAGGAGGAAAGGAAGGGGGCCATCCACCAGCATTAACCAGCTCGGGCTTCCTACCCTTTCTCTCTCCACGAACATGGGAGCATTTTGGGGTCACTTCGGCAACCTTCAGTGGGATGATGGTATTGTACATCGCCGTTTGAACATTATCTGTAGCCTCCTTGCTGCGTTTTCCACCTACCCCACAGAGTAATACCGTGATCCAGGAGGGGGAATTCGTACACCTGGGCTCATACCTTGAACTGCCCCACAAGGGAATAGGCACTTGCCAACACAGGCCACTGACCGTTCTCTGCATAGGACCACTAAACCAAGGGGGGACTTCAGATTTTCAGTGTTATCCTCCGTGATTGTTTAACTGCTTCTCTGGGGCATCGAGTTGCCGGTAAAGGGCATTCTCTGGGATATTCATTGGACATGGGTATTACCATGGGGTCACCTGGGGACATAACTAGGCACTCGCGAGTAATGTTACCCTCGGCGGCACGGATTATAGAGGTTGACTCATTTAGATGTACTTCCTAACTGCAGCACAATATACCACATTTTGCACGCTCGATCACTGTTTTGCGGTAGGGGGGATTCACACGTGGCACACACTATCGATTTGCTGATATAAGGCAAACACAAGACGTGTGACATAGGAAGCTATAGGAATTTATGCTATATAATTATGCTTATTGTTGACTTAGAACACAATCGAATAGCACTGGGTATTTTACTGTGTATTATTATCGGCATAGGATGTACTAGTCATTTATACAGTATTTAATATGCTCACATCGCCACAAGATTTATCAGTCATTTATGCTGTGAAATCATGTTTATTTCTGACTCAGAACATCGATAGGCACTTGGTATTTTACAGTGTTTTGGTATTGTTCCAACATATCTGCCATTATGATGAGTGTGACTCCCCTTTCGTTGTTTATTACCCCACCCACTACATAGGTTGCCGACATTGGTTGTACTTTTCACGTGATCAAGCCTTCTGTCAAGCCGAAACGCGTTGTGATAAACAGCAGCAACTTCGATTTGCACAGTGTCTTCCTTACTGAGAGCGTGCTCGAGTGAAATTGACTGAAGGATTTATACAGCCGGTCTGCTCTGCCGGTGTGCGTGCAACTCTCCGTGGGTCCACTGAAGTCCAGGAGTGCAGTGGTTTGTATATATATATATATACACGGGGCTTAACGTCAGTCCTCTTTCTATGCACATGCCAAAAATGTGAAAAAAATATGACGAAGAGCTTTTAAACTTGCTTCCTTCCGTGTCAATGGTAGACACTGACGAAGGAAAACCGAAACGCGTTTGTCTGCTGAGTGTTTTTGATTAAAATCAACTTGAACACTTCCCCTGCGAGTGCCGGATTTTCTTTCTGCTAATAACGAGAGAAACTCGGAGCTGTAATTTGTTAACGTGGAGCGCCACCACGAGAGGCACCCGTCTGCGAGTGACCCGGATATCTGGTGCAACGGAGCTGTAATATATATATATATATATATATATATATATATATATATATATATATATATATATATATATATATATATATATATATATATATATATATATATATATGTTTTTTGCACAACGTGCCGGTAATCCTGGGCTCAAGCTGCACAGCGGTCCCTTCCTCAAAACCGGCGTTTTTGAAGAAATAAATCCAAGTTTCCTGTCCACCCTCCAGGGTACAGAAAAAGGTCGGGACACTCCGAGATGTTCAAAGGTGTTTATTTACCACAAAGGTTAACAAAGCCGACGCGTTTCGCCGTTAGGCTTGCTCACGGTAATGTCAGCACATTTTCCACCTGTATACATACACCCAGTGATAGTAATGGAAGTAGGACTATGCACATTTCATAACATCAATGTGACCGCCATCTTATAATGGTTATGTGTTTAAGAGTCTCGCCCCAGTGGGCTAGTTAAGCAGTATGTATATATTGTAGATACCTGATATTTCAACAAACGTTATTAGTACACTCTGAGTTATATTGTCACTACATGTATACAAGTCCATAACGTATCAAAAAGTCCCGCCCCAGTGGGCTAACATTGCGAGAGTCTTGCCAGATGGTCAGATTCACCTTCCCAAAATATTTCCTCTTCATCATACTGCATAGTCCTAAAAATACAAACAAATGTGGTGCTCACATAACATTGCAAAAGACAAAAAACAATACTGGATTAAAAACAACAATCATTCATCATTAAAAAACCTGATAGGTATGCAGCAATATATATATACAAGAAGTTCCAGACTGTGTATTCTATTCATGTCATCACAAATGGACTGCCAGTTCTTCACTGGAATTAAGCCCTATGGGCATCAAAGATTCGAAGTCTATAATGTATTTAGACTCCAAAACTCTGAGTTGGTGCTCTCTGTCCCCCCCACGGGTTTGAGGTCTAATGGCGTCTAATACAACAAAGGCCAAGAGTTTGTCATTTTGATTGTGATAGCTCTTGAAATGACGAGCAACAGGATATAGTTCATTATTGTTCCTGATAGCTCTTTTGTGCTCCAATACTCTAAGTTTGGCCTTTTTCTTGGTGCTACCAATGTACCATTTGTTACACGGGCATATTAGACAATACACACACATCTCAGTGTTGCAATCAAATTCACCTCTTATCTCAAAGGTTCTGTCACTGTTGGGGATCTTGAGTGCGGTGTAGTTTTTACTGTATGCGCACGCCTTGCACCGCATACAGCAAGAAAAGCCTGTCATGGCTCTATTCTGTCCTCTAGTGTTTTTGGTTGAACTGCTCAGTTCATCCCTCAGCGACTTTCCTCTCCTGAATGTAATCTGGGGGGTATCATGTAAACATTTATCCAGTGTGGCATCAGTTTTTAATATGTGCCAGTTACTGTTAAGAATCTTGCGCACCTGAAAGGCCTGACTGGAGTATGTAGTGATGAATCTGATTTTATTTTCATTATCCTCATTTCTTACTCTAGGATTAAGTAGTGTAGTTCTCTCTAGTTCATTGACTTTACTTACTGCCCTTTTGATCACTTTATTGGAATAGCCCCTTTCTTTAAATCTCTTGCACATGATGTTCCTTTCTCTCTCAAATTCGTCATTGGTGCTGCAATTCCTTTTGGCACGAATTAGTTCACCATAGGGAATACTTTGTATGAGACTAAATGGGTGCGAACTTGAGGCACTCAGTAGGCTATTCCCGGCAGTGGGTTTTCTATGCAGTGTGGTTTTGAGATGATCTCCCTGCACTTGTACTTCTACATCCAGAAATACTAGCGAGCTCCCACTTATCTGTGATGTCAGTTGGATGTTTAAGTCGTTATCATTCAGCTCTTTGATGAATTCTACAGCACTTTTTTGATCACCGCGCCAGATCACAAAAATATCATCAATGAACCGGGTCCACATGACAACCTGGTCATTGAACTGTTCAAGGCGATTGGACACTTGCTCCTCCCACCAATTTCTTGAAAGCAAGATCCATCTCATTATTGATGCATACTGAAATGTTGATTGACATGATTTCATTTTGTTTGTCTAATAACTATTTTTTCTTTGATGATCAACTGTATGTACAGTTACAAGGGACAGCGATGGGCACTTGCTTTGCCCCAAGCTACGCCAACCTATTCATGGGTTGGTGGGAGGAGCAAGTGTCCAATCGCCTTGAACAGTTCAATGACCAGGTTGTCAAGTTCGCACCCATTTAGTCTCATACAAAGTATTCCCTATGGTGAACTAATTCGTGCCAAAAGGAATTGCAGCACCAATGACGAATTTGAGAGAGAAAGGAACATCATGTGCGAGAGATTTAAAGAAAGGGGCTATTCCAATAAAGTGATCAAAAGGGCAGTAAGTAAAGTCAATGAACTAGAGAGAACTACACTACTTAATCCTAGAGTAAGAAATGAGGATAATGAAAATAAAATCAGATTCATCACTACATACTCCAGTCAGGCCTTTCAGGTGCGCAAGATTCTTAACAGTAACTGGCACATATTAAAAACTGATGCCACACTGGATAAATGTTTACATGATACCCCCCAGATTACATTCAGGAGAGGAAAGTCGCTGAGGGATGAACTGAGCAGTTCAACCAAAAACACTAGAGGACACAATAGAGCCATGACAGGCTTTTCTTGCTGTATGCGGTGCAAGGCGTGCGCATACAGTAAAAACTACACCGCACTCAAGATCCCCAACAGTGACAGAACCTTTGAGATAAGAGGTGAATTTGATTGCAACACTGAGATGTGTGTGTATTGTCTAATATGCCCGTGTAACAAATGGTACATTGGTAGCACCAAGAAAAAGGCCAAACTTAGAGTATTGGAGCACAAAAGAGCTATCAGGAACAATAATGAACTATATCCTGTTGCTCGTCATTTCAAGAGCTATCACAATCAAAATGACAAACTCTTGGCCTTTGTTGTATTAGACGCCATTAGACCTCAAACCCGTGGGGGGGACAGAGAGCACCAACTCAGAGTTTTGGAGTCTAAATACATTATAGACTTCGAATCTTTGATGCCCATAGGGCTTAATTCCAGTGAAGAACTGGCAGTCCATTTGTGATGACATGAATAGAATACACAGTCTGGAACTTCTTGTATATATATATTGCTGCATACCTATCAGGTTTTTTAATGATGAATGATTGTTGTTTTTAATCCAGTATTGTTTTTTGTCTTTTGCAATGTTATGTGAGCACCACATTTGTTTGTATTTTTAGGACTATGCAGTATGATGAAGAGGAAATATTTTGGGGAAGTGAATCTGACCATCTGGCAAGACTCTCGCAATGTTAGCCCACTGGGGCGGGACTTTTTGATACGTTATGGACTTGTATACATGTAGTGACAATATAACTCAGAGTGTACTAATAACGTTTGTTGAAATATCAGGTATCTACAATATATACATACTGCTTAACTAGCCCACTGGGGCGAGACTCTTAAACACATAACCATTATAAGATGGCGGTCACATTGATGTTATGAAATGTGCATAGTCCTACTTCCATTACTATCACTGGGTGTATGTATACAGGTGGAAAATGTGCTGACATTACCGTGAGCAAGCCTAACAGCGAAACGCGTCAGCTTTGTTAACCTTTGTGGTAAATAAACACCTTTGAACATCTCGGAGTGTCCCGACCTTTTTCTGTACCCTGGAGGGTGGACAGGAAACTTGGATTTATATATATATATATGTATATATATGTATATATATATATATATATATATATATATATATATATATATATATATATATATATATATATATATATATATATATGTATATATGTGTGTGTGTGTGTTTCAAAGTGGTTCCAAACAGTGCGCACAATAGTGGGTCGCGACGTGAGGCCAAATCAATGGACCAATTAAAAATTTGTAGGATCAAGTATAAGGCCGCACTCAGTAATCCACTTTTCTTGTTTATTCACGCTCAGAGCTTAACTTCACCTACACGTTTCGGCCTCACAGGGACTTTACCATGGGGATGAGTACTGTTACTACACGTTTAAGTACCACTCCCACTCCTGCCAGTTATGAGGCATTGTGGGATTTGAAGTTTATCACATGATTGTTGCTAGCAATTTATGACAATTTCCATTTTTAGAGTTCAGTCTGTTGTAGATAAAGTCTTTTGCAATAATTTGCAATTTCTCACATACACTCTCACTCTTCATAGCACAGAGTCAAGTTCATTTTGTTTGTTCCACATGTGTGCTTAGACGCTCTGTTTGTCAGAGATTTTTAGTGATGGTATAGTACCTTTCACTCTGTCATTTTGCTTGTTCCACATGTGTGCTTAGGCGTTCCGTTTGTCATAGATTTGTCGTGATGGTATAGTACCTTTCCACTCTGTCATATTATGGATGTCATATTTTAATCTCTTTTTTGCTGTTCCATCATTTCGGTACTGATGAGCTCCTATTTATTATGTATTCCATTGTTATGATTCATATGTGCACATAGAGTACTTCGTCATTATTAAGGCCCATTGCGGTCTTGGTTCTGGGCATATAATGTAACAAAATTCTAGTTGTCACAGCTTTCTTGTCCTGTCTCCCCTCGTTCATTTTGGAGGATTGTCTCCACAACAAAAAATCGCATTTGTCACCAATCATTTTTGTTGCATAGATCCATATGTTTTGCAGTGGCGTAGTTTGTGTTTTTGTTTTTGACGGCTCTTATGTGTTCTAAGATCCTTTACTTATGCATGAAGATAGTGCTTCCAATATATTGTAATCCACATGCACATTGGATTATATAAACAACATATTTAGTATTGCATGTGATTTTGTGTTTGATTTTGATTTTCTGACCATCTTTATCAGTTATTGGTTTGGTATTGATTCCGATTTTGCAGTTTTTACAGTGCCTTGTTGTTGCTCCTCCAACCAGTTCTTTCTTGGTTTCTCTTGCAAGTGCCTTCGTACCAATTGGACCTTCAAGGATTTGGTTTTTCTATAGGTCTCCAATGGTCATGTTCCTAGATTGGTGCCTATATCCGTATCCTCTGATATCAAATGCCAATATTGTTGGATTATGTTGGCGATTCTTATGCTTTCCTTGCTGTATGTTAGTATTAGCCTTGGTGACCTTTGTTTTTTAGATGATGTTATTTGGTCGTCCTTTTCTTTACGTTTAACCAATGTTTCTGTTTGTGTTTTCTTTTCTACTTTCTGTATGTTTTTCTTTAGATCTGTCTGCTGGTTTCCTCTTTGGATTAGTCCCAATGTGGTGTCCATAATTCTTTCTTTTGCATCTGTATCTTTCAAACAATTGCGACACATCCTTATAAATTCCCCATGAGGGACGCTTCTCAATAGTGATTTTGGATGAGAACTGGTTCCGTGCAGAATACTGTTGGTTGCGGTTTCTTTTCAATACAGGGTTGCGTGTATCTCTCCTTCTTCAATGTAAATGCACATATCTAGGAAATTCATCCTTGTCTTACTCATGGAGCAAATAAAGTGTAATCTTATTCGTTCTGATTCAGTTTATTAAAGTACTTCATAAAGTCATCTTTATTGCCACTCCAGATTAAAAACAGATCATCCATGAATCTGACCCATTGAATTATGTTTTCTAGTTCTTACTGATTCTCGCTACCCCATGCGATTTCCTTTTCCCACTATCCCATCGTCAGGTTTACGTGATTGGGTGAAAAGGTAATCCCCGCGGCGGTGCCACACAGTTGCTGGTATAAGTCATGGTTGAAAAGAAAAACATTATTATTTAAGCAAGTTTCAATCATTGTCAGGAGCATCCCTGAATGCTGCAATTCTGTTATCTGTCTCTGCTACAGAAACTGGGCACATGCTTGTAGGCACGTTTGGTGTTTTATCGATGTATACAAAGACACCACATCTATTGTTGCCATCAAATAGTTTGTGTTCCATGTTGTTTCTGCCAATATTCGTATAAAGTCTCCTGTGTCTCTCAAATACAAGCTCAAGCTGTGAACAATAGGTGCCAGATATTGATCAACATAAGTCGAGAGATTTTCATATAAAGAGTCACATGACAAAACATTAGACCTTGCTGGAGGGTCACAGAGGGTCTTATGAATTTTTGGTAGGAAATATATTGTAGGTATGGTTGGTTATGTTTTGGTCAAGAATCTGAATTCATCATCATTGATCAAATTTGATTCATACCAAGTTTCTAAATTTCTGTCCAAGTCCTCTGTCATCCTATTTATAGGTTTGCTTGGGAGTTTTGTATTTGGTTACATCATTAAGTTGTCTAAATGCTTCTTTTATGTAAACACTTTTGTTTAGGAGGACAATATTACCTCTTTTGTCCACTGGCTTGATTATGAGATCTTCGTTTCCCATTAGTTTTTTGAGGGCAGTATGTTGTCTAACAGAGAGATTTTCCTTTTTATTCTTATTTCTGGTTTTTGGCATGTTGTCCAATTCCCTTGTGACCGTATCTAGGAAGAGGTCAAATTTGTTGCCTGGTGATAGCATGGGGCAGTTTTTTGATTTGTTTTTGAGCCCGCAAAAAGAGTGTTTGTCCGTATCCAGTGCTAGCTCTTGCAACATTTGCTGTCTGTTACCTCATCCTCCACTACATTATACATGAGGGCGAACATATTTTATAAGTCTGGGATTTGTTTTATTTTCAGATCCATTTTTTGTTTTTGTGGAGCTTGTGTAGTATCCAAGGTATCTTGTTTATTGGGTTTATTTGCGTGTACCTTTGCTAATTTCAATTTACGCACATATTTATATAGATCTATCCTCATTTCTGTGTATTCATAGTGTCTTTCAGGACAGGAAGAGAGTCCTTGGTTTAATAGCGATGTTTCATCCTGTGTTGGTGCATGTTTGGAGAGGTTGATAATTCGATTTTCATTATCATTCTTCATTTTCTCCAGTTTAAATTCCACAAAGGATATTGTCATTTTTTGCCTTGATTGTCTTGTTTTTCTGGCGCTTTTGAAGTTTTTAAATCTCCTCTGCCACGCCCTCTGCCTCATTCTCTACCTATGCCCCAGCCTCTCATTAGAGTCTACTCTAAGTACATCCGTCTCATCTGTTGTACAAAAGTAGGCTTTGTTGATGTAGTCGCACTGTTTGTTCCTTCATTCTCACTCTAATCAGATTCACTGGTTATCTCTCCCATTGCTGCTGACTTAGGTTTGGGATAGTTTTATTTTAGAACATCAAACCTTCTGGCAAAAGTTAGAATTCTTCTTTGCTTGTAATTGATTCAGTCTCCTATAAATTGTCTATGTTTGCGTTCTTGTATTTCTTCCTCAAATTTTCTAGATGAATTTCCATGTCTTTCCATAGTTTCACTGATTGCTCCTTATTAGTTTGTTGCGTAATTTTTCGTTCCATTTATTTATTTATCACATGTACTTCATCCAAATAATATTGGCATGCTTTATCAATATTCTCATCATATCTAGCGAACATTCCATGTTATTAGCCCCCCTACCTCTAATAGCTCAGTCCTTGTCTCTGGGTGTGTTGGCATCACGAAGATTCTAAGGCCCCTTGTAAGCATGAGCGAATTTTGCGGATCTCGCGTTCGCGAATTTTGCGGATTTGCGGATTCGCAATCCGCAAAATCCGCGAATTCCCGCGAATTTGCGGATTTTTTTTTTTTTGTGTTCGCCCGTGTTTCTGCAAGTTTGCGAGGGTTTTGTACACTTTCGCAAATTGCGAACTTACCTGTCGGGTCGCAAGTTTCGCGAACTTGTTGTTTCTACGTGTCCAGCCTGTTTGGGACACTCTTCTTCATCACTGCCACTCTCTGTCACCACTGCCACTCTCTGACTACTCATGCCACCCTCTGGCCCACCCATGCCACCCTCTGTTTCATCACCACACCCTCTGGTTGTCCAGTGTACATTATTTTTGGCAAAGCAAATCACACCTTCCCTGCCTCAAGTGACCTGAATTAATTTGGGGCTGATTAATGTGTCACAGAATATTTTTTTAGCTGGCACCTGCTTCCTTAGTGCGCCCTGATTAGTGATCTTTTGCACTTGCTAAGTGCTTTCATTGTTGCAAAATTAGTTACAACACCTGCCCTGCCCCAACTGACAATAATGAATTAGGGGCTGATTAATGGATTTTAACTTCCAGCCTGGCTCCTGCTTGTCTCCCTTAGCTGTAATTCAGGACCTTTGTGGCATATGTGTAACTATTCTGAGGTTCAGAGCAGGGTCACATAATAGTTTCAACTGGCAACTGAACTCTGGAGGGGCCCCTCAGGAAGCACTACAGGAAATGGCTACTAATGATGAGCCTGAACTTTTGAACCTGGTAAGTAGTTACTTTCACTTTTGCTAAGATCGTATTTCTGCAATTTTGCACTTATTCGCGGGGCGCGAACTCACGCGAACTCACGCGAACAGTGCGAGCAGTGCGAGCAAAATCCGCTGCTCGCGGATTTGCGGATTTTGCGGGAGATTCGCAAATCTCGCGGATTGCGGATTTCCCGAAAATCCGCAAAATCCGCGAGCGGAACGGATTTTCCGCCCATGCCTAGCCCCTTGGGGCCCGATTCACTTCTATATATTTTTGTAATGCAATCATCTCCCAGCTTTTATTTCTTTCTTTCTTATGTAGATGTTCCACTTGTAAAAATAAGTGTTTGAGGTGTCTTGACCTCGTTGTGTGCCTCGATCTGTTACCAGTTTCAACAACTCATCTGTGTCCGGCCGGAACATTGTTGCAAATGTTGCCGCTCTCTTGGCTTTACGAGCCTCCATAGTGCTCCTCTCCACGTTCGTTTGACCCTTGGACTCTTTTTTAGGTAACTGTTCCTTTAATGAGAAAATTGTATCTTTACCCCACTAAAGTGGTTGCCGCTCTGAGGTGTTCATATTTTTATGCTGGTATTACTGCTTTTGTTTGTTATGGGCACACTGCGTATGATTTGCAGCTTTGTTTTGTTCCCCAAACATTCAATCCACTTTGACAGACAACACTGACGTTGATTGCATTCACTCACCTCCTTGGGAGACTACCGTACAGTGGCGCCTTCCGGCTCAGTCCTCCGAAGCTCGACCCAATGAGTTTTTCCTTTGTCTCCGCGTTGTGTCGGGCACCACTGGTTTTGCAATTCCTGTGTTTCAAAGTGGTTCCAAACAGTGCGCGCAATAGCAGGTGCCGACATGGGGCCGAACCAATGGGCCAATTCAAAATTTGTAGAAACAAGGATGACGCTGCACTCAGTAATCCACTTTTCTTGTTTATTCACACTCAAAGCTTAACTTCACCTACGCATTTCGGCCTCACAGGGCCTTTGTCAAGGAGGTGAGTATTGTACTACTCGTTTAAATATGACTCCCACTCATGTCCATTAGGAGGCATTGTGGGATTTGAAGTTTATCACATAATCGTTGCTAGCAATTTATGACAATTTCCATTTTTAGATTTCATACATCAGAGTCTGTTGTAGATAGAGTCTTTTGCAATAATTTGCAATTTCTCACATACATTCTCACATTTCATAGCACGGAGTCATGTTCGTTTTGTTTGTTCAACATGTGTGCTTAGGTGTTCTGTTTGTCAGAGGTTTTTCATGATAGTATAGTACCTTTCACTCTGTTATTTTGTTTGTTCCACATGTGTGTTTAGGTGGTCCGTTTGTCAGAGATTTTTTGTGTTGCCAGTAGGTAGTTATAGTTAGGACCTAGTTTCCATAGGAAAAGCATTTTTTGACTTGGCTATAACTTTGGCGTTGTTTGACCAATTTGCATGAAATTTGCCAAAAATGTGTCGTGGTGTGTACTATTGATTAGGAAAGTTTGGGGGTGATCTGTGTAGTGGGGACCAAGAATTTGGGGCACAAAATAAGGATGTGTTTGTAATGTTAATTTCCTTAGAAACCTTTAGCCACCTTTACAGCCCAAACCGCTGAACAGACTTACAACAATTTTGGCAGTGAGGTAGATGTCAGTCCAAGAAAGTGCCTTTTGCCTGTTTGGTGTAAATCCATTCAGTAGTTTTTGAGAACTTTAAGCTGAAAATGATAGTGATATCTCTGGCCGTGGATATTTTGCTGAGGTTTCGGGATGAATCGCAAATGCACACGCCAAGAGGAATGCTCTGATTGACTGGTTGCAACCTTCAGTTCCCGGTGCTGAAAATGTGTGCGAAAGCCTACATAAGGAGTCAGGGTTGAGATACTCTGACCACATGGATGAGAAATGGAGGTGTTAGTGACACAAGTTATGTGTCCAAAATGTATTTTTTTAATCACACCCAATATTCGCGACAATGTCGCGACTGCTAGTGGACCCCCATGTACCCTTGCAGGGACATCGCGTCTAACGAAGTCCAGAATGTTGGTGAATCATTAATGTGCATTCATATAGAGATGTTGAGATTCTGATAAATGTTTTTATAGAGTTATTTATATAGTGAGTTATCTACTGTAATGGTTAAATTAATTACATAGTTTTAATTTTTGAATGTGGTTGTGGTTATTGAAATCCCACTTTTGCTTTCCGCTTTCGTTACTTAACTGCGGGGATTGTAATGAACGACGTCATTGCGATCTCTGGAGGTACTTTGAAAACAGAAAATAGGTTTTAGATGTGATTGTTCTAGAAATACATTTGAAAAACATGACTTTGAAGTGTACAGTAGAAAACCTGTAGTGTGTAAAATACTGTAAAGTGTGTGCATGTATGTGTTTTCACTTTATGGAAAAGGTGCAATCGTCGCGCTTAACGATGTCATCACAACGTCCTGAATAAAAGCGAAAATGGAAAATAGGTTTTAAAGTGGTTTTGAAAGAAACCTAGTACAAAAATATGGGTTTAAACATGCTGCGAAAGAAGTATGTATATAGTAATGTGTGTAGTGCAATGCTCAGAATGGATATTTGTACATATTATTTTTGGATGTGCTGGTGGCCATTGAATGTCTGCTTTTGTTTTCCATTTTCACAGCATATTCACTGGGATTGTAACGTCATTGCGAAGATACCAAAAACTAAAGGAAAAAAAACTCTTTAGAAAAAACTTCACAATATTTCTGGTACTAGGGTGGCTCTGACAAGAGCCGTTGCGTTGGTTGTGTGTGTATGGCTGCTACACAGAAGAGCAGATGCAGAGTTTCAGGTTAGTTAGAAACACCCTGTTGCCTTCGTCTGTAAAGTGCATTTCTAGAAGTGCATCATTTCTATAAATTCCATGCATGTCAAAACGCAGATTGTTGTTATAGATACTGCCCATGTAACGGTCTCTGAGGAATGCAGAAACTGGTTTAATAACTAGGCGTGGGTGGAATTTGCATAGTCGTGCTACACAAAGCTCCTCTAAACTGTAAAAAATCTTCGCGAGCTTGCAGAGTTCTGCGAACACGCGGAGTTGCTTGTTCCGCCCGTTCGCAATGCTTTTTTCCTGTTCGCAAATGCTGTTTGTGTGCTCGGGGGGAAATATCTTGCGAACACGTATTTTGAAAGAGCGAACAAGCAAAAAATTCCGCGAAGCCGCAGATCGCAGAATTTTGGGCAATTCCGTGGTCTCCGTGGAACGCAAAAGTATCCAAATTCCACAATTTACGTGAGTGGAACTGAATTTACTGCCCAGGCCTATTAATAACATGTTTCCTGGCTTAGTCAATCTGTGGACAGAATTGATTTTACCACTTCTCTTTCTGTCTTTGGCATATATTAGAGTACACCAAGACAGTGTGAGGGAAAATAAAAATCAATTCTGCAAAGGTTTCTTTTATTAGGATTTCCATCCCTACCCCAGTCAATGTGCCTAGGTCATTGCCACCACAGTGCACAATCATGAGGTGAGTAGCTTGGGAATCCACAATGGATTTAACCCCTTGGATGCGTGCGAAATGTTCCCGCAGTGCGGGAAAATTTCACGCGTGCACAATTTGAAAGGCTCCCGGCTGTCCGACGCACACACCACCTGTAGCGTTGGACGGCTGGGAGGCGTCCGACGCATCCAAAGGCTTAACCAAAGCCAGGGTGATGAAACTTTAACCCTCCCTGGCCAAACTAAGTAATCTGCACATTTGCCAAACACAAGCCTCTGTGAATACCTCTCTTTTTTGCATCCTCTTCAGCCCAATAGATATAGATATGGCCCACAATCCATACCCTAAGCATTTTGAAGTGAAGGAGCAATAGCAGTCAAGAGAAGGCTGGAGCTGAAAAAGGTATTTTTCCAAATAAAAAGCCATTAAAATTGAGTTTAAAAAAAAAGATATATTTCATTGGATCCTGTCAGCATGAAAGTGAATACAATTAGGTGTGTTGATGCCTTAGGAAGAAGTCTTATTATGGGCGGTTGTTTAAGGAAAGAATTGGTATGTTTTTGAATCTGTGGAGTAAACCATACCTGCTGTATCTTATCTGTCCATCAACTGTCTTTTTGTATCTTATTTGGAAGCATTATTTTCCTTCTAGAATGTGTTATGAACTTGTGACATACTGGTTGCACTAGGTTGTTAGGTACACTGAGGTAAGACTGTATTGGGGGAAGGGTGTTAAAGAGACCGATTTCTTTTTAAAGGAGGAGTGATGACACAATTTAAGTATTGGCATGATTTAATTTACAACTCAAGACTATGTAATAAACTGTTGTGTAGTATTTAAGTGAAAAAAATGAAGCTAGATATAGGTTTGAACTTCTGTTTTCTGGGGGGATTTCTCAGCGATAATCGCGAAAACATCGCAAACACACATATATAGGAATCTCTTTTTGAAAGAGAGGGAAAGGATTAACATATACTAACCCTTCAGAAGAGGAGATAGTGTAGTCTAAAATAAAAGACATGATTTCCTTTGCTGTCTTTTTCATGCTTACAGAGTGCAAAGTTCAAGAGTTTGCCATTTTGTGGTTGCTTTGTATGACAGTGAAATACCATTCTTGTGGTAATGTTTTCAGATAACCCAACAGTGTTAAGACTATCCACAAAGAGCTAAAACAACAATATAGTCTACAAACTGAATTCACAGGTATGTATGTAATTTCTAATTCTTTATAAAAATGACATAAGATAAGAAGATGCATAGGGGAGTTTGATAAAAAAAAGAGTATCACAGTGGTATTCATAGATATATCACAGGAGTACTGTAGTCCCAATTAAAAGATGATGACATGTTGTATACCTGTATATTAATTAGAAAGATGTAATACTTCTTAGGTATGTATTGGGAAGTGTTTGTCATTGTGTTTTTTAACTTATATGACTGCTTTGCATATTCTTAGATGGTGAGATATAGTTCTTGTGGTTGCACATAACTATGTATGTATTTGCACATTTGAGTTTATTTAAAGATGCAGTCATTACCCTTGTACTCATTCATTCACTGAGGCATTACCCATGCACTCATCCACTTACCCAGTCATTACTCATGGCTCATTCAAACACCCACATTGTAGTCATATACTCATGTAAACATCTAGGTAGTAACTATGCAGATATGGAACGACCCATGGAGTTCTGATATACTCAGGGAATCAACTAGGCAGTACCTGTATCCTCAAAGAATCACCTAGGTACTATATATGCACCAATTCAATCATCCAGGGAGTATTCATGTATTCAACCACAAATACATGTTTTTACAAGTTTTACTGAACAATATGTAGTCTTTTAGAACCATCTGGTGAATTATATATGAAGCTGTGAAATACTCTTGGATGTAGTTGCAAGAATTAGTGAGGTATATGCTTTGATAGACATTACCGTGTAGATTGCTACATGCACAGTTTCCCTAAATTTCAATCTGATACATTTAAGTAGAACCGTATTGAGATAGTAAATAGAGCACTAACACAGTGGTAGAGAGGCATCCAATAGCTATTATGTTGTGTTTGAATTTATAGCATGAGGCACTGCATGTACTTGTACACTTGAGGCTCAATTTAGAAGAGAGTAAGGCAGTGTGCAGCTGCAAGTCATTTGGCTGCCTCATGCTGCATTACTTTCAAAGCAAAGGAATGTGTCATATTTACAACAATATGATGGATTCCTATGCTCTTCCCTGTGCTGGTGCAGAACTGGCTGTCAGGCACCAACGGAAACACCCTTGCACCATGGTGCAAGGGTGCCTGTGTAGTGTTAATTGTTTTTTGGGCAGAAAGGGACACCTGTCTGTACAGAAACAATCACAAGAGGTATTTTCCTCTTTGTATGCATGCTGTAGAATGCAGCACACATAGAAACAGGAAAAAACAAGGTGAAAGAAATGTATTTGTTCTCGTTGCATCTCCCTTCACCTCCCCCGGGGTGCACCATCCACAGCAAAGCTTCTTTCACGCAAAGAGCTGCCTGAAAAGCACTTGTATTTGTAAGGTAATGAAAAGCTACTTAGAGTGGCTTTGTAAATATGTAGTACCACATTACAGTGCTGGTGTGTCAAAAAAAAGGGATTCTCTGGAAAGTGCATGGTGGCTTATAAATATACCTTCTTGCCTTGATTCTCATTTTAAAATTTACTACAGAAGGTATAAACTATTCTTTCACCATGTATAAGTGGGAAGTGGGATATGCTGTAGCTGTGTTGTACAAGAGGGCGCTAAAATGTTTGTTTTTAATAAAAACAAAATGTCCTCATTTGCCTCAGGTTTTCAATGACTTTCACCCTTGCCTATTCTCTGCGGAGGAGATAAACCATGGACCCCCACCAGGGGTAGAGAAAAAGGTCATTGGGTTAAGATACCATCCTCCTTCTGGTATATCTCTCTCAAACAACGTCCAATTTTACGGTGGCTCCATAAAGTGTATTGGGAGGCCCTTGCAGCTTAAAGCAGAGAGTTATGGTGGTGTAATCTTTGGACAGGGGTTTCTTCTTATTATCTTGTTATTATCTTTTTACTCATTCATTGAATTTGGTTAGCCCCTGCCCAATTCTGTTGTATATCCCAGAATCTTTTCTTCTTTCTGGGCCCATTTCCCAACAAGTCCATTCCTGACATATAAAATATTGACTCTAACTACTTTGAATGCTGAGGCGGTATTTCACTTATCCAGTAACGACACATCTCCCTTCTAGCAAGCAATAATGCATGAAAGAAAAAAATCCTGGCACCCCCTGATACACCCTCCGTCACCCCAAAAATAATTTCTGAGAGTTTACCTGTATGTGTATCCCCAAAATATCTGAAAGTATTGATTCAACTTCATGCCAGAAATTCTGTTTTTGTGTACCTTGGAAGAACATATGTACATCTGTCGCTTTTTCAAAGCCACACTTAGCGTAAGCAGCCGGCTTTCCATTCCCCATTTTGGACAGCTTCTCAGGTGTTACGTAAGCCCTATGAAGTGGGAAGAGGTGGTTTCTTTTTTAAAAAGCAGGCTTAACAAATGTGTAAAGTGTACACATCGATAATTGCCAAATATGTTGTATGTTGCAGCTCGGCAAGCACCTTCCCGAAAGATCCTCTACCAGGGTGAATTCTCCGTTGGTGGTTTCTTGCAAACCCCAATACCAGAAGGAGACTTATTTCACGTCGAGGGGTTTACCGGCAAGTTGTTCCACCAAGTCTTTGGCTACACCCAGTGGTGTTTTCCATGCCCACGAACAGCTCTTCAATTGCATATACTTAAAATGGGAAATGTTGTCCCCCAAATGATCTTTTATCTAATTTCATGTGATTAGCTGTCCGTCCGCGGTAATCTCACCCCAGACAAGTATACATATCTCCCTCATTGATAAAGCCAATTTATCCTTGAGACATTACGGTGTCCCGGCCGGGAGACTCCCAAGTTAGGGCTGAGAAGGAATAATAGTCTATTTTAAGCCACCTTCTTATCGTGCACCACATTCTAGTGAGTGCTGGTAGTGAGTGCTAGTGGTACTTTTAACTTAATCTTCTTGAAAAAGTTTGGGTCCCCAAACTTAAAAAGAAAACCACCAGTGCCCATTTTGTTCGCTTTTAATATTGCAGAAAACATAACTCTGTGTCATCTGGGGTTCTAAAAAGCATGCGACAGTTAGCGATTTGAACAGCCCAGGCATAATACTGAATGTCCGTTAACGAAAGTCCCCCTTTCTTTCTCCATCTCTGCATCTATTTCCAAGAGATTTGGGCACCTTTATATGCCCAGATAAAAGAGTTTATTGCCTGCTGGTTTTCTATAGATTGCTGGTTTCTCAAAATGAAGAGGGATGACGTTAAATAGAGAAGTGATTTTTGGCAGAATCACTATCTTGACCAAATTAACCTGCCCAAAAATCATAAGAGAAAGATGTACCCAGCTCTTAAATAACTGCACTGTTGCCCTAAGAATTCTCAGCAGGTTAATTTCTGGGATTTTATTGATATCTTCCACAGTTTTAATCCCCAAATGTTTCAGCTCCTTTTAATCAGCAGGTTATCATTCCTCTGGTTCCAGACCATGATTTCTATTTTAGCCCCATTTACCAGGTAGCCTAATATTGTATTAAACCCCATGGCTATCTGTATGTTAGGCGATAGCACAGGCTCTAGATCTAGGAGAAGTTTACGTGGTCATCTGCATAAAATGCAACTTTCCTCTCCCAGGTGCCCCAAGAGGAGGCAGGAATGTAAGTTGCTGTCCTCAGTTTCTGGGCAAAGGGCTCTATGTACAGGTTAAATAAGAGGGGAGACAGTGGGCATCTCTGTCATGTGCCCCTTGAGATTTTAAAAGGTGCTGTTAAGTTTCTGTTTACGAAAACTCTTGCAGAGGGATTTTAATATATTATTCGAACTGCCCAACAAAATGTGTCCCCTAGCTCGAGTCTCTTCACAACCACTAGCATATAAGAGCACCGGACCCTATAGAAGGCCATGGAAACATCTAACATAATAACACCAAGGGGGGCAGTATAAACTGTTGCTACAACAATTGCATCAATGAGCCCATATGTTAATTCATGAATGTTCCTCCCCTTGATGAAACCCTTCTGATCGTTGTGGAATACCCCTCCACAACCTTGCGCAGTCTCCCCACCAGGATAGTGATTAGGATTTTATAATCTGTGTTCAATAGGGATATATATATATATATATATATATATATATATATATATATATATATATATATATATATATATATATATATATATATATATATATATATATATGTGTGTATATCTATATATATATATCTATATCTCTCTCTCTCTATATATATATATATATATATATATATATGTATATATATGTGTGTATATATATATATATATATATGTATATATATATATATATATATATATATATATATATATATGTGTATATCTATATATATATATCTATATCTATATATATATATGTATATATATATATATATATATATATATATATAGATATATAGATAGATATATAGATATATATTTTCCAACCACACCCGATTTCCTGGCTCAAATACAGGACAATGACACAGGAGCAGAATTAGCCATCCAGTACAGGGTTTATTGTTAAAACAGCATGACGCGTTTCGGCACACCTTCCTTGTTCACATGGCCAGACATTAAAATTACACAATTTTTATACCAGAGCAAAGGTCACATGTTCATTACTTTCCATAGACATGGACAACAAACTATTTACATACTACGACATAATCAGAAAAATATATAGAATTTTATAAAAATCAGTCTATTACATTGCGGGCACATTGGGCACATTTACACAAAGAATGCACTGTATTTAGATACTACATCTGTTTTTTACAAAAAATGTTGATTGATAAAATCACTCTATTCAATTTCCAGGTTCATTTTTTAAAACTGTCTCGTGCATTTCTTTATGCAAGACTAACCAGTCCTAATAAAATCTTCTCAATTCATTTTACAATATTATTTCAAGCATTGCTTCATGCAAGACTGACAAATTGTCCAAGTGCATATTTTTCTTGCCCTTCAATCTCGTTATTCATAGAACCTGAATGTCGTTTTGCCATTTGTTTAGTCATTTTATTAGGTCTATTTCCAGACTTTCACCGACCGGTGGGTATAGGGCAAGTGCCCTTAAGCGTTTTCCCTCAGTAGAAATTATTACCTCATATTCTACTTGCAAGTCTGCCAAGAAATGTATGTAGAGAAATCAATTATTAGTTAGTGCAAAAGAGCTTATACACAATTTACCGCATAAAGTTATACGCTAAAATATTTAAAGTTTTAGTTAAAATCTAATTAATTTTACAGTGCAAAATACGCAATTAACCTGAAAAGTGCTAATGTGCTAATGTGCTACAGTACTTATGATATTTTGTTATATGTGCAAAAGTCGCATTGTTTATATAAAGTGCAAGTGCTTTACTATTCTCAACCAATACGAGCTATCACTCTCAAACAATTTAACACCTTTTAAACGCTTTTGTGTATTATAAGCTGAAACTTTCAATTGTAGGTGTACAATTTATCCTACCATACACTAATCTCCAAAGACATTTGATCACCCTCAACATTTCTTGGCATTTTGAAGTTGCTCTGGTATATTCAAATTGAAAATCACTTAAAACACACATTGAAATGGATTATAAGTTAAACTAAATGCACATGCGGATCTTCTTCCACATTCAAACCATGGGGATTTCTTGTGTTGAACAGGAGTATGTACTTCGATTCCAACTTTCTCAATTTTTGTTCACGGTCACCTCCCCTCTGATCTTTCGGGACTTGGTCTATTGCAAAATACACCAGGTCATTACAGTTACCCTTGTTTACTTCATTAATATGTCTTGCCACTACGTAATTCTTGTCATTGTTCTTCACTGCTCGTAAGTGCTGCAAGACACGAAAGTGCACCATGTGAATTGTGCTCTCTATATACATTTTAGGGCATGAATACCTGAGAACATAAACCACATATTCACTTTTACAATTCTTAGGGAGTTTTATTTTCCATGGGCTGTTTAGCAAGGGGGAAGTTACCAACTGCTTATTTTTCCCATGCTGACAAGCCTTACATTTGCAACATATATGGGATATTGAAACTTAATGTTCTTTTACTGAAAGCACAGGCTTTACACTTTCCACAGGGGAAAAAGCCCCTCATGTCTTTGAGTGTTCCTATTTTCTTGGGAAGAGATGGTAAGTGGCTCTGTACTAATGTATCTTTTAATGATTTTGATTTACAGAAAGTCATTAACAGTGATCCTGGTAGATCTTTTTCTATCACCGAGCCTATCCTACAAACTGACTCGGTGATAGAAAAAGATCTACCAGGATCACCGTTAATGACTCTCCATAAAGAACATTAAGTTTCATTATCCCAAGTTTAAATAAGCCCAAAATGATCAACAAATGTATTTCATGCCTCACCCCATTTGTGGTCTACTGTTTGATGTGTCCCTGTGGACTCAGGTACATAGGGAGCACCATTCATAGTGTAAAGATGACAATCCTTGAACACCAACGAGCCATAGCTAATCAGGATGTGAACTACCTGGTGGCCAGACACTTTGCATTAAAACATCAGAGTAACAGGGATTTACTCCTATACTACGCAACCGATCATGTACCGATGTTATGTTATGTTATGTTATGTTAATTTCGATTTATATAGCGCCAAATCACCAACAGGTCTCTTATCACTTGCTTTGGGAACCCGTCCTGGCTTTCCCTGGGAGATAACCCCTACTGGGCATCCCCAAGGTGAAGACCAGGCATCCCATCGCGGTGGAGCCATAGTGGAGATTAAGCAAGCTATTGCCCAGAGTTGCAGAGTGTGAACCCATGATTCGAGTAGGCACAGAGGCAAGAATTATCGAGTCCGTGGACATTTTGAGCTCAAGACCCTGCCGCGTCGGGAATTGAACCCTGGTCCTGGGTCTGACGTCTGCATCAGGGTCTGCCTCCTCTAACCAGTGAGCCACACTTCTCCGATAAGCCCTAGAGGCGGAAATAGGGTGCTAAGATTGCGTAGATTGGAGTCACGATACATCATCGACTTACAGACAAAGACACCGGGGGGGCTTAACAGTAGTGAAGAGCTAACAGTACATCTGGGCCAACCATAAGAGTATCATGAGTTGTTGTTATGAGTATCAGTAAGAATGTATATAGTAGGATGCAATGAAGGTACATAAATACAATCTGTGTTTTTAACCCCCAATTTACAACTCTACAAGTTCTACTTTGTAGGATGGTCCAACTAATGAGTTGATGTGAGTATTTCGGCCATATGTTAATGCTAATTTGGAGGCATTGTACATTTTGTAGGGGCAATATTTGTGATTGATGCCGATACATGGCTTGATATAACATGTCCACACATAGGATGGGCTGTACGCCCACGATGACTCGAAAATATAATTTTTGAACGTATATATGTACATAGTGAAATGATTTTCCATGATTCTTTATCTAAAGATATCAGTTGTTTTATCGAGTCGATTACCGATGATGTGGACAAAAGCCGGTTCACGGCGAGATTAATTGAAATAATGCAGTATTGTCCCTAATATGATCAATGGTATTTATCGTTGTGTTTGTTGCCTGATGAAATGCATTTTTCTTATATACTTTGAGAACTGCATGAAGTTAGACTGTCAAGTTGACTAGGCTAAGATGGCGCACTAATTTCATGTCTCACTGTATTGGTGGTAACACCATCGTCACTGTTGTGAGCAAAATAAAATGGCGCCTCACAGTATTTTGAAATAACAGTGATGAAGATGAAGGATTGATTCCGAAACGCGTTTGTTGCCTGTCATGCATGTTGCCAAATAAACAGCTTCAACTGTATCTTTCTGAGTGCCCGATCTCTGTTTGAAAAGGCAGAACTGGGAGCGTGGATATATATATATTTATTGAAGGATGCTGCGAGGGTTTCAGTGGTAATAAATATTATGTCCAAAGCCTGACGGGTTTCGTGTTGTAACACTTCCTCAAAGGTGTGGACTTGCAAACGCAAAAGCACGGCGATTTGGGCACCATTTGAATCTTATTCACCCACCCTTGATGGGCGTAGCCACCCCCGTGGCTCTCTTGACTTGGCAGTGCCATTTTGCTCCAGTGAGCTGATGTGCCATTGTGCAATGTAAAAAATTAAAGCCCCAGAGGGTTGTGGCGTCAGCCTCAAGTCCCAGCTGCACTCTTACCCTTCAACAAAGGGCACCTGCTCCTTAGGCAGCACTGTAGGTTGATGTCGCTGCAGGAATGCAAATAGCATCGGAGCCTTCTCCGCGGCTCAGACGGTGCCGCATACATCCAAAACAATGTTTTGCCTGTTGAGTAGAAAGCCACACTACAGGTAAGTTCTTTGTAAGGGTGGGTGCAAAATCCGTTCCGCTCTCGGATTTTGCGGATTTTCGGCAATTTCGCGATCTGCGAATTGTGCAAAATTGCCGCAAAATCGCTCGCGGGCGGATTTGCATTCTGGCAGGATGTGTGCAACTATTCTCTGACTCTGTCCTGACCCTAAACAGCCGGGTGCCTGAGGCAGGGTCAGAGAATAGTTACAAATGGTGGCGCCGGCAAGCTGCCAGAGTTGGAGCTGCTTACTTGCAACTATTCTCTGACCCTGTCCTGACCCTAAACAGCCGGGTGCCCGAGGCAGAGTCAGAGAATAGTTACAACTAAGCTCAAATTCTATCATGCATTATAATCAGCCCAAACAACTAGTGAGCACGGTCGAGGCTAGGCAGGTGTACTTCCTCCCCATATCTCTACCGCCTACAATTAGATGAAATCCTTGATGGAGGCCTTTGCATCCATGAGTTTCTCTAGCGCAATCCCGTGTACTTCCTGTGACCAGGAGGCTGCTTCCTTCTCATCTCTGCTCTGATCGGTCTCTGACCCTTAAAGAGGCATGTGAACTCGCATGGAAGCCCCGCCCGTTTGGCCCCGCCACACACATACTAGGGTATGCAACGTCTTCGGGCCCTTTCCTCACAATGATGGACAGGTCACTCCAGGGACCTGGGCGCCCAAACAACTAGTGAGCACGGTCAAAGCTAGGCAGGTGTGCTTCCTCCCCATATCTACCGCCTACAATTAGATGTAATCCTTGATGGAGGTCTTTGCATCCACGAGTTTCTCTAGCGCAATCCCCGTGTACTTCCTGTGACCAGGAAGCTGCTTCCTTCTCATCTCTGCTCTGATCGGTCTCTGACCCTTAAAGAGGCATGTGAACTTGCATGGAAGCCCCGCCCGTTTGGCCCCGTCACACACACACTAGGGTATGCAACGTCTTTGCGCACTTTCCTCACAATGATGGACAGCTCACTCGAGGGACCTCGGCACCTTTCGGCGCGGTAGCAAAGTTACAGACACACGTGTGACAAATGGCAAAAAAATCTGCGAGTTCGCAGGAATATCCGCGAACTCGTGGATTTTTTTTGCTATTTCGCGCGAATTCGCGGACCGCGAATCCGTAAAATTCGCCCATACTTAGTTCTTTGCCACATCTGTCATTTATTGAAGGATGCTGAGAGGGTTTCAGCTGTAACACCACAGAAATAAATGTCCAAAGCCTGACGCGGTTCATGTTGTATCACTTCCTCAAAGGCATGGACTTGCAAACTCAAAAGCACTGCGATGTCTGCACCATTTAAATCTTATTCACCCGCCCTTGATGGGCGTAGCCACCCCGTGGCTCTCTGGTCTTGGTAGTGCCATTTTCTTCTCCAGTGAGCTGACGTGCTGTTGTGCAATGTAAAAAATTAAAGCCCCAGTGGGTTGCGGCATCAGCCTCAAGTCCCCACTGTACTCTTACCTTTCAACAAAGGGCACCTGCTCCTTAGGCAGCGGAGTAGGTTGACGTCGCTGCAGGAATGCAAACAGCATCTGAGCCATCTCAGCTACTCAGGTGGGGCCACATACATCCAAAACAACGTTTTGCCTGTTGATGAGAAAGTCACACTACAGGTAAGTTCTTTGCCACACTGTTTCAGCTGTAACACCACAGAAATAAATGTCCAAAGCCTGACATGTTTCCTATTGTAACACTTAAGATAAGCAAATGTGTCACTTCATTCCATGATCTTGGAAGTTGGAACCCATTTTCTAAAATCTATTTAATTACCTCTGTCAAACAGGAGGTTAGAACTCCCCCTGGGACCTTATATAGCTCCGCTGATATCCTATCCGGCCCGGCGGCTTTCCCACCCTAATTTGCATGTATGGCCTGCTTCACTTCTTCTGTTACATCTTGGTTGAGACTCTCTTTCTGCTCTTGATCTAAAGGTTTAACTGACTCTGCTAATCAGGCTATTGCCTCCTCCTCTGAGATCTCATCCTCTTTGGAATACAGATCTCGAAAAATTATGAAAACGCCTCTTCCAAATCCAAATCATTAGTTAACATTACATCAGACTGCCGCACCTTAAATCTGTGGATATGATTCCTATTTTGTTCTGTCTTGATCTTCCAGACTAAAAGCCTCCCCATATTCAAAATGTTCCAGCTTAATTGCGTCCCATCTGTTCTTAAGCCTGTTTTGTAGGGTTTCTTCCAATTGATTTTTGAGTAGTAACAATCTCTCTTCCCTCTGAATATTGCTGCCTGCAGTCATAGTTCTGTCTGATTCTAGCTTTCCCATGTCTAACTCTAGTTTACCCAACTCTAGTCTGTATTGTTTATTCCTATAGCTAAGTATACTTGTGATCTTGCCCCTTATAAATACCTTCAAAGTATTTCATACTATCCCGATTTGACCACAATTAATTTGTAGGAACTAAGTCACTTCTATCTTCAGGGCATCCATTATTTCTATCTCTACTAAAAAGGTGCGACCCAAAATCCACCTTTTATCCTTATGTCGACTGTCATTCCCAAGTGTTATTATGGCTGTTGAGTGGTCTGACAGATGTGCGACAATATATTCAATGCCTAAAACATCTTGTTTAGGACTCACATCTACCAAAAAATAATTGATCCTCGGATTTTGCCCATATTTCTAGTTGTGAAATGAAGTGCCCTGCAGAGTTCCTACCCTCTCTCTCCAAAAATCACTGAGAGCATTTTGCCTCATCATCGATTTCAAAAAGGGCCAGGATTTTGGAGTGGGTCTAGCCCTACTATTACCAAATTAATCCAGCCTTAAATCCATAATAAAAATAAAATCTCCTGCCATTATAACCGGGCCATGGAAGTCCAGTAAGTTGGTGAACACTGACTTTAAGGGTTCACAGTCAACCTGGTTTGGGCCGTAATAGCCTACTAAAATTAATGGGCCGTCCCCTATTTTTAGGTTCGCTATGATCCATCTGCTGAATTTGTTCACCTGTGTACTTAATAACCTAACGCACTCCCCTTGTTTTTTCACCACTATTGCTACCCCTCTTATATTAGCTGTCTCCTCCGTACACCCTACCTGCTGTGCCCATCTTTGCTTCTTCAACAGCTTCAAACATTCCTACTGTACCAGGTGTGTTTCCTGTAAAATCAGGATTCGTGCTGGGGAGTCTTTTGAGATATTGTAGTATCCTCTCTCTTCTATCCCTTGTGCGTATCCTGTTGACATTCCATGTATGCCTTGGGTGTCATAACATGTCATATCTACCTTCTGTCTATTTGAGATGTTTTGAGGAATTGTTTTGTAGTTTTTCCCCACATGCTCCCTACCCAGTGCAACCTACCCCCCCCTTGGAAAATCCACTCCTGCTTCCTACTGGACCTGGAATAGGTCTCATTATCTTCCCAGCCCCTTGTTGCACACTGCCACCTATATTTTATCCCCGGGCAGAGACCTCACTCCGCCTGCAGAGTGTGTGGAGATTTGCCTTCTCTGCCTTCCAAGGAGAACGCAGAGAAGGCAAATCTCTGCACACTCCACGGGCGGAGCGGGGTTGGCCAGCCCCAGCCCCCGCCTCCACCCCTCTATTACAAGTAACTAAACATTAGGTAAAAATACATTTAAAGGGGGCGTGGCTAGCAGCCAACCACAATGGCCGCAGCCTAATGAGGCTCCTACCTTCCAGACGATGATTCTCCACTATCTGCTGCCATCCCGACGTAAATTTAGCCTAGAATCGTAGTGGTGCATCCCGAGACCCCCTCCGGGTTCCTTTGCAGTGGAAGAGATGGTGCTTAAGCAGAGACGGAGCAGTTATTGTTCTCCCGATCGCAGCAATAATGGCGGCTCCCCGAAGACGACGGGGATGGTCACGGATCCTGTGAGGTACCGAAAGCCGAGATTGTGGAGCTGAGGTGCGCGACTTATGTGGCTATGTGTTGTTGGCAGCCGCGGAGCGAGTGGCGGCCAGAAACGACTGCGGGCACGATCGACTGCGGCATCAGATGCCAGGGCGATGATGTTGTGCCCCGGCTTTGGAGGCCTCAACGAAGACGGAGACTGCCACGAGTGCTGAGGTGATTGGAGAAGGTCCGGGGGATGGTCTACGCCTGCGGAGGTACTTGCAGGCAGTAAGAGGCACCCGCTATCATATGTTGCTACCGCAGCTGGGCGGGGAGTACCTGGGACCGGGCCAAGTGACGAGCACTGCAGAGGCGGCCCAGAGGGGTTATCATCCTGCGGGCTGGTCGCAAGCCGATGCTGTGTTGACAGGCGCCCGATTGAGAGCTGTTCTGACCCCCCGCTGATGAGCGCTGATGCCGGCAGATGCGAGGCAGGAACCGCCGGGATTGCGGGCGCACCCTGTTGATCGGGTGCGTGAGTGACTGCGCGAGGCCCCGGCTGTGGGGCCTTGGCAGGGACGAGTGCATTGATCCTGATTTAAAGAGACACATAGCACCAAGTGAGACTGCATACTGCCGCCTGTGTGTGCTGTGGCTGGGTCGTACATACAGATGGACATATAATGAGTGGCCTGCCTCTAGAGACCTGGACAGTGGCATGGTGAGAGTGGTCCGGCTGGGAGCCTGGGGAAATCAGTGACCCTGCTTCTGGATTGGCATTAGGAGGACAACTGAATGTGACGGAGACTCAAAACTAGTGTGTTCTGGTGATGACCCTCCCCCCTCCTGGGCCCTGGCACATAGTACGGCTGGCCCAGATGAATCTTGAAGTGCCTGCGGTGACCAGTGCTGGACTACACTGTCTACCTCCTGGAGTGACAGCCCCAAGTGTGAACATCGACCCTCTAGCTTGACTTTCGAGGTGGTTAGTAGGGACGAAAGGTGACCAGGTGGGAGTGGACAAGGAGAACTCTGGTTGGTATCTCTAGGTGTTAGCGGGAGTTGGATCTGAGCCTGCGGCTCTAACTTGGGACGGCAGCTGTGAGTCGGGGTGGGTCCCAGTACGGGGGCCACTGGCGGTGGCCAGAAACACTGAACTGACACCTAATTAAAAAATGTAAAAAAGATTTTGGGGAGGGAGTCGTACCCTTCCTGCAACAAAGCGGCAGAGCAGAGACCGCGAGGTGGTGGCCACATCTGGTCCTGATCGCTCCACGTGCCCTGACGGCTGGATTGCTGAAGACAGGCCACCATGGCGACGGGGGGAAGGGGCCTAAGGGGGATCCCCCAGAAACAATTAGCAACATTTGCATGGTCAAAGTCTGGAGAGAAAGGGGATTCCCCAAGTTCCGAAAAAGACAATGGCGCGGCGGCTTCTGAACAGACCCCGGAGCCTCCCCTCCATGATGTCATGGCAGCTATCAGTGGAGTACGAACGTTAGTGGATTTGGTTACGGTGGAGGTCTCAAGATGGAGGAAAATGTTCAAGAACTGAAAATTGTCACCAATGCCCTGCAGGCGGACACCTCAGAATTACAAACTCAGATGCTGGACCTACAGAGAAAACAGGAGAGGATGTTGCAGCAACTTGATGACTACGAAGGTTGCGCTCGTCATAATAATAGTCGAATTTTAGGAGTTCCGGAAAGGGCAGAGGGGCTGGCAGCGGACCTATATGTGGAGGACCTTATCATGAAGCACCTCAAGCCCAAGACGCTATCCAGCTTTTTTTCAATCGAGAGGGCTCATGGGGTGCCTGGAGGTAGACCAAGACCTGGAGCACCCCGAGACCCATTATTACGCGGGTGTTTAACTACCGCGATAGAGACATTATCCTGCAGACGGTGCGCTCGAGCCCCCCATTGAAAATAGAGAACTACGAGGTAGCCCTCTATCCTAATGTCACAGCCAAGGTTCAAGCTCAAAGATGCAGTTACCAAGCGGTGAAGAAGGAACTAACGGACAGGGAGGTCAAATACCTGATGTTGTTTCCTGTACGTCTGAGGGTCGAATCTGACAGTAAGTCTTGGTTTTTTGATTCCCCGGAGGCAGTCTGGGAATGGATGGAAGGCTGGACCACGGAGGGAAATCGGAGAAGAGATTGTCGAGGCGGGCCAGAACAACGCAGTGAAGGCCTCGTAGAGACTGTCCACAGTGTCCCAACAGAAAACTCTAGCCACCTTGAAGAACAGGACAAATGGACAGGGACAGCCGGAACGGGACAACCCACGCGGAGATACCTGACTGAACACACATAGTGGTACCGGAGGGGTGATGCTATTTACTGTGTGATTTGTTGACAAGGGGTTCCCAAAGCAGGTTAATCGCTTTGATGTGCTTCAGGAGGAACGCCATAAAAAGTGGATGGCTATAATTCCAGTTTTTAGGATTTGACTCGCCAGGAGGGCGAGATGCTCTACCCTGGTTATCTTTAGCCTTTTGGGGAAGGCGAGAAGTACTCTGCCGAGTTTGGGGGTGGGTAGTTTTGAATCCACGGGCAGGGAGGCAGGGAGGGGGAGGAGGTTGGGGAGGGGGGAGAGGGACATTGTTTCTTGGTTATTTGGCTTATGGATGATTTGGTTGCTAAGCAGGGACGACTGAGTGACTTAACGGAGGAAGAATCGTTTATTCAATTATTGGTTTTCATACATCCAAAATGTAAAATGGCTATACTTATTGTGGAACGACAATTGCTACATATACGGAATTACACACTCTCTTATTCAGACAGAATCCGAAGGAGGAAACGAGGGGTAACACACAGACATGGGGCAGGATAATACACGACTTTTGACCGTGCTGTCCTGGAATGTGAATGGATGAGAGACAAGATGAAGAGGGGCATAGTGCAACAATTCCTGCAGAGACATTCACCTGATGTGGTCTTATTGCAAGAAACCCATTTTATGGGCCGTAAATCTAAGGCCCTCTCTAGGTGGGGATACACACTTTTGGCACATGCGGATTATACTACGGGTTCCAGGGGTGCAGCTATATTAGTAAAAAAGACCACACCACTTATTATACACAAGACATGGGCAGACACGGCAGGCCGCTTTGCTGGGGTGGAAGCCCAGTGGGATGGGAAAGATCTGATCTCTGTCTACCTGCCACCCGTTCTGGGCAAAACAGCACTGGAGGACTTAGGCAACAAATTGACGGGACTACGGGAGGGTGTGCTGATCATGGGAGGAGACTACAATATGACATTAGATGACACTATTTACCGTGGCCCACCTAGGCCCCAAGAAAAGGCTAATAACCTGTTTCCTGATTTTGTGCAGGCACTGGGTCTCGCAGACATAGGTCAAGCACTTCATTCCACTGACACAATGTTTACCTTTTTCTCAAATGCCCACCGTAGTCTATCACATATTGACTGCTTCCTTACACATCTGTCCTCAGTGGGTAATTTTGTCTAATATAAAGTCCTGTCTAGAGGGATCTCGGATCACTCCCCGGTTTGGACGGCATACACGCAATGGGAACGTCATCCGCCTGCCACAATAGTAATCAACCCCTGGCTCCTATGCATCCCCTATGTTAGAGACGAACTCCGTACGCAGACCGAGAATTATTTTACGGAAAACGTGGGTTCAGTTGACTCCACACAAACCATCTGGGAGGCCTTCAAAGTGGTAATCAAGGGCTTAGCTAGGTCATTAAAGATGAGCTACATTATCAAACAGCAAAAACTCCTGACTCTGGTGGAAACTGACCTTATTGACCTGGAGCGAGAGCAATCACATGATCCCTCGCCTGACACCAGTCATAGGCTCCTCCTGAAACAAGAGGAGTTTCAGTTAAAATCTAGAGAGCAGTCAGTGGCGAGGCATCGAGCTACACAGCATAGACTATATGAGCTAGGAGACAGGACAGGCAGGACGCTGGCGTGGCTGGAGAGGTGGGAGCAAGGCTCCAGATGGGTTCATAGGCTGACGACGCCGGATGGAGATACAGACCATCGCCTCGCCACCATTGTAGTTATTTATAAACAAGGAAAACCAAGTGACGATTGCAGCTCCTATAGGCCGATCTCATTGATAAATGTGGAGATATTAGCGAAAGTCTTGGCGAATAGATTGGCGACAGTTATTACCTCATTAGTCCACCCAGACCAGTCTGGCTTTATGTCAGGGCATAACACGGCTCTCAACTTGCGATGGGTACACAACCTCATGGCTAGATATTGTCCCTTGACCCCTCTATGGCGTTCGACTCCATAGAATAGCCATATTTATTTGAGGTGTTGCAAAGGGCAGGGCTAGGCCCCAAATTTGTGGCTTGGGTGCGCCTCTTATATACAGGGGTATTAAGACAGGTAAGAGTGAACAGTTTTACCTCCCGGAAGTTCAAGCTCCGTAGGGGTATGAGGCAGTGTTGCCCGTTATCCCCGCTGATTTTTTCCCTCGTACTGGAGTCACTCACGGCCTGGATACGAAGAGACGTGATGGTACGTGGTATGTGCTGGGCAAACGATGTGGAAGACCCCATATCGCTCTATGCGAATGATATCCTTCTTTACTTGGCATCCCCAAATAGATCGATTAGTGTTGTCTTAGACATTTTCACGGACTTTGGTAAATACTCAGGGCTTGCAATAAACTGGCGCAAACCAGTCCTCTTCATGCTGAAGGGAGAGGTGCCACGTCTCTCAGCACAGTGTGTGATAACGGCAGCTACTGACGGTTTTATATATTTGGGGATCTTTGTTACCTCGGACCCAACCTGTTTTTACGAGTCAAATTTGGCTCCGCCTCTGGCTCGATTGCGTGCAGATGTTAAACATTGGACACCCTGCCTTTGACACTAGTGGGGAGGGTGGCGCTTTTTAAGATCTGGCCCTTCCACGCTTCCTCTATATTCTCCTCAACCGCCCCTACAATGCCCCAGATTCATATTTCAGAGCGGTTGAGGGTGAGATCACCACACTGCTTTGGGATGGGAAAGCCCCTAAGATTTCTAGGCAGACACTGACAAAAAGTTGGTACGATGGGGGCATAGCCCTCCCAGACCTGCAGCGTTATTACTGGGCGGCGCACCTGGTGACTGTCAACCATTGGATATACTACCCTCCAGATGATCCAGCATATGCCCTGGCAGACTGACCACTCGGGCTATTTGGGTGCCCTCTACACCACTGATAAGAAAAATAAAGGGAAGTTTTTTGGACCGACCAAACACACGCTAGATATTTGGCGCATAGTCACGACTCGACTGGGTTGGACAGACACACTATTGTTGGCTACGCCATTCTGGTTCGCTCAGAAATTAGGGAGGCTGGGGTATCAGCCCGGGTTTGATAAATGGGACCTTATTGGGCAGTCCACAAGGGGGAGGTCTGGTAAAAAAAGGGGCGATATTGACCTTTAGTGAACTCCAAGACAAATATCAATTGGCTAAGGGGGAAATTTACCGATACCTACAAATCAGACACGCGTTGCAGGCAGCCTTTCTGTCTTTTAGGGACATACCGGAATCTTCCCCTCTGGAAGATCGCCTGCTTGATGGACCTCCCAGGTCAAAGGCGATATCCTTAACCTATAAAATATTGAGTAACAATCTTCCAGATACCTTCCAGAGGCTCAGGAAGTGCTGGCAATAAGACTTAGGCCCTATGGAAGATGAAGAATGGCAGTCAGCACTGATGTCCCCAAGCGAGGCAGCTATCACTCAGAGATTCCGCCTGATCCAACTTAGAATACTTCACCACTCATACATAACAGGGACAGTTTTGGCAAAAATTGGGGCTAAACCTGACAATAGATGTGGGAGGGGATGTGGCCAGCAAGCCACATTCTATCACACCTTGTGGACTTGCCCCAAGGTACGCCCCCTCTGGGAGGGAGCCACAACACATATGTCCACTGCGGTAGGGAAAGAAATAATTCTAACCCCACAACTCGGACTACTGAACATTTGGAAGGCCCCTGACTTAACGGAAATCGAACAACAGTTCACTACATTGGGTTACACACTTGTGAAGAGAGAGGTGGCTAGGGGTTGGGGGGACAAAAACCAGCCCTGTGTCACTTTGTGGGGCAAAGAAATGGACAGGTGTATGCTGGCAGAGATGGAGGTCTATAAGGCAAGGGGGTGCCCTAAGAAATGGGATAGGAAGTGGTCCCATTGGTACAAACTCAGGGGAGATATATGTGTGTCGCCCACGTCAAAATGGAAATGCACAGACAGGAGAGATTGACGGGAGATGTATCTTGAGGACTCCTGATTGATGTTGATTTGTAATTTTTGATGGTATTATGCAATGTGTCGTTCAATCATGTACTGTGCTACTGTGATTTGATTCAATAAACAAAGTAAAAAAATACATTTAAAACCACTTACCTACATACTGCAGCGTCCCCAGGCTGCAGTCCTCATCTTCCTCGCCGTATTGATAATCCTGGAAAAACTGTGCATGTGCGTGCCTGCATATTTCTTGCGCAGTTTAGACCAGGATTACTGATACTGAAAGGAAGATGAGGATTGCAGTCCGGGGATGCCGCAGTACATAGGTTAGTGGTATTAAATGTATTTTTACTTAATGTTTACTTACTTGTAATAGTGGTGGGTGGAGGCGGGTGGCTTTGCGGAACTCCACGGAGTTCCATGGAGTTTGTTTGGTACTCTGTGGACCTCTACATAGCCCAGCTACTCCCACTACACCCAGTGTTAGTATATTTGCACTAATATAAAAAAGAAAAAAAAACAAATACCCCCCAACTTTATCTCCTACCCCTCCAATTCTTGTATTATATGTCAGTTTCAGGGTACCCCCCTCTTCTTAATTACATCCAGAAGATCATCGGCCTCTCTAACACTTTTCAAAAAGTGCCTTTTATTATTATGCACACCTCTGAGAGCAGCTGGAAATTTAAGCCCTGCTAATGCTCATGTTTTTCGAAACTCCTTGAGGTGCTTTCTGAGTTCCCACTGTCTATCAAGGGTAGCCTTGGCCAGGTCTGACCTAATTTCAAAGGAAAAATCCTTCCCCCTTAGAGTTTTCAATTTCAATGCACCTAGGAGTATTTTCTCTTTTATGGGTGTACATTTGGAAGTTAAGCAGGATTTTCCATGGCTTCACTCTAAAGGGTTCTCTGAATGTCCTTTTCTATTGCTGCCTCACTTTGTTCCACCTGGAGGGCATATTTTATTACTGAAACCACACATTATTTCATATTATCCCCCTCTTGCCCCTCAGGGACATTAATTATACGCAAGTTATTATTTCTAGAATTATTTTCCAGCTGTTCCATCTTTTCCTGCAGTACTTGCTCCACCCTCTGCAGTGCATGGTTCCTTTTTTCTGTTGTTTAGATCTGCCTTTAGCTCACCAACATTAGTTTCCAGTGTCTGAGTTCTCGCTGCCAGAGAGTCTATTTTTTTCTCTAGTACCTCACAAAAATTGTGTATGTTGCTCTGGTTTCACTCTGATAGTGCAAAATCTTTTCTGATATCCCCGGAGAATGAGGCAAACGTGTCTTCCAGAGAGCACCCCAGCACCGTCATCTTCTTTCTGATCACCACAAACTTTTAAGGGCCCTTCCAAAGAGGGGGTTGCCCTGTTATTAATTTACAATTTTTCCATCCTTACCGACCTCTCCTTTCTCACCTGCCACCTCTTTTAGTATTCTTCCTGTTTGTGCTCCATTGTGTTGGTAGCACTTCCTGGTCAAGAATTCCTGGGTTTCTAGGTTGCCTCTCCATGTTCTTTTCCTGAATTTTGAGAATAACCTCTGGTGGGAGAATATCAAAAAAGGTCATAGTCGAAGAGGGGGTAACTTTTATTTTGCCGCTCAGAATCTACTACTTTTCCTGCTCCCCGTACTTTCAGGTTTCCTGGTCCACCTCCCACTTGGTTCGAAACCTCTCTGTGCTAGCTTTAAAAGTAAAAGGGGTATTATAGCCTTTGCTAAGGGAAAGGGTGCCCCCTACTTGCTCCGGGTTTGAAACAAATTCAGTCATAATGGCAACAGGTCCTTCTACTAAAATTTGCACTTGCCCCTGCTGCCTCTCAGCTCGCACGATTCTAGACAAACTCCCCTTCAAATCAGGGTATGGCAGCCTTACTGGCAATCTTCCCTTCACCTTTCTTCCTCCGGCTTCCTTTGCCACGGGGAAGGGGGGGGGGGGGAGACTCTCCTTTTTTGCTTCCTGGAGTTGGATCTGAGAGCGCTCTGCTCTGTGTAGCTATCCGTTTGCCGCTTGGGGAGGGTGTTAAAATGTAACTAATAAAAAAAGTTTTGTGCTTTGCCCTGTGTTTGTTATATTGAAGTAAGTGCATGCAGTAATATTTCTAGGTTCATGTTTTGATTCAAAACTGCAGTATAACATGAAAACTGTTTTTATATTATGTGTAAGTTAGTAGTAAAGTAGTTGGCAGATTGGCCAGGGTAGAATTTAAAATATGCATGTTTTTGTTTTACAGAACAATATCTACATAACTACACACGGTTACAATGCCTACAAAATCTTGGACAAAAAAGCAACAGAAGCAACTACAGTATGTTTGCAGAAATGAGTTACAAATGGGGCAAAATGCAGAAAAAGTGGTGAAAGATTAAAGAGCTACTGGTAAGAGGACAAAGTCATTACTCAAAATTATATGCACTTACTTACAAAAAATACAAACTAAAGAAAATGACATTATGACTATGAGAAACAATAAGAGTGGGTAAACTGATCATTGAATGAAAAGAAAAGATTTTAAAAGACATGGACGCACCTTAACCAGGAGAAAGAAACAGTTTAAGGAAATTAGCGCCAGATTGTTTCATAGTAGAGTGGTTATAAATCTACAGAGATCTATGAAGAGGTATAGAAGAAGGAGAGAGACACTGAAACAGAAACAACAAGTTGAGAGAGTAGTTGATAAGAGCTTTGCTTTGAAGAGGAAGAATAGAATGACACCTCTTGACAAAATAGCATTGTGCATGCAGGGACAAAATCAGAAGTAAAGATTAGTAAATAGAAGTAACTTTTATACAGTTTTTATTGGAGAATGGATGCATACTTCTAGTACAGAGCCGTTCTTTAATAAAGAAAACTATCTCCAGGATAACAGATTAGTTCATGCTATTAATGAAAACGGACAATGTTATGAAATGAAGAATGGCAGCCTTATAGCAAAAGAGGGGATTGTACCTAGAAATGTAGAAGAAGGTATTGCAGAAAAAGTACAAGAGAGATGTAGTCCGGTCCCTGTATACAAATAGAATTGTAGTAGTATTGTAGTAATAGACTGCAACCCATTGATATAGTAAGGAAATTCGTATGTTTATTTCCAATGCGAAGTTTTAAACACAAAATAAGTACTTTTAAAGGTTTGGATCCTTGCAAGCTGAGAAAGCATACGCATTTTAGAGCCACTCACTAGCTTGTTTATCAAAGAAAGTGTGCTAAAGCACATTTCATCATTTTGGAATGTCAGCTGTACATCACTTAACAATGCAAACTTTAGTTAGGAGGCTGTATTATGTGAAAACTCCTGCTTTTTGTTTGGGGTAAAATGGATAGGGCACTTTGGCATGGTACTGTGGCAGAGGTAGAAAAGGTTTATGATGATGTGCAGTTTTGTTTCTTTGGTTCAGAACAGGACTGTAGGAAAATCAAAGATATGATAACAGGAGGAGTTGTAGAACAAGGCACAGGTACTACAGTTGATAGTTTTGAAAAAGAAATTACAACATTTAAGAAAGTATGTGCTGAAAAACCAGAGTGTGTTTGTATATGCTGTCCACACACATCAAGCGTGAACTGTTGACTTATATTTAAAAAGTGAAATAGAGACTAATGATAACTTGGAAAATTTGTGAAATTGTACAAAACGCGTGCGAACTTGCAGAAACCCGTGCGAACACAATGTGCCCAGTATGTGCCTCTTGTGTGAATAAAAGGTCAGAGAAAGATAAGTTCAGCAGATGAAGAGAAAGAAGCTCCTGGTCACAGGAACAGCACGGGTATTGCGCTCGTGAAAGTCAAGGATGCAAAGCCTATCCAGCATCACAGCTGATTTTCCACTGTAGATTTGGGAAGAAGGCACACCTGTCCAGCCTCGACGACGCTCACGATTGTTTTTGGGCTAATGAATGAGTCACTGAATTTGAGCATCAACTAGTTCGAGCGACCATGTGTGTGTTACTATGCAATCGCCCCGAAGGGCGCAGGGGTCCCTTGAGTGAGCTGTCCATCATAGTGGGTGAATGGCGGGAAGACGGTGCAAACCCCGAGTGTGTGGGCGGGGCCAAACGGGCAGGGCTATCATGCAAGTTCACACATGCTTCTAGTGTGTATAAAAGGTCAGAGAAAGATCAGTTCAGCAGATGAAGAGAAATAAGCTCCTGGTCACAGAAACAGCACGGGTATTGCGCTCGTGAAAGTCACGGATGCAAAAGCCTCTATCCAGCATCACAGCTGTAATTTCCACGGTAGATTTGTGAAGAAGGCACACCTGCCTCGACGACGCTCATGATTGTTTTTGGGCTGATGAATGAGTCACAGGAAGGGCATGGTAAATATTTTAGGATGGCGCCGGCAAGCTGCCAGCGCCATCCTAAAATACTTACTAAATTAGCTTCAACAGGAAGCTTTAATAGATAAAATCGAGCACCTGCTTTATTTTATCTATTAGAGCTTTCTGTTGAAGCTAACTTAGTAACTATTTTAGGATGGCGCTGGCAGCTTGCCGGCGCCATCGTAAAATAGTTACAACAGGCCAGGCTTCAACTTTTGCCCCCGGAAAAATCCGCCGCTCGCGGATTTGCGAATTCTCGGTAAATTCGCGGGAGTTCGCGGATCGCGAATTTACCGAAAATTTGCAAAATCCGCGAGTGGAACGGATTTTCCGCTCATACTTATAGCCATGCACTCATCCATTCACTCAGGCACTATCTATGCACTCACATAATCCCCAATTCACTATCCATGCACTCACCTAATCACCCAGACACTAACCTTGCACTCATTCATTCACTGAGGCACTACCCATGCAATCATCCATTCAACTAGGCACTACCCATGCACACATTTATCCAACCAGCCATTATCCATGCACGTATCCATTCACTCAGGCACTACCCTTGCACTCATCCATTAACTGAGCCTCTACCTATGCACTTCTTTATTTACCTGGGTACTACCCTTTCACTCATCCATTCACCCAGGCCCTACCCTGCGACTCATGCAGTCACTGAGGAACTATGTTTGCGCTCATCCCTTCACTCAAGCACTACCCATGCACTCATCCAATCACCCAGGTACTATCCATGTACTCACCCAATCATGCAGGCACTATGTATTCATTCACCCAATCACTCAGGTACTATCCATGCACTTACCCAATCACCCAGCCGCTACTATTGCAATAATACAATTACAGAGGCATTACCTTGCACTAACCCAATCACTCAGATATTACCCTTCCACTCATTCCTTTACTCAAGTACTAATGTTGGACTGATCCATTCACTCGCACACTACCCATGCACTCGTCTTTTTACCCAGATGCACATATTGAATCACCCAGGCCTTACCCTTCTACTCAACCATTCACCCAGGCCTTACCTGTGAACCCATCTATTCTCCCTGCCACTATGCATGCACTCATCCAATCACCCAGGCACTACCCATACACTCATTCATTCACTCAGAGATTCTCCATGCATTCATCCATTTACTCAGGCAGCACTGATGCACTCATCCAATCAACCTGGCACTAGTCATACATTCTTCCAATTACCCAGGCACTACCCTTGCACTCACCCATTCATTTAGTCAGTACGCATGTGGTCATCCATTCACTCAGGCACTAACCATGCACTCATCAAATGATCCAGGCACTACCCATTTACTTATTCATTAACTCTGACATTATCCATGTACTCATCCATTCACCCAGGCACTACATATGAACCTATCCAATCACCCAGGCAGTACCCTTCCACTCATCCTTTCACTCAGGCACTATGCATACGTTCATCCAGTCACTTAGACACTATGAATGAGTTTATCTATTCACTCAGGCACTATCCAAACACTCATCTAATGACGCAGGCACTATACTTCCATTCATCCACTCACTCATGCACTCATGCATTTACCCATGCACTAACCATGGACATATTGAATCACTCAGCCAATACCTATGCACACATGTATTTATTCACAACCTACCCAGGCACTCATCCATTCATGCAGGCAGTACCAATGGACACATCCAATCAGTCAGGAACTACCCTTGCACTCATCTGTTCACTAAGGTACTACGGATGCATTCATCCATTCACTCAGGCACTACCCATGCACTGATCCAATCACCCAGGCACTACCCTTGCACTCATTCAGTCACTCATGCAATTACTCAGACACTACCCATGCACTCATCTATTCGCCGAAGCACTCCCCATCTCTGAAGCCATATATGCTTCAGTACTCTGCACCTCAGAAGGGAGTTTTTGACCAGG
The DNA here is from genome assembly GCF_964263255.1 of Lissotriton vulgaris. Taxonomy (NCBI): domain Eukaryota; kingdom Metazoa; phylum Chordata; class Amphibia; order Caudata; family Salamandridae; genus Lissotriton; species Lissotriton vulgaris. The sequence continues at coordinate 291,004,670 of NC_141699.1, forward strand.
AATTGTTGCTGCTGCCACTGAAGTAGATGGCTCTCCAGCTTCCCTCTGCTCAATCACCAGTTGGAGAGGTTTTTTATGATAGGGTTTTAGATGGCATAACATGGACGTTGTCCCACATGAATATTTCTTATTCACCCCTGACTGACTGACTGACTGACTGACTGATTTTACTTGTAAAGAGCGCTATTGCAGAGGCGTCTTGGCTCTGTGTTAGGAACGACACATCAACTGTTCAGAAGTGCGGATGACTTTAGGGGAAGAGCTAGGTTTTAATTTCCTTGCGGAATGTATGTCTACTGGGCATACTTCTTATGTGCAGTGGAAGTTTGTTCCAGAGTTTTGACGCCAGAAATGAGAAGCGCTTTCCTCCACAGCGTGCTTTCTGTATCTTTGGAACTTGTAGCAGGCCCAAGGATGAGGATCTAAGGGTCCGCGCAGGAACGTACTTCGTGAAGAGATTCCGCACTTCTTCCGCGCCCTCTCCAAACAAAGCTTTATGGACTAGACAGAGTGATTTGAATTCTATCCGTCTATACACTGGAAGCCAGTGAAGATTTTTTATAGCTGCCGAGGTGGGATAATGTCTTGGCAGCCCAAGCAATACTCTGGCCGCAGCATTTTAGATGGCCTGGAGTTTGTTTAGTTGGGCTACACCCAGTCCAAGATAGAGAGCATTGCAGTAGTCAATTCTGGAGAGTATGGTTGACACGACAACAGTTTTCCTTAAGGCAAATGGTATATATGGGAGGATCTTTCTCAACCCTTTAAGGGTAAAGAAACAGGCTGATGTTACCTGATTGATCTGTGCTGCCCAGGTAAAAAAAAAATCCACCATTACTCCCAGATTCCTTGCCTTTGCAACTGGTGTCGGAGGTGTTCCGGCCGTGCTCAGCCACCATGACTGATTCCAGATCTGATCTTTTGAGCCAAATTCAATGACCTCTGTCTTGGTTGCGTTTAACTTTAAAAAGTTAGCATTCATCCAATTCATCACGGATGACATGCAGCTACAGAAGTCCAAGGCTCTAAAGTCTGCACCCTTGTCTATCGATACTATAAGCTGTGTATCATCAGCATATGATACCAGCTTAAATCCATAGCTCTTTATCAGGCTAGCTAATGGGGCTACATAAATATTAAACAGCGTTGGTGATAAGGCCGATCCCTGGGGAACTCCTCCCGGCAGGATGAATTCTTCCGATCACAGACCATTCCAATAGAACAGTTGTTTCCTGTCTGCCAGAAAGGATGACAGGAGAGAGAGTGCCGTCCCCTTTACACCTGCCTCTTGCAGCCTTAGTTTCAACACAGTATGATTTACCGTATCGAAAGCTGCTGTTAAGTCAAGTAGGACCATTACAGCACTCCCACCTTCATCTGTAGCCCTAAGGATTTCGTCTATTGCTAAGACTAAGGCAGTTTCCGTGGAATGTTTGGGTCGGAATCCATGTTGAGTGATGTCCAATAAGTTGTTTTTCTCACAAAAGGACATGAGTTCAATGTTTAAAGCCTTTTCGAACACCTTTGCTGTGAAGGGTAAACAGGAGATGGGTCTGTAATTCGACTCAGCCTGTGGGTCCAATTTGGGCTTTTTTAGAAGTGGGCGTATACATGCTTTCTTCCATGTTGCAGGAAACACTCCATCCAACAGAATTTTGTTGATTAGAGGAGATAGCACAGAGTTTATGACTTCTGATGCCAGATGTATTATATGAGGTGGGCATGGATCTAGAGGGGAGCCCGATTTTTTACTTAATATCAGTTCCTCTACCTTCTTTTCTGTTAGTAATGTGAAGGATGACAGAGCTTCATATTCCACTCTGGCTTCGGAGTGAACTGCAGTTTGCTCCTCTATATTGTGTATTGCTTTTTCTAAGTTATCATACACTAATTGAACCTTATTCTGAAAGAAAATGGCAATTTTGTCTACAAATGATTGTTCCGGTATGAACATGCTGTGTCGAGGGCATCTCATCAGGGCATTGACTGTCTGGAATAGTTCCTTAGAGGAATTTGCAGCATATTGGATTTTGTTTGTATAATATTTGCTGATATGATGGCAGCTTTGTATTCCTCCAGGGCTGCACAGTAGTCTTTCTTATGAGTAGGACTATATTGGGATCTCCAAATTCTTTCTTTCTGCCTGCACTTAATCTTAATTAGTTTTAATTCAGGTGAATACCATGGTGAGGAGGCTTTTTTAATTGTGGATTTTTTCGACACTTCTGGTGCTACTTTGTCTGCCGCTGCGATTATCCAGCTATGAAAGCTATCTATGGTTTGATTTAACTCGTGAGATATTACCGGCCTATTTGCAAGGGCTGATACAATCTGTGCTTCATTCACTGACTTCCAGATTCTGTACTTATTGTCTGGAGTCTGCGAGATATATCTTCTCTTGGCTGATAGATAAGATACGTCAAAAGAAATCACTGAGTGATCGGTCCATGGTAGAATGCAGATTTTCCTGATGGATATGCCAGAATTGTTAGTGCATATCCCGTCTAACGTATGCCCTGCTATATGTGTGGGCTCGTCAATAATCTGATGGAAATCCAGACTGGCTAGTTTGTCCAGTAGGCAGCTGGTGTCAGGGTTTTTTATATCTTCTAAATGGAAGTTAAGATCACCCAATGTTGTGAAGTACGGGGTGTCCAGGCATGATTCCATGACGGTATGAATTGCCTTTAGAAATCCCACTTTAGATCCCGGGGGTCTGTAGGTTAAGAGGCCAGGGAATATCTCTTCCTTGTTCAATTTTACAGAGAAGGATATAGCCTCGGCATCAGTTATGGTCTCAACCCTGGTTTTGACCTCAAGAGCATCCCGATATATTATGGCTATTCCTCCACCTTTAGATCCTACTCGATCATGGAAAGTAACAAAATATCCAGTTGGGACTATGATCTGCCAATCAGGGTCACTATTTTCGTTTGCCCATGTTTCTGTAAGAAAGACCAAATCATGTCTTTCTACTTGAATCAGGCATTCCAATTGAAATGTATGTTTCCCGATCGATCTAGTATTTAGCAAAATGCAGCTTAAAAGTGACTTTCCATTCGTCACATCATCTTCACCAGCGCTGCTTTCTTGATCTACCCTCCATTTACAGTGGTCACATTTGATAGTGCCATGTGAGTTTCCTGTAATGTTGTGAGGGGTGCATATATTCAGCTCTAATTGGAGTAATTGTTCCTTGGAATACATGAGCCTGGGAATTTGGGCAGAACCTATGGCCCTCGGCATGGTCTGGGCGCGGACTGGCGCAGACGGGCTCGCCTTTGGCGAGCCTTCGGCGCGCCGCCAGCGCGCCCGCTGTTCCCGCCCGCTGCGCTGTCGGTGCATCTGCCTTAATATATGAAGTGATGTAGGGGGGAGGGACCTCGTTAGCTCCTTTGCTGCAGCCACAACTAGAGCGCTACTCTTCAGGCGGCTCCACTTCCTGGAGGCCGCGTTAGCGCTAAAGTTGTTTAAAGTATGCTGAGCAGCCTACACTTTCAATTCTATTGTTAAAAACGACTTTGCAGTACAAGTTATTAAAAACGCTTTCCAAATATATAAAAACGATTTTTAAATGCAGATCATTAAGACGATTTCCAAATACAAATTAGCAGGACATTTAAAAGCCCACCGTGCCATGCAAGTATTGTCTCTCTAACACCGATCACGGCGCTGACACTGGTCTTAACATAGGAAGTGATGTAGGGGGGAGGGACCTCGTTAGCTCCTTTGCTGCAGCCACAACTAGAGCGCTACTCTTCAGGCGGCTCCACTTCCTGGAGGCCCCGTTAGCGCTAAAGTTGTTTAAAGTATGCTGAGCAGCCTACACTTTCAATTCTATTGTTAAAAACGACTTTGCAGTACAAGTTATTAAAAACGCTTTCCAAATATATAAAAACGATTTTTAAATGCAGATCATTAAAACGATTTCCAAATACAAATTAGCAGGACATTTAAAAGCCCACCGTGCCATGCAAGTATTGTCTCTCCAACACCTAAGAGAGGGTCTTCTTGCAGAGTGTGTATTTCACAAGTTTGGCAACTGTTTTTGATTCCCCTGATGAGATGGTAAAAAAAATCCTATGCCACATTGGCTCTCTTTTGTGTAGGCTCTTCTTCTTCCAAATCTTTGGTCTCCACCTTCTCCACATCCTGGTCCAACTGTTGTTCCTGCTGACCCCCATCTCCTTGCTGTGTTGCCATTTCTGGTAGAAAAAAGGCCAAAATATTTGCAGAGCAAAATTAATCCACCTGCTCAGAATGAAGGTATATGAAAGAAGATTCGAGAAGGAGGAGTGGGTGTGTACTTCCTATTGATTTAGCTGGAAAGTATATTATCCAATGCTATTCCTTGCTTTGCCGGTCATATGATATTCGCTGTGACTGAAATAGTTGCAGTTACTGCGGTGAAGCGGAATTACAAAATACACGGTTAAAGTAGTTTTAAAAAAAAAAATAGAACGAAAAGCAGAACTTTCAATTCTGCAATAGTAAACAGCTACACAAAACTTGATGACAATACCTCTACATATATGTTTTAGAGTTATTGAAAAACATGCGCTATACACAACTACCGATGTCATTACGACTATCGCTGTCTTCGTGGAAACAGGAAATAATTGTTTGAGGGCGATTATTCTGGAAACTCACTAGAAAAATATGAGTCTAAAAAGTACACTAATAAACCTCTACTGTAAAATATACTGTAGAATATGTCTATATATATGTTTTACACTTTGTATAAACCACACGCTGTTTGCGACTACCAACATCAGCGCAGGGACTTCGGTAGATGCAAATAACGTTTTTTTGTGTAACGGTGACTTTCTTCTAAATTGATCATAGAAAGAAAAGTTAAAGGAATATTCTACTACATATTTAGAGTTAAACTTTATTTAAAAAATGTCTTTAAGTGTATTTTTGAGTAGGTGAAATACATTTACTGATGACAGAATCTCCACTGTAAATTCACCAATGTTGTGCCGACTTGCAAAATTGTTAGAACTAAAACCAGTTATTAATGTATTTTCTAATAGAGACATATGAGATCCAAAAATCTGTGGTGTATTATTTAAATACAATACACAATATTCAATTATAGAAAGAAAGTATGAAAATCTTACAGGTTCACTTACCAAAGGATACAGGAACGTTATATTTAACGATTAGCATTTTTAACCAAGAACGTTAGTTCGAAACGCGTAGGAGTTTTGCGCTTGATCTGATAATAAACAACATCTTTACCGCCAAGAAGTGTGCCGCGCCATCATTTGTTTATGAAATAAATGAGGCACATTCCCGGTTTCCAACGCGGGCAACAACAAATTGTATTCTCTCTGCGACGGGGATTTTTGGGATGAATATATATATATATATATATATATATATATATATATATATATATATATATATATATATATATATTCACTGAAAAAACCATAGGTTTCAGCCACGTTATAGTTAGGAATTAGCTTTTAAGAAACCTTGCAAATTCACTGAAAAAACCATAGGTTTCGCACGTTATAGTTAGCTGGAGATTTCACTCATACAAAACCATTGAAATTCCACCGTTATAGTTAGTTCAGCTAACTATAACTCGCGCACCCGCAATGCACTGCTGATGACATCACATACTACATCACTCATGACATGGTCAGTGACATCAGTCATGACATCACTGATGACATCGCAAATGACATCACTGATGACATCATCCTTGTGAAAGAGTGGCAGACCTCCTCTCACCCTAGTATAACCTTTGATACACACATTAAAAAATAGAACGTAAAATTATTTAAAGAATGGAGATACCAGTTAGAACAACCTGTTCAGTAATTCCTAAATCTACATACACATCCACTCAGTTCAGTTCAGTAAATCTTTATTTCGATGATTAGAACCATCATAAAAATACATATACACAATTAAAAATTAATTAAATTGCATGCCTGAACTTTATCTAAAAGATAAAATACACAGTTGTAAAACACAATATACATTCATTCCTTGATATTAACATTGACATTGACATTAACCTCTTGTAATTCTTAATCTTGCTGCCACTTTAAAAAAATTCATAATAGAGCATAATGTTCGCATATTATTTGCTATTTGTAAAAAGAGTAAGGTAGTTTTTGCCTCTTTCAAAATAGCCAACAGAAATTTACGTCGAGGCATCTGATAAAAAGGACACAAAAGTACAAAATGAAGTACAAAATGAAGGGTGTCCTGCCGAGACCTATTGTCGCAGCCGCAGGCACCCTTCTGCTCAATTGTTAAAGTAAAACCAGATGGATAGGACAGTATATTACATACATATTGAGCCTAAAACGACACATTAAAAACCTGTCCTGCGAGTTATACATTAGAAATAGATAGGGTTCCATACCCTCACTATTACTCACAAGACAATGAGCAGTGACTGATCTCTTCGACAATTCAGTACCTGTTCTGCAAAAAGGCAAACTGTTCTAGCAACAATTTTTTGATCTGTAATTTACAAGAGGTAGAAATTATATTCGGGTTGGTGAAAAGGTCCTTCCGGCCTGTATCCTCTAGCCTGACCTTGACATAATTTAGCCACGGGATTAGCGACCCCTTGTCCCTTTGTAAGCAGTCTGCAACAATTATCCTACTTAGTTCTGCCTCAGGATTTTCCCAAATTCTAAGCCAAGCTAGAACGGGGATCAGCTTTACCCGATCTATGATGTACGGGCTTCCCAATTCGCTGTGTGCAATTGCCGCTGGGGTGCTCTGCAGGACTTTAAAAATCCTGCTGAGAAATTTGTCTTCCTCCAGCTGCAATTGTTTTGCATCCCCAAAGCCCCAAACATCTGCTCCATAGAGAGCTTTTGAAGTACTTATGGAGCCGTATAAATTCATCACCTGTTCTGGGCACCAACGGCCCAGCCTTCAGGCAAAACTTAGTATAGCACCATTTGAGAAAACCAATTCTACACAGCGTTCCTCTATCAGAGTCTTGAATTTTTGCACCCCATCAAATAAAAGACCCAGAGTGTGGGTCCCTATTTTGTATGCAACGTTCCTGCAAGGCTTTTTACCTGCCAGCATCACAAAGGACTTGCTTAAGTTCACCGACAGATCTAGGCTGTCCATCAATTTTACAAATCCGTCGTTCAAGCACTGTAGGCTCCGCGGGGTACGGGCAAGCAAGACTGCGTCATCCGCGTACAGAAGTACCGGAATATGGCGCGTTACGGCTTTTGGACAGTCTGTGTTTAGAGCAATAAGAGCTCTCTCAAGATTATTGATATAAAGAGAGAACAAGAAAGGAGCAAGGATACAACCTTGCCTCACTCCACTAGTGCACAGAAAGGGTTCGGTACTGCCCCCCTCCGTACTATAGCGGACCCTGGCACTGGTGTTCCAGTGTAGTCCTCTGAGAATATGAATCAGTCCAGGGTCAATTCCCAAGTTGCTCATCATAGCCCATAGCTTGTTCCTATTTAGATTGTCAAAAGCTGCGGCCAAACCCATAAACCCCAGATAAATAGTTTCGCTACTGGCTTTTGTGTATTTAGCGACCAGCAGGTAAAGGTTAAGGCACTGGTCGCTAGTTGATTTTCCTGCTCTAAAGCCGTACTGGGTGTCTACTATAGGGTGGTGTTCTTCTGTCCGAACCAGAAGTCGGTCTAGTATTACCCGGCCCAGGATTTTGGCAGAGACATCGATCAACGATATCGGTCTGTAGCATTCAGGATTATCCATACTTCCCTTCTTAAATATAGGGACAATTGTGGCTGTAGACTAAAAGCGGGGCAGCCCAATTTTAACAGCTGCATTTAGGACCCTCGCCAAAATTGGGGCCCATAGGGTGACATTGCTCAGATACAAGTCTGGTGGGGTGCCGTCCAGACCTGGGGCTTTATTGTGGGAGAGACCTTGAATTGCCTTAGTTAATTCTGCGAGGGAGAATACTACTACTGAACTCTGTGTGCCATCCCAACCCCCTTCTAGGACCATTTCATGAGTGTGATTGTAAAGTCCCTCAAAATGTGTAACCCATTGTTCAGGGAGCATATTAGTTCCTATCACCGGGGCGCTACTGTCCTGGAAGCATGGCCTATTAATTATCCGTACAAAAAGAATCCTACTCACAGTGGACAGGGAGAGTGTAGACCACAGATGTGGGGGACACTCAGTGTTTTGTAAAATACCCCTCACACACCAACAGGCCCCTTGGTGTCATGCTTCATCATCGGGGTCTTTGCACCCCTCTAACGGGATGCGGCGTGCTGCGACCTGCAACTACGCGGGAGCACTGAAAGGGTAGACTATGTGTGGTGCGTGTGATGAAAGTGATAGGGTATTGTGGATGTGAGTGGTGGGGTATGGTGAAGGTTTAAAAAGTACCTGGCTCGTAGGTGTCAGGAAAAAAACTTTATTCACAACCTCGGGCTGGTACTATTAAAAGAAGTGCAGTGTGAGGTTAGTTGTCGTAATTATGGGCATTACCTCTGGTGTGCGTCGACATGTTTCGGAGCTTGTGCTCCTCCTTCAGCACAGGGGCACAACTTCCCCACCTTACTCACGTTTTTCTATGAAAAAGTGTAAATAACTAAAAGTGAAAGATTATTTACAGTGATAAACTAAGGCTATAATGTCCCTACAGCGGTATTGGTCAATGCAGTTGCATGACCTGAAAGGACAAACCATTACCAGCGGAGCAGCGTAAGGGGTAACACGGAGGTAATCTCGTCCTGATTCTGTGAGTATTGAGTAGACAAACAAAATCACCAATTTCCATCATAACAGTGAGTAAAAGATACTGAAACCATCTCTTTGTCCATATAGATTACGAATCTAGCAACCAACCCCGACGTTCTTGAAATGCTCATGAAGCCAGAAAACATTGCATAATGAGTATGTCCATAGAGCTATCTTGACCTAATGTGTGTCATTTTTGTTGTGTGTAGTGTATGTCTTTTCTTTTCCCTTACAGGATCAATGCATCTTTGGGGCTCCAGGTGACTACACCTGTCTGAGCCAGCCCACTGGGGCAACCAAATTTACTCTTTACTTTTTGTCCTTTCCCTTTTCCCTGTCCACTCTGAGTAGGATTCTTTTTGTTTGTATAACAGTGACCGTGGAGTAAGAATCCTATCTCTATACTCTACCGCCCTCCTGTTGTTATTCTATATCTATTAATTATCCTCCAGAATTCCGTCATGTCCCTTTTCTCCCTAGCCTCCCTCAATTCGCTCACACTTCCGCTTGCAGGGCAACTTTTCTCTGTTTTAACACAGATTTATAGGTCTGTCTCAGAAGGGCCACTTTTAATTTATCCCTGGGAGTGGCTTTCAGACTAGATTTTAAATCTCTTAGTGCACTAGAGCAGTTAGTATCAAACCATCTTGGATGAGTTATAATTTTCCTGGGGCCTTTTACCTTCATTAACTCATCAACCAAGTTGGTTATAGACCCAAACGCCATGACCAGGGGACTGCCCTCTATCAGTGGGTCTAGGCATTCTTCAAAATGTCTTTTGCCCTCTACTATTAATGATTTATAGTGTGCCTGAGCATCGATTTTTGACCACCTAAGCTGCCTCCCCTGATCAGTTGCCCTCAGGACGGTATCTTCCTGTCTGTTCCTCTTTGGACCACCTCTATACCTCAGTTCCAGTATTAAAGGGTTATGGTCACTAAAATGCTCCAATCAATCCTTACCCCAGTGATCCAGTTTTTTGCAAAACTGGATACTACAATGTAATCTATGAAGGAGGAACATCCTCTTCCTTTAAAAGTTGGGGTAAGTGACCCCTCTTTTCCTGGGACAACCAGATCAATGGTGTGTACTAGAGCATAAGTGTCTAATAATTTGCTGAGTGCTAGCCCCTCAGACTTGTGTTCAAAGTGTGGGCCAGACTTGACCGGACAGGAAGACCAGTCAGTGATTACTGGTAACAATTTTGGGCATAGATGACAATTTAAATCGCCCATCACTATTACAATTGGTTCTGCCCCTCCTTTCCTATATTCTAGCTCCTGTTTGAGTCTAAAATCTAATTCCTGGAGTACAATACTAGTTCCTTTTACCGGCCCTGTGTTATAGATGTACAGCCTCAAGCCATTCTCTGAAAATCTTGCAGCCTGGAGAGTATACGATGACCAGGGTGGGAGTGTCCAGACTCCTTCTAAGTTTAAGTCTATATACAGTGATAGGCCTCCCCTTGCCCTTCCAGATCTAGCTTCTTGAGCTGGTACAAAGAAACATTTGTAACCTGGAATTTGTAAGGCGGTACTATCAACCGGCCAGGTCCCCTGGTAGCTTTTTTTTTGGAGCCCACTTAATTGGTTGCGCTAGCCTCTGTTGTCAAATTTCCCCGCTAAGCCGGCTACATTCCAGGACATTATCTTTATCCCTCCCACAGACTGTTGTGCGACCTGTGCTCCCAAGTTATCTAAGGTTGATCCATCCCTCCTTGCTGACACACCCCATTGTTTCCCCTGGCATTGAATTGGTTGGGGTTCTACGATCCCCCGCTGCTGATATTCCCCTAATAATCCCTGAGAGATAGGTTCATCACCCACCCCCACCGCTATGTGATCTTGGGCATCCCCTGACCTATTTAGTCAGTCGTTTACATCTAGAGACAATAGGGGGCTGAATCTGTTTGTACATTCTACCAAACCCCGATCTTTGCAAACCAGACCTTCCAGAGTGTAATTCCTAGCCCTGGTCAAGTCTGGGGCCCTTCCAATTCTGCCAAAAGTGTACCTAGGATCATGTGTGACACCTTGTATTGGGTAAAAATATCCTAATGGCAATGGTCGTATGCTGCTGGTCTGGTTCCTATGACCATTTTCCAATATATATTCCTCTAGGCTAATGTTCCTAAAGTTCACTATAATACAGTTGCCCACCGTGTCTTTACTCCTACTGCCTATCCAGTTTACTCTTCTGACATGGAGAATCTCCCCGCTTTCCGTATCGGGCAAAGGCCTGTTCACATTTACCCAATTAATTATCTTATTTTTAAGTTCTGTGTGCGACTCTTGCTGCTCTGGTTTGAGTTCTGGAACCCCCACTAGAACAACTACGTAGGGGCACGCTTCAGGGGGTAAATGTATGTTTGGTAAGGAGTTGATAGCTCTTCCATTTGTCTCTCGACGTGTGTGCTGTGTCTCTGGCAATCTAAGGGTTGAAGGGTTCCTGTTCTTTGTTTGCAACTTGGTTGTTTGGATTTGACCCGTATCTAAACCCTTGTCCCCTACTTTATGCTTGCTACCCACCTGTATTGGAAGATTTGGATGTCCGTGAATTTGTTCAATCGTGCATTGTACATTGCTAACACAGTTGTTTTTAGTGGGGGACTGCCGGTCTGGGGTGGTGTTTGATGAAACAGGGTTGGCGAGTGCGTTATCATTTATGGAGGAGCCCTTAGTCCTTCCCTGCTTATTTAGTTCATTTGTCATTTGTCTAGCTTACTGATTAATGGTTTAATCTGGCTTACAATAAAAAGTTCCAGATGTCTTTGGAGATCTAATATTTCTTGAGCCATCCATCCTGGAGGAGCTGGCTGGTAAGTTTCTTCTTCATCAGTAACTTCAACCACAATATCTTTTGTTCTGGGCATAGATGTACTTGGTTTTGCTTTCCTAGAGTAACACTTTTTGGGCCCTGCTTTTCTGGTTCTACTATTAGGGATGTTATTGTGAAGCAAGGCTGTTGCCACCTCTTTGTCCACTACTGGCTGAGCGCAGGGGATATCATCAGCCGAAATTTCCAGAGTGGCAAGTGGGTTAACAGCCGACGTTTCCTTGTCTGTGGCCTGAGGGGGGGGTAGATAAAACAGTGATTGGCGTTAGAGATAAGCGTATCTCGGAGCGCTCGATCTCCCCGGAGACTATGCCAATGACTTTCCTCAGCATGAGGCCAATTGCGGTAGGTTGAGCTTTTTGGGGTACTGATACATTAGGCTCAAGCACTATTACAGAGGGTGTGAGGGGGATATGAGCTTTGCCCTTTGTGGAGCTAGTTTTTACTTTACTGGCCCTCTTTACAGAGTACAGACTGGTGGGCCTCCCAGACACGCTCCTACCCTTTGAGCTCACCTGAAAATTTAAAAGTGCGTCCTCCCACAGTAATTGTGAGCTTACGAAGTAGCCCCCCACCCGTATTCGCAAGTAATTTACAAATCAATGACCCACCGCCAAAGTTCAATGTCAATTGTCCGCCGTAAACTCGTATTGTCAGTGTATCGCTGGATCCAAAGGAAGTGCTTGATTGAGAACCCAAGGGGGGTGGCCCAGCCCGGCCTCCTCGGGCCCCGGATGGCCACAGACAGCCCGCCCTTTGCTCGGGCTTAGCCCGGCGTCGCCCGTGCACGTCCCGTGACGCGGGGGCTTTCAGCGAATCTTATGAGCTTCCGGGCGCGGTGCAGGCATGGGTGTCTTCCTGTCCCTGAGGGCTCTGGGACATGTAGTCCCCCCTTCTCTGCGGCCGCGCCTGGATGTTGAAGGCATCGGCAGCGGGGGAGACCAGCACGTGTGGCAACAAGCCTGGAGGGCAACAGGAGCAGGAAATGCGATGAGGAGATTTCCCAACCGTGCAGTAAGTGATCAAAATTGAGGCCCCGCTCCACTGGGGCTCTCAGCGAATCTTAAGCGCCTCTGGGCGCGGTGCAGGCATGGGCGTGGGCGTCTTTCTGTCCCTGAGGGCTCTGGGACATGTAGTCCCCCCCTCTCTGCGGCTGCACCAGGGTGTTGAAGGCGTCGGCGGCAGGGGGAGACCAGCGCGTGTCGGAACAAACCTGGAGGGCAACAGGAGCAGGAAATGCGATGAGGAGCTTCCCCAACTGTGCAGTAAGTGACCAAAATATAGGCCCACTCATTCACCAATAGTTCTATATAGTCACTCATGCATGTACTCACTCATCATATGTACTCATACACATATACATCCTGTTACACACCTACACTTATACATACATTTACTTGCATATACAGCTCTACACACACCACTACACTTATTTCTACAGAAACGTACACAAACTTACTCTCTTAAACAATCAGTTATAGAAATACATACTTATTTATACAAGAACTCTTACAATCTGTCACTGTCATATATCTTTACTTAAATACATCAATACTCACATATACTAGTTTAAAACATATGTACTTACTCATAAAGACCCTATTGAGGCAGTCATTCACTCACTAACACACCCATACACACAATCATCCACCCATACAGTCCTCCACACATGCTGTCTTCAAAACACATACAAATTGTGAGTCAGTCATTCATGCATCTGTGCGGTAAATAATACCCCCCACCAAACCATACAGACACTCACTCTGATACTCAAAAAAACAACTAATAACCTATATAGACACTCATGTAGCAACTCACTAACCCATGCAGCCACTTATACACAAAGTGAGACACTGATTCAGATATTTACATATTTAAACATTACTCGCTAATACATGTATCCACTAAGATATACTTAATAAGTCAGTTATACAATCAATTTTACAAACAAAGACATTTAGACACTTATTTACCCATTTATTCTTCCATCAACCTTTAGATATACATATATAAAAATATTTATTTTTCAGAAAGACACACATTCACTGGATGATGTCATCAGTGACGTCATCAGTGATGTCATTTGAGATGTCATGAGTGATTTCATGAGTGATGTCACTGACCATGTCATGAGTTATATAGTATGTGATGTCATCAGCAGAGTTATAGTTAGCTGAACTAACCATAACGGGGGAATTTCAATGGTTTTGTATGAGTGAAATCTCCAGCTAACTATAACATGTGTGAAACCTATGGTTTTTTCAATGAATTTGCAAGGTTTTTTAAATGCTAATTCCTAACTATAACGTGGCTGAAACCTATGGTTTTTTCAGTGAATTTCAAAGGTTTAGTAAATGATAATTTTTAAATGTATAAATTATTACATTTCTTTCTTTTTATACTAATTTCTTAAATTTTCCTAAAAAATATTTATATTTATTTTATTTTTAAATTATATTTCATATTCTTAATGTAAAATAATAACAAAAGTAAATCCCAATTTTTTTATTACATAAAAAAAATGTCTTCATTTTTTACAATTAAAAGCTATATAATTCCTTTTTCATATTTTTTTGGGTAATCGCACCGTACGCGTACAGTGATAGCACCACACTTTGTACGGCAAATGGTCCTCTGAGCGTAGCCATGCACTCATTACAGATAGGCTTTGACCTTGCGCGTCGCATCAATGCTTCTGCGTGACGTCATGTACGGCGCCCCGTAAGCGTACGGCGCAAAAGTTTCTAATTGTTCAAAAACATATATTTATGTATTTAATGTACATATTAAGGGAAGACAGTATCTAGGACAATCATGAAAAAAGTTTTTTTAAACTTTTAATAAGCGATTATTACTTTTAAAAGCAATTACGCAAATTGCATAGGTACATCGTATGTACTCGCATCTTAAGAGCACCGTAAGAGCACTGTAAGAGTACGTAAAGTAATTTGACCATAAAAGGAGAGTTTTGATTGGTTCATAATAATTCCTATTCCAACTGTTGAAAGACCCCTCTCAGTTTGATCATCCTACTTCCACTTTCCCAGGAAAAACATTTATTCTGTGGAGCTGTGGTCTACAATGGCTGCTCTTTTTGAGACTTCATCAGTACATTCCTCTAAGGAAGATTTTGTTACTAAGCCACCTCAGAAAAAGAGAAAAGAAGCTTTCATTCGGAGGTTTTCTTCATTTCCAGAGGGACAGAAAAAGGTGAATGTACCGAAAGTAACATGCAAGATCTGTGAGGTTACACTTTCCAGGGCTGACCCCACTAAAAAGTACTCTTTCAGGACAGCCTCAATGGTTCCCCATGTCAAAAATGTGCATCCAAATAATTATGGAAGGATGGCAACACAAAGGTTCCAGGAGAACCCTCAACCTGCAGTTCCTTCTACCTCAACTGCACCACCACCTCCTCCGAGCAGTCCCCATCCTATTATTGTGCCTCAGTTTGCAGATCCTACAATTCATTGTAAATTTTGCAGAGAACTCCTTTGTTACGGTTAGCAGTCTATTCACCTCATTGTGAAGAGCAAAGAAGAGCACCGTTGCACAAAACAATAATATATTTTTTTCTTTTCTCTTCCTGTTCCACAGTTTTTTTGTTTCCAGTTTCATTTGTTTGGTTAAAAAAAATAATTAAAAACTTCTGAAAAAATACAAAAAAAATAGAAAACTAAAAAAAAACAAGCACTGGCGTTGCCAATAGGTCTCGCAGTAGGAAAGTTTGAGCTATTACAATTGCAAATAACAATGCCTTTTATTTTTGTTTTCATTTTAAAAACATAAAGGGCTTTGTCATTTACAAAACCAATAGCTCCAACTTTCCTACTGCGAGACCTATTGTGCACTGCACAGTGCGGGTGAAAGTGGCACTGCATGTGTGTGAGTGGCTTTGAGTGAGTTGCGTTGCGTGGGTGAGTAGCGTTGCATGTGTGAGTGTTGTTGCGTGGGTGAGTGGCGTTGCGTGGGTGAGTGGCGTTGCGTGGGTGAGTGGCGTTGCGTGTGTGAGTGGCGTTGGGTGGGTGAGTGGCGTTGCGTGTGTGAGTGGCGTTGCGTGTGTGAGTGGCATTGCGTGTGTGAGTGGCGTTGCGTGTGTGAGTGGTGTTGCGTGTGTGAGTGGCGTTGCGTGTGTGAGTGGCGTTGCGTGTGTGAGTGGCGTTGCGTGTGTGAGTGGCATTGCGTGTTATGTTAAAATGTTATGTTATGTTAAAATGGGACTTTTATAGCGCAACGGCTACTCCAAGGGAGTGTCCCGGCGCTTTAAGCTCCAATCATAGGGAGAGCATGAAACATAACAGTAGCAGAAAGGGCCTAAAAAAGAAAGAGATTATCCAGCAAACAACCAGGTCTTCAGGTCTTTCCTGAAAACAAGCAGGTTAGAGGTGTTTCGTAGGGACAACGGTAGCGAGTTCCATATCTGGGGGGTGAGGAAGCTAAAAGATCGGCCGCCTAGCCGAGCCTTTTTAATACGTGGTACCCGCGCCAAAGCCAGGGCTTCTGACCTGAGGGATCGTGCAGGTCGATAGAAGTCCAGCCTTCTCTGAAGATACTTGGCACCATTGCCATGTAAGGCCTTATGGGCAAGAGTCATGGCCTTAAACAGTATCCTCTTCCGCACCGGAAGCCAGTGGAGGGATGCAAGAAGGTTAGAGGCGCTGGTGCGACGATGAAGGCCAAAGATGGCACGCGCAGCGGCGTTCTGGGTAATCTGTGAGTGACATTGCATGTGTGAGAGTGGCGTTGCGTGTGTGAGAGTGGGCTTGCGTGGGTGTAAGTGGCGTTGTGTGTCTGAAAGTGGCACTGCGTGGGTGTGAGTGGCGTTGCGTGTGTGAGTGGCGTTGCGTGTGTGAGTGGCGTTGCGTGTATGAGTGGCATTGCGTGTGTGAGTGGCGTTGCGTGTGTGAGTGGCGTTGCGTGTGTGAGTGGCATTGCGTGTGTGAGTGGCATTGCGTGTGTGAGTGGCGTTGCGTGTGTAAGTGGCGTTGCGTGTGTGAGTGGCGTTGCCTTTGGGGTCTAGTGGTTCTGCCAATTATTTTAGGCATGCTCCAAGTAAAGTACTAACCCAGATTTGGACTGCAGCAGCATGGACGGGGAACTCAAACAGCTCAATGTCATCAAATCGTCAAATCAAGAGAGAAAAGTTCCCTGCTCTGATCTCATTGCTGCTCACTGATGGGATAGCTTACTGTGCAGACGCTCTGCCAGTCAGGAACTTAGCACACTGCAGCAAACCCTGCATGAGGCACTGTGCTTGCCATGATAACTACTTGATCTTTATTCACACTATCGGCATCAACATATTGTGATTAAGCTGCTCTGTGATGAACAGTTTGAGGGGCTTGGCAAATTCATGGGCAAAGAATGCTTCAGCTGAGCAGCCAATTTAATTTTTTACCTACACAAATATTACGCCTAAAAGCTATTTCCCAAATGAATTTGAAAGGGTGCAAACAAAGACATCTGCAGCCGATGGCACAGACTCACTAGGTGTGACAACGGGTGGAACCATGGGGCGGGGTGTTCCTGCTTGTTCCAGTGGGTGATGAGGCTGCTCCTGTGTCCTCGAGTTTTAAAGGAAGGGTGGTGTCGGAAGGGGGTTTGTGCTGGTGCTGCAGCCCGTCCAGCTTTTGCCCTTTGCCTGAATTCCGTGTGATTTGCGTGCCCTGCTTCTTGAAAGTATGAGTAGACAGCTATCTGTTGCTGCAAGACAGCATTACAGCCTACAACCTATGCTGCCACTGTCAGTAATACTATACCTTCTGGGCGGAGCCTTGTGCTATGAGCGGCCATGACAGAGTTAGGCGAACTAAGCAGACTTCCGAACAGACATCTGTTTTAAAAAATCTGTATTCCCACTGCCACAAACACCAGTCTTACAGCCTGGTTCAGTAGGAACGGAAGTCAGTCACAATTAGTTGTACGGCATTAACATAAACAAGACAGAGGTTTGGGCGGTGCAGAGGCAACACCATTGAATGTGAGAGCAATATGGGGTTGGGTGGGGGAATGGATACGAAAGCAACGTGGAGAGGGCCGGAGGGACGTGAAAGCAACATGAAGGGCGCGGGAGCAGGGTAGGCAGTTGGGGAAGCGCACAATTCAACGCAACAGGAAAGAGGCAGGTAAAAGAGAGCAGCGCAGGTGGCGAGACGTGCATGAGGAACGCAGCGCTCCTTCAGTTCTCAATAGGGAAGAAATGGCGAAGCATCCAAAGCTACCGAAGTGGAACTGGGTTCCAGTTGCTGCATTGGCTCTCCTGTGCCTACCATAAACAAAGCTTGTACACACACTTCACAAAGCGTTTGAAAAAACAATAGATTTACCTTAAGTGTGATAACAAGCATGTGTTGGCAAAGCATCTTAATTTACAAAATCGGGTCAACGATGGTGCTGCACTGCACAGAATGAAAACAAGGCTGTGCTTGCGGGGAGAGAGAGGGGAGGTGCTGGTGTGGGAGGGGGGAGGTGCTGGTGTGGGAGGAGTGCTGCTAGGGCAAGCCTGTGTTTGCGGGGAGAGAGAGGGGAGGTGCTGGTGTGGGAGGGGGGAGGTGCTGGTGTGGGAGGTGGTGGCGAGACGTGCATGAGGAACGCAGCGCAAAAACAAATGAACTCTCCTTCAGTTCTCAATAGGGAAGAAGTGGCGAAACATCCAAAGCTACCGAAGTGGAACTGGGTTCCAGTTGCTGCATTGGCTCTCCCGTGCCTACCATAAACAAAGCTTGTACACACACTTCACAAAGCGTTTGAAAAAATAATAGATTTACCTTAAGTGTGATAACAAGCATGTGTTGGCAAAGCATCTTAATTTACAAAATCGGGTCAACGATGGTGCTGCACTGCACAGAATGAAAACAAGGCTGTGTTTGCGGGGAGAGAGAGGGGAGGTGCTGGTGTGGGAGGGGGGAGGTGCTGGTGTGGGAGGAGTGCTGCTAGGGCAAGGCTGTGTTTGCGGGGAGAGAGAGGTGAGGTGCTGGTGTGGGGGGGGGAGGTGCTGGTGTGGGAGGAGGTGGCGAGACGTGTATGAGGAACACAGCACAAAAACAAATGAACTCTCCTTCAGTTCTCAATAGGGAAGAAGTGGCGAAACATCCAAAGCTACCAAAGTGGAACTGGGTTCCAGTTGCTGCATTGGCTCTCCTGTGCCTACCATAAACAAAGCTTGTACACACACTTCACAAAGCGTTTGAAAAAATAATAGATTTTCCTCAAGTTTGATAACAAGCATGTGTTGGCAAAGCATCTTAATTTACAAAATCGGGTCAACGATGGTGCTGCACTGCACAGAATGAAAACAAGGCTGTGTTTGCGGGGAGAGAGAGGGGAGGTGCTGGTGTGGGGGGGGAGGTGCTGGTGTGGGAGGAGTGCTGCTAAGGCAAGGCTGTGTTTGCGGGGAGAGAGAGGGGAGGTGCTGGTGTGGGAGGGGGGAGGTGCTGTTGTGGGAGGAGTGCTGCTAGGGCAAGGCTGTGTTTGCGGGGAGAGAGAGGGGAGGTGCTGGTGTGGGAGGGGGGAGGTGCTGGTGTGGGAGGAGTGCTGCTACGGCAAGGCTGTGTTTGCGGGGAGAGAGAGGGGAGGTGCTGGTGTGGGAGGGGGGAGTTGCTGGTGTGGGAGGAGTGCTGCTAGAGGAGGAGAAGCCCTGGCCGTGAATGCGCGTGCATGTTTGCTCACGTGATTCACGTGAACTGCAAGAAAACCGCGGGGCTGAAGCCCTTGGTTTCAAGAGGATTTTGCCGACTTGAATTCTCCCCATTTCCCATTCCTGCGGAATGGTAAAGGCGAGACCTAAAAAAAAATACTTCTTTTCAGAACTACCTAAACTGGCTTAAAAAAGAACTGTATTTCTATATTAGTGTGTAAAACTTTGTCAGAATGAATGTGTAGTGCATAAATGAACAAATGAATTAGTAGTATATGGTAAATGTGAAAGTGCAAAACTATAAGAGAGTGCTACAGGATAAATGTATAAGGTGGTTACCTATACTATACTGTAGTACCTCCGAAGCACTTCAATGTAACACATCCATATAAATATGTTAGAAGTCTATAATTCAATTTGCACTGCTAGTGAAACTGCCTGGGTGAATTTGTATGTGTTAGGAGTGAATTTAAAACTCCCTTGTACCCCTTTTACACATCTTTTCCGCCACTTTTGTGATGCAGCGGTGGTGCAAAAGATGTGACATGGTATCTGATATTTACAATGGAATGCATATGGAAGGTGCATCACATTCTAAAGCCCTGTGCCAGAAAGAGACTTTCCTGCACAGAGAGGCGGGGGGAGGGAGTGGAGGTGTTCTAGCATAGGAACACCTCCTAAAAGTGACTGAGTGGAATCTATATTTCATTCAGTCACTTTTAGGCCTATGCTACGTCAAAACCCTGCACCTGCTTGTAACAGGTGTAAGGATTGACACAGCTTTGTGAGCATAGAACCCCAAAAGCATTGCTGGAGCTGAGTTGCACTTGGAACGCAAGTTAAGCAATGCACCACCTTCACAATACAAATACATCACATATCTGTGCCGTTTTTGCTCCATAATACACTACATTGTAAATACGGTGTATCCATTGTGCTGATATCACAGTGCACAATAACTGCCATATCTCTGGGAATGTACCGCTTATTGTAAATCTGCTGATTACTGTTTGGATGTAGTAAATGGATTACTACACACTAATCAATGAGTCACTACAAAACTATAATAGGAATGACAGAGTGTTTGGTGGAAGTGTAAGGATAGAGACTGGGGAACTTAAAATATAAAAGGTAAATTTGCAGGTGCATAAAACAGTACATGCATAGTAAATACGAGTTTGAAGCAGTTCATATACTAAGGCCTACTTTGCTTCATAATTACTTGGGTACTGACTGCATGATTACAGTTCTGCAAAGAGAGTGCATGACTGAATTTATAAAAGCTTCGGTTTTACCACAGTACATATATAAGGAAATACTGCTGAATGCCTCACTACAATATTGAAACAGTAGAGTGAGCGGGATTGTGAAAGTCTAAAGATACATACTGCACATTTAAATGTATAAAAAAACAAATGTGCAGCTACATAGAAGAATGCATGCATACTCTATACAGGTTTAAAGCAGTACATGGCCTAAGGACTACTTTGCACCATGATTACTTGAGTACTGGCTGGATAATTACAGTTCTGCAAGGAGAATGTCTGTCTGAATTTAGAAGAGCTTCATTTTTAGCACAGTGCATACATAAAGGCTTTCTGCTGGATACTTCACTACAATACTGAATCAGCAATCACAAAGAGTTTGCTGGAAGTGTAAGAATATAGATTGGATAATAAAATCTATTAAAGACAAGTTTCCCATGCATAGAAGACTGCATGCATAGTGTATAGTAGTTTGAAGCAGTCCATGCCCTAAGGCCCACTTTGCACCATGACTACTTGGGTACTGGCTGAATTATTACAATTCTGCAAAGAGAGAGTCTGTCAAAATGTACAGCAGCTTCACTTTTAGAATAGTGTATACATAAACACATACTACTGAATGGCTCACTACAATACTAAAATAGCAGTACCAAAATATTTGGAGGAAGTGTAAATATACAGACTAGGCAATTGAAAGTTTAAAAGCCAAGTCTACAGGTGCATAAAAAAGGGCATTTATTATTTAATTACCTTCCCAAAGCCCCAAGCGCCAGCACACCTTTCCGTGGGTTGGATTAGGATTTACAAATGCTAGCATTTTTTTGAATTAAGAACCATAAAAATAACAAATATTAAACCTTTTTTTTTTCTTCTAATGATAACGATATTTTTTTATACGTATTCTATTTAGATGCTTTTAATCATGAAAATGCAAAGAACACATTTTATTGAGTAACACTTTTTAAACTCTCCAACGTATGTAGATAATAATACTTTATATGTGTTACTTTCAAAATTGAAACCTTTACAGCTTCACAGTTTGAAACTTTTCCGAACACGTGCAGACGAAAAATAGTTAAAACGCGAGCACATGTAAACTGCAAAACATGGCATCTACATAGGCGGAGCCACATCTTCCTTCCATAGACTACTAAACAACAAAAAACTACATAAACCACACCTACTGTGCAATTAGTTTTGTTTTCCCGAGTTATTTATGAATCGCCAATCTCTGTTGCAGGTTCCGTTCTCTTGCATCTGATTCTCTTTTTGCATCAACAAACATATTCCGGAGTTGTAAGTTGTTTCAAGATGGCATAGGCATTGTACTTAGTCATAAATTGTGACTATTTGTCAATATTTAAACATTTATATGTAGAAAAAAAATGTATTGCATGTTTTTCGCTTTTTCTCTGTAACTTCAGCAGCTTGTTCTTAGATACAGATATATTATAACAATTATTACTCTTTTTCTGGCTCATTTTACCTTATATATAGTGACTTTTTATATTATAATATTGATACTGTACTTCGCTCGAGAGGTGTTGCTAACCCGTCGACACAAACCCTAAACATTTACAATTAACGTGACAATGATACACTTGTTATTATGTTTTTCCCTAGAGATCACATACTGTTAATATGTATATTATAACATTAACAGTCTTAGTGATCCTAGCGGATTTCACAATCCGTCGTCACAAACAGTAACGATAAGTAAGCAACGTTACAGGCTTGCGGCTTTCAGTCTATTTTCCCCTTGTGATCATACGTGTGAGAATATATACATATTATTATTCGCAATGTTATGATCTCAGACGATTTTAAGACCCGTCGCCACGAAGATCTAATTTTTTCACCTCCCGGAGAAAAGAAGTTCAGTAAATAATTACATCTTGAAACTATTTCATTATGGATGTTATGTTAAATACATAACTTTATTTTCCTTTTCTTTTTACTGTAACAATGGTATCAATTGTTATATTATAATAGATTGTCCTATTGCAACAGAAGAGGAATGGGAGATTTTTCAGCACCATCTGTCATATAATTATCAAATATTTATAAAAACTTATTCAGATATTTTTATATTTATTAAAATATAGCTATCATGCATACTTTGTTACTTTAAATATTTAATAAACCCTACATTTCTGAATGTTATTTTCTAATTTCTACTCTTATTTGCGATTCCTATTCACCTTCTCCCTAAAGAATATATAGGACCTGTAACATTCTATATATTCTTTGCTGAGTATGTGATTTATTAGCGGAACAGTCTGCAACTTGTAAACACTACGACAGCACGTTTCTGAATTGTACAGAATACAAATTTTAAAAACAATAATGCATGCATTTCTATGTAATATGAAACAATTTAGATTTTACTATTTCACTTGTTCTCTTGATCTGAGATAATGTAGTGCGGGAGTGTTTGTTGTAGCACTTCTATTCTACTTTATCTAAAAGTAACTGATGCCCTCTTACATCATCAAGAATGTGGGGCAACACTTTTATATTCTGTAGCACAAAAATGAACTATATAGCCACGTTTAACTGATAGTTTATAAAATTCCATTTTTAATTGTCACACCTTTCATATATACTGCGACAGTTTCTGAAGAAAGTTTATTTGTATTTTCTTAATAAAAACTGTTTCAAACCTAGACTGAATTTTTTGCTGCGCAACCACACCTCCCCATCATGAAAGTAAACACCACATTATAAGTAAATAGTACTACTAAGAAGTATGTCACCTACAAACTTGATAAAAGAAAACAGCGCAAGACACTGTTATTTTTCTGCCATGATTTATACACCACACAGCAATTATATAAATGGCCCTCGAAACATATATAAAAAATTGTTTACCTCATAATTCCTCTCCACCACCTCATGGGCACTGTACACAGTTAATAGTTTTCCTAACCTGCCCTCTACTACTTTCTTTCCCCATACTCCTTTGGGAAATGCATCACAATATCACTGACAACAGTGAACCGTTCCCACCCAATAAGGAGCAAACTTGTGTTCGGAACACTTTAGCCAATAAGATGTCCATCTTGTTCCAAAGACGAGCAAGGAATGACTGCTAAGCCTTCTACTTTTAATACTTTACAGTCAATGAACACTGAACTTTGCAAAGTCCCGCTTGGAGCACGTTACCCTAATACTCCCCGAACAGGAAGGAATCCTTAATAAAACTTTTCCACAAACTTCTTCTACGACTAATGGTTCCTATGAAAAAAATATATATAAATCTCCAGCACAGTAAGTATCTCAATTAGCAACATATTGTGATAAACATCTAATCTCTGTACTCACGCAACTGAACCATGAACTGTTACTATGGTAACAGGCAGAAAAGTAGTGGCTGTTCAAAAAAACGTTATATTTACCTTGGATCCTCTACAAAACAGAAACAAAACCAAAATACCACATTTTCAACCCCTTTGCAAAGTTTTTTTTAATAAACAGAGGCCCCGGGGGTGGAGGAGGATCGAGTGGAGGAGAAAGCGGTCCCCAGAACTCCAGGGGGCCCTTGAGCCCCCCGCATACATATAGTTAAAGATCCGGGGGGTAGCAATCCCCGCGCAGGGGAGACCTTCTAGGCCCCCCATTATGAAAAACAAATTGCCCCAGAGATATCACCTCCCCAGAGGCTAATTAACCATAAAGCGGGCTTCGCGTTTTTTTTCTTTTTCACCCAAAACGCTTACCCTGTGTTTAAAAAAATATATATATATCCCGCGTGACGTCATATACGGCGCCCCGTACGCGTACTCCACGTAAGATTCTAATTGTTCAAAAACATATATTCATGTATTTAATATAGATATTAAGAGAAGACATTATCTGGAATAATCATAAAAATAGTTTTTTAAAACTTTAAAAAAGCGAATATTACTTTTAAAATCAATTACGGAATGCCCCCTCTCGCCGTATCTGTTTGCACTCGCTATGGAGCCGCTGGCCGCGTGGGTCCGAGTGGACGCACAACTACGGGGCTTTGAATGGGATGCTGGTCCATCGGACAGAATCGCATTGTATGCAGATGACGTCCTGTTCTTCCTTACAGATGTGAATAGGTCGGGCCTCGAGTCCTGGAGATCATGAGAGTATTCAGCGAAGTGTCGAGATTGTACCTGAACCCGTGTAAATCCACTCTGTGGGTGCTGGGGGACTCTGTAGGGCTTGGCTCGTGGGCATTGCCACTGCAGGTAGCAACCGGGGGCCTCAAGTATTTGGGTGTGTTTTTAACGGTTTCACCCGCTATTTCTTGGGAGCGCAACATAGTGCTGGTCTGGGACCGGGTTCGGACAGATATGAAATCTTGGTCTCATTATCTATGGCAGGTCGGCTATTTTTAAGATTGTTGCCCTTCCACGCCTGCTGTACCAGTTGCAGAACCACCTGTATTCGATCTCGCCGCAATGGTTTCGGCAAGTGAATTCGGCTCTGGATGAGTTCCTGTTGGCAAGGGGAGCTGTTAGAGTGGCCTTGCGCAGCTGCTTTTTGTCCACATACTGCGGAGGGCTGGCAACATCGGATATTCTGTCTTATTACCAGGCATCCCACCTCCTCATTCTGAATGAATGGTGGTATGGGGATAGGGGGGACCCGGCGTATGCCCTTGAGAGATACCTCATGGAACCTGATACGCTACACACCATCTTATACTCAGCACGACTGAGGAAAGGGCTGCCCAGGGTTACCCAGGTAGTCTTCCAGATTTGGAGGCCGGCGTTGCGTCGCATGGGATGGTGGGGTAGACTGACGGAGGAGACCCCGCTCCGGCAAAATGGTCAACTGCCGGCACTGGCGTCACTGAAGGGCTTTCGGGGTTGGGATTCTATAGGAATCTCCACATTAGGGCACATTCTGAAAGGCACGTCACTTAAATCCTTTCAAGAGCTCAGCGAGGAGTTTCACATGCCCTGAACGCAGTTCTTTAGGTACTTGCAATTCCGTCATGCCATTACACCTACCCTGGAGGGACTGGACTCCTTGCCCGAGTTTAGCCCGATAGAGGCAAAAGTGTTCATGGGAGACCTGGAGGAGAAGAAAATATCCTGCATCTACCAAACACTGGTCACACGTTGCTCCTCCTCACTGCAGAAGCTGCGGGATTCCTGGGAAAGGGATGTGAGGGAGCTAGAGGAAGAAGATTGGCGAGAAGCCCTCGAGCCTGCGCTTTATCCAATTCAAGTACCTACATAGGGCTTACTACACCAGGGAGAGATTGTGGCGGGCTGGATTGATTGAATCGCCTGAATGCTTGCGATGTGGTCATGAGGTGGGCATTTTCCTACATGCGGTGTGGAGCTGTGGTAATTTGGCTAGATTTTGGACCGGGGTGTGGGATTGCTTATCCGAGGTGCTGGGCTGGGACCTTCCACGTACTCCCAAACTAGGGCTTCTTCACGTCTTCGAAAGAGTAGGTGGCAATTTATATAAGAGACATCTGCTCCAGTTGGCTCTTACGGTTGCAAAGTGAGATGTGGCTCAGGCCTGAAAAGACCTCCAGGCTCCTAAGGTTGTGGTGTGGAAAAAGGGCCTTGATTTTTGTATGGGGTTGGAGCGGCCAGTTTTTGAAGCCAGGGGCTGCCCTAGGAAACATTACAAAATATGGAAACGATGGGCGGACTACAGAGGTATATGGCTGGAACCGCCAGCGCTGTCAAGAGACACCGAGGGGCTGATGTGATGGGGTCATGGGGGCGACATAGTACACATTGCTTTATGTATGTAACCTTCTTCTTTTCTCTACAGGGGGGGATCCGGATTGGGGGGGTGTTGGCGGAAGGGGTGGCGTAGGTGGGCTGGGGGTCAGGGGTTATTTTCTAACATGCTGTATAGATCGCTGCTTATGATACGAAATGCTTGTTTGCAGTCCCTCCGGGGTAAAGAGTGCTGCGTCTTTTGTGCGATCTGTCAATAAAAAGAGTTGTTAAAAAAAAAAAACAATTACGGAAATATCGCAAGCACGTCGTAAGAGTAAAGATAGTTTGAACACTTATACATTTTATAAAACAATATAGCACTGCACACTAAAGAAGAAAAGTCAACACAATTATTGACCCCTCTCCCAACATTTAAAAGCCCCTGGGAGAGGTGGTAAATTAATCGAGACTGAATACGTTAGTTCAGCCTACTGTGCTTACGCTACCAGGAAAACACAACAACAGTACAAAGCCCAGATTTCTATTGTAGTGATTTCTTAGTTGCAGGTCTAGTTGTTAGATCGACACACACTTTCTCATGGCTGGTATACACCCACACCACACCTATCCAGCACATCCGTCACTACACACGTGACCCTATGTATAAAAAAGACGGGGTGCACGTGTTCTACACCATTTTAGAGTTGTTCCCAAAGTACCGAACAAGGGGCCCACTACTACATGCGTGGCCTCTTTGGTCACTGAGTTAGTGGTGCCCAAAGCACTGAGCGGGTGAACAACCTGCAATGATAATGATGGGAGCACGAGTATGTGGTTAGCCATATACATTTACCACCCATGATAAAAGCATAAGCATAATAATGGCTTTCTGGTGACGGACACGCGTTGTAATGGCTGTGGCTTACGTGCTTCAAATGACTTTTTACGTATACGTGTGACCAAGTCTGATAACATCGGAGGCCAAAGACAAACACAGGACATCTGATCGATCACAGACAAGATAGGCGGAGGGCAAAATTAAAGTAACAGATA
Organism: Lissotriton vulgaris; assembly: GCF_964263255.1. Lineage (NCBI taxonomy): Eukaryota > Metazoa > Chordata > Amphibia > Caudata > Salamandridae > Lissotriton > Lissotriton vulgaris. The sequence continues at coordinate 291,031,849 of NC_141699.1, forward strand.
TAAAAAAAGAAACGGAGGAAAACTACTAAAATAGCAGAGGACGGAGTATGTAATCAACATTTGGCGCCTCCGCAATATGATTATTAAGATATTACAAAAGTATAGCAGCGATTGACACACACGGCCCGGGAAAAGAAAGCGGCAAATTTAATATCTGAAATGAGGTTAGCTTTGCTTGACGAAGTTAAAGAAAAAGAAAGAAACATGGTCTTGGAAACAAGGCTGCTCATGCATAGAGAGTACAACTGGTGCACAAAAAAAACAGAAAGTTTCAAATACTATCATAGGAATATAGCTCTTTTTTTTACCAGTAAAGTTAGTTCTCAAAAAGAACTGTGGGGCATATTATCAAGCCTGGGCAATAAAATTATCACCGCTTTATCGGCAGTTTCCTGCCGATAAAGTGGGGAAAATGGGCTTCATAATATGCTCTATGGAATTCCAATCGAAGCTCATGTTAGATGTCTTTCACATCTAACATGAGCTTCGATTGGAATTCCATAGAGCATATTATCAAGCCCATTATCGCCACTTTATCGGCAGTTTCCTGCTGATAAAGCGGCGATAATTTTATCACCCAGGCTTGATAATATGGCCCTGTTTTTTTTAGCCCCAATGCCCCCACGATCCTCCACGCGTCCTTCGAGATCCGGCATTGCTTTGTCAGAGAGAGCAGCTTACATGCTGCTCTCTCTATCGAAAACCAATCTGCTTTCCTACTTGAAAGGGAGACCAGATTAACTTGCTCTCTCTTTCAAATAGGAAAGCGGTTTGCTATGGTAAAGTGGGTACAGCGACGCTCCCACCCTACCACAGCAATCAGCAGTGTCTAGGGGGTAGGCACCCCGAGACACTACAGAAGCCGGCCCTGGGAAGCGGTGGTCCCCATGGTCATCAAGGGCTCCAGGAGGGGGGCAGCGCGACCCCCTCCCAACATTAAAAAGCCCCGGGGGTACAGGTCCCCAGGACTGAAAGGTCATTTTACATATTACTGCCCCAGGAAGGTAGCGGTCCCTGGGGGTCTACAGCGGGAGGGGGAGCTGAAAACATACCTTTTTTTTAAAAAAAACCTGAGGGGGTGGCGGTCCTCGGGCTGCAAGGGGCCTTACAAGCCCCCTTTATTGATAAAAATTGCCCCCGAGATTTGGCCCCCCGTGAAGCTAAAAATGAATAAAATGTATTTTAAGTTGTTTTTAGCTATACGCGTACCCCGCAATTTCTTATTTTATTTTATTATTTTAAATTGGGAGCCTAAAGATCCATGTGGGACCCCCTGAGCAGGCCTAGAAGTTCAGGATCTTTCTACACTGCCCCCTTTCCTTTTTTTTTTTACTTTGTTGTACTGTTTTCTTGTGACTCGGTTCTACCGAGGCATAAGATGGCTGCCAACACTTTCTGGTTTGGAGTGTTGACAGACAGTTGACATCCAATCAGCAAGCAGCGCGTGCTCGTAATTGTACGGATTTCGGTACGCGTGCTGTACTTCGTCTCTAGATATCGCTGATTTTAATTTTGATTTTCTCAGGAACTACTGAACGGATTTACAACATTTAACAAAAAGCACAATCTGCGAACCAAACTCTACCTCTCTGCCAAATTTGGTGTAATTCGTTCAGCCGTTCAGGCTGTAGCCCTGGCTAAAGGTCCCTATGGAAAATTGCATGGGGAGAACAGGTTTTGGGACCCTGTTTTTTCTCAGTCCCCACTTCACGAATCACCCCCAAACTTTCATATATATATCACAGCTTCTCACTTCTCTTTCTCCCCAAAGAAGAGACAGCACTCACGGGAGGAGGATCAAAGGTTTTATTTTAGACCCTCAGAGCACCAGACGCGTTTCGGCTACTGTCTTTGTCAGTGGTACACTGACGCGCCATTTTTTCTTATTTAAATACCCTTCACGTGATACATTGTCATGGAGATAGAAAGAGGACTTATGTCACATACATATGCGCCATATTTGAACGGTTATTTGCAGTATTCGACGATCATCATCCCAAACATACCGCCCTGGATGGGCTTATGCCATAACCTTCTTATTCGCTAACCCAATTTGATTTATATGTTTACATGCGATTAAAATTTTAAAGCAATGTTATACTTGATTTACATTCTCTGTTATTCATATACAACATTATTTCGCCCTGGATGGGCCGGGGTGCTGAAGGTAAACCTTACATTATTCGACAGTCCCTCAAATACATTCTCTCTCTAGACTTTTACAAAACAAGACACACAGTGCAAATCATAATGCCCTTACCCAAAATAAAATTAAATCTAAAACATCCTTTTCATTTCATCTTGTTGAGGATCTTGCGGGTCAACTTGTACTATACAACTTTCCTTGGAGTAAGGATCCCCTTAACCCAGATGTACTGTCATTTCTTCATGGCTATTCAGGCCCCGGGGTTCTTAGTGCCAATGTCTATGATGTGCCTGGATTCTAACCTCCTCAATTTCAGCAATCTGTCTCCCCCTCTTGGGTTTGCAGGCACGTGGTCTAATGCAAAGTACACCAGTTGCTCACTATTACTCTTATGGTGTTGTATATAGTGTCTCGCCACTGGGTACAACGGATCACATTTCGTGATTGCCCTAAGGTGCTCCAGGATACGCATCTTGGTGGGGTTCACCGTAGTGCCTATATAGCGCAGTCCACACGGACAGACAAGACAATAGACCGTAAACGGAGTTGTACATGTTAGAAAAGATTTAATTTTTCACAACTCCCCTCTCACCTGGTAAGATATCACTTTTTTGCTATGTTTGCACGCCTTACAGCGTCCACAGGGATAAAAGCCTGGTTTTGGATTGCCAAAAGGTTGTTCCACTGGACATGTAAGGTAACTACTTGTTAAAGTATTCCTTAATGCTCTGGCTCTCCTGTAAGTTACCATTGGTTGCTTTGGGATGTCTGTGCCTATTACTGGATCAGTTGTTAACAAATTCCAGTTCTTTCTCAAAGCTGTTCTAAGCATTCCTGCCCCTTCTGAGTAGGTGGTAATCAATCTAAATTTACCCTCCATCTCAGTGTCCTTCACTTTGTTTTTTAATGTTTCTTGCCGTGAAATGTTGTTCCCTTTTTTCTGGGCTTCTCTCAGACACTTCTCCCCATAACCTCGCATTCTGAATCTTTCTACACTTTGATTAGCATTCCTTATATAATCTTCCTCTGACGTACAGTTGCGTTTTATATGCAACAATTCTCCATAAGGAATACTATAAATCAGCTTTGGTGGGTGACTGCTCATAGAGTGTAATATAGAGTTACCAGCTGTGGGCTTTCTGAATCGCTGCGTGTTCATCTTTCCTTGTTCTATTCTAATCTCCAGGTCTAGGAAATTAACTTTACTGCTGCTTATTTCAACTGTGAAACGTAAATTATATATGTTGGTGTTCAATTTGTCAATATATTCTTCTGCCTTTCTTTCTGATCCTCGCCAGACAATCAGCAAATCATCTATGTATCTATACCACACCAGTATTCTATAGTTTGCATTGTGTAATTTATATTGTATTCCCATTGTCTCACACTCATTTTCCCTTTTCCACCCTTATTTAGCTCCCTTTACTCACTTACACTGCCTTTCTTTCAATGTGTTTCATCACTGTTCCTTTACTCCACTTCATTCACAACTCCTCAATCCAATTTCAACTGTCTGCATTTCCTCTCTCCCTTCCACCACTTTTCATCTTTTTCACATTCTCTCAGTACCACTGCTTTAGTTCTCTTCCCCTCTATTTCCTTCTTTTGCTCCTTTACTCTTTTTGCAATCTTCACTCATTGTACTGCAGTTCACTCAGTCCTTCTCTTTGTCTTTCTGTCTACTTACTTCCTCACTCCTTTTTCCTCTATCGTTCTATATTAACTTCATTCCTTACATCCCTTCACTTTGTGACTCCCCTTCACTCACTCTCAGTCATCTTCCATTCCACTTTCTTATTAATAGTTCCTCATTTAGACTCCTCTCCTTTTCACTCATTTTCCTCTTACTTTTTTCTCTTTCCTGATTTCGTTTTGTTATCTCGCATTCTTTTAGTATCTTACTTATCTTCAGTAATTTGTTCTCTTTCTATTTCTTTTTCCCTCTTTTTTCTCTTTCTACATTACTTTATTTCTGTTTTTGTATTCTTCACTATTGCTTTATTTCTTAGTACACTTTTTTAGATTTTTTACCTCTTGACCTGTTTCTTCTATTTTAAAAAATATATTTTACTAATTATAACTTGTTTTTTCTTTTGTCTTTCACAAAGTGTAGTTTAAAGATGCAAGTAAGTTTCATTAATTATATGGTAAGTGTGAGTACAAAATGTAGTTTATCATCACCCTTTGTTTTAACCTCACTACTTTTCTCTCACCCTACCTCGCCTCTGTTTTCTTACTCTACTTCCCTCACTTATTCATATCCTCCATATTTACTTCTCTTTTCCTTACTTTCCTACCACATTCAACTTCTTTCAGTGCCCCTGCTCACCCACACTCCCTCTCTTTTCTTTTTTTTCTGCTTCACTTAGTCCCTTTCTGACACTCCTTCCTTTACTCTCTCTGTTCTTTCTCTCTCTCACTACCCATGTCTTACCCTTATTCACTTTTATCCACCCTCTTTCACCCCTTTTTACTTACACTCACTGCTATTTTCTTTCCCTCCGTCACCACTGTTCCTTTTCTCTGGTTCCGTCACTACCTTTCATTCCTCATCCTTTACTCTCCTTCCTTTTACTCTCATCACCCATTCACATTCTCCCAGAACATCTGCTTTAGTTTTCTTCCTCTTTCTTCTCTTCTTTTGCTCCCATATTCATTTTCCTTTTCTCAGTTACTTCCTCTTATACCTTTTCTCTGTTTTACTATCTATTACACAGTTCCTCTGTGTTCCTCCGTCTAGCTCTCTTTCTCTTTACACCACTCTCTTTATCCCCATTCCTCATGCTCACTCCTTCATTATTTTTTTTGAAATTTTTTTTTGTTGGTGCGCTGACGGGACGCGCCCCGGTACGCCCACCGGGGCGCACACCGGTACGCGCACCAGGAGCGCTCCAGAGTGAAATATAAAAAAAATGAATATACTTTTAAAAAACAAAATATTATATTAATATACAACATAGGATTCATTTTTAGAAAAACATACCTTTTTAAGCTATAGATATTTGCGAAAAAATAACCTTAGAAATTCACTAAAAAACACATAGGTATGAGACCCTATAAAAAGTTAAGAATTAGCAGATAAAAACCTATGAAATTCACTGAAAAAACCATAGGTTTTACACCAGTTATAGTTAGGAATTAGCATTTAAAAAACCTATGAAATTCACTGAAAAAACCATAGGTTTCACACCAGTTATAGTTAGGAATTTGCATTTAAAAACCCTATGAAATTCACTGAAAAAACCATAGGTTTCACACTAGTTATAGTTAGGAATTAGCATTTAAAAAACCTATTAAATTCACTGAAAAAACCATAGGTTTCACACCAGTTATAGTTACCTGGAAATTTTACTGACATAAAACCATTGAAATTCCCACGTTATAGTTAGTTGGAATCACTATAACTTGCGCGTGTAATGCACTGCTGATGACATCACATATTACATCACTCATGACATGGTCAGTGACATCACTCATGACATGGTCAGTGACATCACTCATGACAAACCTGATGACACCATCCTTGTGACAGAGTGACTGACCTCCTTTCACTGTAAAGTAACCCTTGAAACACATATTTAAAAATAGAAACTAACATTTTCAAAAAAGTGGAGATACCTATACCAGTTACAACAACCAATTCAGTAATTCCACCATTTATATACACATCCACTCATTCACCAACAGTTCTATATAGTCATTCATACATATACTCACTCATCATGTGTAGTGAGACACCTATACATCCGTTAACACACCGACAGTCTTCCAAAAGTTGCTCACACACATACTCACACATGCAAATAAACTATTGAACATCCTTTTTTTTGCATATACAGCTATACACACACTTTCACCTTACTTCTAAGGAAACTTACACATACTTACTCTCTTAAACAATCACTTATAGAAACACATACTTATTAAAACAAGAACTCTTTCAATCTCTCACTCTCACATATACTCACTTATATACATCAATACTCACAAATACTAGATTAAAACATATGTAGTTACTGATAAAGACACTAGTAAGACAGTCATTCACTTACTAACCCATACATATACACACTCATTCACCCATACAGTCCGGCACATATGCTGTCTTCAAAACACCAACAAACAGTGAGTCAGTCATTGATGCATCTATGTGCTAAGTAACACCCCCACCAAATCATGCTGACACGTATACTGATACTAAAAAAAATCTAATAACCCATATACACACACATGTAGCTACTCACCAACCCATGCAGCCACTTATACACAGAGTGATACACTGATACAAACATTTAAATATTTAAACAATACTCGCTAATATATGTATTCACTATGATACACTTAATAAGCCAGTTAACCAATCAATTTATTTTTTTTTAAAACATCCATTAAGACACTTATTGAAACATTTATTCTTCCATCGACCTTTACATATACATATATAAAACATGTTTATTTTTCAGAAAGACACACATTCACTGGATGGTGTCATCAGTGATGTCATGAGTGATGTCACTGACCATGTCATGAGTGATGTAATATGTGATGTCATCAGCAGTGCATTACACGCGCAAGTTATAGTGAGTCCAACTAACTATAAACTGGGAATTTCAATGGTTTTATGTCAGTAAAATTTCCAGGTAACTATAACTGGTGTGAAACCTATGGTTTTTTCAGTGAATATATATATATATATATATGTCCCACTGTTGCTCAAGCATTTACTGGCCCTCCAAAGCGAGTTGCGTCGTCTCAGAGACTTCTCGAGCTAAGTCTCAATATTCAAATTCCAAAATGAATTCCAAAATGACGACGCCGTGTGCGATTTAAAGTTTCTTTATTTAGCCGCTGTCAAACGCGTTTCGACTTCAAAGCAGTCTTGCTCACTGGACGCCGAGTGGATTGTGGTCACTGTCCTGGGACTGTATGACCTCCATGTCCACTAAGTTGTTCCATGATTGGGTATCTAATAGGATAGAATCGATACGAGATTGACTGCCTATTCTGTTATATGTCATAGTCCTGTTGGGATCCGAAGGAGTCCTCCCGTTAAGAGCCCGTAAATTGTGTTCCAATGTTAGGGCGTTCATTTGAATTGCTCTAGCCGACCATTTCTTAATGGGTTCCAAAGATAAGGATGGAATGGACTGCCTCCAATCGTCTGCCGTAAAGCCAAGTGACTCTTCACCAGCTAGGGGCTTGAATGTACAATTAAAATCACCCCCCACGATTACTTTAGACTGTGGGGGAAAATCAGCTAGCGTAGCATCCAGTAGTGATATTATGGGTGAGGATTTCCCGCCTGTGGTACCCCTGGCATATACGCAGAACAATTCCAAGGTCTTGCCACCACTCAGGCCCTTAAGGGATAGATATAGTATATCATCTGATGATAGATTATGAATGGTGACAGTCCAATTCAGTGATACGCTAATCCATACATGAAGACCACCAGAAGGGCGTCCTCTCCCCACCGTAGTTGCTGGAATGAAATAAGTGGCATAACTGTTTTTGTAAAGTGGGGTCATACTCCATGTCTCTTGGAACATGCAGATATTAAATTTATCAATGAAATCATTCCATTCTGGAATGGCTAGTTTTTTTTGTAGCCCTGCTATGTTCCAAGAGAGGAGGTTGATAATATTAGAAGTTGGAGCTATTCCTTTGGGCCTAGGATAGGCGAGTTGTCCCTTGTCTACTATGGTTTGGTTGTCATGCGAATGGCTAGTTGAAACTTTAGTCACCCAAGTTTGCATGTTACCGGTAGGGATTGCCACCTCCTTCTCGGTAAAACTTACATGTAATGTAATCTAATGTAATGTAAAAGCATACTTGTAGAGCGCGACTACCACTCCAGGGAGCATCTTGGCACTAAGTACCCCAGCCAGGTGGAGATAGGCCGGCTGACTAACGGAGTTCGGAGGGTCCTATACACTTCAAACTAAAGCTCTACAGGCAGTATCAGTAAGGGCGAAAATCCAGGTTTTCAATTCTTTCCTAAACTGGATTTCTGTGGGAAGTTGCCGAAGCTGGAGTGGCAGCTTATTCCATGCCTTGGAACCCAGGACAACAAGGGACTTTCCCCCTTTGGTAGCAAGCCTAAATTTAGGGGTCACCAGTAGGTTTTGGTTAGCGGACCTAAGGCTTCGTGCTGGTAGATAGGGTTTGAAGCCCCATGACAGGTACTTTGGCCCTTATGAGTGAAATGATCTGAATGTGATGACCAGTATTTTGAAGAGGACACGTTTGTGGATTGGGAGCCAATGCAGGGCATTAAGTGTGGCTGAGGCAGACGAACTCCTAGACCAGCCCAGGACCAAGCGGGCGGTTGCATGCTGGACCATCTGCAGCCTGTGGAGCACGGATTTATTTGCTCCTGCATACAGGCTGTTGCAGTAGTCCAGTCTAGATGTTATAAGTGCAACCGCCACCGTTTTCCTTGCTGCCAGTGGGAGGAGGTCAAAGAATTTTTCTCAGGCCTCTGATAATGTTGAAGCAAGTGCCAGCCACGGTCACTGCCTATTGTTTAAACGACAGGGAGTCGTCAAATTTAATGCCCAGGTTCCGGGCGGAGGAGATGGTATTTGGAGGAGGTTCTGCGTCTTCGGGCCACCACTGTTTAGGTGAAAACAGATTTTGATGGCCAGACGGCAGAATTTCGGTTTTGCCCGAATTGCATTTTAGATGATTGCTCTGTCCTCATCCAATCAAATATGGCAGCAAGGCACTTATAAGATTTTCCTCTGCACCGGGCAGCTCCCTATCTAGTAATAGGATGAGCTGTGTATCGTCAGCGTATGAGATTGTGCTGATCTGAAAAGAGGAAATAAGTTCAATCAGGGGGACCATGTGGCACCCCTGTGTTGATAACCTTCTCCTCAGAGCAGAACTTTCCCAATACGGTGACTTGCCTCCTTTGGCTGAGAAAGTTTTCCGGCCATGTGAGGACTGTTCCCCCTATCCCTGATTTTGCTAGTCGGTCAATCAATATGGAGTGCTGAGACCATATCGAAAGCCGCCGATAAGTCAAGCAAAATCAGGACGGCTTTCTTCCCTTGGTCCATGGAGGCTCGCAGGGACTCTGCTGTAAACAGGAGGGCAGATTCTGTCGAGTGTTTGGACCTAAAACCTGACTGGTTGGTATGCAGAATCTCATTATCCTCTAGGAATTTAGTAAGTTGTTTATTAACAAATGTTTCCATCAGTTTGAAAAGCAGAGGGAGTAATGAAATGGGACGGAGGTTGGACAGGATTGTCGGGTCAGGTAAGGAATTTTTCTGTAGCGGTTTAACAGCAGCTAGTTTCCATTCCCTAGGGATCTTGGCGGACAGCAGTGATGAATTAATAATGCCATTGATGATGGGATTAGCTTCCTCTACTAGAGCATGTAGCAACGTTGGAGGGCAGGGGTTAAAGGGGGATCCTGATTTACTCGCTAAGATAACTTGGCGTGACTCTCCTAGGGTAATGAGGCTGAAAGTATTAAAACTGGCAGCCTTAGGGTTCTCTTCGAAGGACCCAGCGGCTGGGGAGAGCTTCGGTTGGGGGAAATCTTTAACAATGTCAAGGATTTTTTTTTCAAAATAGTGGGCAATGAAATTACAGAGGGACACGGAGGGTGGATCCACCGCAGCGCTGGGGGGGGGTGAGCGGCGCTCGCATGCTCGTGACGGAGCCGCAGCAGGGCCATGACGGAACCGCTCCGTCATGAGCACAGCTCAGCCGATGCTCATGACAGAGCGGCTCCGTCATGAGCATGGGAGGGGTTAAAGATCTCTCTCTGTTTATTTTTAGCGGAGAATATTGCCTCCAGGTAATGTGCTTTTTTAGCCAATTTGATCGAAGCATTGTTCTGCCTCCGAGCCGTTTTGTAAGTATTACGGGCGTCAGCCTCGTAATTTCGGTGCCACCTCCGTTCCAACATTCTTACTTCACCTAATTCCACTTTTAATGCGAGTGAGAACCATGGGGCACTTTTTTTCTTGGTGCCTTGTTGGTTCTCTGCTCCCATGGCAACCATGGGTCCACTGAGTTCCGTAATCCACTCACAGAAACGATTGTTATCTGTCGAGGTGTGTCCACTCAGTGAGGGTTTAATATTATTTGCTTTTTCTAGAAGTCTGGGTCGGCGAGTATCTTTTTCCAGTCTGGTTTAACATGACTAGTTATTTTACTGGTGTCTTTCCCTAAAACATTATCTCCTGCTACGAGGTCAAATGGAATAAGTTTATGGTCTGACCATGTTTGGACACGGGGGCGTTTGACCGTCAGGGTATCAGCATTGGAGCAGATGCAGTTGAGCATATGGCCCGCTGTGTGTGTGGCCTCCTGAGTCAACAAGGTTAGTCCAAGGACGTTAATTATGTCCATGAAGCAGGTCACCCCTGGGTCGCTCGGGGAATCTAAGTGGAGATTAAAATCCCCTAGCAGTGTAAAATTTGCAAATCTAAGCGTGAGATCACCCAGTACCTCCCCTACACTCTCCAGGAAGTCTTTGGTTTGGCCTGGAGGGCGATAAACCAGGGCACCTGAGAAGGTGAAGGATTCATGAATGTGAAGACAAAAGGCCATGCATTCCGCTCCTTTAATGTCTGGCAATTCATGCATGGTACACTTCAAGGAATTGCGGTGAATGATAGCAAGCCCACCCCCGCGTTGTTCCTTTCTATCCAGACGTTGGATCAAGTAACCTTACGGGAGGGCCACTGCAATGTCCGGATTGCTCCAGCCCTTTAGCCAGGTTTCTGTTACAAGAAGCCAATCTAGTTCACTCTCCGTAACTAGATCATGAATGTTTTGCACATTCTTGCACATCGACCTGGCATTTATGAGCCCCCTCGCAGGACAGAAGGCCCCGACCTCCCTTTAGGCACTTGTTCAGGCACAAACAATGCCTTGCAGTGCCAACAACAGACTGGGCCATTCCAGGGGTCCGGCTTCAGGGCTTCAAGGCATTGGATATAATGTTTGTTTAGAGATACCATAAAGTCCCTGGATAGACATGGTTTAGTGGGTGGAGGGTCAGCCTGCTCAGCCCTCGGCCCGTCCGCGGCACGGACGGGCACAGACGGGCTTACCTTAGGCGCACCTTCGGTGCGCATTTGGTGCCCCCGCTGCACGTTGGCCCCATGTGAGCTTTAAATAGGAGGCAGGTAAGGGTCCTAGTGTAACCACTAGACCGTCACCTCCTCCAAAATGGCCCCGGAAGTGAGTGTGCTTCACTTCCTGTGTTCTGCGCTACCAGGCTCCCTCCCCAACAAACAGCACAAGCTGCGGTGGAACGGGGAGTAAGGCGGTGGCAAAAACAGTAGGTTCACCCCAAAGTAATATTCTTTGCCAAAAGTAATATTCTCCCAATGAAGTGACAACTTAAAATGCTAACATTTTTAAAATGCTCTACTGTGCAGAATATCGATCATTCACACACAGCAACAAACGGCGATTTTAAAATGATTATGCTTAGTGGTATGTTTTGGGCTTGAGGCTATAACTGTAGCCAGCAACTGCTGTGTTTGGTGGCCTTCCCCTAGTCAATCCACCATATTCAGATCTGACGTGCTTTGGCCGTTAATTCTTGACCACCAGGGCGACTGCCTGATCTGTATATTTGAATGTGCGGGTGGGGATGATCTATACTCCAGGGTGATCAAATTCTCCGCTAGAGATTTATCCCTTAGATGTAATTCAATACAGTCTGTAACAGAATTGGTCATGGACAGTCTTTGCACTTTCAACAGATCTTCCCTGATTATTGATCTACAACCTCTTTCATGTCGTAACCAATGAATCGCTTTGTTACACGTTGAATCCCTACTCTCATACACACTACTACTCAACTTAGGGACCCCCGTCAAATAGACAATGGGATTTGCAGGTCTGTTTTGATTAGGTTGGGTATTATGCGTAGTGACCCTCACATTTGGTGCTTTATTTTCCCTCCCCCATTGGATTTTTTCCACCGGTCCTAACTGTTTGACTACGCCTGCATAGGAGCTGGAGCTATCACTGGCCTGCCCCACTGGCCCTCCACTTCTCTTAATTGGCGTCATTGTTTTATCTATCCGTCCATCTCCTACTCTTGGACCAATAGGTTGTGTTGCACCTGTATTTGATGATCTTACTATATTAGGACCCATACCTCTTTGTGGAACATTTAGTGGGCCTTGAGCTGTTATCGGTGTGGTTTTACTTCCAACTATTAGCGCTACTTGGTTATTATGGCCACTTGCCAGTGAGGACTGTACCACTAGTTGGGGAAGATCTAAAACCTGTTTACCACTCTTCTTGACTAAATCCTTCAATAGTTTCCTTATCTGAACCATTTCCTCTTCCAATCAGCCAATTTTCTTTAAAAAAATGTCTTTAAAATTCTGGCAATTTTGGCAGTTCGGTTGACTCTCAAAACCCGGCTCATTATCTCTTAAACCTTGTGATAAGACTTCACCTAACTCCCTCGCTTCAACCTCAAGAACCGCATACCTATTGGTGCAAGCTATCCCTACGCCGCCTCCCACTTTCTGCTTTTCTCCATCCTCAACCTCTGGTATTTCAGCCTCTTTGACTCTTCCATTGTTCGTAATACATCCACCTAGGGGTTCTATAAGATTTGGCTCATGGGGCGTTATAGATGTTACATGAATAACAGCCGCATGTTGAGCTTTCTTTTGACAAATTGCCGGAATTACTACTTTACCCTACTTCTGGACTGCACTTTCTTGCAAGGGGACAATGGGGCTCTCATTTTGTACAGACGGTGCCCCTGATCAAATCTCTTCGCATTCTTCTACGAGTAATTCAATACTAGAGAGTACACAGTTGAGTGCTGCGTTGAGTGACTTTTTAGCCTTCTTTCCTTTTTTCCCATTGTTATGGTCAGGTCCCCCTTCGATAGACTTCCTATTCCCCATCAGTCTTGATACCACACCTAATCTAGGACAATGTTATATGAGACCGCTTCAAAACGTCCCACTTGGTACAGTACCTTTTCCAGCTGGGCTTCTGGAACCACAACTTAGGGGGGTGGCCCAGCCCAGCCCCTGCCTGTCCCGGACAGTCGCAGACTGTCTGCCCTTTGTCCGGGCTTTGTCCGGGCGCTCCCCACGTGCTCCCGCAACGTGGGAGGGGCAGCTTGTCTTTATGCGCCTCCAAGCGCGGAAGTGACTCGAGGCAGGCGGCGTCCCGGTTCCCGCAAAGGGTGCTGGGAAGTGTAGTTCGGCCTCGCAGCCCGCAGTCCCCACTCAGCGACCGTTTCAGCAAAACCGGCTGCGGAGGAGAGCAGCCACGGGACCTCCAGCCAGTGTCACAAATCCAGGTAAAGAGCCCTGCTCCACCGAAGGGGCAGCTTGTCTTTATGCGCCTCCAGGTGCGGAAGTGACTCGAGGCAGGCGGTGTCCCGGTTCCAGCAAAGGGTGCTGGGAAGTGTAGTTCGGCCGCGCAGCCCGCAATCCCCACTCAGCGGCCGTTTCAGCAAAACCGGCGGCGGAGGAGAGCAGCCACAGGACCCCCAGCCAGTGTCACAAATGCAGATAAAGAGCCCCGCTCCACCGAAAGGCCAGCTTGTCTTTATGCGCCTCCAGGCGCGGAAGTGAGTCGGGGCAGGCGGCGTCCCGGTTCCCGCAAAGGGTGCTGGGAAGTGTAGTTCGGCCTCGCAGCCCGCAATCCCCACTCAGCGGCCATTTCAGCAAAACCGGCGGCGGAGGAGAGCAGCCACAGGACCCCCAGCCAGTGTCACAAATGCAGGTAAAGAGCAAAATAGTGTTATTTTCAGATAAGCAGGGTTATCGTCTGGTACTGCACTCAGTCCCTACACAGGCACAGAATCTCCCAGAGCAAATAATGTGCAAGCCCCTGAGAAATTGTCTAGTCCCAAGGCATGAGCCAACTCTGCCCGAGCAAGCCTTTGCATATCCATACATCTGAGGTGCCTCCAAATACCTGTGGCACTCATAATAAACTGTTTATTTCTGCTCTATGGGCTGAACTTCTTCTTGCAAAGGTTCCAGATAATGTTCTTTGCAGAAACCTTCTTGCCACCTTGCCACATTTCAAATAACTACCAAACCAAGGAATCCTTGGGAGGCGGAGGTGGCTGAGCTCGTGCAGCTGCCCTTGAGTGCTCTACAGAATCTGATGAAGAGATCTCTGTGTTGGAAGGGAAACCGAAAGGATAGCAATCCAGATATTTCTACCCTTATAAAAAATCCAAAAGGGAAAAAAGTAAAAAGAATGTAATGTTCTTTTTCTAAAAGAAGACATCCATATGAACCAATCATAATCCTTCCTTAGGATGTGGTTCCTCTTCCAGACCTTTGTGAGACTTCAACAAATATCTCATGAGATCGTAAAAATATTATTGCTTTATATATTTCATGGAACAATTCATAATCATCATCATCATCATTTGATCTTGATTTCAGTTCAAATGGCCATAAAAGAACACAATACATAAAAACATATCAACAGTAAAACATCAATCATAAGTGTCAACTGATTTGCAAATCCAAGCCAATGCATGCAATCAAAAGAACTTAAATAGTAAAAGTGTAACTAATAAAATGAGCTAAAATACAGATATAAAAGAAGTAAAAGTCCTTCAAGTGGTCACCTTCTTATGTCTGAACCTCCACCTAGACATTGGGAACCTTGAGAAAAGATGACACATTGTCTAGTGTCGCTTTTTAGGACTCTATGCACTATCCTATAGTTCCTAAGTCCTGAATTGTGAAAAACTGGTAAAATCAACTTCTTCCTTCATCTCAGATAAATTAGGCAGAAGAATACAACATGCACCGCTGTTTCTACTGCCGAAGACAAAACGGGCTAGTTCTCATGGTGTCAGGGTTCCCATGATTCCATGCAGCTGTAAAGGAGCGGACGGGCAGAATTCCTATGAGAACTTTGTTGTATAATGACCTCGCAAAGGGGAGTTTGACCTCATCTCAAAAAGGTTCCAAGCGGTCCCAATCTTTAAACTCCAAGACTGAAGCAGTGAGGGAAACCAGCCTAGGTGATCTTAAGATGAGATGATCAGTAGGCCAATAGGCAGCTTTTAATTCCTGCTTTGGATTCCTGCTTTGGAACAAACATTGATTCTACTGATGAAGACAAGAGGTTTTCAAGCCAAATCTGCCCAACCAATCCCTACCTATCCAAAGCCAAGGGATCTTACTCACTCCAGCCTGCCCCATTACCTCTTCTAAGGACCTACAGAAGGGTATGAGCTCAGGAGCTGTCCATAAACTCCACCTATAAAAAAGTGGCTTCAAACCCACTACATCGTTAACACACCTTTGCCATAATCTAACCATGGAAGGCACAGTGGGCTATTGGCTGGAAGGTTGCTTAAGATCCTTGTGAATTGATATTCTACTAGTTCACTGGCCCTAGTATCTAAATGAATCCACACTTCTTCCCCATACACAGTGGCCCCCAGGGCCTGGCACATAGAAATCTCAAGGGCAGGGGAGATCAGGCAACAAGAAGAACTATGCTGGGCCCTCAAAATACCTCCACAATATTGATCAAGCATGTGCCTGCACTTCTGGACATGAGGTGACCAGTCAAAATGATCTCTGAGGGTAACCCCAAGTAATCAAACACCCGAACATGCTCCAAGCTTGAGCAATTGAGGGTAGGATTTGGGTGAAAACTTTGGCAGGGATTAAATACCATATACTTGGTCTTGCCGAGGTTAGACTCCAGCCCCCGCTGATTGCAGAAGAACCCAAAACTCTCAAGAAGCTTTTAAATGCCCATAGGAGACTTGGACAGCAAAAGGGTATCAGTAGGGCCAGAATCTGAGATAAGCATCTCCCTCACATTTCTTTATTTGGGATACTATTTTATTGATGTAAAGGAGAAAAATGGCTGGAGTCAACACACACACCTGCCTCACTCAACGATTTACGGGGATTTGATCAGCTAGCTCGCCCTAGGGCCCACATCTAACCTGAGCATAATTATTTTAATGTAATCTAATGATAACTTTCAGGAGGTAGGCAGGGAACCCCATCTCCAGCAACACCCTCCAGAAGGACTCTTTGGCAATGAGGTCAAATGCAGATCGAAAATCCACAAAAGTTATATAAAGTTTGCCAATCTTCCAATACAACAACTGCAGGTGAAATACCTGGTCAATTGTTCCAATACCATCTCTAAAACCACCGTGCAGTAGGGTCAAAACATATGTATCAGTCATCCACTTGCTCAATCTGTTCCACATTATGCAGCTGAACAATTTGTGTGCGCTATCAATAAGATTAATTGGCCTGTAATTGGAAGGGGAGGACCTGCAGCCCTTTTTGAAGATAGGAATAATCTCTGCCCCAGCCCAGGTTGGGGACATGGGTACATCAGCCAATAAAGCATTAAAAACCCACACTGCATCTACCATGTGTACAATTCATAATCAATTTTGGCAAGCAAATCAACATCTCTAATGTATTAATTTGGTTAAAATTTCAAGAAACCACTGTCATTTACATACTTCCAAATGCACGAAACTGACTGAATTCCATTGCCTGCTGTGTGCTTTAAATGCCGCTTTGTTTATCTGCTTTGTGATACTGCCAGCGCTACTTTTATTTGCTTTGTGATATTGCCAGCGCTACTTTTATTTGCTTCGTGATATTACCAGCGCTACTTTTATTTGCTTCGTGATATTACCAGCGCTACTTTACCAGCGCTACTTTTATTTGCTTTGTGATATTGCCAGCGCTACTTTTATTTGCTTCGTGATATTGCCAGCGCTACTTTCCTGCTGTGTTTGCGTTCTCCCCCAAGCGCTCTTGCCGTGCTGACCCCTCTGCCTCCATTTTGTTGTTGTTGTCCTCCTACGTAGCCCGCCCCGCCTCCCAGCTGAGCCGCCCTCGCCCCTCCCCCCCACCCTCAATATATGACAGCTGCTCGCGCGCAGCGTTTACGCGCAGCGTTCGCGCCCAATCCGCGCCAAAGGTGCGCCAAAGGTAAGCCCGTCTACGCCCGTCCGCGCCTGTACCACGCCCAGCGCCATACCCCCTGGCCCTCACATTGCCCAGCCCTCCCGCATTACCTACGATGCCCCCACCCTCCTAGCCCTTAACCCCGGCCGCTCCCCCAACTGCGTCCAAGCCGCTCCTGGACACACCCATGGACCGTTCTCATGCTACTCCTGCAAATTCATCGGCACCGTCAACAACTCCGCTACGATCACCCCACAGACTCCCGTCCCCAACAACCTACAATGCATCTTGCTCAACACCCGTTCGGTCCACAGGCACGCCATTGACCTATGGAATCTACTAGACACCCTCTCTCCGGACGTCGCCTTCCTAACAGAAACATGGATGAACGCCTCTTCCGCCCCAGACATCACCATCGCCATCCCAGAAGACTATAAGATCATACGCAAAGACCGTACCGGACACACAGGAGGAGGAATCGCCATCGTCCACAAAAAATCCATCCACATCTCAACCAGCTTTGACGTCAATCTCGCCAACTCTGAACACCTTCACTTCCAGATTCACACCGACCCCAAAACCACACTCCGAGGCACCCTCCTTTACAGACCTCCAGGACCCCGCGCACAATTTAGTGAAGACATCACGGATTTCATCACTCCACACGCCCTCCCCTCCAAAGATTACATCCTTCTGGGAGACCTCAATTTTCACCTTGAAAAGAACAACGACCGCAACACCGCTACCCTTTTGGACAGCCTCTCCAACCTCGGACTTAAACAACTGGTCACTTCCCCCACCCACATCGCAGGTCACACACTCGACCCTATCTTCACCTCCAGCAACCATGTCTCCTTCAGCCACACTACGGCTCTCCTCTGGACTGACCACAGCTGAGTCCACTTTACCTACAACAAGCCCAAACCCAACAACCACCCCCAACCTACTCTGCAAAGAAACTGGAACAAAATCACCATCGACCAGATCTCCTCATCGCTTCTTCAAAAGCCCCCCGCCCACTCCTCAAACCCCGACCAAGCCGCCACCAACCTCACCCTATGGTTATCCAACAGCGCCGACATGCTAGCACCCCTGAAAAACGACAAATCAAACTTGGCAGCAAGAAAGCCTCCTGGTTCAACGATGATCTTAAGAAATCCAAGAAAATGTGCCGCTCCCTGGAGAAAGCCTGGAAAAAAGACCCAACCACCAGCACCAAGGAAGCCTTCAAAAACGCCACTCGCACACACCACCAACTGATCCGAAAAGCCAAGCAAACCGCCTTCAAGGACCGACTAGATAGCAACACCCACAACAGCAAGGAACTTTTCAACATCATCAAGGAATTCACCAATCCCTCGGCCAACTCCAACGACATCACCCCCTCTCAAGCCCTCTGCGACTCCCTAGCCTCATTCTTCCACAACAAAATTGCAGACATCCACAACAGCTTCGACAACCAACCCGGAGACCACTCCACCCAACCATCCGCTGGACCTTCACCACCCTCGAACACCCTTAATGACTGGAACCCAATCTCTACTGAGGACACTATCCGCCTGATGAACTCCATCCACTCAGGATCCCCCACAGACCCATGCCCTCACCACATCTTCAACAAAGCAGACTCCATCATAGCACCGCACATCAGAGACGTCATCAACTGCTCCCTCAACTCCGCCACCTTCCCAGAAAGCTGGAAACACGCAGAACTCAGCGCCCTTCTGAAAAAACCCACAGCGGACCCCAACGAACTCAAAAACTACCGTCCCATCTCGCTCCTTCCATTCCCGGCCAAAGTCATCGAGAAAGCCGTCAACAACTAACTCGCCGCCTTCCTCGAAGCCAACAACTCCCTCGACTCCTCACAGTCCGGCTTCCGAGCCAAACACAGCACTGAAACCGCCCTCATCGCAGCAACAGATGACATTCGAACCCTACTGGACAACGGAGACACAGTCGCCCTCATCCTCCTCGACCTCTCCGCAGCCTTCGACACAGTCTGCCACAACACCCTTCTACAGCGCCTCAGAAACATCGGAATCCAAGGAAAAGCACTAGAATGGATCACCTCATTCCTCACCGGAAGAACCCAGCGAGTCCGCCTTCCACCATTCAAGTCAGAGGCCACTGAAGTCCTCTGCGGCGTCCCACAAGGATCTTCACTCAGCCCCACCCTTTTCAACGTATACATGAGCCCCCTCGCAACCATCGCACGCCAACACAACCTCAACATCATCTCCTACGCGGACGACACTCAACTGATCCTATCACTCACCAATGACCCTCACACCGCCAAAACTAACCTACACGAAGGAATGAAAGAAGTTGCCGAATGGATGAAACATAGCCGTCTGAAACTGAACTCTGACAAAACAGAAGTCCTTAACTTAGGTACCTCCCCCTCTGCATGGGACGATTCTTGGTGGCCAGAAGCCCTTGGGAAAGCACCCATCCCGACAGACCACGCACGGAACCTGGGCGTCATCCTGGATTCCTCACTCTCTATGTACAAACAAGTCAACGCCGTCTCTTCATCCTGCTTCAACATTCTTCGCATGCTCAAAAAAACATTTCGTTGGATCCCCACCGAAACTAGGAAAACGGTCACCCACGCCCTGGTCACGAGCCGACTGGACTACGGAAACACCCTCTACGCCGGCACTACCGCTAAACTCCAGAAAAAACTCCAACGAATCCAAAACGCCTCAGCCAGGCTCATATTAGACATCCCGCGTTAAGAACATATCTCTGGTCACTTGAAAAACCTCCACTGGCTACCCGTCAACAAGAGGATCACCTTCCGTCTCCTAACCCACGCACACAAAGCACTCTACGAAATCGGACCAGAATGCCTCAACACACGACTGTCCTTCTACTCCCCCTCCCGCCAGCTACGATCATCCAACCAAGCCCTTGCCACCGTACCCCGCATCAACAAATCCACCATGGGAGGTAGATCCTTCTCCTACCTGGCAGCTAAAACCTGGAACTCCCTTCCCACTCACCTTCGCCTTACTCAGAATCACCTAGCATTCAGAAAGCAACTTAAAACGTGGATATTTGACAAGTAATTCCCCTCCCCTCCCCAAGCGCCTTGAGGCCCTCTGGGTATGTAGAGCGCTATACAAATTCTTTGACTTGACTTGACTTGACACAATCTCGAGAGTAGATAATGAGAGCCTATCAAGAAGTAAATCTCCATCGGAGTCCATGCAGGGGATTGTGCGCACGACTCACGCAAGCCTCTTGCAAGATCATAAAAATATTTTTGGTTTATATATTCAATGGAACACATCATATTCAATTTCACTAACATATCTTCTGTTACTTTGCTGAGAATCACAGAAAAACACTGTTCTTAACTTAATCCCAAATGTTCAATCTCGTGATAGGATTACGAGAACCGACCAGAAAGTGCATGTCAATCAGAGTCCTGAATCAGAGATTTGTTCTGCATTCCGTACATCAATTGTGTGTCTTTTGCTTTCTCGCCCTAAGTGCGCCAGGTATGTCCAGACGTGGGTCCTGGGCTCACTGTGCCACTGTAATCAAGCTATCCTCGCTGAAGAGGGGTGAAACCCTGAAACCAATCCAAGGATGCTTGTTTCCAGTCCTGGGAGGACCTGGCTTGTCAGTTCGGGCTGGACTGTTCCAATGAGGCACAGGGTCAAGACTGATTTGCATATGGCCAGGTATAAACTGTGGTGGCATGGTGAGCAAAAAGAATGATGGATTTAACCCAGATCTTTTGTCTGGGGGTGAATGTTTTTATTTGTTCTGCGGTCCATCCATCAATTGTGTGTCTTTTGCTTTCTTGCCTTATGTATTTTGTGAGCATGAATTCTTATCTTGTGTTTCGTTAGCTTCTCAAACAATGGTTATTTTCTCATTCTTTTTGATGCCGCTTTCCTCTGTTTGTTTCTGACCGGCGTCAGTGCTTTGATGCCTGGGGGATTTTTGAAATGAGTACTGCAAATAGTGTTTTCTCTATGGAGAGAGTTCATTCTAGACCACACTGTTTGCTCCCAGTGAAACTCCACACCACAGAGTAGTCAAAAGAATCTACTAAGAACCATTCACATTCTATGCCAAAATTGGCCTAAAGATACACAATTTGCTAAAAAAAAAAAAAAAGATCTGAAGGGGTTAAAGATCAAACTACCTGCACCCTTCATACTGTGGTGAACATTTTACAAATAGCCCATCTACTGAAGCAAAAGAAGCACATGTACATAGGTTAGTTCGCAGTGGTGTGGCTGCAGTTGAGAGGAGCACGTTACTTGGGACTGCGAGGACCAGAATTCTACCCTGTCCGCAGCTGAGTCCTCTTCCCCTGTTGTTCCCGCCCCTGCCTGGACATTAAAAAGACCGCTAAAGGCCCCCGCTCCGCGGGTGCCGTTCGCAGTGGTGTGGCTGTAGTTGAGAGGAGCACGTTTCTTGGGACTGCGAGGACCAGCATTCTACCCTGTTCGCAGCTGAGTCCTCTTCCCCTGTTGTTCCCGCCCCTGCCTGGGCGGATTTAATTGACAACACCTCTCCGCCTCGCGGACGCGCACCGGGCGAAGCCCGGGCCAAGAGCGGGCCCGTTGTAGGCCGTTCGAGGCCGGGTGAGACCGGACCGGGCCACCCCTCTTTGATTTGTCTCCCCGCACTATGCTGAAGACAGAGTCGGTGTTAGCCTTATTAACTCATATATGCCAATTGGAATAGATAACTATGGCAGGTCAGGGACTGAGGAGTAAAGCTGCTTCATCAGGCGAACTGGTTGCAGGTACTATGGATAACTTCATCACCAGAGCTAGTTCACACTTAGCGCATGAAATTACTATACTTGAGCGGCGGCTCACTCAGGAACTTCTAAATGTTAAAAGATCCTCGCTGGGGCACATAATGAATGTGAGAACGCCGGAGAGGCGAGAGGACTGTGCACATAGGACAGACACTAGAACCCCCAATGTGTTACAACTCCCAGGGGGTGCTGCACCATCATGCAATGACGTCATTTTACAATCTACACTTGAAAACAATAATTCATCTAATGTGCAAGTGATGTCTGTAACTGATAGTTTAGAAAAGCAGGCTAGCAGGCAGTTACGGGGGAACCGGGAGGGCGCTAAACCCAAAAGGAAACGTGTGACCGATAAATCAGGGGGGAGAAAGGCAAAGCTCGCCAAGCAAACGAGCTGCTTGCTTACAGAAGGAATGACCACCATAGAGGTTTCTGCCGCTCCTGCCCCCTTAGTGGTGGGTCCGCTCATAACAAATTGGGTTGATGTAGACACTAGTAGTCTAATATCACCGGAAGATGAGCTTACAATTACTAATCTGGGTGTACTTTTTAAGAATCTGCTTAAACCCTTCGAAGCTAGACTTGCTCAGTTAGAATTAAAGCTGCTAAGTATAGAAAGGGCCATTGTGGCATCTGGTGATGGCCTGAATAAGGTGAAGGATATGTTGGGAGAGGGAGTGAAGGGAAAGGTCCAGGGGGAACTTCCAATACACACCTCCAACCCTATAACAGAGGGGGACCCGTTAGCACAGAACATTCTTACTACGAATGCCCCACCCCAATCCTTGGAGGCGCCTTCGACCACAGTTAATAATTGTGATCAATTCAGCTGAAAGAAAACGTCAGAAGATAGTTTTACTCCAAGCAAACTGATATTAGATTTACCCCCTGAGACAAACCCCTTGGTAGTCGTGCTAACGGGTGTGCCGGTGTTGGAAGCATCTGCAAGGGAATCCTTCGCCTCGCTCAAAAATAAGGTTGTCAGCTGGTTGAGCAAAAATAGGCCTCTTCCTCCCCCAATCTCGAGTGAGATTTTGATGGTACGCAGGCTATCATGGGTAGGTAACACCGCAAAAAAGATAAGTGGGGACTATGTAGTGGTCAACTTTAGAGACCCAAGAATAGTTCACCACATATGCTCATGGCCCCATCAAGATTTTGACACGACTATTCGGCCCCAGCCTCTGTCCTTTTTTTATCCACCAGGTTTTCAGAGTACCAATTGGGCAATGGAGGAAGGTTGGACGAGAGTGGGAGTGGGTCAAGGGAGAAGAGGGTGCAAGGATAGGAGAGGATATTCCCAACCGCCAGGTCCCCTTTTTAATCAGAATCGTTATAGCTGTCTGGACATGGTTGATTGACTCTGCTTTAATGAAGCGGGGAGGGTCGATCAGAATTAGTGGGCAGTAACCATATGTTCATACAGCCAACCGGAAGCGCAGCACCTGTCCACGAAGCCACGCCCCTCTTTGAAACTCAAGACATTCAGCAGGGGAGGAGTAAGCACTTGAGCCGCCTCAAGCGGCTATTTCTAAATAACACTGACCAGTCTGGCCAAAACTTGGGCGTATACATCGCGCCCACGATGCAAGAGTCTCAGGAAATAGTGAGAGTTAACACAAGAGGTCCAAATGGGGTTAAGGTGGGTCAAGTTAATAGTTCCAATCCATGATCCCTAACTGTATTGTCGTGGAACTTGGCAGGGCTTTGTAATAAGATGGATTGCCCAGAATGGGGATCATTTATAGATGGAAAGGATGCTTGTCTTTTCCAGGAAACCTGGGCAAGAGAGGACAAAATGCGTATCGGCTTTGCCTATTAATTTGTTCCGGCAAGATGGGGGGGCAAGGGGCGGCCATCGGGTGGCCTTACAGTTTGGGTGGGGTCTCACCTGGGCTGCGCGGCCAAGCCGCTGAATACATCATCCGATGATGTCCAGTGCGTGCTTTTGAAGTGGCCTAATGGCTCTAGGCTTGCACTGGTCAACGTGTATTCTAGACCAGTGAGTATCACCGCAGAGTCTAAAACAGTCAAGGAATTGTCCATCTTTTTAAGCACCATTCCTAGTGGCACTCAGCTCGTGATAGGGGGTGACTTCAACTGCCATTTTGAGCCACTCCCTGGCCTGGCGGATGGTGTCATCATGGAAGAAGATGAGCAGTGGGCAATACTGCCTTCTGCGGCTCTACCTCCCAGGTCTTGTACACCGTTAGTAGTCAAAATTATGGCACTAACACTCAAGCACTCGATCAGGGCATGTAATGGACGGCTGAAATAACAATAAAGTGGGTCAGGAGTCTCTTATAGATTACATATTCGTTGACATTATATCTTGGGCTAAAATAAGGGACTTTGCTGTGGTTGCAAGAAACAATAGTGACCTCAACGTGTTAATCTTAGAATTCTCCATCCGTGGCATTATTATGGAGAATAAGGATAGTAGTGACGTTCCCGATCCGAGACTGACCCTCTCCAATGATAAGAGAAGAGTGAGGTGGGCTAAATTATTTCCGCTTGCAGAAAAGCGAAAGCTGAATTAATCTCGGCCCTGAAACAGAACACTGATAAAACAGCAATTAAGGCTAGAAGAGTTGAGTATAAGCTTCTACTCAAGTCCGCGAAAGAGGAATGGGACCATGAAAATTTGATAAGTCTAACTAACGCCCTTGCAGCCCGGGACCCGCGCAAATTCTGGTCAACTGTAAATACTGCCTCGACGGATCCCATTGCTGCTGTTGAGGCAAATATAGCTGCAAGTACTTAGGAGGACCACTTTCGGACTCTATATGCAATGAGAGATGGTAATCCGGAAGGGGGAGCAGGGGTGTTTTCTTTAGATCCTAATTCTGCAATGGATGATGTGGATTTTACGGTTAAGGAGGTTACTGAGGCAATATTCAAATTAGCCACGGGAAAAGCCCCGGGGCTGGATAAGCTCCCAGGCGACCTATTCAAACATGACAGCCATCTACAATGCAGTCCTTAGAGGCATGTCTCTACCTAGTACTTGGCTGGGTACAGAGATCGTGCCCATTCTCAAGAAGGGTTCACCTCTGCTCCCAGCTAACTACAGGCCTATCAGTTTGAGCGCCTACAGGACTGGATGAAAGAAAACTCCGTATTGAGTCCATATCAGACAGGGTTCAGAAGAAATACATCCACAACAGATCAGATCCTACGCCTGTCCATGTTATTCTGGAAGACTATTAAGTTTGAGGGGGGATGTCTATACACAGTCTTTGTGGACCTACGTGCCGCCTTTGACTTGGTCCCGAGAGGCAAGCTTTGGGTAGTACTGGCTGAAATTGGCACTCCCCCCAACTTCTGAATATTTTAATCCGACTCCACCAAGATAATTTTGCTCGGGTGAGGTGCGGGAGGAATGGTGCGCTGTCCTCAAAATTCCCCGTTGACAGGGGGGGTAAGGCAGAGGTGCGTTTTAGCACCCACCATGTTTTGCCTCTACGTCAACGGGGTAATCTCCCATCTAAATGGGATACCAAATACTGATGCACCTAAATTGGCCGGAGGCAGGGTGCCTGCAATAATGTTTGCAGATGACACCCTGCTGCTGTCAAAATCTCTGATGGGGATACAACAGGTACTGAATGGCTTTTGTGGCATTCTATGTGGAACGTGGCTTGGAAATCAATGCCATGAAAACCAAGTTCATGATTTTTAACTCCCCAGCAACCACACACCCAAACCCCACAATAGGAGTGACCAGATTGGAAAGGGTGGGGATTTTTGATTACTTAGGGGTAACTATAAACGAAAGCATGACGTGGGCCCCTCACCAAATCAAATCCCAACTCATACTTACTGAGCTAATAGGAGGCATTTCCAAGATCTTTAATTCCTCCACAATTAAACCTATTGGTCCTCCCATCGAGATTTACAAAACACAGGCAAGAGGTGCAGGGTGAACTATGGGGGCATGTCTGTAGGCCTGACATTGTCATCACAGAAAATAAATTCCTTAGACAACTTATAACTTTACCCCCTGGCACTCCCAGTTGTGACTGTGACTTGGAAAACGAGTTACATATTATGTTTTTCTGTCCCGCTTACCGAAGAACAAGGAGGTATTGGCTAATTCCCCTATTCAGGAACATGGGAATCACACACTGTATGCAAGCCTATCTTATTCTAAAAACATATCTGTCTAGTAAGGTTGTTTTTGGTGTAGCAAAATTCCTAGCCACAACATGGGCCAAGCGTAGAACTTTAGTAAACAACGCCTAATTTCAATTCCTGTATATGTACTTTTCAAAATAATTTTGAGAATTAACGATACAGGTGATAATGATTGAATTCGAATAATGTATAATGTTCAATTTGTATGTTTGTCATCCAGACATATTGTGATTCTTTACTAAATTGTTTTTATTATTGTATGTACATCTTTTTGGGCAAAAAATGCTGAAATAAAGATAAATGAAATGACATAGGTTAGTTCCTGGTGCACACACTCTTCTATATAAACTATAAGTTATAATGCTGATGCAAATCTCTCTTACAACTCAAGGCTGCTAACAAAAAATAGTATCTACTAAGTCGAATCTTTCTCCTGCTGGAAACCTTTTTTGTAGGTACCAAAACGTTGTGTGGAGCATAATGAATACAAGCCACTGTCACCGGTACACAGGGTTACTCTTAAATAAAAACATTTATAACGTGTTCAATACCTCTACACAACTATGGTGCATTATGAGCACATGCATTCTGTAAACACTTACACCCATTAGCTGGACACAGGCTGTACAAAATTAGGGTGAAAAGTATTATGGCAGTTACCCACCACTTTGTACACTATAACAAAAATGAACACATTCATTGCATGATGTCATCAGTGATGTAATCAGTAATGTCACCAATATCATTTGAGATGTCATCAGTGATGTCATAAATGATGTGATAAAATGTGTCATGAGTGATGTCATATGCATGGCGGGGGCGCAAGCAATAGTAAGCACTGCTAACTATAACTGGTGAGTATTTGTGTTTTTTAGTTCAGAACGTTAATGTTGACACTGACAAATTATATATATATATATATATATATATATATATATATATATATATATATATATATATATATATATATATATATATATATATATATATATATATATATATATATATATATATATATATATCTGGAAAGGAACTAACTATATCTGGAAAGGAACTAACTCTGACCTGCTTGTGGTTGTTGTCCAGCCTAGGTAACATAAAAGATATGAATAGACCTATGATTCATTCAGGATCCCTCCTTACAAAACCTGAATAAAGATTTTAAAACTTATAAACCAATTTCCTTGAAGACCTACTGTGCCTGGGTTGGTGGCTCTGTGGAAACGGAATGGAAATGGTTAACCAATAGAGAGTCTAACTGACATTGTTTTATGGTAACTTGATTACTAAATGTAATTTAAGAGAGCATATCAATTTTGTACAGTGAAATATCTTTAAACATTGTATCTAATATGTTTGTAACGTGTGGGTGGTTCAAACGAACTTGGCTTGTGTTGTGTTGTTAGTGAATTCCTGATTTGGAGCTTGATGTCGCATTATGCTTTCTCAGACGGGTTCTTAGCATTCCAAGTATGAAAGTCCCCATTTGGTAACTTACTGAAAATGGCTTCTGTCCCTCTTCCTAATTCTTGCTTAATCCCAGATGATTATATATATCCAGCCAAAACTTACAGGCCTGTTTGCTTGAAGTTCCCAATGTGCCAGTAAAAATTCTCAGGGCACTGATTCCAAGCTGCTTCAGTATCGCAAACTTAAACTTCAAATTCATAATTATTTTAACAAGTTTAATTCAGGCATTTGATATTGCACACATTAGAGCGAAGGATTTTCAAAGCATATTCCTAAGGATACATATTGCAGCTGGTGAGTTTCAAACAAGAAATGCTGGAAATGGAATACAGTAACAGACTGTTGAAATACAAACCAGACTAATTAAATACTCAGCGGGATTAGTGCCAGGGTGAAGTTTCTTCCAATCTGTATTCTTTTCATCTTTTCATCACGATGTTTTATTCTTTAGTTTAGTCAATTTTTTTTCACTCGATGAACATCTGCATTTTAATAGTAAATTTCGTATCTTCAGTCCTCTCTGGAGACATGAGTCAATTGTTGTAGAGGATGGATGCCCATAGATGAGGTGTGGGGCGGGAACATTATTTTCCACATTTGTGGTACAGTGTTCGTCATCATTTAGCCCTCCATTAACGGGTAGGCCTGTTTCTGGGACAGCTCCTCCCAAACCCCAATTTCCTTGGTGTTTCTCAATTCTTCTGTCACCAAAATTACTGATGATTGCCAGTGACTATGTAATTATCAACTAAAAGTTTCTTCCTGAGTAAATAACTCATCTAACATAGGCCCTGATCACACTCCAAGCACATTGAATTTGCGGACTGCATGCATAAACTGATTTAGGGCCCTATTACGATGTTGGTGGAGTTTCCTCCACCCGACATCATCTCTATGATCGTTCCGACACCCGGTTGGCGATCCCGACCAACTAATTAGGATGTGGCCAAACACTGTTCCATTGCATTCCTACACTTTACAATGGGAGCATGTATTCCGGCCAGAATACATGTTCCCATTGTAAAACAGGAGCTGCAGTTCATCCCTGCAGCCTCTGGTAGGCACCAAAAGGTGCTTGCCACAGGGTGCAGGGATCAACAGGGTAGCACCATAGATGCCCCCTTGGCCTCCAATTGGAGGCCGTGCACCCAAGGGGGTTCTGTTGGGGACACCAAAGTCGAGTTCCGACAGCCTTCCTGTATTGGAAAAGCCGGGCACGGAAAGCTGCCGAAACCTGACGTCGTAATCCCAAGGGCGGAAAAAGCTTGCCTTGGGATTACTGGCCGCATTTCGACAGGCAGACGGACTCTCTAATCACGTCAGAAACTAGTCAGAATGGCATATTACGGTGCGGTCGGAAAGGCTCCGACCAACGGTCATAGCCGTTTCTGACCGCAACTTAATAGGGCCCTGAGTGTTTTTCACTGTATTGTGTATTAGTCTATTTCTTACACAAGGTGGCCTTAGTGACTGAGTTTGTATACGTTTACTCTGCAAATAATTTATAGTGGCAGTGGCACGAGACCACCTGTAGTTACCTTCTGTAGTGTCGCATAGCAGGGGCGGCTTTAGGCTCATGGCGGCCCTGGGCAGGGAGAGTAGGTAGGTAGGCCCCAGAAGTGGGGGTCCGGGCGGGGGGGAGTGCGGAGGCCAGTGAAGCGTGGGGGGTCAGGGTGTTTGGAAGTAGAACAGAGCCAGAGGCCGCCAAATCCCTGCCAGGGGCCACCATGCAAATATATATCCATCCTCAAAGGATTATTATATTAAGGATATTTATTGGCGTGGTGGCCCCTGGGGTTTGGTGTCCCTGTGCAGGTGCACAGCTTGCACATGCCTAAGGCCGCCCCTGCGCATAGGAATTGTGATATGTTTTTATGCCTAAATTGCAAAGCAAGATTATATTGATTTCAGTCATCCTGTTCAGTAACACAGAAAACGAGAGAGCACACTCTCACTGATCACATAAATAAGGATAACCATAGGAAAACAATCCTGGCCGACAAGATCACCACCATCATTGTAAAAATCAGGAGATGTGCATTGCTATAATGTGCATTTGCAAAAAGAGACTCAATAATATACACTCACATTGCCTATGTTAGAATATATCATTACTTGCTTAGTCATGATTTTCATTAAAACCACAAATGTATCTACTGAAAAGTGCTTTCGATGACCTTATACTTCATACGACAGTCATGTCAATGCAATATTATTTTCTTGTTGGTAGCAATAGTCCAATAAAAAGTGTAAGTTTGTCCAGCAAATCTGCATCTCTAAAGCAAGCATTACAAGCATTGCATTTTTGCAAGTAGTAATACATACTTCCTAATTAGGGGTGACACTGACCAACAATATATACTATTTGTTTTATGCCAATAAAAGAAGTGGAAGATGTTCTTCTTGATTAAGTATGTCACAAGGTACGTACCGGCAGTACCAAATCCATCCATCTTGCATGAGTGAAAAGTGGAGCAAGCTGGTCGAGCTGAGCAAGTATTCAACACCCTGTGTTGGACTCTGATAACAGCACCTAAGTGTGGCTAACAGACAACTGAGGTCTTAACAGGCATGTAATCAATAAACACTCTGAAAGAAGGCGATTCCTTATGCCCTTATGCTTCCCGTCTCTTTCACACCTAAGTTAACATCTTGAACCCCCAATGTCCACATTCTACTTTGTGCATTTCAATGAACCTCCTAACAATCTCTTTATAATAGTCAACTTTGACTGCTTGTCTATTCTACCTGCCATTGTCATCATCATCATACGACATCGTACACACGTGATATTTGGATTATAGTGAGTGAACCACGTCACCCCATAGTTTCTTTGTTCAACTGCTGCTCAGTCACATCTTTTATAACCGCGACCACACCACCTGCGACCAACATTTGTACCCAGGTTGCAAATACAAGCAGAGTTAATATCGTCTTGTGAGTATTTGTGGTCTTCCTTGCTCGTGAAAAATGTTGCTTTTTAATACGAAGATGGGTTTTCAAGTTCTGGTAATCTGCTGGAAATGTTCATGATGTGCTTACATTTAAAGACAAGTTATTATCTCTTTTCGTCAGGATTTGCCGTAAAACACCCATCAAACGTGCTCTTTCTGCTTTTGAGTTGCTTACACTTTTAGTGAGAGCATGCACTGTGGGAGATGGCCTCACTTGATGACGATTTAGGCACTAATGACAACTTTAGGTGTGGTGGGAGGGAAATCTTGTATACGTTCTTTTCGCTGCTGCCTCAAGCACTTTATCAATTTTATTTTATTTGCTGATGCTGCATGTTTTCCACCTTCTCTGGCAAGCAATCAGCATAGGTGTCAATGGGCTTGATTTTATGAGCAATAGGATTAATAGTGTTTGCTTGCACGGCCTTGTTTGAATTAGACCACAGTATCAATGGAGTACCTAGCGCAATTGTTGCTTTTAGGTCGTTGCGCTGCCGCTCTGCCAAGGTTTGCTACTCTTCTTACTACAAGTCACTACTTGTTTAGAGTGTGTTCTCAAGCCAGGTAAGTGCCTTCTTGGGCATTTTATTGTTTGATCAGGTATTTGTGAATTATAGACATTTACCTCTGATGTGGTTTCAAGCTTAAAGGTAGTCCAAAGATAGTTGCTAAGCTTTGTTACCATTTTACTTTGAAACTTTTCATGTGCTACAAGTTAGCTAGCCCCTATGGATCTGATGGGGAACAGTTGAGAGACTATGGCGTAAAATAATGAAAGGAAGACTTGGCAAGGAAAAACAGAAAATAATGCAATTCAGGTCAGCCATTATAACCAGCTCCAGACTTTCATCACTACAAGATGGTCGAGGACTGTGAGGTTTAGGGTCAGCCTTCAGTAATCAAAAAGTTGATTTAGGTTTAGCAAGCAATAGGTCAGGCCACCCACTGAATACACCGAAGCAATCAAAAACACTACAATAGACTGTCGAACTAGCACAGAATGGTCTAAACCTATTTTCTTCAGTTGTGTGGGAAACATAATTAAACATTCAGTACAATAGCACTGAAAGCAAGAAGCAAGGATTACTCAAGACAATGGAATTCAAACAAAGCGCAGTTATATTAAACCTTAAAATGGAGGGACATCCTAAGTAATATTGACATCTTCAAAATGTAAACCATGCATATACTTTTAACAACAACCCACGCAGGGGATCTGGATATCATGTTCGTTCAAATCCATAATGTAAAAACTCACCTTATAGCTATCTAGATCAGCTCCCAAACATATATAGCCTTATGTGGTTAAAAAAGAAACTGTACTGCAGCTTGAAAGGAATAAGGGATCAAGGACAACGTTAGAGTCATAATCTAGGGACAGCAATGAGATTTAGCCTGCTCAAGCAGCACCCAAAGTGAATGGGCAAAGCATTTGGCAGGTCAGTTTTGTCCGCGGGAGTGCCTTTGTATGATAATAATACATGTTTCATGCAAGACGGGCCTGTTTGCATGAAAACATTTATAGAGTAAAGAAGCATTAGAGGTGACTAATCTTGAGCCTGAACCTCTTGTCTTGGCTGTTTCAATTGTGTCTGACTACCCTAATGTGTGAGTCAGATCCCTAATCCCAGAGAGTACAGAACAATATTAATTAAAAATTATAGGGTAGTCAGTATGAAAATTAGAATGTTTTTTTCTGGGATGCATCTCTAATTATCTATTCTATAAGCAGAACGAATTGCTATGTTATCTTATTAATAATTTATTGTTGTTCAATATGTAAATATTATGTTACGTAAAAGAGATAAGTAGTATACAACAAAAAAGAAAAGGCAGGTCAATACGCATTTAATCCTTTCATCGCGTGCAGGCCTAGGTCTTTTTCAAGGCTGTGTATTGAGAGAAAGTACATAGATTTTGTGCAAAAACCAAAACAAATCATATACAGTGCTCAGAAAATCAAAAGTAGAATGTAAACAATAAATATAAATAATACAAATAAAAACAAAAGTCAAAAAATAAGATAATTGGTTAGTTACATTTATAATAAAAGATGAAAAATTATAGAAGATTCATATTAATATTTGCAGAATGGTTAATCCATGTACACACTGAAAACTGTTTATCACAACTGTGTAAAAAAAAACATTGTGCGCAGTTTTACAGATGTGATTGTATACTATGTGACTGGGGGAAAAATCTCTTCCTTATAGGGGTGATTGTTCATGCATGTGCCAATGGGGTAAATAAACAAGCCAAAGAGTGTAGTACATGATGTGGTAAATGTTACTGAGGGCCTGATTTAGATCTTGGCGGTAATAGTCCCACCATTGTTTTTCTGTTGGAATTCCCATCCACCAACTAGATGGTCCACCCGCTCTATATATATGCTGCCGGGTGCATGGATGAAAGACTGTTGGACCACTGTCACCTCTGTAAGACTTTCTCACCTGATTCAACAGTGCCCTAGGCAAAAGCCTGATTCGCCAGTGCCCCAGGCAAAAGCCGGTGTCGGAGGCAGTACAACCACTTTGTCTGCTGGGCCAATCAGAATGTGTCTTCCCACTGGCGTGAATGTGTTGGTAAAACCTCCACAACTGAGTTGGCAGTTTGGAAGGGATATAAGGCAGAAACTCTGCTTGTCTCACTTTCACACTTCCATTTCTGCCATGAGCCCAATCTTCCAAGTCCTGCCTCTGCTGATGCTGCATTGATGATGAACATAATCAATACCGTTGTGGACAGAATCAATGGTAAACTTCACTTTTATTTCTTACCTGTTACCTTTTACCTTGTCTGTTAACATTTGAACTGGACTAGTGCCTTTTTAATTCTCTATTACACGCAGTAGCATAACAATGTGTAATGCATAGGTCTGTAATGTTGATTTTAAGAAATTTAAAGAAACAGACCACTATGGCCACATGGTATGCATAAATGTGGTGCAAACTGCCTTCAAAAGATGGATACTTGCACAAAAAATCAAAAAGTCACTACACAGGTGTATTTAAATACATTTCAAAAATTGACAAATGAAAAACATATGCGGTGTACATTATTGGGATAAGTGCAATGTAACATGATGTAGAAATTGCACTAGACAAGGGGTAACCTTTACCTTATTAATTACCTGTCAAATCGATGTCAGTCCCAAATTTGATTAATTCAACATATTTATCCATGTAACATATCCTCTTGTCTACTTTAAGTCCTGTATTGTATCCAATTTAAATTGTTACATTATTTTTTAAGGTGTAATGCATATGTGCAAAAACACAAAACAGAGAAGACCAGGTCCAATGGGGTGTGCTGCCAACGAGGTAACTGAGGACCACACGGTCACATGCGCAAAAACATGTATTGAGTCACACATGGCTGAAAAATTCCCATCAGACCACCCTTATGGCAGACTTTCATCATGTGGGAGTAGGCAGTCGATCCAAACACCGCCCAAACCAGCGAGTGACGGTGCGGAAGTTGATCATGACGCACTAGCCAAAGTGTTGCTCAAAAAGTAGTACTGATGGGGTGCAGTGCTCAGGTGATAGTGCTCAATAAAAATGGCTAACTAGACCAAAATAAATGTTTTGTAATGAGGATTAGTCTAGGTGTCAAGATTAAAACCACGCCTAGTAGATGAAGAGTTAAACTACATTAAGGCGCTGTGCAGGACGGTCGACATGTTTCAGCTTAATGGAGAAATACCCCAGCTTTCTTCAGGACCTAATGGATGGTTAGCTACTGCAACAAACTGTGATATGTTCAAAAATAAAAAATTAAATTATTAACGTGCAATTGTACTTCAAATAGTCATGTATCTACCAGGAACTTGGAGCCCCAATGTCCACTGGAGACAGACAAGTAATCTTCTTCCTGTCGAAAGACAAAAATACACAACATATACTTGTTTTTACACAAACATCCACATAATCACATGGTTACCACATAGACACAACACACCTGCGAGAAAAAATTGCATTCCGCATTACAATTAGCATATTAGCTCTATCACATAGAGGCATTTCCTCATAGTGATACTCACCCAGCTTTGTGTGGGTGATGGCCTCACCTCACCCGGCAACCGCTAGGGAAAAAGAGGCCCCGCTCTAATGTGTAGAAAATAAAAGGACACAGTTAGCGCACAGTTTCTCTGTGCCTAGCCAAATAGCTCTACACATATAACCCAAGAAACGTGTGATAGACACCCATCTGCCTTGCCAAAAAACCGACTCCAAGGTTAGACCAACAGGGGGCACTCAAGGTGAGTAATTTCCGGTAGGTCTTACTAAGGTTTATTGAGTGCATCTCAGAATGATATTGAAAGCTGATCAAAGCCACTTATAACTTTATATGTCACCGTATATGACACTAAATAAGTATCAGAATATGCAGCGGACAAGATTCCCAGAGTCTATAAGCATTGGAATGGGGTCTACAGAGACTACAAACAATTAATAATCCCAGACTAGACCAACAATAGACACTAAAGGTAAGTAACTTACTAAGGTTTATTAAGTACAACTCAGAATGATATTGAAAGCTGATCAAAGCCACTTGCGACTTTCTATGTCACGGTATATGACACTACGTAAGTATCAGGATATGCAGCGGACGAAATGCCCAGAGTTTATACGAACAATTAACAATTAGGACTGCCTCTGCTGAATAACAGTCAAAGCCTCAGGAACCTTACCTATCCGTCGGTACCCAATGCTCACGGCCGAGCGGAAGTGGAGGTACCGACGTGACCGCTCTCTATGCTTATATCCAGAGGATGATTGAATAATCGGCTCGACCCGGTGTCCAATAAGTGGCAGTACCACAGCGTAAGGATAATCTAGGCACACCCCAAAGGGGCCGTAGGTACACCCCTTTGCATATAAATTGCAAACTGCTGAGAACGCGTTTCCCTCAGCCGGCACACCGTGGGGTTCTGATCCCCCGCGCATGCGCCGCTACACTCAGGACTACAGAGTAGGAATCACTGTGCCAATGTGCATGCGCCGTGCTGCCGGGGGACCGCCATATAGCCAATTACGATGTGAAAGAAAGTTTATTCACAAATAAACATCGCAAATTAGCTGTGACTCGTAGGCAGCGAGTCAAAACAAACCAAACCCCATGTGATTTCTATGGGCTCTCCAAACAATGTTTATAAAACCGCCATACAAATGGTATTTACATAGCCATGTGCGATACAATATTAATACTGATGCAATGAAGGCTAGTAACTGGAGAGTTAGTAACTGGAGGGTTATATCCAGAAAATGTACATTTGTAAATATTACGTTGTTACAGATGTAGACAACGCACACACTCTACGCGCATGCCCGGGCTGGGGGTAGAGATCCCCCGAGCATGCGTAGGAAGACCAGCATCTAAAGACGTGACGGTGGCCATAATCAGGTTCCTTTACCACGCTCCGGTATATTAGATCTCAAAGGGACCAGCGTATAGGGGTTTAGAGTCAGTGTGTATAATAGGGCTTATAAAAACACCTGATCATGTTTACTCTGATCAGGTGCATGCGCGTAGAGTGTGTGCGTTGTCTACATCTGTAACAACGTAATATTTACAAATGTAAAAATTGTTTTTTGATAGTAATGCGTATGTGTTCAAATTAAATTTAAACATCTATTTGTTGGTGCAAAGTCCATTGCCATGATGCATGCCTGCACCTAAATTTAAATGACAACCGCATACTGTTTTAACCAGTTTATACACTTAACAAAGCAGACATAAAAAATATGTTGTATTTCCTGCTATAATTGTAAATAGAAATATGTACCTCACATTTTAGTCAGAATCATTTATAGGAATCAAACAATTGCAAATGAAAATGAATACCTGTGAAAAGAAAATTAGAGATTTAGTCAAACAATGAGATATGTCACTCTAAATAAGCAAGAGCCAAATTAAAGTTCATGCAAATATAAAAAGTCCAGTGCACTGTTGTGGTGTGGCATTAAGCTTGCCTCCTAAATAACCACCAAGGAGAACATCCTAAGTAAGGGGCATCTAGTAGACACAGAGCAGGCACTTCAATGATCTTACTTGGAAGCGGGTGATTTGGGTTTGGGAGGGGTGGTGTTGGGTTTTGGAGGGATACTTTTGGATTTGAAAGGAGTGGTTTTGGCTTTGGGAAGGATGGTCTTGGGTATGGTAGGGATGGTTTGGGTTTTGGAAGGAGTAGCTTTGCATTTGGGAGGGGTGATTTGGAGAAGGGAAGGGGTCAAGGCAAGGGCAAAACGTACATCCTCACTGGGAAAATGGGTAGGACTGCTGGCAGGAAGTTGGGTTTGGGAGGCAGAGGAAATGGTAGTGGGTGATGTGTGTGTGTCTGTCGAGGTTGCAGGTGCCTGTGGGTCTGGTGTATGTGGTGTTTGTTTGGGGGTGCACTTCCTCCTAGGTGTATGTTGTGCGGGTGAGTGTGGGTGTTGGTGTTTTGTGGGTATGGTGTCTAATGTATATGTGTGTGTGTATGAGTTTTCTGTTGAGGTGCTGGGTGTGGTTGTGGTGCATGATGTGGATGTGGTGGTGGGCAATATACTAAACAATGAAAGACCTTACAATGAAGGCTTCACAATGATAAAGTCTTAACAACACCTGTCTTTACATAGAACGTTTTTACCATGGGTATGTCTTTACCAAGGATGCCTTTAACACGGAAATGTAAGTATTTGGTAGGTAAGTATAAACCCTTTTTTATTATACATATTTATTTTAAGGATATGGGTCATTTGAGATGTGATCAGTGATGTCATTGACCATGTCATGAGTTGTGTAATATGTGAGGTTATAAGCAGTGCATTGCTGGGGCACAAGTTATAGTTAGCTTAGCTAACTATAACTGCTGAATTTCTCTGGGGTTGTACAAATGAAATGTCAGCCTAACTATAATGTCCCTGTAGCCTTTGTTTTTTTCAGTGAAATTCTAAGGTTTTTTTAAATTCTATTTTCTAACTATAACGCCCCAGAAAGCTTCTTTTTTTTCAGTGAATTTCTATGGTTTATGTAAGTAGTAATTTTGTTTACAGAGTGGTGGAGAAAGTGGGCAGGCCTCTGACCAGCTCTCAGGAATCCCACTGCATAGGACTTACAGAAAGTACCAGAAGGGCTTCTTGGCCCACAAGGTCCCTCAGCATCCATGAGGACCTCCTTCCTCACTCCAATATTTTTTACATTTGACTCCTAAATATCTGTAGTTATTTGCAGTTTATTTTACTATTGTGAAATTGTTTTACAAAATGTGCTGGCTATCACTTTAGTTGAAAGTTGGTACTTCATAGTAAATATTACATACACTGATTCATATATAATTTTTACTTCAAAGATTGAAATGTAAATCACAATATGCAGATAGGACACCTTGATGCATTTCTATACTTTTCTAATAAATCATAAATTAAGCCTGATTTCGAGTTTTCCAGATGGGATATTCCTATATATATATATATATATATATATATATATATATATATATACAAATTAAGCATGGGCGGAAAATCCGTTTCGCTCGCGGATTTTGCGGATTTTCGGTAAATTCGCAATCCGCGAGATTCGCGAATCTCCCGCAAAATCCGCAAATCCGCGAGCAGCGGATTTTGCTCGCACTGTTCGCGTGAGTTCGCGGCTTCCCAGTACAACTTCGCGCCCCGCGAATAAGTGCAAAATTGCAGAAATACGATCTTAGCAAAACTGAAACTACTTACCAGGTTCAAAAGTTCAGGCTCATCATTAGTAGCCATTTCCTGTAGTGCTTCCTGAGGGGCCCCTCCAGAGTTCAGTTGCCAGTTGCAACTATTATGTGACCCTGCTCTGAACCTCAGAATAGTTACACATATGCCACAAAGGTCCTGAATTACAGCTAAGGGAGACAAGCAGGAGCCAGGCTGGAAGTTCAAATCCATTAATCAGCCCCTAATTCATTATTGTCAGTTGGGGCAGGGCAGGTGTTGTAACTAATTTTGCAACAATGAAAGCACTTAGCAAGTGCAAAAGATCACTAATCAGGAAGCACTAAGGAAGCAGGTGCCAGCTAAAAAAATATTCTGTGACACATTAATCAGCCCCAAATTAATTCAGGTCACTTGAGGCAGGGAAGGTGTGCTTGCGTTGCCACAATAATGAACACTGACTGGACAACCAGAGGGTGCTGTGATGAAACAGAGGGTGGCATGGGTGGGCCAGAGGGTGGCATGAGTAGTCAGAGAATGGCAGTGGTGACAGAGAGTGGCAGTGATGAAGAAGAGTGTCCCAAACAGGCTGGACACGTAGAAACAACAAGTTCACAAAACTTGCGACCCGACAGGTAAGTTCGCAATTTGCGAAATTGTACAAAACCCTCGCGAACTGGCAGAAACCCGCGCAAACACAAAAAAAAAAAATCCGCAAATTCGCGAGAATTCGCGGATTTTGCGGATTGCGAGTTCGCAAATCCGCAAAATTCGCGAACGCGAGATTCGCAAAATTCGCCCATGCCTGATACAAATCCAACTTGTCGCAAATGTGCTTCCCCTCACCGACAGGTACGCAGACTCCAATAATAAGCCCGAGTCAGTCTTTGAAATATTTTCTTGAATATTTATTCAATTGTGGTGCAAGCCATCAGACGCGTTTCGGACTTCACGTCCTTGCTCACTGATATATATAATGGAAAATGTAATCTGCAAAAACTCCCTTTAAGCATCCCATTTTTCTCCATCATTGATTTATCCTCTGGACATAACAAAGGACATTGAAAAATGCATTTGGGTATGTTTTACTCTGTTATCAATGTGTACACATTACTGTCTGTGTTGTTCCAAACATTGTATGCCTCTCACAAATATTTTTTTTTAAACAGACTGGCTGACATGCACACTTGTGAAGGAGCAAACCATCATGCAAATCTGTCACTTTAAACATGAATAAAATAGTATTTTGTAATCAACAACACATATGTTTTGAATCTAAAATATAGCCATTTAGTCTGATGTTAATAGACATTTTGGCTCAGTGGCTCACTCTTGTTTGTATATGAAACCAATTGGCCAATGTGACGTTTGAAGCATCCACTGTATCTTAAGTGCATTTTATGCTATGTTACATGTAATAGGGCTAAACCTACATCATTCATAATAATGATGGAGTATCACAACTGACACAATAAAGACTAGTGGTCTGTTTGGTACAACTGTCCTTATAACATTAAACAAACTTGTGTATTTGTTGTTCAGGCAGGCATGTGTCTGTGTAAACCGGTCCTTTAGTAGTGAACAGAAATCAGGTGGTATCCTTTTCCACAAATTCATATACAAAACACATCATCATACACCTTGTGAAAAACTTACACCTTCAAGAACTCTACTTTAGCGTTGGACTTGTGTCAACTTTAACGTTGATGCTAATATTTGTTGCTGCAACATAAATTAGTTATTTAACATGTTGCACTCATACCGGAACTTATTCCCTTGCTCCTCCTTAATAAATGACATCTAATAAAAGCTCCTTGTCTGGCTCAAGATTGTTTTACCAGAGAACATTCAAGTCTTACTTGTGTAGGAGAGGCAGATTCGGTAGCTGAAACAATCGTTCTTCTATTCATTATATGAGCTTCTGAAAGATGTCGGCATCTTCACCCCGCATTATCTTAGCTCTGTAGGATAGGGTGGGAATGAGTTTTGATTTAATCACCATAATCAGTTCCTTTAGATTATGCACCCACAGGCTTTTCCTTAAATTAGAGAAAGCAAAATTTAGTGCATCCGTTTTCACTGCCCTTTTTATGTGCAGCAAAGAAAGTCATCAAGTCCAGTGTAAACGCTAAGTATGCATAGGTTGCTGTCACATCTAACGTGGACCCATTGAAGTACCATTTCCCTTGCCTGGCGATCTGATGATTTAAGGATATGACTTTGGTCTTTTTAAGATTGATGTCCAGTTGATTGTTGGCCGAGTACCCAACAAGCCTGTTGATCAGTCTTTCCAGGCATACTCAGGTGTTGCTTAAGAGGAACAGAACTTTTGCATATACGATGTTACACAGGTGTTGCCTGCCAAGGCTCAGTGCATGCAATGCCACTTCAGCAGGGAACAGCGGAAGATTCAAAATAAACAAGTTGAGCAGAAGTGGTGCAAATACACATCCCTTCTTCTGTCCTAGGGAAGTTCTAAATTCTCTGGACAGGCGATGCCAGTCTCCTACCTTGAATCTCACCCAGGTTTTTGTATTTAGCAACTTAATTGCCCTCTAAAGCTTTGGCAGAATTCCCCAATGTTGTAACTTTTCCCAAAGCTGTCAACTGTTTTCGGTAAGGGTTGCTGTTGGAAAACCCTTAAAGTACCATCAACGTTACTATAAACAACATGTATTTACTCTCACATGGGTGATAATAATCAGGTATGTATGGGTCACAAAGGTATATTGGGATCTCGCACCTATAAGAAGTTATCCTCTGTCATAATATTGTTCAGATACACCTGGGAGTTGCAGAAAAGCAATAGCACAACCATCAGCAGTGCAGGTGAGAGCTACTGATGCTTCAAAAGGCAGCTGAACAAATAACATTACAGGTGCAGGTGCAGACCCCAAGATTAAGTCAAAGAGGTAGTTTGAAAACCAAGCTCAGAGTACAGGAATTGTAATCTTTATTTGGTAGCTAATTAAAACCCTACCAAATTAAAGACTCAACCAAATGTACGCATCCATTATGGAAATAGAATTTAAAACATATATCAATGCTGTAAAAAGTTAATCAGATGCATTGTAATAGACATACATATCATCAGTGCAGCTCTCACTTAAAATGAATCAAACACATATGTGTCTATGTAGTGAGAAGTTAATCAGTGCTTAGTAAAGGACATGAATGTCTTCAGTGCAACTGTCTCTTAAAGTGACTAGGTGCTGATCTCAGAATAACTATCATACGCTTCATTTGTTGTACTTTAGACTGTTGCCATAATTCTCACAAGCCTAGCTGTTAACCTACCATAATTTATTTGAAAATAATGCTGTACAGCAATTGTGCAGGTCCATACGTTTAGTTGTCGAAAAGATGGTCTAAGAAGTTTCTTTCTCTCACATGAGCAGTAACTCCTTGAAGTATGGGTAAAAGCGGCAAGCAGTGTTGACTCTTTTGCATTTCCATTTTTGGGCTATTTCACCTACAGCAAACAGATCAAGGTTCAGTCTTAGGTCCTCATTTACTGAAAACTGGCGTAGGGCAGTACTGCAAGGCTTCTTGCTGTGCTACCCTATGCCAATGTAAAAGGGCACGAATGCACCATCCTTATGAAATACAGTGCTTTCCTGTCCTTTCCACCTGCATTGGTGCACAGGTTGCTTACTAGCCCAAATGCAGGCACTTTGTTCCATGAAGGATTGTTTTTGTACCAGCAGGGGCATCTTCCTGCTCAAAAACACTCCCAAGAGGTGTTTTTCTCTTTTCATGTGTGCTGCGTTCTGCAGCACACATGAAAAGAGGAAAAAATGTGGAAGAGTAAGGTTTTGGCGCTCTCCCAGGTTTACATGATTAAGTAAATCTGGAGCAGCATCGTAATCCATGGCTGTGGTGTGGGATAACCCACCACAAGGCCCATGAGATGCCTCCCTGGTGCATAGTAAGGCAATGCAGTGACTTGTGCTGCTTTGGCTTACTCCATATTTTTGAAGCCATGGAAAGGCATTCAAAGTGGCTTTGCATGGCCTCAGAGATATGATAGAGAGGCTTGCACAGCCGGAGCTTAAAAAAAAGTGGAGCTCCTGCAGCGCAACCATTCATAAATAAGCCTTCATTTGGTTTCCCAAGATACTGCCAGCTTTAAGTACGCCTGTG
Source organism: Lissotriton vulgaris (assembly GCF_964263255.1). NCBI lineage: Eukaryota > Metazoa > Chordata > Amphibia > Caudata > Salamandridae > Lissotriton > Lissotriton vulgaris. The sequence goes on from NC_141699.1 coordinate 291,074,106, forward strand.
GTGCTACTTTTAATTCTTAAGTAGTAACTGCAAATGGGTTCTGTTGTTTTGCCTACAGCGACTGAAGGTCAGTGGGCCTGCATTTTAATTTTACTGTCTTTTTCAGAAGGAGTTCAAAATTCTCAGATGATATTTTGAGGTTCCATTCTGGATACATCTGTAAGCAGACTCCTCTCCCACTACAACACCTCAAGAAGACTGCACTCTACCAGCCAGCAGTTGTTTACAGTGCCTAGAATAAAGACAACCAGAAGTGGAGCAAATTATTTTGCGTTCATCGCTCCCAAGATCTGGAACGCACTTCCCCAGCATATTAGGAAAACAGAGTCCGAACCCAAATTTAGGAAATTGCTAAAAACTATCCTCTTCAACTAACTCTATTCTTTCAGCCAAGTTACCTGCTGCTAACCTAGCACTGGGAGGCCCTTCTGGGTAGCTGCACACTTCAGAAAACCTTATGAATGGAATAGATTAGGCATGTAGAACAGAGGACAAGGAACCAAGGGGTTGAATCGAAGTTGATGAGCTCCTGACCAAGCTGAGGTTTGAAGGTGCCTTTTTCAGCTTTGCTTATAGCCAGCCAAAGTTTTAGCAATGCTGCGTTTTGTGCCAGCAATTCATTTAATAGTCCAGTTTTAGGTGAGTTTGAGCTCCATCACTGAATTAGGAAGCCTGAAGATGGACATATACAGCATGACTGTACTGAATTAAACCATCCACCGAATTTACAAGGAACTGCTTCAAGACCACACAGTAGTAATGGAACATACTTACGGGCTGATTATGAGTTTGGGGGTCAAGGGAAAGCTGTGGCAGCGGCAGGAACACAACCGCTGAGTAGGCAGTCCGACCGCCGATTATGAACATGGCAGTCGGCCCGCCACAAGACATCCACCACTGCCAGTATCTCAACCGCCGCAAATGCTTTCCAGCAGTCAAACTGCCACAATCATAATCAGGCCCTTAATATTCAGCACTCTAAGAAGTGGTATTAAAGAGGGACCTGTTAGGTGAGTTGCCTCTTTTTAGAGCAAACCTAATTTCTGCTGCTCAACTAGTCAGTGTTCCGTGTGCTATTTGTGATAGCCCAAAGCAAGAAATTCCACCCCTGGATACTATTAGAGGTTTGTGCTCTATATAGTTTATGGCCCCATCCTACATTTTTTGGGTGCGTTATGTGGACATCTTCTGAAAGTAATCACTTTTGTCTCTACAGTAATACCCAGGCTATTAAATATACAGGAGCGCCAAGAGAAACATGCCTTGACTATGAAAGGGGGAATATCCCGCAATGGTTGGAAATTGGTGAAAAAGACTGGACCAATGTATAAGTATGGAGATGCCAATATATTGAGTGAGAAAATGCCCACAGAAATGTTACAATCTATGGACAGGCTGGAGTCAATATATGGCAATTGCCGTGACCCATGTGGCCATAGATCACGAAGGAGTGATGAAGATCTAGGATTGTGTGACCATGAGTAATATGGGCGTTTCAAGGGGTTTATAATGCCTAAAGTGATGACTGTTTATATTAACTACTGTTCTTTTGTGGAGAACAATGATATCAATGTGATGTATCTTGTAAGGACTGTGATCATTCTCATTTCGATTTGCATTACTTTTAATTATTGATAAAAATGTTTATTAAAAATGTGCTATCCTTTTGAGGATGGAAGGATTGACCTGTGGATTTTTCCAGAGTACTGATATTGAAAGAATCTCTGCGAAACATTGAATTCTGGTGAGACAGCTATTGATGGTCTTGAAAAATCAGTTTTCAAAGAGAAGTTGTGTTTTATCAAATTACCATTATATCTTGTGTGAAGTATTAGGTTATTGACAATTGTCTTGAAGGCTGTTGGGTAGTGGTCAGATTGAGTTAATTTAAATTGGCAACTCTTTAAAATTACCTTGCAGTGTCCTGGTGGCAAAGTCTTACATGGGTTTATAAATTATAATGGATCTCGGGTATCAACAACATTTCCTTCATCTGTGTTGATTTGGCCACTGGTCTATCCAAAAGATTGAATAAGTGGTTTTGATTAGTGGAAGTTTTACAATTGTTCACTATTGACTGTAGAATGGTTGGAACATTAGCAAGTTTTGATATTATTTGTGAGCAAAAACAAGAAGCAGGTGACACAATGGTTTCATTTTCTGCACAAGTTCAGTTTTCGCAGATTGATTACTTCCACTGAAAAATTGCAAACATCTACTGCAACTTCACACACCATCCCAACCCCAGAGAACTCATTGCTAATCTACCAACCATCAACCACGACGTACACCTGACCAAATGGACAACCGTCACCAGAAACGACACAGCACAGTCATGAGTACAATCCACTCTGGGGCCCCAATGGAACCACATCCCCCCCAACATCTACAGCCTGGGAACATCACCAGTCACCACCTCCCGGACCCACAGTATCTACACCTCCATCACTTCTGCCACTTTCCCAGATGAATAGAAACTCATAGAAATCAACACACTCCTGTTAGACGGACCGGGAGGGTCGGCCGAGGATAAGGGGAGAGGTCTCCGGGGAGAGCCGTCTCCAGCGATCGTACAGACAAGTAACTTCCCCCCCACAGACGGACACCACACAAGGTTGAAGTTCAACGAGACTTTATAGGCAATTCTTTAAGTTTACGATGGAATGGTACAAGGAGGTCTGGACTCAGGGGTCCCCTCGATTCTAGTCTCTGGTTTGGGAAAAGGGTAGCGGGACAGTCTTGTTACCAAAAAGATGAAAATAGCTCTCAATCCTCGAGCTCGGCGTTCTAGATGATCGGGCCGCGGCGGAGCCAGCAGGTCCCGAGATGGACGAAGGAAACGACGGTCCGCGGCGGAGCCTGCAGGTCCCGATGAAGATGATGGTTACAAACGGTCCGCGGCCACGCCAGCAGGTCCCGACGACGATGAAGGATATGAAGGTTACGAAGGTTGCGGCAGCACCAGCAGGCCAGACGATGGTGCACAAGACAGAGCTACGGCAGCGCCGGTAGTCCGTCAAGGATGAGTTCTTCTTTGCGTCTCTCGACTCCAAGATACAACTCCTTCCTGCTCTGGAGCTGCCCCAGTTATAGGGCTGGTGTGCTTTGATGTCCGGACCCTCGCACTTGGAGGTCGGGAGGTCCGGGATGAGGGAGTCCAGACACCCAGCAGGGGGGTGGAGCCGGCGCCCGGGGAGGCGATGGGCGAGCGGCACTTGGCGGGGGAGAGCCATCGACACCTCTTTCTCCCATTGACTTGCCAAGTAGCCCGCTCACCTCCTGGGTGGATGGTGGTGCCGGGATGTCTGAGGTCGGGCCAGGCCCAGGGTTGAGGTCGATCGGGGGCCAGGCGGCCTCGTGGTGGATGGTCCAAGATGGCGCCCCAGGATGGGCGCGAGGGCCGGCAGTGGATTGGACCCACGAGGTTGACATGCTCGAGGGCAGGGGTCTCTGAGGGGGCAGAGGACGTGCAATGGTGGTGTGTGGTACTTGTGGGCCTGGACTCGGGCCTGGTTGGGCCGGGGGAGAGCGGCCCTTCATGTGGCCTGTCCAACAACTCCTTAAGAAGCCCACAGCCGACCTGAATTATGTGAGCAACTTCTGACACATTTCCTTACTCCCCTATCCAGCCACACTGATTGCGAAGGGCATTATAAGCAACTCACAGCCCACTTCGACTTTCACCATCTTCTAGACAGAACACAATCAGGATTCAGAAAGAACCACAGCACTGAAACAGCAATCATCATGACTACAGACGACATTCAGAACATTCTGAACTGAGCAGAACCAGTGGCCCTCATCTTGTGCGATCGCTTTGTGGCCTTCAACACTATCTCCCACAATGTCCTCATCAGAAGACTCCATGGGATTGGCATACAAAGATCTGCTCCCAAATGGATCTGTTCCTTCCTTACGGGAAGAACCTAGAGGGTCAGGTTCGAGGGCAGGGGTCTCTGAGGGGGCAGAGGACGTGCAATGGTGGTGTGTGGTACTTGTGGGCCTGGACTCGGGCCTGGTTGGGCCGGGGGAGAGCGGCCCTTCATGTGGCCTGTCCAACATGCGTCCCCCCCAGCTGAAGGCGGGGAGAGTTACCCATCTTCTTAGGGACTCTCCTCGTCGAGGCGGAAGAATCGGGACAGGCCATCCGCGTTGGCGTGATCTGGCCCAGGCCGGTGTTCAACTGTGAAGTCCATACCCTGCAGGGAGATGGACCAGCGTAGTAACTTCGGGTTTTCCCCCCGCATCTGCATCAGCCACTGCAGGGGTCGGTGGTCGGTCTGCACCCGGAAGTGGGTACCAAAAAGGTAGGGCCGGAGTTTCTTGAGGGCCCAGACTACAGCGAAGGCCTCCCTCTCTATGGTGCTCCAGCGTTGTTCCCGTGGTAGGAGTCGCCGGCTGATGAAGGCCACTGGCTGATCAAGGCCTTCGGTGTTCAATTGCGACAGGACCGCCCCAATGCCGTGGTCGGAGGCATCCGTCTGGACGACGAACTCCCGGCTGTAGTCGGGGGCCTGGAGCACAGGGGCGGAACACATGGCGGCTTTCAATTGTTCAAATGCAGCTTGACACTCGGGGGTCCAGTTGACTTTCTTGGGCTGATTCTTTGACGTGAGTTCTGTGAGGGGCCCCACCATCGTACCATAGTCTTTCACGAACCTTCGGTAATAGCCCGTGAGGCCCAGGAAGGCTCGTACTTCGGTCTGGGTGATGGGGGGCTGCCAGGATTGGATGGCGGCAATTTTTAGCTGCAGAGGGGCCACCAGGCCGCTTCCCACCTGGTGCCCGAGGTATGTTACAGACCCTTGCCCAATTTGACACTTGCTGGCCTTGATCGTGAGGCCAGCTCGCTGAAGGGCTTGCAGCACTGTTCGGAGGTGGTGGAGGTGTTCGGACCAATGGTGGCTGTATACAGCGATGTCGTCTAGGTAGGCGGCGCTGAATTCTTCGAGCCCCGCCAGGACCTGATTGACGAGCCGTTGGAATGTTGCTGGGGCATTCTTCATGCCGAAGGGCATGACTGTGAAATGGTAATGGCCATCGGGGGTGGAAAAGGCAGAGCGTTCTTGCGCCCGGGGTGTGAGGCCGATTTGCCAGTAGCCCGCCGTCAGGTCGAAGATACTGAGGTAGCGGGCAGCTCCCATGCGGTCGATTAGTTCATCTGCCCGGGGGATGGGATGTGCGTCTGTTCTGGTGACCGCATTCAAGCCCCGGTAGTCAACGCAGAACCGGAGTTCTGGTGTGGTGCCGGGGGCAGCTGCTTTGGGGACCAGTACTACAGGGCTGGCCCAGGGGCTGTCTGAGGGCTCGATGACCCCGAGCGCGAGCATCTTGGCTACTTCTTCCTGGATGCAGGCCCGTACCCGATCTGGCACGCGGTAGGCCCGGTGGCGGATAGGGGGGCTGTCCCCCGTGTCCACATCGTGCACACACCAGGAAGTGACACCTGGGGTGAGGGAGAACAGGCTGGCGAACTGTGACAGGAGGACTCGACACTCCTGGTGTTGCTCTCTGGTGAGGGCCCCCGAGAGTCGGACCCCATCCACGGAGCCGTCTTGCTCCCGAGTCCGTAGGAGGTCAGGGAGGGGCTCGGAGTCTTCTTCAGCCCCACTGTCTGTGGCCATCAGGAGGCTGAGTTCTGTACGCACAAAGTGGGGCTTCAGTCTGTTAGCGTGGAGGACCCGGAGGGGGTTCCGGGGCGATTCCATGTCGATGAGATAGGTGGCAGGGCCCTTGCGCTCGACTACTTTGAAGGGCCCCGTCCATTTGTCTTGCAGGGCGCATGGCTCGGTGGGGGACATCACCCATACCTGTTGGCCAGGTTCAAATTCAATGGAAGAGGCATTCCGGTCATACCACTTTTTCATGTCCTCTTGGCTGGCCTCTAGGTTAGCTTTCGCCAGCTCCCTGAACCGCCGGGTCTGGTTGCGGAGGGTTAGGAGGTACCGGAAGACATCTGGAGGGTTCTTTAGCGGGGGCATCTCCCAGCCTTCCTTGACTAGGCTGAGTGGTCCCCGCACTGGGTGTCCATATAGCAGTTCAAACGGGCTGAAGCCCAGGGATTTCTGAGGGACCTCCCGATAGGCGAAGAGGAGGCACGGTAGCAGCACATCCCACTGGCGACGGAGGGGTTCTTCCAACCCCCCGATCATCCCTTTTAGCGTGCGGTTGAACCGCTCAACGAGTCCGTTCCCTTGAGGGTGATAGGGGGTCGTGAATCGGTAGGTAACCCCGCACTGTTGCCAGAGGGATTTCATATATTTAGAAATAAAGTTCGTGCCTCTGTCGCTGACGACTTCTCGGGGGAAGCCCACTCGGGAGAAGATCCCCATTAGAGCCCGGCCGACTACCGGGGCTGTCACGGTCCGCAGGGGAACAGCCTCAGGGTAGCGGGTGGCATGGTCCACTAGCACCAAGATGAATCGATGGCCTTGTTTGGTACGCGGGTCCAGGGGTCCCACGATGTCTATCCCGACCCTCTCGAACGGGGTGGTGACCACGGGAAAAGGTTGCAGGGGGGCCTTTAGTTTGCGGCCGCTCTTTCCACTGGCTTGGCATGTGGGGCAAGATCGGCAGTGCTGGTGTACATCGTTTCTCATTTTGGGCCAGAAGAAGTGGGTCACTAGGCGACTGTAGGTTTTATCTTGTCCCAGGTGTCCTGCTAGGGGGACATCGTGGGCCAGGTTTAGCAGAAAGTCTCTAAAACGGAGCGGCACCACTAGTACTCGGCTGGCCCCCAGCTCTGCGATTCTTTGCTCACTGTACAGCAGATCATTGTCCCAGTAGACCCAGTGAGTTCCGGAGGTATCCCCTGCGCTTTGGGCGAGCGCTTGCTGGCGGAGTCCCTCGAGGGAGGGACAGGTCTTCTGTTCCTGGCGAAATTGCTCTTGCGTGGGCCCCCCCTCTTGAGGCCACTGGTCGAGGTTAGCGAGGTCGGAAGGTTGAGCTGGTTCGGGGGGGACGTCATGGTCGGTGGTTTCGGCTGGGGCGACCGGAGGCGGTGGCGCCGGCCATTCGGGTTCTTCTGGGCGGTGGTTGGCACGGGCGGCCATGGACCGGGTGGTGACACACGCCCAGTCTGGGACGCCTAACATCCCCAGGTGTTCTCTTCGTTCTACGGCTGCCCACGGAGAGCTTTCAAGGTCATTCCCCAGGAGGCAGTCTACGGGGGCATCGTCTCGGACTGTTACCTTCAACATGCCGGAGACCCCTCCCCATTCGAAAGGGACGCAGGCCATCCGACACAGACTCTCCGAGTTATCGGCTGAACGTACCGGGCAGAGAATGTTCGGTAGATATTGTTCTGGGGTCACCAGGTGACAGCGGACGGCTGTTACACTGGCCCCGGTGTCACGAAGGGCTTCGGCCCGGCGTCCATTGATGCTCACCCATTGGCTGTACTTCTGGGTGTTAGCGGGTAGGGGGACCCGCGGGACCATGTCTCTCCCCCCTAAGCAGGCTAGGGCCATGGCGGCTGGCTCCCATTCTTGATGCTCTTGTTCATATTCCTCTTGTTCCTCTGTGATCTGTTCCTCCCCTAGGGCAGCAGCAGCTACCTGGCGGGGCCTTGGGCTCTGGTACTGGGGGCAGTTTGGGTCGTTCGCATAGTGGCCGACTCGTTGGCATCGATGGCACGTAACATTGGCTCGATATCCCGGTCGCGCCGGGGTGCTGCCCCGGTTGGCCGGGGGGGTGGTGCTGGTAGCGGGGGCGACCGGGGCGTTGTCTCTTCCTCGTCCTTGGCCCCCTCCTCCCCCTCGGGGACGGTGCTGACCATTGTTGTTCCGGTTCTGTTCGTAGGACCCATTCCGGCCCACTCTGGTGATCTCCCACCGGTCAGCTTCGGCTGCGAGCTGCCGGGGATCCGTTAACTTGCTGTCGAGGAGGTGCTGGCGGAGTTCAATGAAGCAATTGTTCGACAGATGCTCCCATACCATAAGATTAAACAGTTGTTCGTAGGTTGTGACGTTGCTTCCTTTGATCCAGCCCTCGAAGGCTCGGCTAAAGTAGTTTACATAGTCCACCCAAGTTGTACCCGGGATGCGGGTGCAGTCTCGGAACCTCTGACGGTACATTTCGGGTGTGAGGCCATAGCGGGTGAGGAGTGCAGCTTTCATATGGTCATAGGAGGTCATCTGGTGGTCCGGGAGCTGTAGCAGGGCATCGCGGCCCTCATTGAGGAATCTCCCCCATAGACCGGCTCCCCAATCGCTTCTATCGATCCGGTGTGCAGTCATAGCGATTTCATAGGCCTTAAACCATTGCTGGATGTCGTCCTCTCGGAAGTATTCTCGAACGACATCCTTGGGGATGTGTACCTTTTTCTCTGTTGCCCCTGGGGAGTGGGGTTGTTCGTGCACCCCTACTCCTTTATTCTGCTTGCGTAGGTTGATCTCAGCTAGGTTCCGCTCGTGTTCGTACGCTAGTTTCTTTTCCTCGAGCTCCCTTTGTCTCTGTTTCTCCTCTCTTTCTTCTCGGAGACGCAGGTGCTCTAAGTTGATTTTTTGTTCGGCCAACTTAAGCTCAATGTCCATTTTGAGTCGGGCCATTTCCAGCTCGTGTAGTCGGGTTTTTTCTCTTTCCTGGATCTCGTCTTGCGAGAGACCCGTTCTTTGCTCTTCAGGGGCCGTGGTGGTTTTTGCTGCGGTGCTCTGATCGGGGGTTCCGGCGGCCCCGGTTTCTGCCCAAGACTCTAGGGCATGCTTAAAATCGTCTTTGGTACTTAGTCCGGTGGTAGCGATACCTAGTTCGATGCAGAATTGTTTTAGTTCACGATGGCTGTACTCATCCAATTTCTCCATCTGGAACTTCTCGGTTGATCCGCTTTCTTTAGTTGTCATTGTGATTTCGTCGTGGGGTGAGCTACTCTCTGTACGTTTATGCGGTGATTCGGATCGCGCCGCTGGCCACCAATGTTAGACGGACCGGGAGGGTCGGCCGAGGATAAGGGGAGAGGTCTCCGGGGAGAGCCGTCTCCAGCGATCGTACAGACAAGTAACTTCCCCCCCACAGACGGACACCACACAAGGTTGAAGTTCAACGAGACTTTATAGGCAATTCTTTAAGTTTACGATGGAATGGTACAAGGAGGTCTGGACTCAGGGGTCCCCTCGATTCTAGTCTCTGGTTTGGGAAAAGGGTAGCGGGACAGTCTTGTTACCAAAAAGATGAAAATAGCTCTCAATCCTCGAGCTCGGCGTTCTAGATGATCGGGCCGCGGCGGAGCCAGCAGGTCCCGAGATGGACGAAGGAAACGACGGTCCGCGGCGGAGCCTGCAGGTCCCGATGAAGATGATGGTTACAAACGGTCCGCGGCCACGCCAGCAGGTCCCGACGACGATGAAGGATATGAAGGTTACGAAGGTTGCGGCAGCACCAGCAGGCCAGACGATGGTGCACAAGACAGAGCTACGGCAGCGCCGGTAGTCCGTCAAGGATGAGTTCTTCTTTGCGTCTCTCGACTCCAAGATACAACTCCTTCCTGCTCTGGAGCTGCCCCAGTTATAGGGCTGGTGTGCTTTGATGTCCGGACCCTCGCACTTGGAGGTCAGGAGGTCCGGGATGAGGGAGTCCAGACACCCAGCAGGGGGGTGGAGCCGGCGCCCGGGGAGGCGATGGGCGAGCGGCACTTGGCGGGGGAGAGCCATCGACACCTCTTTCTCCCATTGACTTGCCAAGTAGCCCGCTCACCTCCTGGGTGGATGGTGGTGCCGGGATGTCTGAGGTCGGGCCAGGCCCAGGGTTGAGGTCGATCGGGGGCCAGGCGGCCTCGTGGTGGATGGTCCAAGATGGCGCCCCAGGATGGGCGCGAGGGCCGGCAGTGGATTGGACCCACGAGGTTGACATGCTCGAGGGCAGGGGTCTCTGAGGGGGCAGAGGACGTGCAATGGTGGTGTGTGGTACTTGTGGGCCTGGACTCGGGCCTGGTTGGGCCGGGGGAGAGCGGCCCTTCATGTGGCCTGTCCAACAACTCCTTAAGAAGCCCACAGCCGACCTGAATTATGTGAGCAACTTCTGACACATTTCCTTACTCCCCTATCCAGCCACACTGATTGCGAAGGGCATTATAAGCAACTCACAGCCCACTTCGACTTTCACCATCTTCTAGACAGAACACAATCAGGATTCAGAAAGAACCACAGCACTGAAACAGCAATCATCATGACTACAGACGACATTCAGAACATTCTGAACTGAGCAGAACCAGTGGCCCTCATCTTGTGCGATCGCTTTGTGGCCTTCAACACTATCTCCCACAATGTCCTCATCAGAAGACTCCATGGGATTGGCATACAAAGATCTGCTCCCAAATGGATCTGTTCCTTCCTTACGGGAAGAACCTAGAGGGTCAGGCTGCCACCATTCACATCTGAGACTAAGAAACTGATATGTGTTGTCCTACAGGGATAGTCCCTTAGTCCCCTTTTTACAACATATACATTACACCCCTTGCCAAGATCATCCGATCACAAAACATAACCATCATCTCCTACGCCGATGACACCCAACTCCTCTCTCTGACGGATAAGACAAACACCACCTGAACCAACTCGCCAAACTGCATGACCATGGTAGCAGACTGGATGCAAACCAACTGCCTGAATGTCGATTCCAACAAGATGGAAGTACTGGTCTTCAGCAACAATACCTTTTCATGGGATTCCACTTGTTGGATATCGGAGCTAGGGCCACCACCCTCAGACCACGCAAGAAATCTAGCGAGCATCCTAGATAACAAGCTTCAGATGGCAGCTCAAGTCAATGCATTGTGCACCTCCTGCTTCCACATCCTAGGCATGCTGCAAAAGATCTTTAAATGGTTGCCTTAGAACACCAGACATTTTTCCTATTGTGCAAAGTGCTGTTTCCATCTGCCAGTTTACAGAAATCAATAATATTTTTTTTTATCACTGTGAGTTATATGTTTAAACCCTCAAATCATCGCCCTGAGCAGAACTATGTGGGTAGATTCTTCCATCCTTCTCTTCTCTTTTACTGATACCTCTTAAGCAGGGTTTGTCATTGTCTGTGTTATTTGTGCAGTACATGGTGTATTCACTGGGGATTTAGGCACGTTTGGGTGCTTTAAATGGGTGTTGTTCACATTAACAGGGGATTTGTTAGGATGCATGATTTCCATTTTGGAGATTTTTAAGATTTCATGCGATCAGATCTAAGTGACAACAGGGGATGGATTTACGAATAAATCATGCAACGCATCACAGCAAGACCACTTGCTATGCTGAATTGCGAGATGAAGAGGGCAGGAATGTGCCATATCTACTAAGAAAAAGTGAATTCCTGCACTCTCCCTAAGCCGGTACACATTGTGCTGCCTAGCAACAATGCAGGCATCCTTGAGCCATAGTGCAAGGGTGTTTGTGTTACATATAGGATTGTTTTGGTGCAGAAAGGGGAACCTTCCTGCACAAAAACAATCTGTGGAGGCTTTTTCCTCTTTCTATGTGAGAAATAAACATATTTCTCCTCATTACACCTCACCTGGGAACGCATAGCATTTTGATGCATTCCCAGGTTACTAGGCTTAGTAAATCTGGGAAGGCGCCAAAGTTCATGGTGGCTATGTGGGAACAACCCATGCTCCACCCATGGAACACCTTCCCAGAGCAGCGAGTTGCACTGCTTTGCGTTACTCCAGATTTACCAAGCCGGGCAGAGCCACGCAGGGTGGCTATGCTTGGCTTACTAAATCTTACTGAGGCCTTTGCTTTGGCTTGTACTGCTTTGCATGACACAATGGCAATGCCAGTGTTTCCTAAGTCTGGGCCTCACTTTGTAGAGGGTGTAGAACTTACATGCTGGCAATTGATTGCAGAGAGAACTTTTAATACGTCTGCTACTATGCCTGTTTCACTGGATTGCCTTCTTGTGTTTTCCCTGAGACAGTTTTTAATGCTCTTGAGTTTCGTCAGATTTGTCATCCCCTTGGTTATAGTTGTGGGATTACTTGGATTTAACAGATATGCCTGCCCTTTTGCCAGTTTTTCTGCCCTTTTATTCTTTGATACTTTATCCCTCTAGCAACCGTGAAGCACCCTTGGCGGTTCAGCCTCTGTTTGCTTTCTTTGCTTTGAATTCTTTTGTGGCCACAGGGTACTGGTTTGGTGCTGAAGTAGGGTGCTTTAGTTCAAATAAATACATGTGTGCCTGTTTTGGGCTTGGTTCCAGTCACAAAAACGGGTCCTTCCTTTCCTATTTCTTCATATGGCTTCTTGTGTCTTCATATGGCTTCGAAAATGTGTAAAATAAAGACGAGATCCGGTCAGGGCTCTTCACTAAGTGCAATCAGCTGTGAGTGAACACAAAAACAGAGTCCATAACTACTGAGGAACAGGATTCATTCAATCAATCAATCAATCAATCAATCAATCAATCAATCATTTGTAAAGCGCACTACATACCCGTGAGGTTCTCAAGGCACTGGGTATCCTCCTGAAGGTCAGCAGGTCTTGGGTCTGTTGTAGGCTCAGTGGGAGGGTGTTCCATGTCTTGGCGGTGAGGTGGGAGAAGGATCTCCCACTGGTGGTTGTCCTTCGGATACGTGGGACGATGGTGAGTGAGAGGTCGGCGGAGCGTAGCTGGTGGTTGGGAATGTAGATGGAGAGCCGTCTGTTGAGGTATGCTGGGCCGGTCTTGTGGAGTGCCTTGTGTGCGTGGGTGAGGAGCTTGAAGGATATCCTCTTGTTGATGGGGAGCCAGTGCAGGTTTCTCAGGTGGGGGGTGATGTGGCCGTGGCGTGGTACGTCGAGGATGAGTCGTGCCAAGGCATTTTGGATGCATTGTAGTCGTTTGATGAGCTTGGTCGCGGCTCCCGAGTAGAGGTCGTTTCTGTAGTCGAGTCTGCTGCTGACGAGGGCCTGGGTGACTGTCTTTCTTGTATCTGTCGGAATCCATCTGTAGATCTTGCGGGGCATGCGAAGGGTGTTGAAGCTGGAGGAGGAGACGGCGTTGACTTGCTTGGTCATTGAGAGCGTTGAGTTGAGGATGATACCCAGGTTGCGATCGTGGTCGGTGGGTGTCGGGGCTGCCCCCAGTGCCGTCGGCCACCAAGAGTCATCCCAGGCTGAAGGGTTGGTGCCGAGGATGAGGAACTCCGTCTTGTCCGAGTTCAGCTTCAGACGGCTGGTCTTCATCCAATCGACGACGGCCTTCATTCTTTTGTGGAGGTTGGCTTTGGCTGTGATGGGGTCCTTGGTGAGGGAGAGGATCAGCTGAGTGTCGTCGGCGTAGGAGATTATGTTGAGGTCGTGCTGTCGGGCTACGTGTGCGAGCGGGGTCATGTAACTGTTGAACAGCGTCGGGCTAAGGGAGGATCCCTGGGGTACACCGCAGATGATCTCGGATGCTTTGGAACGGAATGGTGGAGTCAGATGCTCTAGGTTCTCCCAGAGAGGAAGGAGGTGGCCCATTCCAGAGCTTTGTTCCGGATCCCTGTGGCATAGAGGCAAGCGCGTAGTATGCGATGGCAGGCGGTGTCGAAAGTGGCAGAGAGGTCTAAAAGGATGAGTGGAGTGCTGCGGTCTCGCCGTTGTCCAGCAGGGTCCTGATTGGCGCCAAAGGCTGCCCACAGCTGCAGGCGTCACTGGGCCCATCTTCATGGATGGACTTGTCGCTTACCACCTCCATCCCTGCTACGCCTGGCACCTCAACCCCAAACCCTCAAACCACTGGGGCTGGCTCGTGCCTTTTGAGGTCAGGGAGTAGCGGTTTGCTGTACTCAGGACCTAGGCCCCACCCCGAAACCATGCCCATATGTAAAAAGCCTTGGTAAGTAAGTAAGTAAGTTTTTATTTATGTTTTGGAACTCGTGGGAGGTCCACATAAAGTTTACAAACACAATAACAATCCAATAGTACACAAGAAAACAAACAGCACATATTAATACAGATCTAAAAATCATTTAAAAAAGTTAAAAATTCTGGAACAAAACATTTCATTGGGGGGCTTAAGAATAGCATCAGAAAAGGCACTAGCAGATAAAATTCCAAGTTTTAAGCAAATTGGTCTCACCCATTTACTACGAGATTTTATCAAAGCTGGACATATGAATAAGACGTGAGTGAGATCTTGGATCGAGATGTTACACAAGGGGCATTTATTAGAGGAGCCATTCCACTTGGCTAAAAGGTTATTAGTGGTAGCATATCTTGCCTTAATAAAAACCAAAAACGACGGATGCCGTGGGGAGATTCCAAGTAGCGTAGAGTTGCATAGTTTTAAGATTATAGGAATTAAACACCGGCAAATCACCTTTCTTTGTCCTTATCTGGTCCCTATCCAACGTGAAACTTAGCTTCCACGTTGCTAATTTTAAGGAAGCTTTTAACTGGTAAAGGGATAAAGAAAAAAGGGTAGATTCCTCCAATTGCAATAACGTGACCACCTTTCTGAAGTTTTTTACAATTGGGGAAAACTCCTTTAAAGGACCTAATAATTCCTTTTGGATAAGGTGTCTTAATGTGGCTGGTTCACATTTAGCTAGGTGAAAAATCCATCTTACTATCCCAGCTAAGCCCTGAACCCAACTACTTCTCATGCCATACTCAAGCCTAAGAGAGGCTACAGAGCAGGCAGAATTAACAGAGGTTAGTTGTCGCAGGAGTCTACCTTCAATAGTGTGGAGAAATCCCCAGCTACTCACATCAATAAGTTCAGTGCCATAGAGCAAGGAAGCCGGGATTTTTGCGTGGAAAGCATCAAGCAAATAGGGGAAATGCCGTTTTCCTGTGGCTTTATAAAGTGCATTTAGGCCCTTACCCTGCATCAGAGCCTTGCGTGTGTTATTCTCAATGTGGGCCTTATTGCTCATATTACCACATATTATTTTCCCTAAAAACGTATAGGATTTCACAATTTCTAGCTTTTGGCCGCCTATAGACCATGTGAAATTCCCATGAGAATATCTTTTCTTTCCGGACACACACATAACCTTGCTTTTGGAGATATTTATCTGCAAAAAATGCAACTCTGCGAAGACATGTAATGCATGCAGACGATTGTTCAAACCTTTCGGTGTCAGATCTAATAACAGTATGTTGTCTGCATACATTAAACATGCAATAGCTTTATCTCCCAATACAGGGGCAATACCACTACTCAGAGACAAAGTTTGAGGGAGATCATAAACATAAAGGGAGAATAATAAGGGGGCCAGTAAACATCCTTGTTTGAGACCATTGGCAGAGGGGATGGAGTGTGACGGACCTCTTTCCCCACCCATCATTATTCGGCACCAGGTATCTGTATGGAGGTCCTGTATTAAATCCAACAGTAGAGGTGACATGCCTAAGGCCGATAGTTTCCTCCACAGCAAAGGTCGGTCAACCTTATCGAAAGCTGTGGAGAAATCTATGAAGGCTCCATATACTTTTCCACCTCGGACCGTGATATATTTATCCATTATCACTTGTAAAGCTGTTAGATTATCCAGGGTGCCGTGGCCTTTACGGAAACCCATTTGCTCAAAAGGAAGAATGTCACACCGATCCACCCACTCAGTCAATAATTTCAACAGGCATTTAGCAAAAACTTTGCAGATGGCATCCAGGAGAGCAATCTGGCGGTAGTTTTGAGGAGAAAGACGATCACCCTTCTTGAAAAGGGGGACCAAAATACTCCCTTTCCACGAAGGAAGGACCGACCTGCTTGAAAAGCAGTAAGCAAAAACAGGAAAGAGTATTTTACTCCATTTTAAACTACTCTGCTTTAAGGCAGAAATAGGCAGCTCGTCTGGACCCATAGCTCCAGATGAGCGCATTTCCATTATTGCCTGTTCTATAGACTTTTCAGACGGAGATTCCTCTATGGCCCAAGGGACCACCTTGAAACTTCCAGCGGGAAAAGAAATGCCATTACTTGCATAAAGGTTTATTATATGGTCAACCCAGATGCGTTCCTCAATAGGAATGGGTGTGGGAATCGTCCTTGCACCACAACCCCTACCTATTAAAGACCAGAACGTTCTTGCTTGGCCATGAAAAGTTGCCTCCCTCAGTTGTATCCAAAGTTGGTCCTCCCTATCTTTACGTAATCTGAATTTCAACCTTTTCCTTCTTCTTTTTAATAGGGCTATACATCGAGATCTTTCGGGGAGAATATTCAAATATTGGTCCCTTACCAATTTGTTTATTTCTTTATTCAACAAACGAAGGGAACTAGGTGGTGGGTTCGGGAGCCTATCTCTTTTGGGTTGTCTAGCTAAAGAGGTCACTTTCACCAATAGATCTGAAAAACGTACAATTTCAGCACCATCCCAGTTGACCAAATCAGAGATGGCTTCATCAAGAATGCTCTCCAGCCCCCTAAGGGCCTTTATATCCCAATCTTATCTCCCTGATGAGTTACCAAAACTGACCGAGTCCCTATTTAGCGACCAACGGTCAGACATGGGAGGTAGAATGTTTAAAGAGATGGTCAAGGTAGAATGGTCACTGAGACACGTTTTAGAAATCTCCAGATCATTCAATAAAACAAAAGTAGAATTATCTGCTATAACATAATCCAATACTGATTCTCCCTGGTATGATTCATGTGTAAAATTTGCCGGAGAATCAGAAGGAAGTCTTCCATTAACCACGATCCCATCCAACTCGAGTACCTCTTCCAAAAGAATTTTACCTCTTTTATTAGTTTTAATGTTCCCAGGCAAAACAGCTTGGGGAATGTGCAGAGATTCTTCTCTATATTTATTTCTAAAAAAAGACAAACTTGAGTTAGAAATTGTACAATTAAAATCTCCAACCAAGATTATGTGAGCAGATGGAGTATTCTCACGCACTTTCTTAGCATAGGAGAAAACTTTCTTCAAAATTGGATTATAATACTCATCGGGAGGAATATACACGTTAATCAAAACCAGCGGAGAAGGAATTTCCACATTATCAAGACAGAATAAAGTTACGGCCTGAAACAGGTTACTGGAATCCAAAAAATGTGAAAAAATTCAATTTTATCTGATTTGCTAAACAACATGCAATACCCCCTCTTGCATGGCCTCTTAAAGAAGCAGAGGCTTTACCCTCCAAAATGATGTAATCACTTCCCACAATAAGATTTTCAGTGCGCCAAGTCTCTTGGAGACAAATCACACTGGCCCCAGAAGATAGAAGGAAGTCGACTTTTTCAGAGTTATTCTTTACGCCAGCTGCATTCCAGGACAGGATTTGTAAATTGCCTTGGTATAAAGATTGACCATGAGCTGTCAATGGCTAGCCAAGTGTCCTCAGTAGTAGGCATTTGTACAAACCTAATCAGACAGCTACGAAAGTTAGTCCCTCTTCTTTCCACTCCCAGGCTTCGCACAATTGTTTCAGCAACTATACTCTCAAGGTTAGATTACGGAAATGCCCTTCATCTGGGCTTGCCTAAAACCTTGCCCGGTAGGTTACAGGTGGTCCTAAATGATGCAGCCAGACTGATCTTTAGGCTACCAAGAAGGACTCATGCCTCCCCACTGCTGTACAAACTGCATTGGCTCCCCATAAAGCAGAGGGTGGAGTTTAAAAGTCTGTGTACAGCTCATAAAGCTATACATGGCCAAGCACCCGCCTACATTAAGGAACGTCTCGAGGCTTACAACCCTAGACGATCACTAAGGTTTTCCAATACACAACTGTTGTCATGTCCCCGGTATAAATTGTCCACCAAGGGAGGGAGATCCTTTTCTGTGTTGGTCCCACAGATCTGGAACAAACTACCGGAGTATCTTCTCAAAGAATCTAATCTGCTGCATTTCTGGAAATCATTTTAAAAACGCTCCTGTTTAAGGAAGCCCTAAGCATCGCGTAAGTTCAGCCACCGCACGTATCTCCTTCTACTCAGCTGTCGCCCCCTCCCACTTGTGTCAAGCGCCTAGAGACCTGACGGTGATTTGGCGCTATACAAGTCAAAATTAACAATAACTAGGGCTGGGGCGAGTGGGGAGCGACATCCACACACCCAGGGGCACGAGCGCATCTCGGTCACTTCCACTACTTTACCGGTCTCACTGACGCATAGTTGGGTCCGCAGAGGTTGCTGGTGAAGGCAGCCCCCGAATCAGGCTTTCCATGGAAGGAGAAGGGGAGAGAAAGGAAAGGAGATCAGTGCGCATTGATTCATCCTCATACAGCTGAAAATGTGAGCAGTCCACAGCTTCCTGCACGTTGCCAGAGAATCGAGGAAATGGCTCATTATTTTTAGAATGCTTATCAACAAAAGAAATAATTTCATGGCGCTAACTAAACAGCCCGAATGTTTCATCTCCAGTTTGCGTGGCGAGCATGACTGGCATTGAAAAGCACATATACTTGAGATATTAGCGGCAGAGAACAAAACTGGAGCGAAGAAAGGGAAGGGATTGGTGCCAACTAACAAACGGTGCCACCCACATGTAAGAAGAATCATACACAAGAGGGTTGACGTGAGCCCCGGGCTGGCAGCGCAGTGCCAGGGTCACCGCTTGCTCTGCGCGGTGTTTTGTACTCGGAGGACTGCGGAGGCCAAAGTCCTCCTGACCTGACAAGACGTCGGTTTCAAAGATTTGTAGCCGAGGCCCGGAGCACTTACACTTAGAGGCAGAACGCAATCCTTCGGCCACAATCCATTCGCAACGGTTGTAGAATACTGCAGCGTGATTTTGGGTTGTAAATCTTTCACTCTTTTACTAAAAACAAGCAAAACAATCTGTGATTCTCAGAAAACCCAGGCCCTCCACTTTTCTGTGTGGAGGTGGTTATCGATAGCAGTAGGTTGTCACCCATAATGTTATGGGCTGATCTTAAATTAGACTTTTTTTTTTAAATAGCGCACATCCTGCATTAGTATGCTATCGCAGCGCTATAGTGCCATTCGTCACTGTACCGCCGCCCTCCGGTATTCTTGGTCTACTGGATACCTTTTTCGAATTTCCACCGGATTTAATGTGTTTCTTTTTACATTAATTGCGCTTTCTTTGAAAAAAACAACGCTTCCCCGTTTTAATTGTTTTAATCAAATCCCAGAACGCTTCTATATTACGTCCTGACAAACCAAAACATCGGTTTTTATTGTGTGGTAACAATTCGCATTGCCTAATTATGGCACTCTTTGTCAAACCTGTGTACTCAGATTATTATATATTTTTAAACAGGTCAGTACTCAATGTATTGAACAACAGAAACCACCTCAGTCCCTCTTTATTGCGTTTTTGCGAAGTTCCATGACGATTCTTTTTGTGTTTCTTTGTGTTATGCTACAGCCTATTTTCGGGTCTTTTTGTGAAATCCTACTTTTAATGTATTTATTAATTTATTGGAGAAAGGCTACGTCACCTACACCAATACATAGCACTGTACTAATGCAGACGTTTGGGAAAGCCTAGTACGGGGCACATGTTCATTTTGAGGGCGAATAATGTTAGAGGACAGCTCGCTTGATGTGCTTGCTCCTTTTGGATACGAACGTGTGTGAGTGTGATATGAGAACCACCCGGCGCTGCCCTTTCATCTTTGGCAGGAACAGCACTATCTGGGGTGCTGGTGTGCGTGAGGTTACAGCTCCCAGAACGTGGCCTCTGCTCGCGCCCCTCTCTTCTCATGGAAAGCTGTGGGTAACGTGTTGTGGGGTTTCTGATCAAAGTACTCTGCTTCTGAGCAAGGGTCGACTCCTGGCTTGTCAGAGGGACAGTACTTTGTATGTGGTTCCGTGTGCGTAAATGCGCACGTATGTGTGCCTGTGTACTTCAAATGCCCTGTATAAGTCTGCGTCCTGAATGAGAGATGTGATGCTACAGCTCCACGAATGCGGTGTGTGTGGATGGCTGGGTGTGTGTGTTTGTGATTTTACACCCCCGAAATGCCCAAATTCCTCCTGACCTCTCCAGTTCTCAGGTAATTGTGGGTTGGTGAGTGCCACCTTATCTCATTGGCAATTGAAATCAACCTGTCTGTCATTGGGTGATTGCGTGTGTGTAAATGTGTGTGTGCTCATGAAAGTATGTTTATTTAGCTGCTTGCAAGTGTGAGTTTTATAAGGGTGCGTGCGCCTGACGTGTATACGTGCATGTGTGTTCATGCGTGCGTGTGTATGCATACTTATGCATGTGTGTATATGTTCATTTTATGATCACACGCAGATATATATAAAGATATATATACACATGCATACATTCACACGTTTTATGCTCTTCTATGTTTTTATGCATGTTTTCCTTTGAGTGCTTGAGCGTCTGTACATGTGTGTGTATACGCTGTGTAAACATGTGTGCCTGTGTATTCGTGTAGTGAGTATATGTACATGCGTGTGTATTATGTATAGATGTGTGTGGCAGTCCGTGTCTGTGTGCATATAGTCTCCTCGACTCCACTGTCGTCCTGTCCTGTGAGCGTGATGAGGCCGCATGTCCTTGGACGCCAGCCGGCCGCCCGCGAGTGCCAATGGCTGGTTATTCGTAGCTCGCATAAAGTCCCTCTATCGTGTCTCTCGACGTCACGTCCTGCGAGAAGGGGGTGGGTCTGCTTCAATCATTGTTGAAAGTCATTTTTTCAGTCCGAGGAAGATGAAAAGCCCCGCTTACATCTTCGCTCGTGTTTCCCGGTTATCTCCTGCCTGTTGATGCAATCATCCCCCAGGCCCCCTCACCACTTCTCTCCCGGGCCAATAATTGAATTTTTATCGGTTTCAGTAATTTTACGAAATTGGTTCACTTTGGATAATGCGCCTCCATAAAAGACCTCTTTTGATTTATCCCCGTAACGGACTATCCTTTTCAAACTTTTTCTTAAAAATCAATGCCACTGTGCGGAAGCGAGAGCAGACGGATCGAGTGTAGCACGAGGCTTTCGATATTTGTTGTTTTGTTTGAAAATCGCAGTCATAAATCCACCATCCAGCGCGAGGGGCATCAATCTGGGGGACTGGAAAGTTGTATTTTCCCTCTGCGCTCCGAGATTTATTTCTCATTATTTTGACCCCGCTGTCCTTTGTTTAATTATTATGAAAGCTTCGTGATCTTTTTCCCAATAATTACAGCGACCAAAAAGCACAATCATATATTTTAATAAAAACAAAAGGAACATTAATTACAGTTTGTTTTATTTGTCTAAAACATGACATTTTATTAAAATTGACAAATCATGCATGTCTTGAAAATTCACCAGAAATAAGAAGAAACATAACATCTCGGTTATCTGTTAGTCCTTGTTGAAATTGACAAGAAACATGGGAGTCCAGAGTTAAGTCTGTGATACCAGTGCCTCTGCCCCCCCACACACACCCACACCCACACAGACAATCAATCAATCACTGTATTTCTAAAGCGCGCTGCATACCCGTGAGGGTCTCAAAGCGCTGGGGGGGCGGGGGGGGGGGGGGGGGGAGGGGGGTTTTGGGAAAGGGGGAAGGGCTGCTACTGGTTTTGGGAAAGGGGGAAGGGCTGCTACTGATCGAAGAGCCAGGTCTTGAGAAGTCTTCTGAAGGCCAGCAGGTCCTGGGTCTGTCGTAGGATGGTGGGGAGAGTGTTCCAGGTCTTAGTGGGGAGGTAGGTGAAGGATCTGCCGCCCGCAGTGGATTTCCAGATGCGAGGAACTGTGGCGAGGGCGAGGTTGGCTGAGCGGAGGCTTCGGGTGGGGGTGTGGAAGCTGAGTCGGTTGTTGAGGTAAGTAGGTCCGGTGTCGTGTAGTGCCTTGTGTGCGTGGATGAGGATCTTGAAGGTGATCCTCTTGTTGACGGGGAGCCAGTGTAGGCCTCTCAGGTGGGGTGTGATGTGGCTGCATCGGGGAACGTCGAGGATCAGTCGTGCCGAGGCGTTCTGGATTCGTTGAAGTCGTCTCAGGAGCTTGGTTGTTGTTCCCGAGTAGAGGGCATTCCCATAGTCGAGTTTGCTGGTGACGAGGGAGTGGGTGACGGTTTTTCTTGTGTCGGGGGGTATCTATTTGAAGATCCTGCGGAGCATTCAGAGGGTGCTGAAGCAGGACGTGGAGACGGCGTTGACTTGCCTGGTCATGGAAAGGGTGGAGTCGAGGATGAGTGCGTGGTCTGTGGGTTCTGGGGCTGCGCCTAGCAATGTGGGCCACAAAGAGCCGTTCCAGGCTGATGGGGTGGGTCCGAGAATGAGGACCTCCGTCTTGTCTGAGTTCAGCTTCAGTCTGCTGTTCTTCATCCAGTCGGCTACGGCCTTCATTCCTCTGTGGAGGTTGGCTTTGGCGGTGTGGGGGTCTTCGGTGAGGGATATGATCAGCTGGGTGTCGTCGGCGTAGGAGATGATGCTGAGGTTACGTTGACGTGCGACAGGGGCGAGCAGTGCCATGTAGATATTGAACAGCGTCAGGCTGAGGGAGGATCCCTGAGGGACGCCGCAGATGATCTCAGTGGTTTTTGAGCGGAAGGGTGGGAGGCGGACGCTCTGGGTTCTGCCGGAGAGGAAGGATGTGGTCCAGGCCAGGGCCTTCTCTTGAATTCCGGCGTCATGGAGGCGTGCTCATAGGGTTTGTGGCAGACTGTGTCCAAGGCTGCTGATAGGTCCAGGAGGATGAGGGCGGCTGTTTCTCCTTTGTCCATCAGGATCCTGATGTCATCAGTGGCGGCGATGAGGGCGGTCTTGTTGCTGTGGTTGCTGCGAAAACCGGATTGGGAAGGGTCCAGGATGTTGTTGTCTTCGAGGTAGTGGGTTAGCTGTTTGTTGACAATCTTCTCTGTCACGTTTGCAGGGAACGGGAGCAGGGAGATTGGCCAGAAGTTCTTGAGGTCTTTCGGGTCCACCTTGGGCTTCTTCAGAAGGGCGTTGATCTCGGCGTGCTTTCAGCTTTCCGGGAAGGTTGCTGTCTCGAAGGAGCTTTTGATTGTTTTCCGAAGGTGGGGTGTGATGGTTGTGCTGGCTCTGTTGAAGATGTGGGAAGGGCAGGGGTCGGATGGGGATCCGGAGTGGATGGAGTTCATGGTTTTGATGGTGTCTTCATCACTGACGTGGGACCAGGCGGTCAGGCGGCTGGTGAGGGTGGCGATCGCAGGGGTCGTGGTCTCGGTGGTGGGTGCGGGGGTGTCGGAGTTGAAGCTGTCGTGGATGTCGGCGATCTTGCGGTGAAAGAAGGTGGCCAGGGAGTCGCACAAGTTTTGCGATGGTGAGATGTCGTTGGTGTTGGAGCTGGGGTTGGAGAGTTCTTTCACGATGCTGAAGAGCTCTTTGGTGTTGTGGGCGTTGTAGTCTAAGCGGTCCTTGAAGGCGGTCCTCTTGGCAGCCCTGATGAGTTGGTGGGGTCTGCGGGTAGCGCTTTTGTGGGCTGTGTGGCTGTCTGGTGTTCGGTGGTGGACCCATTTCTTTTCCAGCTTCTGACAGGTGCGTTCGGAGATCCGGAGGTCTTCGGTGAACCAGGCGGCTTTCTTGTTGGTGTGGTTGGTTGTGGAGGTCTTGAGAGGGGCGAGGGTGTTGGCGCAGTCGTTGATCCATTGTTTGAGGTTGGTCGCGGCGGTGTCTGGGTCAGTGGGATCGGCGGGTGGTCTCAGGGCGAGGGTGGTAGTCAGACACAGAGACCAAGCAAGAAAGACTGGACACGCTTCTAGGTGCTGGACACACAGACCCTGTGTGTACAAGGATGCCCAGCACCGATAGAGGGTAAGAACAGACCAGCGCTCTAAGAATGTGCGCTGTTCTTTCAGTTGTTACCGGAAATACCCAGTGGCATAACGCAAAATGACATACTCCGCCCCTGTATTGCAGCATTGCTGAGAAAGGTGTGCCCCCTTTCAAATTAAGGAACTGCAGGTACTCAGTACTGGGCAATACCTGACCATTTAAAGCACTTCTTGTATGTCTGCAGGTAGATATGTATGGATGATTGGGTAGAGTGGGAGGTTTGGATGGGTCGGTTCATAGGATGTATGTTAGGTTGACCCCTGGGCAGAGTGAGTCGTGGTGTGTGTATGTAGGACAGTTTGGTAGACAGATGAATGGATAGACAGATTGGTGAATAAATGAAGGAATGAACGGAAGCATTGATGGATTATTCTTTTTAAATAGAATCGGTTACAATCATACATACATGTGTTGTGAAGGAAGGGTGGATTCATGGGCAGGCTCTGATGGCTTAGCATGGGTGGACGGATGGGTGTAGGCTCTGATGTTGTAAGGGTAAAGCTTGTGGGTGGAGGAATCAATAGGGTATATTTTTGTCTAGGATTATTGTGTGGATCAATAGGAAGTTTTTCATGTCGGTAATGTTGAGATGAATGTTATTATTTACTGTTCACATAGATACAATAATAACAAGAATAAAGATATGTTCCCAACAATAAAGTCCCACCTATTAAGGAGCAGCTTCATTTGTGGAGAGATATTTACCATCTATAGCTGTTTGTAAATCAAAATAATTAACCTTATATTATTATCATTCTTCTCCTTATTATTATTATTAGTAGTAGTAGTGGCGGCAGTACTGTGGGTATTATAATAGCTACCTCACAATTCTTCCTATTATTGCTATGATCAGTATTATAATATCTTCATTATTGCAGTAGTGGCTGATTTAGATCCTTCTCTAACATATCACATGTAGGATTTGAGCTGATATCTCTTTCTCTGCTCACACTGGTGCCCCCATAGATGTTCATGTTATGTGGAGAGGCACCCCGATAGAGTATTCCCATACCCCTAAAAAGCAGATCATGTACAAAATCGAAAACAGAGAAGAATTAATGTGAATCTTTACTGCACCTTTTTCCACACACAAATTAAGCTGAAATCTGGACGCTTTAATGCCATGTCTTACAACTCCCTCATCAGCTCCTCTGAGAAATGGAAGCTGGCAGATAGAAGGGGTATTGCTGGCCTCGTTCTGCTGTAAGGGACACAGTGAAGAACACAAGGGTACGAAGAAAAACAAGGTAATTGAGGAAGAAAAGCTAGCAGGGTACTCTACTTCCGTGATCCGCCTGTCTCTAAAGCTCATACAGAACTATTAACTTGCAATACGAAATGTATTTATTTATCCAATGGTTTTTGGTATAGCGCAGCTAGACCTCGAAGGGTAGAATAGTGGTTTAAAAAAAAGGTTCAACAAGAGAATAGGATTATTTTGACAACGTCTACAGGTGGCATAGCTGTGCAAATTATGGGCAGTATTAAAGCAAACAATATATTAATTTATAGTCAGCAGCAGTGCAACACCACCGAATGTAAAAATATATATATATATATATATATATATATATATATATATATATATATATATATATATATATATATATATATATATATATATATATTAATCCAGGGATTGCCTCAAAGCAACAAAATGCGCACTCAGGAATCCAAAGTTAGCATAGAAGTTTTATTTTCAGGTCACACGCTACGCGTTTCGACACGAATGTGCCTTGATCAAACGTGAACCACCCTGGTTGGTGTGGCTTGTTATGCACAATTGTAAACATAAACAAGGTGACTAACAACAGTGAAACAAAAGGTATTTTCCACATCGAATGGTACCGCCATCTTGTAACGGGGAAACGCTAACTCATGATGAACTACATCTCATAACAATAACATCTTATTGTAAGCCTCATAGTTCAGCTTATAGGTGACATAAGCAAATACAAACATATGTAACTCTAACATCGGTCTAGTGCCTAGGAGTTATGTCGGGTTGCTGTATTACCCTCGTTTGTTTAAAATAGCGCTTCATAGAAGAAATCCACTCGGTCTAGTGCCTAAGGACTCTGTATTACATTCATACAGTTCAACTTATTCACCCTTTAAACAAAGAGCAAAAACAAGACCATACCAGCAGGGATAGAGTGCAGTTCTAGGTGAAATAAAGTATAACTTTCATACAGGTGAAGGTGTCTTTCATCCAATTAAAAAGGAAAAGGTCAGGTGGACCGTGAGGTGACTGTGATGGAAGAGACTTCTCGTTCCCAATTTCCTACAAAAAACACATAAAACAGCAGTTAAAATCTCTTCAATAAAATCTTGCTTATAAAGAGTTATAACATTTTTGCAGTTCTATCACACATAATTTCTATACATTCTACTACATCTATATGAACCTGTTAACTCAACATCAGGATACCATGAACCCCTAGCTGGAAAGGGAGTCTGCAGGGCAGAAGGATGGATCATCCCTCATGTAGGTGTGTGGCAAGCTCCTCATCAAGATTGTGCCCCCCGGGGAATTTGGTTTCGAGCTCCATTATCCATTTTGACTCTTTCTTCCTTAGAGCCTGTAGTTGAGCCGCACCCACTTGTGGTACTGCACACGGACCCACCAGAGTAGTGGGTTCCTTCCAACGACCTTGGATTTGGCCGTTTTCACATAAATTTGAATGCAGAATCCAATTTTTCGGTAGGAACCACACGAACGCTATACTTAGGCTCTCCTATTTATTCAACAGCATCTTGCCAGCAACACACCTCCACAGGCGCATTATTTACATCTTTCTCATTGCACCAGACGCGTTTCAGGACGGAATGTCCTTTCCTCAGTGGCATTTTGGAGACATCAGGAAACTGTTTGCAAGGCGTGACTTCATTTATTCACTCCCCCCCCGATGGGCATTGCTCAAGGCATCTTGGGAATTGTAGTCCGCTTTATTTATTACCCTTGTGGGTGATTTCCGCGTTGTCCTATTGTCCGTAAATTCAAGATGCTTGCACTTGTGTGAGCTGTTACCCTGCTTTATAGTTGCTGTTCGAGCTTTGGTAAACTCCTCTCTGCTTAGGAGTTTACTGTTCGTCCCGTAGTTGAGCCGCACCCACTTGTGGTACTGCACAAGGACCCACCGGAGTAGTGGGTTCCTTCCAACGACCTTGGACTTGGCAGTTTTCACATAAATTCGAATGCAGAATCCAATTTTTCGAATTCGAATTTATGTGAAAACGGCCAAGTCCAAGGTCGTTGGAAGGAACCCACTACTCCGGTGGGTCCGTGTGCAGTACCACAAGTGGGTGCGGCTCAACTACGGGACGAACAGTAAACTCCTAAGCAGAGAGGAGTTTACCAAAGCTCGAACAGCAACTATAAAGCAGGGTAACAGCTCACACAAGTGCAAGCATCTTGAAATTACGGACAATAAGACAACGCGGAAATCACCCACAAGGGTAATAAATAAAGCGGACTACAATTCCCAAGATGCCTTGAGCAACGCCCATCGGGGCGGGAGTGAATAAATGAAGTCACGCCTTGCAAACAGTTTCCTGATGTCTCCAAAATGCCACTGAAGAAAGGACATTCCGTCCTGAAACGCGTCTGGTGCAATGAGAAAGATGTAAATAATGCGCCTGTGGAGGTGTGTTGCTGGCAAGATGCTGTTGAATAAATAGCAGAGCCTAAGTATAGCATTTGTGTGGTTCCTACCGAAAAATTGGATTCTGCATTCAAATTTATGTGAAAACGGCCAAGTCCAAGGTCGTTGGAAGGAACCCACTACTCCGGTGGGTCCGTGTGCAGTACCACAAGTGGGTGCGGCTCAACTACGGGACGAACAGTAAACTCCTAAGCAGAGAGGAGTTTACCAAAGCTCGAACAGCAACTATAAAGCAGGGTAACAGCTCACACAAGTGCAAGCATCTTGAAATTACGGACAATAAGACAACGCGGAAATCACCCACAAGGGTAATAAATAAAGTGGACTACAATTCCCAAGATGCCTTGAGCAACGCCCATCGGGGCGGGAGTGAATAAATGAAGTCACGCCTTGCAAACAGTTTCCTGATGTCTCCAAAATGCCACTGAGGAAAGGACATTCCGTCCTGAAACGCGTCTGGTGCAATGAGAAAGATGTAAATAATGCGCCTGTGGAGGTGTGTTGCTGGCAAGATGCTGTTGAATAAATAGGAGAGCCTAAGTATAGCGTTCGTGTGGTTCCTACCGAAAAATTGGATTCTGCATTCAAATTTATATATATATATATATATATATATATATATATATATATATATATATATATATATTTATTTTATTTTTTCAGCAGCCTCCAGATATACACATTTGTAACCAGTAGCAGCAGTACATCAGAAGAGCACACACAAGACATACACATGCGTTGTCAGCAGCAGCAGTATATCAATCAATCAATCAGTCTTGCATAGCGCGACTTGTCACCCCAGGGTGTCTCCAGGCGCTGGGGTTCTGTGAGCCTTGGTCGAAAAGCTATGTCCTGAGCTTCTTCTGGAAATCTTCCAGTGAAGGGGCAGTTCACAGGTGTAGGGAATGGTTGTTCCAGTACTCAGCGTCTATCCAGGAGATGGAACGACCTCTGCAGCGGCTTTGACCTTTGCAGGGGACAAGAGCCAAGGTGCTGGAGGTGGAGCTCCGTGATGGGGTGGTGGGGCGTCAGGTGGTGGTTGATATAGGCGGGCCTGGAGTTGTGGAGGGCTTTGTAGGCGTGTGTGTCAGGAGTTCGAGGGGGCATTTTTTCTAGATGGGGAGCCAGTGCAGCCTTTCGAGGTGGGCTGTGGGCGGTGATGCTGGTTCTTCTGGGGAGGTTGAGGATGAGTCTTGCTGTGGTGTTCCGGATGGTCTGGAGGCAGTTGAGGTGCTGTTTGTTGACTCTGGCGAAGAGTGTGTTGCCATAGTCAAGACGACTGGATGTGAGGGCTTGGTTGACTGTTTTCTCGGTGGAGGTGGGGATCCATCGGAATATCTTGCGGAGCATGCAGAGGGTGTGGGAGCAAGAAGAGGATACAGCACTGAATAGTTGCTTCATGGTCAGTTGGTTAACCAGAATGGTTCCGAGGTTGCGTGCATGGTTGGTGGAGGTTGGTGCGGGGCAAAGTTTGGTGGGCCACCAGATGACATCCCAGGGAGAGGGCTTATACCCAAAGATGAGCATTTCCGTACATCAGAGGAGCACATGCAGGACATCGTCAGCAACAGCAGTACATCAGAGGAGCACACAAAGGACATATGCATTTGTTGTCAACAGTGGCTGTACATCAGAGGAGCACACACAGGACATTTACATATACATTTGTCATAAGCAGCAGTACATCAGAAGAGCACACGCATGACATGCATATACATTTGTCGTCAGCAGCAGTACATCAGAAGAGCACACTCAGCACTTATATATATACATTTGTCAGCAGCAGCGGTGCATCAGAGGAGCACGCACAGGGCAAATACATATACTTTTGTACTCAACAGCCGCACTACATCAGAAGAGCACACACATGACATGCATATGCATTTGTCAGCAGCAGCAGCAGCAGCAGTACATCAGAGGAGCACACACAGGGCTTATGCATGTGTCTTTAGCAGCAGATGTACATCCGAGGAGCACACACAGGACATATACATTTATCGTCAGAAGCAGTACATCAGAAGAGCACACACATGACATCCATAGACATGTGTCTTCAGCAGCAGATGTACATCAGAGGAGCACAAGCAGGGCCTATACATATACTTTTGCCTTCAGCAGCAGCAGTACATTTTAGGAGCACACACAGGACATATACCTATCTATACATCTGTAGTGGCAACAGTGCACCGTGTCAAGTCAAGTCAAGTCATAAAATTTGTATAGCGCGCTACATACCCAGAGGGTTTCAAGGCGCTTAGGAAGGGGAGGAGGATTATTTGTCAAATATCCACGTTTTAAGCTGCTTTCTGAACGCTAGGTGATTCTGGGTGAGGCGAAGGTAAGCGGGGAGTGAGTTCCAAGTTTTGGCAGCCAGGTATGAAAAGGATCTGCCTCCCATGGTGGTCTTGTTGATGCGAGGTACCGTGGCGAAGGCTTGGCTGGAAGAGCGAAGTTGGCGGGAGGGGGTGTAGAAGGACAGTCGAAAGTTGAGGCAATCTGGTCCGATGTCGTAGAGTGATTTGTGTGCGTGGGTTAGCAGTCGGAAAGTGATCCTCTTATTGACGGGTAGCCAGTGGAGGTCTTTAAGGTGACCAGAGATGTGTTCGTTGCGTGGGATGTCTAATATGAGCCTGGCTGAGGCGTTTTTGGATTCGTTGTAGTTTCTTCTGGAGTTTGGCGGTGGTACCTGCGTAGAGGGTGTTTCCGTAGTCCAGTCGGCTAGTGACTAGAGCGTGGGTGACTGTTTTCCTTGTTTCGGAGGGGATCCAGCGAAATGTTTTTCTGAGCATGCGAAGAATGTTAAAGCAGGAAGATGATACGGCGTTGACTTGTCTGTTCATTGAGAGTGAAGAATCCAGGATGACGCCAAGGTTCCGTGCGTGTGGCGAGTAATAGAGCAGGGGTTCATTTGGGAGGGTGTTGTGGAGGGACAGAACCGCTGTCCCCAGCTCCAGCAGCCATCAGACTAGCACAGCATCGGCAGATAGCACAGATGTGCACACACTGGTATTCTGACACTGTGTTTAGCAATGCACACTGCTCGGCTGCCTTGTAGGCGTTAAGGACAGTGTAACAAGAGAAAGAAGATGGCATCTCCCTGTGCAAGACGAGGGAGTCAGCACCCACCCCGCCAAAATCTATAAGGCAGCCCCCACTCCATAAAAAAAAGCCGCGTCCCCACCGCTCCATTGTGTGCAAGACACACACAATTAGCGACAACTGAAGAACGGGGAGGAACACGAAAAGGGCGAAAAACAGAGCAGAGTGGACCCACAATCTCCATTTCAAGAGATATTGTGTTTATACCCCAGAGAACGGAGATCAGGCCTAATCACGGAGGTAATTTGTGGCAAGGCAGAGCTTTTGAGAAACGGGTTATTACTCAACTCGAAGATGCTTTAGCTCTCTTGCAAAGGGCGGGGGCCGCCCTAAAGGGAACGAAATTGCAGGGGCGTGGGGGCGGCTGGGGAGGGGGCTGAGAGCAATTTGCCTGCATTCGCTGCTCAAATTGGGCAGCCCATTTCATGCACTTGTCGGCGGCTGGCAGCAAAGAGAGTGCAATCAGAGCGAACAGCACGGAACAAAAGGCGGGAATAACAGGACTAAAGGTCAGGGAGAAACAGGCGGCCAGACAACGGGCCGAGGGCGCCCTAAAGAGGCGACGGCTTTCTTTCGGGAATGGGGAGGAATGCGAGGGCAGTGGCTCAGCAAGGGTGCGCCAGGCTCTAAGGCAAGCCAGGGAAATTGGTACCCTGCCTTCTCCTCTTTCTGTTTGCCAGCGAAAGGCAGCCTTCATTAGGGTGTAGTGGGCCATCGCATCATTTGGTGCTGGTGCCACTACACCTGGGCACTAGTTATTGCCTCCATCCTGCCTGCAGAGATTTGCCCTTTCTTCGTGATCCAGGGGTGGGGCTTGAGGGCAACTTCTTTGTTCCAGGTTTGTACAGGTTAGAGGTTAAACTCACGGGGATGCTTTATATGTATGTGGGTTTTCTATACAAGGCCACTTGAATTATGCGATTCTGCAGTCACAGTGTTCCCGCATATTTATGGATTTGCCAATGAATCCAACACCTGCTGCCTAGCTTGCAGATTTTAATAAAAAAGTTTTTAGCGCAGATAAAAAGTTACTAAAACCACAGCCACACATGTTGCCGAAAAAGAGTAAGCACTACGTTTATTTATTGTTATTTCATCATCATTTGAATGACCCCCTGATGTTCTGTTTTCAGCAATTCCATGCCCCCCCGTGCAAAATACCATATTGTCCCTGAGCGCCCCTCTAATGGGCCTATTGCCACGCTGGTCACACTCTGCTGGCATGTAGAAACCCATCCTTTTTAATTAATCCTAAATTTTGCGGTACCATCTTGGGGGTGGAGGAAGTGGGGCATTATAAAAGCCTGCAATTGCAGATTAAATCGAGAAATTACTGGGGACATTCATAATTTCAGGTTCTGTTCTACAGGATTTTTTTATTTCTACCCAGGCTTTTCCACAGAGATTTCCTATTTTTCAGGATTTCCTTTGCTTTCAGGAGCGGATATTTCCATAAGAAAATAGCAGGGCTGCAGTGTCCCCATACAGCCGATAATTCTGATGGGGCTTGTTACTGTGGTGACCGACCCCATTCAAATTAAGGCCAAGTTTAATTTTCATTGCATTAAGTTGCTATGCTTTTATATGTTATGGTGTTGTTAAGCATGAGGCAGTCTATCACAAATTAGCCTACTTAAAGGACTGGATAACATGGCTTTTACTTGTAGGTAATGTGATTTGCAACTCCAGTCAACTTTTTAGAACTACTGAAGCTGAACTTTTCTGAAACAAATAATTAAATTAGCATGTGCAGATTTCAGATAATGGAATTAAGATTGGTCAGTGGCTTGACACAACATGATGGGGCCACCCAAGAGAATGTGGGGTGGGGCCCCTCAGTCTCCCATATCTCACAGATAAGCATAGTCCATGGACTGAATGGGGAAGCCTGAATGGAGCCCCCTCTCTACGCTGCTGTCGTGGACCTACAGTACATCACATTTGCCTGAGGCGGTCTTTTTCCTTTTGGACCCCTAAGCTATGGAACGCTCTTCCATTTAAAATTCGAGCTTCACCCAAGGAACATACTTTAAAAAAACAACTGAAAACTTGGCTATTCCATTTATGGTAATTAGCAGTGTACATTAGCTTCCTATTTTTTTCTTTCAGCTGCTAGGACGCCTGTGAGACAGCTATGCACTATACAAAAGACTCATTCATTCATTCATTCACCTGTGTTTAACTGAGAATGACAAATAGCAGGGGGGTATAACAAAATGAAAATCTGAATTTGTAAATTTACTCCCAGAAAATCTACTACTTTCTACAGGATCTTGGAGTTCCAGGGTGGAGATGCCATTTAGGTTTGTCAGCATCCACACATTTGAGAGTTTGTGGGCATTCACAAAGCTTTTCATGGAACGTTTTCACTCTGCAGAGGGTCAGAGATGCATTCCTGCCAAGCATGGGAATATAACTGTTGGGTGAACAGTATTCTGTATGAGGAAAAATAGTTTTCCTTTGGAGATACGGAAAAATAGTTAGTAAGTGCAAATGCACTTCTATTTAGAATTTACACATGCATAAATGTATGCATGTGAAAATGCTTACCATTGTGAGTACTCCAAGAAAGATCAGTGTAGTTTACTAGAAATTCTCCAGAAATGATTGAAGAATTCCTCAAAAATCCTGCATTTATTTCAAATATGGTTATACATTTACAGGTGCAAATGTAATATATATTTTTCATGAGTCACACTTTGAAGCTTTAGAGGGTTGAATGACATTATATTAAAGTCAATAGCAATCTACAAATATATTGTATCTACAACATCGCCTGCCACTATTTTGTCATACTAAATGTATATTGACTATTTTTAACTACACATCTAGTCCACTTTACCTGCCATTCAATGTGGTGGTTAGGTCGGTCGCCCACTTTTCCCCCAGATTTTTCATTGGTTTGTGTCATTGTCCACTGTAAACTGTGGCTGTTGATTGGTCAAAAGGCTTAGTAGTCCTGCCTTGTCTTATTTTGTAACCTCCCATGGCGATATCCCATGTTATGTGTGTTGTTACTCTGTAAGCTTTAATTACAGCATCAGAGCACTATTTTCTCAAATAACTTTAAAAAAAATGTTTATCACTCATTTGCAATGCAAAAGGTCTCGTACTGGCGAGAGTTTAAGCTATAGGTATTGTAAATGACAATTTAATTTATTAATCTGTTTAAAAAACAACACATAAATAAAAGGCATCGTTATTTACAATGCCAATTGCTCAAACTCTCATAAATGTGAGACCTATTGCATTGCAAATGCTTGTTTTTAATCTATTGTGTACTTTCAGATACTGCATGACCATGTCGGTGTTTCTTTTTAATAAACGCAGGCACTCAAGCATCCTCGCCACAGAAAAGTATTTTTTTATTTGGTTGTGATAACTGTATCACAGCATTAATCGACTAAAGCGCAAAGAAAAATGGAGTTCTGAAACCAAGCGAACAGGGTGAAAGCCACATTGGTCTGCCTGGGGTACTGACCTGCCAGAAAAGCAAGGGTATCATTAAAAGTTCATTGTTTTTATGGCTGCTGTAACAGTGGCTTGTAAATCTTTTTATGACACGACCATTGAACGCAAGGGAGCCAGAATGCATGCAAGGCTGAAAGTAGCCAGATAAAATACGACACAGAAATAAAGCTCGTATATGTCTATACACAGTATCTCCTTACACCATGTGCTGCTTTTGTGCTCCAAATCTACAAGGATCTGAAGAAGGAGAAATAGAAAAAACTCTGTTTCTCTCCTCCTCCAATGTAAAACAATTCTCCTTCCTAAGCACATAGGAAAACGGGTTTATAAATGAGTTTTAGTACTTTTATATAGCAAAACTGTATTGCTAATAATGCCATGCAAGTTGATAGAGATTTTGTCAAGACCACACAATGCACCATTAGGAAACCAGGATATAAATACAAGACCTTGGACCCCAAAGCTACTTTCTTAAATAATGCTCCACACATTTATTCATTTAGTTATTGTTTTATTAGTTCTTTGACCGTGTGTTTAAATCACCACCAGGCAGTAGTGGTCGGTGGTGGGACTAGCTTCGGGGCGGTGATGTGGGGAGGGGGAGGGGCATGGTGGGGGTTAGTAATCTATGGATTACGGAGGATTACAGGTAAGTAAACATATAAATAAATAAAACGAATTTTGCTGCGCGCACTGCATCCCCAAATGCGATGCAGTGCACACAACGAAATTCGTTTTATTTATTTATATGTTTACTTACCTGTAATCCTCTGTTATCCATAGATTACTACCCCTCCACCCACCCTGTCCCTACCCTTGTCACCGCTCGCCAGCTACTCCCTCCACCGACTGCTACTGCCACCAGGTTGACTTCCCAAAAATTCGGGAATTTAGGAATCTGCCTTGGGAGAACGCACAGAATATTTTCATCAACAACGTTGTGGCTACTGGGGTTTTTTGCCCTGGGACCACCTTACTATTAGAGGACCAAGTGCGCTCCTTTAGCACTTGTTCCTCAAGTTTGCGAATCAGAGGAGTCCAAAGCTTACTATAAGAGGTGATAGGTGTTAGAATATCACAATTTAGCAAATCACTCAATAACAGTAAGCATGGGCGAATTTTGCGGATCTCGCGTTCGCGAATTTTGCGGATTTGCGGATTCGCAATCCGCAAAATCCGCGAATTCCCGCGAATTTGCGGATTTTTTTTTTTTTTTGTGTTCGCCCGTGTTTCTGCCAGTTCGCGAGGGTTTTTACAATTTCGCAATTTGCGAACTTACCTGTCGGGTCGCAAGTTTTGCGAACTTGTTGTTTCTACGTGTCCAGCCTGTTTGGGACACTCTTCTTCATCACTGCCACTCTCTGTCACCACTGCCACTCTCTGACTACTCATGCCACCCTCTGGCCCACCCATGCCACCCTCTGTTTCATCACCACACCCTCTGGTTGTCCAGTGTACATTATTTTCGGCAAAGCAAAGCACACCTTCCCTGCCTCAAGTGACCTGAATTAATTTGGGGCTGATTAATGTGTCACAGAATATTTTTTTAGCTGGCACCTGCTTCCTTAGTGCGCCCTGATTAGTGATCTTTTGCACTTGCTAAGTGCTTTCATTGTTGCAAAATTAGTTACAACACCTGCCCTGCCCCAACTGACAATAATGAATTAGGGGCTAATTAATGTGTCACTGAAAGAATTTAAAGTTCCAGCCTGGCACCTGCTTGTCTGCTCCTTTAGCTGTAAATCAGGACCTTTGTGGCATACAGTTAAGGTCAGAGCAGGGTCACACAATAGTTGCAAGCAGGCAACCGAATTCTGGAGGGCCCCCTCAGGAAGCAATACAAAGAATCGTTACAAATCATGAGGTTGACCTTTTGCACCTGCTCATTGCTTTTGCTTTTGCTGAAATCGTTTTGCGGTTTTTTTCGCGCTATTCGCGGGGCGCGGCGTCGTGCGAAACCGACCGCGGAAGCCGCCAATTCGTGCGAATGAGCATTTTATTTTTTTGCGGCTTGTTGTTTCGCGAGTTTTTTTGCAGTATTCGCGAGCCGCTTGCAGCGCAACACGCGAATTTACCCCAAGGTCGAGTACGGGCGCGGCCATTTTGTTTGCGTGACGTATTTCCGTTTCCGCCCGCTATGTATAATCTCGCGCAGTAAGCGCATTGCGAGTAGAGGTTCGCACGAGATCGCGCGGGAAATCTAGAGGTTCGCACGAGATCGCGAGGAAAATCTCGCGCGAACTGACTTTCGCGCTCGGAAACGGGCGCCGGCCATCTTGTTTTTCATTCATTTCCTGTGTCTGGGCATGGTGTTTAATCCTCTTGATATCTTTCCCATCCTTTGCTTGTTTTCAGTTTTTTTTTTACGATTTTGCTTCTTATCTATCCCTCTCTTTTCCTAGCTGTATATTTTTGTCTTTTCTGCTATTTTTCTTTACTTTTAAACTACTTTTGTAAACTCTTTTCTTTTCTTCTTCCCTATCCTATTCTTTCTTAATTTTCTACTTCTTCCTACCTTACCTGCCCAGACCATGGTCAAGCCAGGCGCCGTGAAGCTGCCCAGGCACTTGAGGGCCGCAGCGGCGGCGGGGAGTAGTGCTGGACCCAGTGGCAGGACAGCAGGCGTGAGATCGAGGGGGGAGCAGGTGACGCGCCGGGAGATATTCAGCCCGGAGGAAGTGGGCGCGCTGGTCTACTTCGTCCAGCGCCGCCTGCCCAGGACCATCGCGGGAGGCGGCAGGATCGCGGCCGGCGGCTATAACATGCGGGAGCGCCGGAAGCGGTGGGAGAAGGTGTGCTGGGCCATATCCCACCTCTACGGGGTCCAGCGCACCTACAGCCAGGTCACCCATCGCTGGACGGACCTCCTGGACCGCGAGCGCGACCTGCTGGACCAGCTCGGCTTGGAGATCCCCGGCCTTGGTGAGTAGTAGTAGCCATTGGCATTTAATCACTCACTACTATGATGTTTTCTCCTGCTCTGTGTTGTTGTATTGCAAATATTTGTTTTTTACATGGAGCAAGCCAATAATGCCGCTGATGACGATTACATTGTAGTTAAATTATATTTCAAAATCTTCTGTGCATTTCAGGTGCACTGCTCTCCTTCTCAGTGGGGTTGCTACTATGCTTATTTGTTTTCTATTTCGTGGTCTCATTGGCCTGAGTAACTATTATGTATGAGTGTACTTAACAGAACTGCGTAATGCTAGACACTAGGGGGCAGATTACATTTACAAGCCCCTTGCGCCACGTTTACGTTGCCTTGCGTGACGCAACAGCGGCGTAAACGTGCCGCATCCCTGCAAGTCATTTACAGCATGACGCATCTAGGGAGATGCGTCACGTTATAAAGCCATGGGCCTGCACCACAATGGGTGCGTTCCTAGTACGCAGGGTGGGCGGTCCAGCGGCTGTGCGCCTCGCAAAATTGCCTGCGTGAAATCTACAAGATTTAACGCAGGCACTTCTGCGACGCTGCTACGTCAATTCAATTCCTTATGTCTGCTCGAAGCAGGCGAAAGGACTGACACAGCATGTAAAGTATTGGGTGGCCCTGAGCATTACTGGAGTTGCATTGCGTTGGCGACGTGACTCCAGCGATGCGCCGCTCTTACGTGACGAGATGCGTCACGCAAGTGCCTACCCTTGCGCCAGGGCGCGCCGCATTGTAAATGAGGCACATCTGCCGTGTCGCAAGGGTAGTTTTGCGTGACGCATTTGATCTGGCGCATCTCTGGAGATGCGCCAGAACGCGTAAGTAAGTATGCCCCTAAGGGGCAGAATTGCAATTACCGTCGCATCCCTGCAAAGTAGCAGGGATGCGCCATTAATTGTGCGGCCCGCTACCACCACCAAACATGGTGCGCCGTATTTGCAATGCGGCGCCCCATGGGCCCAAAACGTCACCGAAGCTTTACTGCTGGAGTTGCGTCGCAACGATGGCGCAGCTCCATCAATGCT
The DNA here is from genome assembly GCF_964263255.1 of Lissotriton vulgaris. Classification (NCBI taxonomy): domain Eukaryota; kingdom Metazoa; phylum Chordata; class Amphibia; order Caudata; family Salamandridae; genus Lissotriton; species Lissotriton vulgaris. The sequence goes on from NC_141699.1 coordinate 291,111,912, forward strand.
CTGGGGTACCCTATCTCCCCAATGCTGGGTCAAGCCGTACGTCTGCTTCAAGCAGGTGCAGGGTTTGTGTGACGCATCATTGTCCTAAAGGTGACTGATTGATATTTTGTAGATTTCCCTCAGCCACTATTAGGATGTGTTCCAGCGCAGGAATGCCCTCCCTTGCGCCGGAACGCCCCCTGATGGCGCAGGGCTTTATAACGGGATGCATCTCCCAAATGCGTCACGTTGTTATAATATTATACGCCGCACCATGGCGCCCTTTTTTGTTTAGCTGCTGCGTCACAAAAGTCACGCAAGAACGGCGCAAAAGAGCCGCAAGGGCTTAAATCTGCCCCTTCCTTTGTAACCCTGACAATAAGAAAAATAGTGGCGGTGGATTGATAGTTTGACTATTTAAATGACTGGTAATGTAGCAGGCAACTGTTAGTGTTGTCACTGATCTGACTGAAATCACAATGGAGTTTGTCTGTCACTTTGCGTCTTGCCTGCGGACTGCTGCCTGCCAGTCCTAGGTGAACGTTTCAGTACTTTGTTTAGTGAGTTACGTGACTTTCGAAGTCACAGGTCCGCATATAAATGAAAAGTAACCATAATCAATATAATTTCGCAGAAATATTTTGTTATTGTTCTTTTGAAATGTTTGATTTGGTTGACATTGACAAGCAACAATCATCCATGTTTTCTGTTCTTTCTTTCATGTTGTACGTCAGCTCCCCCCAGGGGCGAGAGGAGGACACAGGAGCAGCAGGCGGCGGATGCTGTTCATCAACAGGGCCAGGATCGGGCAGGCGAGGGCTCCTCTGCTGGCCCCAGTAAGTTTTCATTTTAGACTAGTACCTATTTTTCCTAGCGTTCCTCATTTGACTTTTTTCAAAATTGTCTTTGCTCTTCTTGTAGACTGTATCTAAATTCTTATCCTGCCTCTACTATGACTCCCTGTGGTATTACTAGATTATTCTTATTAGTCTGTCTGTGTAGCTAACTAAGATTGCACGGTTGGCGAAACTCCCATGATTCTAGTCAGCAATAGCTCTATCAACTTAGTGCAGTCCTCTGGGATTGTCCATAATGTCTTTTGAAGTGTTCTATCTGTACTCATGCTTGCAAAAATTGCAAAACCTTTCGCTCAGTCACTCTAGTCTGGACCAAAAAACACAGATTGTATTTAACTTTAAAAGCTTTATTAAAAGTAAACACATTTATTAAAATGAAGTCATAATAAAACTAAACGTTTAACTGATAATGGAAAAGTGGTTAGTGCTGACGATTAATTGAAGACATTTCTTGTGGTCGAGCCGAGCTCTCACCTGGTTTCAACTTGATCTTGTTGTTAGAAGTCCATCTTCTGTCTGTGTGGAGAAAAATGGTGCGTGTTAAAAAAACAGCCTTCATCAGTTGTGCCAAAAAGTGCAGCAAGACAACCTTCCCTGGAAAAAGGGACATTTTTTTTTAACTTTAACGACAGTCACAAATTACATTGTTTTCACATGTCTTCATTCCTAGACCAAATACTAGTGACTGCTTTATTCTAACATTCTTAAATGTACTTTGTAGGTGGAACATCTGGTGGCGGGGCCAGTGTGGAGGTGGTGGTGCTCGACACCGAGGCGGAGGGCGAATCGGGCGATGCTTCAGGGGAGGAGGCGGCGGCGGCAGCTGTGAGAGTTGAGACGGTGGTGGTGGCGGCCAGAGGTAAGCTCTTATATATTCCTTACTTATTGAGATTGAAGACTAGCTGGGAAGGCAAGAATATGAGATGCATGGCTGGGTGAATGATGAAGCAATGATGGGTGGAAGGACAACAGCCTGGGTGGGTGACACAGAAACTGTATGTGTCCATATACCTGGATCATGCTACTATCTGACTCTTAGATAGCATATGTGTATCTAGAGCAGGGGTACTCCTAGTACGGCCCGCGGGCCGGTGGTGGCCCGGCAAGCCTTCGTTGGCGGTGCGCTGACCTTGCAGACAATCACTGCTCCCCCGGCCCCCACAGAGCAGAGGCTTTTTTGTATTTCACCTGTTAGCGCCCCTGCATCTCCACTCTGACAATCACTGCTCCCCCGGCCCCCACAGAGCAGAGTGGAGATGCAAGGCCACAAAGAGGTGAAATAGAACTAAGCCTCTGCTCTGTGGGGCCGGGCAAGCAGTGATTGTCAGGGTGGAGAAGCAGGGGCGCTAAAACAAACAAAGCCTCAATAATATGTTAATGGTCTTTTAAAGACCTGTTAAGTACTTTGGTGTTGTTGTCTGTGTGTGCGCGTTGAGGAAGCGGTCTCAACCCGGGCTGAAGGCTGACACAGATAGACACACACACAGTGAGATGACAGAGGGAGAGGGAGGGCAGGAGGGAGAGAGAGATGGAGGGAGGGCAGGAGGGACAGCAGGAGGGAGAGAGATGTATGTAAATGCTGGGTCTGGTGGCTCAGTGGATGAGGGCATCTGCTGCAGGGACCTGTGTGCAACCTCATGGTCACAAGTTATCGTTTTGCTTTAGCCCCGCCCCCTCTGACTCCGCCCCCACCAGTGCGGCCCTCGGCCCCAAACTACACTGTAAATGTAGCCCCTGAGAGAAAGTTTGTGGTACCCATGATCTAGAGAGAGTAGACGGTCAGTGGATGAACTAAGTGTAACTTTGAAGAGCATGTAACACTAACACTGCACCCGCACGTCCGTTCCAGTGTAGGAAAGGCAAGGAAAAGAACTTTTAATTTTGTCCAAATACTACCATAAATAGTAGCAGTAGTTTGTATTGCAAGCACTGCATAGATCCGGTTATTATGGTGGCCACTCCCTACCTCTCTTAATAAGTTTAGTAGTACTCAGTCATTCATGTGTGGATGTATCACTGCCTGTCACTCAATAAAAAGCAAAGCACCTAAAGTCATCCCATATATAAGCAAAAACATCCCATGTGAAGTGATAGATAATCAGATTATTTATCTTCTTCAATTTTCCATTTCTAGTACTCATTTCCACTGTAGGGTGAAAGTTAAATTAATTAAGCAGTAGCCCTTGAGTTGTAACAGAGTATTCTCAGTGCCACCCGTAATAGAAAAGTAAGAGATTCACCACCTGCATGTACTGGACGGGTACAGTAACGCAACGGCAACGCAAGTCTAGGTCACTCCTCATGGCGTGCGTCTCTTTTTCTCGGGTGCAAGTTTACCGCGCTGGCATTATGCCGGCTTGCAGAAAATAACGTACCAATTTTCCAAAACAAGAGACAAGAAGAAGAATAAGACTGGTGTACTTTCATAGTCGACTCCAATGGAAGTCCACAGTGCTCATAGAATTTGTTCCTTAAACTCCCACTAATGTTAGAGCAAGGATGAAGAAGTGTGAGGTTAGATAGATACTGGCCTCAATAGTTATGTAATGCGCTTGCAAGTTGCTAGTTGTACTGCAGCACACATTTCTGCTGAATGATTGAGTTAATCTTAAAGAGCATTGGTTACAGACTATGTCTTTCTTTCTTCATATAGGTTCTCCTTCCAAACGAACAAGGAGGAAGGAGCTGGCTAGAGCGGCCCGGCAACGGAGAATCGAGGCCACTGTTGCGGAATATCGGCGGCTGGTGGCCCTGGAGGACGTGGAAAGTGTGCGGTCGACAACAACGACAACGTCGTCCTCCGTGGCCTCACCGGCTGCCACCGTGACCCAGCACAGTGGTCCACCGAGACTGAGCCGGGCTGCCAAAGGCAAACGCCACCGCCGAGCAGCAAGGCCAACAGCTGCTTCTCACAGGCCTTGCACCTGCAAGGCAGTGAAGGCACGCCTGCGCCGCACCACCCTGATGGTGTCCCGCCTTCAGCAGGAGCTCGCCTTGCTCCGCGAGGAGCATGATGCCCTGGCCCAAAAAGTGAACAGCATCCACCCATAGTGTCCCTTGCCCCTTTTTTAGAGACTTTTGGGGGGTGGGAATTGGGAGTTGGGTTTTTGGGGACTTTTGAAGGACAATCGTTGGGGTTAGGGAGGGTCTTGCGGGAGATTATTTTGTTAGGGATATAAATATACTTTTTCAAACTTTATCTGAGCATACCTGTTTTTTACTGCTTGCCTGGTGGGTGGGGGTTTAACGTTGACTGTTTTCCTGAAAGTTTAGTTCCATTTTCTTCCTTTAAGTGTAAATGCCCAAATGTTTTCAACACTAAGTGCCTCTCACAGACTAAGTGAAGTGAATCCAAGAGTCCTAGGACTTTAGTAGTACTACCTTCAGGCTCTCGTCTCTCGTACTAATACTCCATTATACCCCCAAACCACCAAACGCTTATCTTACCTGTAATTTGTGTTTGAAAGTAGGGCTAGGCCCAGGGCTGGCTCCACGGGAAACACCGAATAACGTTGGCAATCTTGGTCGGATAAAATTTCCTCATAGCGGTGGTAGTAGTGGTGTGACACAGTGGCAGTTGCATGCCTATGAAAAAAAAGAAAATGAAATCTGGTTTGTCCTCCTGAGCAATTCAACGGTACAACTGAGAATATAGCAGGTGACAGAAGTACAGTAGAGCAGTGCCACATTGTAGCCTAACAAATGGTAAAGTATAACTACTAATTCGGTTGAAGTTCTTTCACATTAGCAATGGTTCTTTGTCAAGCAGAGTAAGAATATATCATCGACAACTGTGGAAAGAAAGAATGCGACAGTACAGGGCCTGTGTGGAATTATTGATAACTATATTCAACATAAGGTCTCTGTAGCCAGATACCCGAGAGCCTTGCTGGTCACTATAAATCCATTCACAACAACACTCAATGGGGTTGGTCTGGAAGGTGTCACGTTTACTCCCCGTGATCCAGTCGATGCAAATATGGTTCCACCTCCAAATGTCACCAACACCCAGAAGTGTAAACACAGGGTGTTCGAGGCATTAGGCGAGGGAGAAAAATAACAAACTAAAATAAAAAATGTGGGATGGGTAAAGGTAGGGTCAGCAGGGAAAGGATACCTGTAAGAGAAGACAAGACAGGCATCAGTGAAGTGATGTCCTAACATACAAGGGTACTCTCATATAGTCTCACTAAATAGTCTGCAAGTCTCCCGCCTACTCATGGGAAATGTAGTTTCATAGTACGGTAGGCGCTTAGGGGCTGCGTAACCTGACAGAAGGTATAGTAGATAAAAAAGGAGAAATTGCTTTTTTTCTAGGTGTCCCCTCACTCACCAGGGTTGCCCCTTGGTGACATGCTTCATCATTGGGGCCATCCCAGTCCTCTACGGCCTGGGGCGTGCTGCGACTTGCGAATTACGTAGGAGCACTTACAAATGACTATGTGTGGTGCAGATAGTGGAGTGGACTAAGTGATGTGTTAAGGGATCAATGTAGAAGCCGAGAGAGAGCAAAGAAATGCAGTCACAGTCAGAGAAAAAGGCAAGGGATACTGTATCTATGTGGTTGTTGTGGTCCTGTTGGAAGTGGTAAGTAAGTTGCCCGCAGAAAAAAAATCCTCCTATTAGCGGCACTCCTCCATTGCAGCCGACGCTTCGTCCACCGATGTTGGTCACCAGAAGACACCCTGTCCACTGCCTGCCTGATGCTGAATTGTGGCTCGCTACTGTGAAGCCTGACTCCATCCTTTTTTCCCCATTGCAGAGACTGAAACCCGGCCTGTAATTATTCAACGAAAAACAGGAAGTGATATAATATTACAACACCACTGATAAATAAATATAAGGTATGTAGGCTGTGGAGTGCAAAAAGTCACAATTTGTTTTTCCTAGTAGACAGACAGTACAATGTTTTTGAAAGTGCGTACTCTGAGTCACCTTTTGAAGGATAAGTAAGTATGGGCAAATTAATGTAGCGGATCTTGCCCCTCAAGCTAGGTGTACTGTAAACTGTGTTTTAGAACAAAAATAGATCTTCCTAGCAGTGCTCCCACCCAAAAAACGAGGCCTAGCAGAAAACTGGAGACAAAACTTACTTTGAAAGTAAAAGTAGGCCGAAGTACCCTAATTACCCATTACCCCCCGTGGATTGTATTCAAACCACTTGCAAGCAACCAAGCAAAAGTAGCCATAGCCAGCATCGCTCCAAGACTCGAAATCCCCCCCACTCAAACACATGCAATAGAAATACTGCTAACCCTAACGAACCCTAAGTTAAGAATAGTGGCAAAGGCTTTCTTTAACTATGCCAAATCCCCCCTTTCCCACCATGGATTTTCTTCAAATGACTTGCAACCAAAATTACACATTCTCACGAGTGCTCTAAGACCCCAGAACTCAGTTTGAAAAATCTAGAACACCCCGATACACATGCAATCCTGCTGCTAGGGCTAACCCTAACGAACCCTAAGTTACAAAAAGTGCCAAAACTAAAGGCTTTTCCGCGCGGATTTTGTCCCAACCACTTCTACCCGGTATTAGACCTTCCCAGGAATGCCCCAAGACCCGGCAACCCACCCGCCAAGAAGCATAACACCCCCAAACAGGCCAAAAGCAAAATCTCATACTTGCAATATTTCTGGGCCTTCGGTCCAAACGCGCTGCGTAGCTAGGCCATAAGTCGGGGTTGGCACGACGGATTTCCTGAAAAGCAAATGCAATCAAGATTAGAGTGTCCCAGCAGTGCTCCCAGACCACGAAACTCACCCGCAAACAGACGGAACCCCCCCTAAGAGCACCTCAAAGGCAAGCAAGTCATCAAAAACACAAAAAAAATTCCGCCTGGGATTTGGTCCAAAACACTTTTATCCGGTATTAGAGCTTCCCAGCAATGGCCCCAGAGCCGTCAACCCAGGAGAAAACGAGTAGAAGACCCCCAAACAGCCAAAGAGCAAAAGTACAAAAATGGGGACTTAGTCACTTTTTCACAAATTTCCCAAATCACTCCGCGCGCGCTCTGCAGCTAGGCCCTAAGTCCCCTCAGCCACCATGGATTTGCTTCAAACCTCTTGCAAAGTAAAGTATATATAGCCAGCAGTGCTCCCACACCACGAAACTCACCCGCAAACACCAGGAAGCCCCCCAAACAGGCCCCCGAAAACGCTACATAGAGCAAAATGTCAGAAATAGCCCCAAAAAAAATCGGCCTGGATTTTGTCCCAACCACTTCTACCCGGTATTAGACCTTCCCAGGAATGCCCCAAGACCCGGCAACCCACCCGCCAAGAAGCATAACACCCCCAAACAGGCCAAAAGCAAAATCTCATACTTGCAATATTTCTGGGCCTTCGGTCCAAACGCGCTGCGTAGCTAGGCCATAAGTCGGGGTTGGCACGACGGATTTCCTGAAAAGCAAATGCAATCAAGATTAGAGTGTCCCAGCAGTGCTCCCAGACCACGAAACTCACCCGCAAACACCAGGAAGCCCCCCAAACAGGCCCCCGAAAACGCTACATAGAGCAAAATGTCTGAAATAGCCCAAAAAAAATCGGCCTGGATTTTGTCCCAACCACTTCTACCCGGTATTAGACCTTCCCAGGAATGCCCCAAGACCCGGCAACCCACCCGCCAAGAAGCATAACACCCCCAAACAGGCCAAAAGCAAAATCTCATACTTGCAATATTTCTGGGCCTTCGGTCCAAACGCGCTGCGTAGCTGGGCCATAAGTCGGGGTTGGCACGACGGATTTCCTGAAAAGCAAATGCAATCAAGATTAGAGTGTCCCAGCAGTGCTCCCAGACCACGAAACTCACCCGCAAACACCAGGAAGCCCCCCAAACAGGCCCCCGAAAACGCTACATAGAGCAAAATGTCTGAAATAGCCCAAAAAAAATCGGCCTGGATTTTGTCCCAACCACTTCTACCCGGTATTAGACCTTCCCAGGAATGCCCCAAGACCCGGCAACCCACCCGCCAAGAAGCATAACACCCCCAAACAGGCCAAAAGCAAAATCTCATACTTGCAATATTTCTGGGCCTTCGGTCCAAACGCGCTGCGTAGCTGGGCCATAAGTCGGGGTTGGCACGACGGATTTCCTGAAAAGCAAATGCAATCAAGATTAGAGTGTCCCAGCAGTGCTCCCAGACCACGAAACTCACCCAGAAACACCAGGAAGCCCCCCAAACAGGCCCCCGAAAACGCTACATAGAGCAAAATGTCTGAAATAGCCCAAAAAAAATCGGCCTGGATTTTGTCCCAACCACTTCTACCCGGTATTAGACCTTCCCAGGAATGCCCCAAGACCCGGCAACCCACCCGCCAAGAAGCATAACACCCCCAAACAGGCCAAAAGCAAAATCTCATACTTGCAATATTTCTGGGCCTTCGGTCCAAACGCGCTGCGTAGCTGGGCCATAAGTCGGGGTTGGCACGACGGATTTCCTGAAAAGCAAATGCAATCAAGATTAGAGTGTCCCAGCAGTGCTCCCAGACCACGAAACTCACCCAGAAACACCAGGAAGCCCCCCAAACAGGCCCCCGAAAACGCTACATAGAGCAAAATGTCTGAAATAGCCCAAAAAAAAATCGGCCTGGATTTAGTCCCAACCACTTCTACCCGGTATTAGACCTTCCCAGGAATGCCCCAAGACCCGGCAACCCACCCGCCAAGAAGTATAACACCCCCAAACAGGCCAAAAGCAAACTCTCATACTTGCAATATTTCTGGGCCTTCGGTCCAAACGCGCTGCGTAGCTGGGCCATAAGTCGGGGTTGGCACGACGGATTTCCTGAAAAGCAAATGCAATCAAGATTAGAGTGTCCCAGCAGTGCTCCCAGACCACGAAACTCACCCGCAAACACCAGGAAGCCCCCCAAACAGGCCCCCGAAAACGCTACATAGAGCAAAATGTCAGAAATAGCCCAAAAAAAAAATCGGCCTGGATTTAGTCCCAACCACTTCTACCCGGTATTAGACCTTCCCAGGAATGCCCCAAGACCCGGCAACCCACCCGCCAAGAAGTATAACACCCCCAAACAGGCCAAAAGCAAACTCTCATACTTGCAATATTTCTGGGCCTTCGGTCCAAACGCGCTGCGTAGCTGGGCCATAAGTCGGGGTTGGCACGACGGATTTCCTGAAAAGCAAATGCAATCAAGATTAGAGTGTCCCAGCAGTGCTCTCAGACCATGAAACTCACCCACAAACAGACGGAACCCCCCCTAAGAGCACCTCAAAGGCAAGCAAGTCATCAAAAACACAAAAAAATTTCCGCCTCGGATTTGGCACAAACCACTTTTAGTGCTTCCCAGCAATGGCCCCCGGACCCGTCAACTCACCTGCAAAGAGGTAGAACAACACCCCCACAAGTGCTGAGTCTTTCTTCATTGGGCGTAAACCAGCCCTCTGCTTTGATGGAAATAGGAGTCTGGAGGAGGAGGATAGAGGAGCATGTTCTTCTGAACTTGTGAACCTGAGGAATGCAGACTGCGGCACCTTCAAATAAATTAGCAAACAAGTGAAGACAGTTCTGCTGATGGGCTTGTCTTTGTGATTATCTGATTAAAGTTTGAATTATATTAACTGTGCACAACAAAGAAAGACAGACACACAGGAATAAAAGTGAATAAGGATGAAAAAGAAAGTTATTGATTCGTTGTCTCATTTTCAGGGCTCGGAGTCGGAATCACGGTCCAGGAATAAGAATAAGGCTTCGTCATCATACTCTGCGAATTCAGCCCGGGTGAGGTCAGTGCCACCTGACAGAGTAGAAATTCCCTCATCTATGGTGCTGGCCACCTCCTCTTCATCCGGCACGCTCTCTCGTACTCTTATATCTGGTGGTATGAGGTGCTGATTCATCTTGATCATTGTTAACCTCTCCACATTTTTGGGCGAGAGGCGGCTCCGTTTGGGAGTTACAATCCCACCAGCCGCACTGAAAACCCGTTCAGAAGACACACTTGCGAGTGGGCAAGACAAGTAGTTTAAAGCCAGGTTGGTGAGCTGTGGCCACAATTCTTTTTTCCCATGCCAATACGCCAATGGGTCAGAATTAACATAGACCTCTGTGGAGTCATTCAGATAGTCCTTCACCATCGACTCAAGGTCCTCCTCCAAGGTTCCTCCACTTTGCGTAGCTCTTGCTGTGCCTCTGGCCTTTTGAGAACCAAACCCACGCAGAGCTAGCCAATCCTCTTCAGCCTCCAATGTTTCTGCTGCCTTTCGTGCAGATGATGCGGTTGCCGGTGTCTTTAACGGCTGAGAGGTCACTTGTGCCACAGCCACAGGTGCAGAAGTGGATTGTTTTGACTGGGGATGGCCTGCTGATGTACTGCCATTTCCTTCAATTTCCAGCCGTTCTGTTTCAAACTTCTTGGCTGACAAGGCTAGCCAACGTTTGTACTTTGTAACATCTTCATCAGCAAAAGGAAAGAATGCTCTGCCTGCCAGCGCCTTTTTGTAGCGTGGATCCAGAATAGTAGCACAAATGTAATGCTGTTCTGAGTGGATCTTTTGAAGACGTTCATCACCTTGTAGGAGCTCTAATAATGTCTCAGCCAGAAGCAAAGAGTCTTTCTTTTTGTCATCTTTTCGAAACACAGAACACACCTCCTTCAGTTGGTCCTCCAGCATGTACAACAATGGGATAGCTTTTCCCAAATTAGAGTCCTCCTTGCTGACTGCACGTGTGAAGACCTCAAAAGGACGAAGCATGCGTGTTAGGCTTTCAACTATGTTCCATTGCGGCCCACCCATCCTCAGCTCCTCTATACCCTCTTTCAAGAAAAATTGATCGAGTTGCGTATACTGCTCATACAGACGCTCAAGCATGTAGAAGGTTGAGTTCCAACGTGTTACCACCTCCTGGATGAGTGCTTTCACTGGCATTTGACTTTGATATAGCATGCTCCTCAGCTGCTTGCGGGCCTTAAAAGAATGCCTGAAATGCTTGCAAATTTTTCGGCAGTTGTCCAATACACTGTACGCTGCACTGCGTTTATTACCCAAGAATTTTTGGACAACCAGGTTTATACAGTGCGCCAAACACGGCACTCTGAAATAGTAACCGTCCCTCATGGCCTTAACTATATTGGAGCCATTGTCTGTGGAAACATAACCAACCTTGCGTTTTAGTGGGGACAGACAGTTAAGGACCTTTGTGTTAAAGACATCCAAAATGTTTTCTGCTGTGTGACGTTTCTCCAAACCAAACATGGCTAGTGTTGCATGTTTCCGAGCACCTTTAAAAACAATGTTAGTGTCAACACCTGAGTTTAGCTTTGCTTTAGCCCCTGAAAAAGAGACCCAGTGTGCAGTGATGCACATGTAATCAGCGCCTGCGCCACTGGTCCACATGTCTGTTGTCAGATGTATAGTGTGAACAGCACTCTTCTCCAAAGCTGCCCCAATCAACTTCAGAACATCTTCATGTAGTGCTGGAACCGCAACTCGGGCAAAATAGAACCGGCTAGGAACCTTCCATTTAGGGCAGAGCACTGTCACTAATTCTAGAAAACCAACCCCTTCTACAAAAGAAAAAGGGAGAAGGTCCAGAGCTAGCATTTTAGCCAGCTTAGTGTTATACAGACGGGTCATTGGGTGGTTGCGTTCATATTGCGCTTCTGTAAACAACATCTTTTTAATGTTGCCCTGGACCAATGATTTACGGGATGATGATGATCTCTTCGACCCAGTTACGCTCGCTGATGTACTTTTCCGCATTGATGTCTCACTCTCTCCCACACTCTTAGTGTGGCTCCCATGGGGTGTGCTGCTGACATGGGAACTGGGTGTAAGTGAAGTGTTTGAATCGTCTTCTTCTACCTCCTCGTCATCAGCAGATGACAAATCAACGTTTTCATTACGTGCAATTCCGGCTTTCTTGACCGCCTCTAGGTGCGGAAACCATTCGACAGGGTGCCTTCTCTCAAGATGACCTCTCTGGCCTCCGGTACCATAGTTAGAACCAAGCTTACCACGACTATATCGAAGCTTACAAAGGCTACAAATGGCTACGTTTTCCTTTTTTGGGCAAACACTAAAGAAGTCCCAAACTGGAGACTTGAAATGTCTTCGGGGGCCGGAGGAGGCGGCGATACTGGTGGTGGTGGTCCTGCTGCTAATGACAGATGAAGTGGAGGATGTGGATTGCCGAACTTCAGTACGTTTTGCACTTTCACCACCACGAATTGAGGTCGAGGACGAGGTGGGTACCTTCTTGCGAGGAAGAAATATGGAAGCGGTAGGTTTTGGTGTACTACTTAACTCCAAATCTAATGATTCCATTTCCATTGCCTCCTCGCCGACATCATCATCACGCTCAGCAGCTTCTCGGGATAGGGTCAAAATGTCTCTTTGCTGCATGCCCGGTGGGGCTGCAGTGACCTTTGTGATGACTGCCTCGTCGTCATCGTGAGAGGCTTCATCACCAGCAGTATCTGTCACTTCTTGTTGAGCCTCATCACACTCCATAGGTTTGAGTTTTTGGACGACCTTCCTTTTACGCTTAGGTACCGGTGGCAGATCATGGTGTGCCTCTGCCTCACTGTCAGACCGCAGTTGTCGTGGTTCCCAAGACAGATCACTTGCACCAGAACGAGGTGGGCTTGAAGAAGATGTAGACACCCCCCTTGATCTTTTCCTTGCTAGGGATGTGGAAGACAATGAATGATCATCAGGAGGAGTGGCTTCCAATGATACCTCAGCTTCATTGTCGATTTCCAAATGTGCCCCTACTTCGGGAGGAACAACTATTGTGGGCACTTGTGAACGTCCATGCACCTTTGCTTGCGCATCTCCTTTTGCTGCCTCTCCTTCCACATGTACTTGGGCGTGTACTTGCACATGGTGTTGTTGTTGCGGCTGTGGTTGTTCAACACTTGTCAGATGAGTTACAACAACCTGTGTTGATTCAGGGACATTGCTGCTACTTTCTTGCGATGAGCCAACATCACTGGTCGATGGTGATTGGAGAAGTACACTGACTGCCTCTGAAGCACTCAAGGGCTTTGACTTAAGTTGGCGTGGTGGTGGAGGCACTGAACCCAATGGAGCAGGGGTGCTGCTCTCAGGTTGGTCCCCAGCAGATCCTGCTGCTGCAGGCGTACTTTTTTTTTTGCTCCCAAAAAAAGTGGTGGGTGGCACACCAGCCTCCTTGGTAACTTGCTTCTTCTGCTCCTTACTAGCAACTTTCTTGCTAGAGGAGCTACGGAGAAGTTTCTTTGGGGCCATCTTCTTCAGAGCAGGTCAGACAGCAGGCCGCAGTTGCACGAATTGTAGAGTTGTCTGAGGCCAGACGTGACGTCGCGTGACGTTATGCTGCACACACACACCGCTGCAGGACTTCTTCCTGGCACTGGTGGTTCTCTTGAGTCTTGTGCACCTAAAAAAAATGGAAGACAGAGGAACATCAGTTCAGTTATAGAGCACAAAAAAATCGAAAAACACTGCAAAATCAGCACAATCCCAATCCATCCATGCCCTCCATAATGTTTAAATTCAAGACAACCCACAGAAAGACTAGGCCCATGCAAGACTCACTACCCCTGGGCATAAATAAAGGTTGAAAAGTAGGCAAAATGGTTGGAGGCCTAACAACAAAGCCTGCATTCAAAATGGCCACTTGCCTGCCAGCACATGGCCAGTGCCTGTAGCTGCACTCAAAATGGCCACCAGCCACATGGCATGTCCCTCCCCATGAACACCCCCAAAAATCGAAAAACACTGCAAAATCAGCACAATCCCATTCCATCCATGATGTTTAAATTCAAGACAGCCCACAGAAAGACTAGGCCCCATGCACCACTCACTACCCCTGGTCAAGGCCCCAACAACAGGTCAAAAATCGAAAAACACAAAATTTTACAAAAAAAAAAAATTGAAAAACACAGAAAAATCAGCACAATCCCAATTCATCTATGGCCTCCATGATGTTTAAATTCAAGACAACCCACAGAAATACTAGGCCCATGCAAGACTCACTACCCCTGGCATAAATAAAGGTTGAAAAGTAGGGAAAATGGTTGGAGGCCTAACAACAAAGCCTGCATTCAAAATGGCCACTTGCCTGCCAGCACATGGCAAGTGCCTGTAGCTGCACTTAAAATGGCCACCAGCCACATGGCATGTCCCTCCCCATGAACACCCCCAAAAATCGAAAAACACTGCAAAATCAGCACAATCCCATTCCATCCATGATGTTTAAATTCAAGACAGCCCACAGAAAGACTAGGCCCCATGCACCACTCACTACCCCTGGTCAAGGCCCCAACAACAGGTCAAAAATCGAAAAACACAAAATTTTACAAAAAAAAAAATCGAAAAACACAGAAAAATCAGCACAATCCCAATTCATCTATGGCCTCCATGATGTTTAAATTCAAGACAACCCACAGAAATACTAGGCCCATGCAAGACTCACTACCCCTGGCATAAATAAAGGTTGAAAAGTAGGGAAAATGGTTGGAGGCCTAACAACAAAGCCTGCATTCAAAATGGCCACTTGCCTGCCAGCACATGGCAAGTGCCTGTAGCTGCACTCAAAATGGCCACCAGCCACATGGCATGTCCCTCCCCATGAACACCCCCAAAAATCGAAAAACACTGCAAAATCAGCACAATCCCATTCCATCCATGATGTTTAAATTCAAGACAGCCCACAGAAAGACTAGGCCCCATGCACCACTCACTACCCCTGGTCAAGGCCCCAACAACAGGTCAAAAATCGAAAAACACAAAATTTTACAAAAAAAAAAAATTGAAAAACACAGAAAAATCAGCACAATCCCAATTCATCTATGGCCTCCATGATGTTTAAATTCAAGACAACCCACAGAAATACTAGGCCCATGCAAGACTCACTACCCCTGGCATAAATAAAGGTTGAAAAGTAGGGAAAATGGTTGGAGGCCTAACAACAAAGCCTGCATTCAAAATGGCCACTTGCCTGCCAGCACATGGCAAGTGCCTGTAGCTGCACTCAAAATGGCCACCAGCCACATGGCATGTCCCTCCCCATGAACACCCCCAAAAATCGAAAAACACTGCAAAATCAGCACAATCCCATTCCATCCATGATGTTTAAATTCAAGACAGCCCACAGAAAGACTAGGCCCCATGCACCACTCACTACCCCTGGTCAAGGCCCCAACAACAGGTCAAAAATCGAAAAACACAAAATTTTACAAAAAAAAAAAATCGAAAAACACAGAAAAATCAGCACAATCCCAATTCATCTATGGCCTCCATGATGTTTAAATTCAAGACAACCCACAGAAATACTAGGCCCATGCAAGACTCACTACCCCTGGCATAAATAAAGGTTGAAAAGTAGGGAAAATGGTTGGAGGCCTAACAACAAAGCCTGCATTCAAAATGGCCACTTGCCTGCCAGCACATGGCAAGTGCCTGTAGCTGCACTCAAAATGGCCACCAGCCACATGGCATGTCCCTCCCCATGAACACCCCCAAAAATCGAAAAACACTGCAAAATCAGCACAATCCCATTCCATCCATGATGTTTAAATTCAAGACAGCCCACAGAAAGACTAGGCCCCATGCACCACTCACTACCCCTGGTCAAGGCCCCAACAACAGGTCAAAAATCGAAAAACACAAAATTTTACAAAAAAAAAAAATCGAAAAACACAGAAAAATCAGCACAATCCCAATTCATCTATGGCCTCCATGATGTTTAAATTCAAGACAACCCACAGAAATACTAGGCCCATGCAAGACTCACTACCCCTGGCATAAATAAAGGTTGAAAAGTAGGGAAAATGGTTGGAGGCCTAACAACAAAGCCTGCATTCAAAATGGCCACTTGCCTGCCAGCACATGGCAAGTGCCTGTAGCTGCACTCAAAATGGCCACCAGCCACATGGCATGTCCCTCCCCATGAACACCCCCAAAAATCGAAAAACACTGCAAAATCAGCACAATCCCATTCCATCCATGATGTTTAAATTCAAGACAGCCCACAGAAAGACTAGGCCCCATGCACCACTCACTACCCCTGGTCAAGGCCCCAACAACAGGTCAAAAATCGAAAAACACAAAATTTTACAAAAAAAAAAAATCGAAAAACACAGAAAAATCAGCACAATCCCAATTCATCTATGGCCTCCATGATGTTTAAATTCAAGACAACCCACAGAAAGAATCAGTCCACCCACCACTGAGTACCCCTGGGAAAAGGCCCCAAAACAGCCCAAAAATCGAAAATCCCAAAATTTTAGTTGCAGCAACTGTAATGCCCCAAACAAACTTACTTGTAAAATTTCTAATCCAACAGTGATCCAAAGAAAGTCAAAAAGGCCTCAAATCCAAAGATCCAGCAGCATCCACAAAAGGTAATCCTTCCAGGTCCACATCCGAATGAAAAGTGACCAGGAGATGGACAAAGCACTGGGAGGAGCCTGCTGAACAGGAACAGGAAGTTGAAGACTATGGGGCACTTCCTTCCTCCCACCCCCCTGCCCCCCTCCCCAAAATGGACTCCTCGCTAAAAAAGTGCAGGCAAATGTCAAACTAAGGAGTTATTCACATAAAAATCATCATTTCTAGAAGGTTTATGCTGCTTGCTGGTGGATTTCTTGTGCAGAATTGCAAATTTATATTTTCGCGCGCCGCATCTCAAATCTCGCAATTTGCGAAGTACCGCGAGACGTGATCTCGCCGTACTCGCGTTGACAAACTCTCGCTGGCAAGCCGCGATGACGTAATCGCGCTCGCCAATTCCCGCGGGATCACACAGCAAGATCCAAAATGGCGCAGCACTCGCAAACTATCGAAAAAAACAACTCGGCAAACGATGATAAACGCCGCGCGCCGCAAAAATTGTATCACCAACGCCGCGCGCCGCCAAAAAAATCCGCTGCGTGCGAATTTGCGGATTTTGCGGGAAATCCGCAAATCTCGCGGATTGCGGATTTCCCGAAAATCCGCAAAATCCGCGAGCGGAACGGATTTTCCGCCCACGCTTAAATAACAGTTAAAAAATTAATGTCCAGCACGTACTTCAACATGCACATAAAGCTAAATACTATATACCGAAAAACAAATGCATAAAGTAAGACAGTGCCAAGGTTCCTTTAGCCCTGCTTAATCTGTAATCCTTATGAGACTGCAAGAGGGTTTATACAAAGCATCCGTCCAAGCATACTGTATGTGACATAGGATTTTCACAATAAAGCAGTTCCTGCCTACCATATTTGTCATATTGTTAGCCAGAGTTGGCCGTTGCCATGATTGCACCCTGGGTGGAAAGAAATTTGGTGCTGTCGCTTCTGCTGATAAATAAAAGAGTAAGCAGGGTGCCCCTTTTGTATTCAGAGGTCAGTCCATGGCTTATTACATCCGACTTGTGACTGGACTCTAACCACATACATCTCTGCATCTACCCCCAACACATCTGAGACACTCACAGATTAGTTCCTCACTCTGGTATCAAGTTGTTTGTTGGAGGTTTGGGCACTGGGTGAGTTAATAATGTGTGGCAGTAGGGGTTGAGAGGGAAAGAGAAGGGCAAGAAAGTAGGCTGATGGGTTGCTAAAAACAGTGCCTGCAGCATGTTACAACAAGCATTTGCAATGCAATAGGTCTCGCATTTGCGAGATTTTGAGCTACTGGCATTGTAAATGACAATGCGAACACAAGGAGATGATGGATGGAGTGCTGAAACTTTTCAGACACTCACCCCCAGTCACAGATCTGGGTTGAATCCATCATCGTTCTTTAGCTCACTTCGCCACCCCAGTTGAGACCCAGCCATGTGCAAATCAGTCTTGACCCTGTGCCTCATGGGAACAGTCCAGCCCAAACTGCCAAGCCAGGTCTTCCTGAAGCAGAAACAAGCATCCTGGGACTGGTTTCAGGGTAACACCCCTCATCAGCCAGGCTAGCTTGAATCCAGTGGCAAAGTGAGCAAGGGACCCAAGTCTGGGCATACCCTGCCAACTTAGGGCCAACAAAGCAAACACAAGGAGATGATCGACGGAGTGCTGAAACTTTTCAGACACTCACCCCCAGTCACAAATCTGGGTTGAATCCATAATCGTTCTTTAGTTCACTTAGCCACCTCAGTAACATAGTAATGTGTTTTTCAAGTGCCTAGAAGCAATTCCGTTTCTGATGTGTGCTAAAAAGCAACGCAGTTGCTAAATATTTATATACCTACTTCCATTGCCTGGCTTCACAGGAAACATCTGCTTACAAGTGAAAACTGTGTCAATGTTTCAATTGCATTGCGGATATAATGATATTTTAGCATTTGTATAGCGCTTTGTACACTGTTCTGGGAAGCCAAAGCAAATTTCCGGGCAGGCAGCGTGCTGCATGCTGGGGGATTGTGTGATTGCCCGAACGCTGTATTTGTTGTGATCATGTTTGCAATGTGTTTTCGGTGTGCTGCACGGCTGAACAGAGAGGCTCTCTGCTGTTGTCTTGGGTCAGAGCGCCTAGCGTTATGATGGAGGCCTGGGTATGATCTATAGCCACACAAAAAATAGTTCTAACTTTCAGAAGTGAGTTACTCAGACAAGTTGTCGTGGACAACGGCTGGGCGGATGGGGGAAGGCAGTAGGCATGGACAACGGGAAGGTGGGGGCTAAACAAGGCATGACAATGGGATGAAAGGGGTAAAGAAGGCACCAATGCACATCATGCCTGCAATAAGAGAAACTGATTAAAGAAAATAGTGCTCACAGTCTAAAATAACATGAACGTGTAACAACCAAAGTGAAGGGGCCAGTCGCCATGGGAGGTGACAAATGAAGAGGAGGCGGTACTAAGGAGGGACTAACAAGTCTATTTACGAATCAGAAGCCAGCATTTAGGACAGACAATGTCAAATATGAGTCGAGAGTGGCCGGGCTTCTATTCGCTACTCAACCACAACAAGTCTTGTAGAGCAGCGCATGCACGCTGGCTCTAGGTTCGACCTAAAAATGAGTGAATACGCTTTAATATGAATCACAGGAGCCAGGTGACAAAGCCTCTGCTGCCTGCACTAACTTAATTCCGAGAGTGTCTTATGACCCTCTGAAAATTAGCGCCCAGGGCCTGGATCCAGCTCGCCCATGTCAAAAGCCGCCCCTGGTGTTATCCTGAGGAGTCAGTACCCATATTTGACACATAACTATCCAGAAATATTGTTGATATTGTTGTGTATCTCAGCATCATCAAAAAGTCTCTTGAAACAAAAATGTATTTGCCTAACCATCGCCTCCAAAAAAATAGATTTTTTAAAACACCCTATTTAAAATAGCATAATGTCAACAACAAAAATATTATCATTAAAATTATAATAACAACAATAACATTCACTACAACACATAGAAAACAAAAATATATTTTTCCAAGTAACTAATTGGAACAAGAAAATATAT
This sequence comes from Lissotriton vulgaris, assembly GCF_964263255.1. Lineage (NCBI taxonomy): Eukaryota > Metazoa > Chordata > Amphibia > Caudata > Salamandridae > Lissotriton > Lissotriton vulgaris. Next base: position 291,131,134 of record NC_141699.1, read on the forward strand.
CAATATATTAATATCGGTAACTAGTCAAAATATCGAGCTTTTAATTTCGACTAGACATAATATCGAGTCAAAAATATAGAATAGACATAATATCGACTAGACATAATATAGACTACAAAAATATCGACTAGAAAAAATTAATACCGACTAGAATAGCAAAAATATCAAATCCAAAATATAGAATGGACATAATATCGACTAGACAGCATATAGACAACAAAAATATCGAATTTAATGTAAGTTAATATTAATATTTAATTTTTGTGTAATATAATTCTGTAGGGGGTTGTGGGTTTATAGGGAAATAGGGTGGGAAGTAATTTAATTATAATTAATTAAATATGTTATTTTATTTATTGGTATTTATTTAGAATTCATTGGTAAATTATTATTAATTAGTAATTAATTAAAATATAATTGCTAATTAATTTTAATTGATTAATTGATAAAGATGTTAATGTTGTTAATTTTTTTTCTGTAGCGGGTTTAAGGTTTATAGGGGAATAGGGTGGGAAGCAATTTTATTATAATTAATTAAATATGCAATTTAATTTGTGGGTACTTATTTAGACCTAATTGATAATTAATAATTGAACTGCAATTAATAAATTAATTGGTAATTAAATTTAATTGAATAATTGATAAATATGTTATTTTAGCAATTTATTTTCTGCAGCGGGTTGTGGGTTTATATGGGAATAGGGTGGGAAGTAATTTCATTATAATTAATTAAATATGTTATTTTAATTATTGGTATTTATTTAGAATTAATTGTAAATTAATTATTAATTTGTAATTAATTAAAATATATTTTGTACTTTATTGTAATTGATTACTTGATAATTATGTTACTTTTATTAAATTAATTTCTATAATTGGTGTGTGTTTTTAGGGGAATAGCTTGTGAAGTAATTTAATTGTAAGTAATTACATTTTTGAATAAAAAATTTATTGAGTTAAGTTTTTCAAAATACTTTTAAATTGTTAAAAATGTTATTATTAATAGGTAAATATTTAGTATTAGAAGGTAATTTTTATTATTAAATAATTTTTATTTGCATTGTAAATTGATTATTTAATATATTTAACATAATTGTAAAATATTTTTATTAATTTGTAATTGGTGTTACTATTTATATTATTTATATGTAAATAAGAAGTATTTACTTGCACTACTATTGCACTCACTGGAGTGGGAATAGTAATTTTTACCCCTACGCTATCCAACGCTTTCCCTGCTGTTGCACTCACTGGAGTTGGAATAGTAATTTAAACCCCTACACTATCCAACGCTTTACCTACTGTTGCACTCACTGGAGTGGGAATAGTAATTTTTACCCCTACACTATCCAACGCTTTCCCTACTGTTGCCCTCACTGTAAATTGTAAATTGATACTTGTATAGCACACTACTCACCCGCAAGGGTCTCAAGGCACTTGTACGAATACCGCTGTGGAACCCATCCTGGCTTTCCCTGTGAGGCGTCCACTCCTGGGCACCCCCAAGGTGGAGGCCAGGCATCCTTAGCGTTGTGGGGCCCGTTGTGGAGATTAAGCAAGCTATTGCCCAGAGTTGCAGAGTTGGACTCCATGATTGGAATAGTCACTGAGGCGAGAATTATCAGGTCCGTGGAATTTTGAGCCCAAGACCCGTCGAGGTGGGGAATTGAACCCTGGTCCCGGGCTAGACCTCTGCATCAGGGTCTGCCGCTCTAACCATTGAGCCACACTTCTCCACACTCACTGGAGTTAGAATAGTAAATTTAACCCCTACGCTATCCAACGCTTTCCCTACTGTTGCACTCACTGGAGTGGTAATAGTAATTTATACCCCTACGCTATCCAACGCTTTCCCTACTGTTGCACTCTCTGGAATGGTAATAGTAATTTTTACCCCTACGCTATCCAACGCTTTCCCTACTGTTACACTCGCTGGAGTGGTAATAGTAATTTTTACCCCTACGATATCCAATGCTTTCCCTACTGTTGCACTCTCTGGAGTGGTAATAGTAAGTTTTCACCCCTACGCTACCCAACGCTTTCCCTACTGTTGCACTCACTGGAGTGGGAATAGTAATTTTTACCACTATGCTATCCAACGCTTTCCCTACTGTTGCACTCTCTGGAGTGGTAATAGTAATTTTTACCTCTACGCTATCCAACGCTTTCCCTACTAATGCACTCTCTGGAGTGGTAATAGTAATTTTTACCCCTATGCTATCCAATGTTTTCCCTACTCTTGCGCTCTCTGGATTTGGAATAGTAATTTTTATTCCTACGCTATCCAACGCTTTTCCTACTGTTACACTCACTGGAGTTGGAATAGTAATTTAAACCCCTACGCTATCCAACGCTTTACCTACTGTTGCACTCTTCGGAGTAGGAATAGTAATTTTTACCCCTACGCTATCCAACGCTTTCCCTACTGTTGCACTCTCTGGAGTAGGAATAGTAATTTTTACCCCTACGCTATCCAACGCTTTCCCTACAGCTGCAGTCTCTGGAGTGGGAATAATAATTTTTACCCCTACGCTATCCAATGCTTTCCCTACTGTTGCACTCGCTGGAGTGGGAATAGTACATTTTTACCCCTACGCTATCCAATGCTTTCCCTACTGTTGCACTCACTGGAGTTGTTACAGTAAATGTAACCCTTTCGCTATCCTACGGTAAAAATATTGTATATGTTTTGTAAATATTATGTATATATATATATATATATGAACATCAAGGTTGATCAAGTGGGGAGCCACACCCCATAGAATACACACCATTCTAGCAGGTGGCAGAGCCGTCAGCCAGCCCAACGCGTTCCTTGTTGCCATACGCGTTTCGAGCAAAGGCTCTTGATCACTGGCATGAGGAAGTAGGAAACAGGTTTGTTAGAACAAGATTTATTTGAATAATTAGAGTCCCGCCCCAGTGGGCGTGTTTACGGGCATGCTGGTTATAGTAGTCCAAAATCATTCCCCATGACTCTCTCAGTTCTTTTAACCAAGTGGTCTGTGTCCTGCCACTCATTAAAATAAAGTTCCTTGCTGGCTCCAATGCTGTCCTCACGATGGAGGTTTCAGCTCCCCTGGTGTGGCCTTTCTACTGAGGGCAACATTCGTTTTATATATATATATATATATATATATATATATATATATATATATATATATATATATATATATATATATATATATATATATATATATATATATATATATATATGTATATATACATACATATACATATATATATATATATATGTATTTAAAATATACATATTTTTTTAGTTACATTAATTATTTCTCAATTTTACGTTTATTTAAGTATTTTAAATATGTTTAAATGTATTTAATTTAATATTGTATTACTTTTAATTTACTTTTAAGACATTTAAAAAAATCGATATTTTGACAGTCTATATTTTTTACACTCGATATTTTGGAGTAGATATATTTGTACTTACCTGTTTGAAGATAGGAAGTCGATATTTTTGCAGTCGATAGTTTTGCTTCGATATTTCGTCCTCTCGATATTTTGACTGTCGATGTTGTGTCAGTGATCCATTAATATCATAAACAAATATATCAACAACATGAACATCCATTTGTTAAAAGTAATGCCCAATTGACAACATGCAGCAAAAAAAAAATCAAAAATATTTACCGAACCAATCACATTCCAAGGAAAAACAGTTAACCAATCGAAAGCACAATTTACTATTTAGGGGTGTAAATAGAATAGACACCAAACTATCTGAGCTGCTGCTGCATCGTCTTGAGAACATGGTAGCCTGACAGAAGCAATTACAAGCTTAACTTAAGTAAGTGCACATTTATTTATTAAATATTAGCATACATGTTTAGTATGAAGATGCCTAACAATCTGCATTTAATATACATTTATGTTTAATAATTAAAAACCCTTTTGATATTGTCACTGCACATATTTTAAACAAAAAGGCTTCTACCTGCATACGCTACAAAAGAGGATACATTCTAACTTTAGTTGAAGATTAAATCCATTAATCATCCAAAACCATAAACACGTGTAACATTTTTATTATAATAAAAGTATTGCAAATAAATGTAATATAACCACTCCAAAAAATCCAAAGCTACACCAGAAAAACTATTTCTATTTAAATTATATCATTAACAGGCATAACATTGCAAAAAGGAAAACTTCAGTTGAACAATATGACATATACATATTCTATGGGGAAAACTATTAACCAGTGCAATAAATTGCCAAATTTTAAAATATTAGAAGTGCACTTAATATTATTTGAATGGATTCTATGGATGAGCCACCTCTATAAATGAAGCAATGGAGAATGTAAGAGCTAACAACCACCATGTCTCATTAATGGTAAATATAGAATTTAGAAGCATTGTACAGGAGCTAAAAGATGCATCATCCTGCTCTACAGTTCCTTCTGGCACAATTATAAAATAATATGCACCCAAAATGCCACCTCAATGAATTGCCGAAACTCACAAGCATGACCTTAAAAAGAAGAGCAGCGAGAGACAAGTCACACTGGTAAACCAAATGCTCGGCTGAATTAACATCCCACTTTCTCTCACAAACAAGAATACATCCATTATGATGGCAATAATCATGAAAACAATTAATAATGTCTAGAACAGCAAATATCATCCCTATATAAACCCAGTGTTCTGTGTGGCTAATAGATGTGACTTTTATATCAAGCCCCACCCACCTTTAAACAAATGTACACTATGCATTGCCAGTATGACAACAATGTATCATTACATTTTAACCTTCTATCAAACACACAAATGGCAAAATAACAAGAATCACTGTCAATAATCCACCAAAAATGCAATAAAAGCTTGACAAGAAAATAATTTTGTTTTTAACATGCCAGGACACACACAGTATTCCAATTTTTCCAAGACACACAAATATAAGGCTACTACTTGGAGAAATCATACCTAAATGTTGAATATGCCACTAATAGCCAATTTGGCTTTTAAGTGGAAAAAACTCCCTATCTTTTGTCCCTATAACGTATGTGGTTAACCAATATGATGTATTCCTTAAACCATCATAATATAAAGCCAACAAAGACCAAATTGCACCATTCCTTCACTATTTTGAAGGCAACAGCTGATCATATGCAGAGGTCATGGCACTGATACGTCATCTCATGTTGGCAACTGTGGTTACACAAAGTACATTAAACAAATAATCGAAAACAAACAACATAACATGAGATTGGCACAAGTCCTTAGACGTCACCATACCCTTTCTGAATGTATTGGAATGTAACAAAAACACAGCTACAGAGACCTCAGACAAAAACAGGCCCTAGCCCAAAAACTACATCCTAACATATCTAAACAAACAAGCCACATGAATGGCATGCAACCCAACAAAGTCCGCCACTTTCAACATATGTTTATTTGGAATCAATAGCCTACACTACACCCTAATGTAACCTGTCCCTCACCTCAACAACAACTTAAATAGTATATGATTTTTCAGTTCATTGTGGGGCCACCTTTATCTCAAATTAAAAACAATTTTTCCCAGCATGCAACTAAAACCTTATACGTAATAATATATTCCTTAGATAGAAAAACTAAAACGTAAGAATTTAAAAATATTATGTCTAACATCAAATACACACCTAAGTTAACATATGTTAAACTTAACATAATTCATGAAAAATGATAAGAAATTCTTTCAAAACAACCTAAGAGCAACAATGTTTGCTATTATTCAATATCTAATACAATACATATATTACACCCATATATAAATATAGCAGCCATAAACATTTATAATTAAACAATTTACAAACTAAACATCTAAGTTATCCCCATCAACTGTATTATCAATAAATACCAAAATAAATAAAAACTCCACAGCAGATAATCCATATAGTTGTAGGCCAAAAATGTAAAAGGTCACGTGTCCAAAAAAAAGTAATCAAAAAAAGGTTCCATATCACCTCCATTGATCCACTTGAAAACTAGAAAAAGTATTTAATCATTTTGGTAAACTGGCAAAAAGTTAATAAATGAAGAAACATTTCCAACACATATATTTCTATAAAAAGTAAATAAAATCGATCATCAGTGGTGTTTCTCTTGACCTATGAAGCAAAATATTATACATTCCCACTCACCACAAAAATTGTTACACGTAACCATATTTAATAAGTACACTACATATATACACCACAAAACCTACTCTCTTAAGCCAATACACACATTAACTACACAAAAACATATGTGCCCTATAGTACACCAACAAATAGTCACTAATTTACAAATAAAAACAATAAACGATACCTAAGTTCAATTGGTACATATACATAAAAGAATGATAAAATCACCACCAAACAATCTCATTGCATGAGGCAATCCATACCCGCATAAAACATATATTGGAATGCCCAGAATTTCACATAGTGCAAACAAATGTTCTTTTAAAAGCAAGTGAAGCTATAAAAGAAGCATACAATCAAGATGTGCCTGTGGACTAGATAATGGAATTGGCAATTAAATCCACAAACTTACCAAAGCAGGCAAAGATCATTGGAATATCAGTTGTGAGACAAAAGTTCCCAGCATCCTTACAGGCAGTAATCCCAGATTTTAGGAGCATTGACTTCGGTAAAATGTTTTGTGCATTAAGAAATTCAGGTCAGCAGCAATCTTGATGAAGCATAGTCTCTCTCTTGTAGTTGTAAAATCTACAAGGACAGATCCTATAATCTGATCCCGACTGGAGAGAAAATCATTTATTGGAAAGGCCATCAGTCTCGGGCTGAACATTTTAAGTCTCATTTCCATGTTCAGTGCAGCTTTCAAATAGGATGGCATTTCAATTCCTTCAGAAGATTTTGCAATTGATGCAGCGTGGCTGCAAGCCTGGACCAAGTTGAGGTCTGCTACACTTGAGAGAGATCGGGCCTGTTTCATCAGGATGGTTTTTACACCCAAATACAGTACTAAAGTGATAGCTAAGGTGTCCATCTCCACTTTTAAGTATGTGATGGCCTGCTTTAGATAGAGTGACCAAGGATTGTCTGACTTGGAGAAGATATCTTGCAAGGCAGTCTTTAGAGTGCCCGGTTTGGCTTGCTATGCCCAATAATAATATTTAAGAAAGGACACCTTGCAGTACCAAACCCATTCTACATTAATATATCACGATAAAATATTCCTGAATAGAACTGCCCAATCTTTGCTTTACCTATAAAAATACTGTTTTAGTTTTCTTTCTTGTTCCAATGAAAAAGGAACTTGCAGCTGCTGTCCTTATTGTCTGGTGGGCAGGGAAATAAAAAAGAAGACTTTGCAATTCATTAACTGTGAGAAAAGAGGCTGGGAAATTAAAAAAAGGAGATTTGAAATAAATTGCAGTCAATGCAAAAAGTGTACATCTGTGTCAATTATAAATGATGTAATATCTATTAAGAATGTTTACCCCTACGCTATCCAACACTTTCCCTACTGTTGCACTCACTGGAGTGGGAATAGTCATTTTTACCCCTGCGCTAATCAACATTTCCCTACTGTTGCAGTCACTGGAGTGGGAATAGTAATTTCTAACCCTACGCTATCCAACACTTTCCCTACTGTTGCACTCACTGGAGTGGGAATAGTAATTTTTACCCCTTCGCTATCCAACACTTTCCCTACTGTTGCACTCACTGGAGTGGAAATAGTAATTTTTACCTCTACGCTATCCAACACTTACCCTACTGTTGCACTCACTGGAGTGGGAACAGTCATTTTTACCCCTACGCTATCCAACTCTTTCCCTACTGTTGCACTCACTGGAGTGGAAATAGTAATTTTTACCCCTACGCTATCCAACACTTTCCCTACTGTTGCATTCACTGGCGTGAGAATAGTAATTTTAACCCCTACGCAATCCAACACTTTCCCAACTGTAGCACTCACTGGAGTGGGAATAGTAATTTTTACCCGTACGCTATCCAACACTTTCCCTACTGTCGCATTCACTGGAGTGGGAATAGTAGTTTTAACCCCTACGCTATCCAACACTTTCCCTACTGTAGCAGTCACTGGAGTGGGAATAATAATATCTACCCCTACGCTATCCAACACTTTCCCTACTGTTGAACTCACTGGAGTGGGAATAGTAATTGTTACCCCTACGCTATCCAACACTTTCCCTACTGTTGCAGTCACTGGAGTGGGAATAGTAATTTCTACCCCTACGCTATCCAACACTTTCCCCACTGTTGCACTCACTGGAGTGGGAAAAGTAATTTTAATCCCTTCGCTATCCAACACTTTCCCTACTGTTGCACTCACTGGAGTGGAAATAGTAATTTTTACCTCTACGCTATCCAACACTTACCCTACTGTTGCACTCACTGGAGTGGGAATAGTAATTTTTACCCCTACGAAATCCAACACTTTCCCTACTGTTGCACTCACTGGAGTGGTGGGCGCATCCTAATCACCCCCACGGGACCGCCGCACTTATGGCAGGCGGTCCCTTTTTACGTCAGGATGGCGGGCTGACAAAGTCTGCCCGCCATCCTAATGATGCCCTTAGACTTCAGATCAAAGTTTACCTTTGTGAATTGGGCCCTTAGACCTCAGATCAAAAGTTAGACTTCAGGTCTAAACTTAGGCCCATATTAGGAACGCGGGCGGACATTGTCCGCCCGTCATTCTACTGGTGAATGGGACCACCCGCCAAAAGGGCGGGGGTCCCGTTGTACATATTAGGATGCACCCACCATAGTGGCGTGCGCTTCCCGCATTTTAAGCATTCTGCCGCAATGCTAAAAATGCAATTGTGCAATTCAATGCACAACATGACAGGCACTGTGAGGTGCCTGTCATGTTGTGCATTGAAATGCAGGGGGGTACTTGTGCACCCCCCACCCCCTGGAGTCCCTGGGGGCCCGCAACAGGCCCCTGCCTGGGGACTCCACATGCCTTTCCGTGTCGGCATTTCCGCCACGGAAAGGCATTCACAAATGCCCATCATAATATGGCTGGCGGTGTCCAATAGACACCGACACCATATAAACCCTTTACCGCCCCGGCCGCAAGGCGACCGGGCGGAAAAGCGGCGGACGGTCTTTCCGTCCGCCGCGGTACCCCACGCCATGCTAATATGGCGGGGGGTCATTCAGGGTAGGATGGCGGGCGGATCGTTCCCGCCAGGCCGGCGGTGGCTACCGCCAGCCTGGCGGGGGCGATCCGCCTGCCATCCGAATGGGCCCCTTAGACTACAGGTCTAAATATAGACTTTAAGTTTAAGTTTACGTCTGTGAATTGGGGTGCAAGTGTCTAAATATCTATATTGAGCAATGCTTAAAAGTTGCAAACTCTTACTTGTCAGGATCATCTCACTCTCTTTTTTCTTATGTTCACTTATATGTAAGTGAACACCCTTCAAAATGGTCTTGACTGTGGCTGTCAGCACCCCATTGGTGAAATATTCCTAATAGATAATTCATTCCATATTCGTTTATAAGCATTTTCCATTGACTAATATATGCTTCAAGGCAATGGATCTCTCTAGGCGTCATTCCAAATGCATTCTATTTTTCCCCATTGCAAATCCTCAGTGGTACAGTAAGCCAATGTTCAAAATGTCTAAACTTGCACCAGAATCCAAATTTGGTGACTTATTAATATATGTTATTTAAATATCCTGTACCAATTTCCAGATGCCCATAAGCTATAGATCAGAAGTTATTCCAACTTTATAGAGGAAGGTGCTCTTTGACATTAATATCTTTGAATGTTTGTGATGCTGCATACTCTGTTGGAACCGAAAGTATTAGGCCAGAGAAATCTGATTCTTACTTACTACCTTACACATCTTCCTGCTGATTTAAAATGGACCTTAAAATGATCTCTAAGGGTCTGATATATGGTTAGATGTGGGGTTAAAGGAAAAGTCTCCTATATTTGTTTAAGATGTGATAAATGGTCTCCTGGAACAGGTTTCTAGAGAGAAAATCCTCCAGTAAATTTAACTCTCCCATACCATCCCTTTGTCAGAGGTAATTTCACTGAACACTTCTCCACAGGTAGTTCTGGAGGACAACATTTTGCATGCACAGTTAATTTTTTTTCCTTTCAGTCACAGGTACAGGATATAGTCATGAGCAAAAATACCATGTCTTTCATAAGTGAACATATGGATAGAGTACATTGTACTATTTAAGCAGTATATCCTATTTACATTAATTACCTAGACAAAATAGCAACATAGATGACAGACATATCAATTTTGGGCCGCCGCACTGCACATCACTTAGAAAAGATGATGTTTGACATCCGTGCTAGTCACAGATTATTTAATTGAACAAGGAATTAAAGTAAAAAAAAAATTGCATATTCCAGGTCAGCAATACATTTAAAAACGAGCATCAGCTGAGTTGTTCTTATTTGTAATAATGTAGCTTTATTAAAATATACCTTTTTAATTAATTTACTGGTCTGAACATTGCTAATTTAGCTTTTTTACTATGTTGAAGTGTATTGCTTGTTTAATTTTTACTATCACCTTTAGGGAATCTTTGTCCATGGCCTGCTATTGAGAGCAACGATGAATTCACTAAGCTTTTCTTCTCCCCTTGCAATGGACCAAATCAGCCTGAATTGTTGGAAGATTTGTTGCAGGAATCACCCAAGTCTTACTCTTACTTCCCTTTTATGATGGTTTAAGCGAAAGCACTCACACTGGATCAAGCCACAAATCTGTCTCAACCACTGCACTGTGCTAAACAAAGGCACCTTTCATTAAACACTTTATTATGTCCCATTCAGTAGCTCATATATCGGTCATTCGATCACACACAAAACAACGCATCTTACCTCAGCTTCAGAATCACAGCACATGGACTGGCCACACCCCACCAATGAATTGGTATCATTCTCGCATCACTGGCAGGATTATACCTCAACAAACTCTCTCACCCAAACAGACCATGATACTTCTGCCAAAATAGGCAACATTCTGCAAAAGAGACCTTACTTTCATTTTAAGGGCCGAAAGGAAGCATATCACCACCTCAGGAAACAGTGGGCCCGATTCACTAAGGTAAGCTGAGACAAAAGTCTAACTTTACAACTTTCAGTGTTCAGAAAAGGCATTTGCGAGTAGTAAAGTTAGACGTTTGTCTCATTTTAACTTAAGTTTTGGTCTTAAGTCTGAGAGCAAAACTTAAGTTAAACTGAGACAAAAGTCTTGCTTTACAGCTTTCAGCATTCACAAAGGGCATTTAGGAGTAGTACAGTTAGACTTGTGTCTCAGTTTAACTTAAGTTGTGGTCTTAGGTCTAACTAAGACTAAAACTTAAGTTAAACTGAGGCAAAAGTCTAACTTTACTACCTGTAAATGGCCTTTGAAAACCTGACTTTTTACCAGCTCATCAGTATGAGTTTGACTGCTCTTTCCGCAGCGCCTTGATGCCTTCCGGTAAAGCAAACTCTGACCCTGCTCGCAGGCAGGTCACTCCCCAAGCTGCTGCATGTCTCTGCCTGCATTGTTTTTGCCTAATCTTGTATTTTTCCCCTGTGCCTAACTTACTTTCTTGCCCAGACTTGTTTTTATTCCCTTGTGCCTGTCCTTGCTTTCTTGCCCAGACTTGTTTTTATTCCCCTGTGCCTCTACTTGCTTTCTTGCCCAGACTTGTTTTTATTCCCCTGTGCCTTTTCTTGCCCAGACTTGTTTTTATTCCCCTGTGCCTGTGCTTGTTTTCTTGCCTAAACTTGTTTTTCCTTCCTGTGCCCAGCTCTCCTTCGGCCCCGCCCGTTTTTCCCACCACTGCATCCCTACGGTCGAGCCCCTTGTAACCCCATTCGCTGCCCTGCTCCCGCCGCCCAGCTGCTCCTCCCTCCAGCTGCTCCTCCCTCTCACATCCCGTCATACGGAGGCCCTGCAGGGGCCGCGCCGCTGGCGTGCCGAAGGAATGCCTAAGTCACGCCTGTCTGCACCCGTCCGCGCCTGGACCGCTCCCAGCGACAGGACCCCTGAACCCCGCAAATGCCACGACGCCCGACACCACTACGATGCCAGAACCCTCTACGCACTCAACACCGGATGATCACACACCTGCTTCTGGCTGCCCTGAAGCGCACCCACGGAGATTTCTCCTGCCGGAACTGCAGCTTCACAAGCATCCGCCCCATCATGCTGCCGACCAGGAAAAAACCCAACGACCTCAGATGCATCCTTCTCAACACCCGCTCTGCCCGCAAACACGTTGTTGAACTCTGGGACCTACTCAACTCAACCTCCCCAGACGTCGCCTTCCTGATGGAGACCTGACTGAACCCCGCCTCGGCACCCGACATAGCCATAGCCGTCCCGGAAGGCTACAAGATCACCCGCAGGTACCTCACCAATGGAGCAGGAGGAGGAATGGCCATCATCCACAGGAACACGCTCAGAGTCTCGATCAACACCGACAACACCCTCAGCACTGTCGAACACCTGCACTTCCAGATCCACACCGACCCAAACACCACCCTCAGAGGAACCCTCATCTACAGACACCCCGGACCCCGACCACAGATCAGCGACTCCATCGCCATCTTTGCCAGCACACACGCCCTCGCCTCCACGGACTACATTCTCCTCGAGGGACCTGAACTTCCACCGCGAGAACTACAACAACACCAACTCCACCACCCTGATCGTCAACCTAGCCAACCTCAGACTCAGACAACTGGTCACAACACCCACCCACTCTGTTGGTCACACACTTGACCCCATCTTCTCCGCAAGCCTCCACGTCTCCTTCACCACACAACCAAACTCCACTGAACCGACCATCGCTGCATCCACTTCACCTTCAAGAAACCCAACAAGCACCACCGCACCCAACAGATGCCTCGCCGCTGCTGGAGCAAAGTCACAGAAGATCAGCTAACCACCACCCTCACCCAGAGCCCATCCGCCGACCCCACCGACCCCGACACCACCGCCCACAACCTCAGACAGTGGATCAACTACTGCGCCAATACCCTCGCCCGATTAAGAAACCCTCCAACAGTCACACCAACAAGAAAGCCAGCTGGTTCACTGAAGACCTCCGGGCCTCCACGAAAACCTGCCGAAAGCTGGAGAAGATCTGGCTCCGTGAACGAACACCGGACAGTCACAAAGCCCACAAGAACGCCACCCGCAGACACCATCACCTCATCAGATCCGCCAAAAGGGCCTCCTTTAGAAACCGCCTAGACAACAACGTGCACAACAGCAAAGAGCTCTTCAACATTGTGAAAGAACTTTCCAATACCAGCTCCAACACCAATGACGTCCCACCCTCGCAAGACCTGTGCTACTCGCTGGCCACCTTCTTCCACCACAAGATCGCAGACATCCACAACAGCTTCAACGTTACGACCGCCCCGACAACCACTGAGACCTCCGCCCCCACGACCACCATCCGCACCAACTGCCTGCTCTCCTGGACCAACATCAATGACGATGACACCATCAAGATCATGTACACCATCCACTCTGGATCTCCATCAGACCCATGCCCACACCACATCTTCAACAAAGCCAGCACATTCATCGCACCCCATCTCCGGAAAGTCATCAACACCTCCTTCGAGACAGCAACCTTCCCGGAGAGCAGGAAGCACGCTGAGATCAACGCCTTACTCAAGAAACCCATGGCGGACCCCAAGGACCTCAAGAACTTCCGGCCCATCTCTCTGCTCCCGTTCCCAGCAAAGGCCATCGAGAAAACCGTCAACAAACAAACAACTCGAGGAGAACAACGTCCTGGACCCTTCCCAGGCCGGGTTCCGCAGCAACCACAGCACCGAGACTGCCCTCATCGCCGCCACCGATGACATCAAGTCCCTGCTGGACAACCGAGAAACGGCAGCCCTCATCCTCCTGGACCTGTCAGCCGCCTTCGACACGGTCTGCCACCACACACTACGAACACGCCTCCAGAACGCCGGGATCCAAGAGAAGGCCCTGAACTGACCACCTCCTTCCTCTCTGGCAGAACACAGAGCGTCCCCCTTCTCCCTTTTCGCTCCGGAGCCACCGAAATCATCTGCGGCGTACCCCGGAGCTCATCTCTCAGCCCAACTCTGTTTAACATATGCATGGCACCGCTCGCCCATGCCGCCCGTCAGCACGACCTCAACATCATCTCATACGCCGATGTCACCCAGCTGATCCTCTTCCTCACCAAGGACCCCCACACCGCCAAAACCAACCTTCATGAAGGAATGAAGGCCATCGCTGAATCGATGAGGAACAGCCCACTGAAGCTGAACTCGGACAAGATGGAGGTCCTCATCCTCGGATCCACCCCTTCGGCCTGGGACAACTCCCGGTGGCCGACCACACTGGGAACCGCTCCAACATCCACCGACCAAGCACGCAACCTAGGGGTCATCCTCGTCTCCACCCTCTCCATGACTAAACAGGTCAACTCCATCTCCTCCTCCTGCTTCAACACCCACCACATGCTCCGCAGGCTCTACAAGTGGATCCCCACTGAAACGAGAAGAACGGCCACCCAGGCCCTCATCAGCAGCAGGTTGGACTACGGAAATGCCCTCTATGCAGGAGCCTCGGCCAAACTCCTGAGACAGCTCCAACGCATGCAGAACGCCTCTGCACGCCTGATCCTCGGCATTCTTCGCCGCAGCCACATCACACCCACCTGAGAAACCCGCACTGGCTCCCGGTCAACAAGAGGATAACCTTCAAGCTCCTCACCCATGCACACAAAGCACTCCACAACACCGGACCAACGTACCTCAACAGACGACTCAGCTTCTACATCCCTACCCGACAGTCCCGCTCTGCCGACCTCGCCCTCGCCACAGTCCCCCGCTTCTGAAGAGCAACCTCCGGTGGCAGACCGTTCTCCGACCTTGCCGCCAAGACCTGGAACACTCTCCCCATCCGCCTGCGGGGACACAAGACCTGCTGACCTTCAGAAAACTCCTCAAGACCTGGCTTTTCGAGCAGTAGCAGCATTTCCCACCCCAGGCCCTTGAGACCCTCACGGGTGAGTAGTGCGCTTTACAAATTATATGATTGATTGATTGATTGATTGATTGAAAGTTTGCGCTTTACAAGATTATTATTCATTCATTTATTCTTTGTGAATACCAAAATTTGTGAAGTTAGACTTTTGTCTCAGGTTACCTTTGTGAATCGGGCCCTCTGTTTTTCACTTATAGAAATAGACTATTTCATAACCTGGCATTAGGCCATAGTTCAATTATCATTGAAAGATACAACTGGGCATAATTCTTATTATGCAAACATGATCTTGCTCAGACCCTGATAATAGGCTACTTAAAGATAGGTTGCTTCATTTTCGATTTTCATTGCACTTATACCAACCATGAAGGAGAGTTGATTCTGAAAGAAATGTCTTACGAAAATTGGCAAAAAGAGAGAAAAGTACACAAGATAATTTAATCTTACGAACAGATGGGGAAGATGGGAATGTTGCAATTGCCCACCATTTTGCAAATACAATCTAAATTGATTGCAATTCTAAAAAAAATAAAAGTACAATAAGAATACAGTTACAATACAATTCTACCCGGTTGCAGTTTTTTATAGCTCAAACCAGAGCAAAGTCCATTGGAGCACTTTACAGCAGAGCCAGACTATGTTTCACACTTTTCTACTTTTCAGGCTCAAGGTATGTAAGAGACTTATCCAGAATCTCAGAAGGTTGAGTCAAGGCCGAAATTCAAACCTGGTTTCCCATGTTCCAAAGTCAGCAGCTTCAGCCATACTAAAATAAAAGTGTTATTTTCATTCTAGGAAAGAGCTGCTAACAACTGCATTTCACACCTCAGTATATGATTTTAAATATAGAGATGAATCAATTTAAATTTGTCTGATGGCAAAGACCTGATAAAAATGTTATAGATCAAAATATCAACCTGAACTTGTTTTAAATTTCTTTATTAACATTTGAGAATGCAATCATTACATCAGGATATATCAGCTTTTCCTTCATTCACTGTCATACATTAACAATGTCCTGACTTATATAGTCCTAAATATCATATTTCAAAAAAGCATCACATTGAGGTAACTCCCTAAACTCCCTCCCCACCCCTTTATCCCCTTTCTGGTACGTGTCAGGTTATATAGTTAGATAAGGAGATTTATCGCTGTACATAAGTCCTAGGATTACCAAGTTTAGTCTATGGAGAGAACCCCTACATCCAGGGTCCCATGGGTCCCTAGGGTCCAGTTATCTTTTAATTCCACTAATATAGAAGCCCATGCCAGGAGATTGTCATCCACCTTATCATCCGTACATACAAATTTCATTTGCACCGATTCCGCAGTTGCCCATTCACACATATCTCTATATCAACCTGAACTTATCTCAACTTACTATGTTGATTACTAAAATATCAGGGTAATCTTGTATATGGAAGAATAGATTTACGTCTCTTAACTTTACATCTGCGTACCTTGATGGCACGTTAAAAGTCAATACATGTACTATTTCAAAAGGCAGTATTTTTGTGGAACACCCTAAAAACTGAATTCGACCAGTTTTAAAATGATTAGTTTTCAACTATTTAAGACCATGATGTACTAACCCTAGGACTTCAACCCTGGACAATACCAATGATATAAAGCATATCAAACAATTACAGATCCCATCCATAAATTCTATTTCTAGTGACTGTATGGATGGGAACTCCTGATTGAAGATCATATCAAAGTCGCAATGAGGTCATGCGTAATAAGAAACTACATACCTCCACAATTTTAAACAGAAATATGTATGTTGTAATTTGGCAATTCATCAGAATTGAGGAAGATCTTTCATTCAAAGATGATTGAAAATCCTGTGAAAACAATAGCTGCTAATAATCAAAAAGTGGAATTTATTGGACGAGATAGTATCAGTAATCTACTCTCAAGGTAGCTATGACGCATCACAATAATCTGTGGGTAGCCTCAAAAAATAGAAAGTACAGAAATCAGAGACATGATGGAGATTTGTCTGGTAGTTATTGGACTTATCCTTGCAAGTTAAAGCAATTCAGGCTTACCTTCTGAGCGCAATGTTGCTACAATTAGTTGATATCTGCAAGTGGATTTAAAAATTCCCACCAACTTAAAACAATTCAGTGGATGATTTTTGGCAGTAACAATGAGCTTCTGTAAAAAAGTTAATTTTAACCAGATAATCGGTTTCTTTATAATCAAAATAGTTAAAAAATGTAGTCTCATTGTTGTAATCCTTACTTGGTACGCCCCGCCCCCCCTGTCCTCCTTCCCCTTGGTAAGTGCCAGCCTGGCATGCATGATCATTCCACAGCTGACTCCAGCTGACTGGAACCTGTGATGGTGTGCAGACACAATAAAGAAGACTTCAAATACAGTGTGCGCATCTACTTTGCAACTATGGCGACGAACAACCGTGTGGGGACGGTCAACATCATCACCCCCAATACGTACTCCAGAACAGCCTGTTATGATTATTACAAGATGAGTGCAAATCAACTTACTATTTTGAAGCACTGCTTGGCGGCCATATGAGGAAACCTTCTAAGCTCAGTAGCGACGTTCTTTTCCTTCGATAATTTCAAGTTCAAGCCTACGAGTGTGGAAGCTCTCAGCTACGTCAGAACAGACCCAGCTGTCAATGCGTTCTCAGAACAAACGAGGACTTCTGCTGATAACCTTTGCCCCACAGGATATCACAGACTGGTGTGGTGCAGAGGCGAGGCCGCTTATGAACAAAGCCCAGCAGGTCAGTGAGAGTGGCGAGCGGGAGAAATAAAAACAGCCTCAGAGGCATTGAAGTTTCAGCATGTCTGACTGAGGTGAGGGGTTCCTGGTTGCACGGCCGGCGCTGTGGGGAATGTTGCAGAGCTACAGAGATGGCGTCTAAGGGCCGTGCAAGGGAGTCATAACTCCGGGAGCCATCTCACAAGAGCACTCCTTCCTAGGTTGTTGTGTCAGATTTTGGCTATTACTGCCCAGTAAACTGTCTTCTCGTCCTGCAGACGAGCCGCGGCAACCATTGCAAAATTAAGCTCGAGTTCAGCTGAAGTTCATTTGCTTCTGCATCCGCGCACTACTGAGGGAGGGGGAGCAGCAAGCATCTTGTGAGGAGATTAACTCCTTGCCTCCCGTAATGTAGCACCGCTGAAGTGAAGCTTTACAGCGTGCGTGCGAGTGAGGAATCTATCCCCCTTGTCTCCGCTGTGGTAATTGAACAGCGAGTTGTGAGGAAGCAACCCCTTGCCTTCTGATCCTGATCGCCACTGAGGGGGAGAGACACAGAGTGATTTTAGAAGAGGATTAACCTGCCTCCCCTGCGCTTCTTCCAGTTACAAGCTGAAGACCGTACCAATTTTCCTCCTGTATTTGATACAACAGGAGTTGCCTCTCCACGCTGACAGGCACAGCAGACGAATTGGGTTAAACTTTCAGCCTGTTGCATCCTTTCACGCTGACAGGCACAGCTTACTGAGTAACTGTTGCACCCTCTCACGCTTGTCACCTTTGTCACACTGATAGACACAGCTGTCGTCCTGAATCTGGGGTCATTAGCCTAGCTCTGTAACCACTTCTTCTCTACCTCAGTGGGGGACGCACCCATACGCAGGTGGCTCACTGGACATACCCCTATTCGACATGGCAAGTACAAATATGTCGCAACCACTCCCTTTCTCAAACAAAGTGGGAGAACCGCTGCTACCGTGGAAGCAATGGTTTGGACTACTGGAGTCTTACCTAATAGCAATAGAATAGGAGGAGAGAATTTTTCAGCCATGCGGAAGCTACATACCTTGCATCATAACCTAGGAATCGAAGGGCGTAAAACCTATGACTGTATTTCAGCAAAAGCAGAGGAGGACAGTGATGATGATGAAAATATGTACCTAGCGGCAGTCAATAGACTGGAAAAGTGTTTTGGTAAAACTATAAATGTGGTGTTGGAAAGGCACAAATTCTTTTCTAGGATACAGGGAAGGAATGAGGAAGTTAAATCGTATATTGTGCTCTGAAAGGTCTAGCTAACACATGCGAATTCGAGGCCCTACAAGAATCACTCATTAGAGATTAGTTGGTAAGGTGGGGATTGAGCACACTGCTGATTGCATGGCAGCAATGAAAGGGGACAGAGATAAAAATGCAGAAGTGAATGCCATAAGCAAACAGGAAGTCAATAAGGAAGGCAGGAACAAGGGTCCCAGTGTTTTCCCTACAAGCACCAAACTTAAATGTTACAGGTGCGTAGACCTACACATATTGTGAAAAGCAGCCACTCTTCTAAGATCCCCAATGCTGCCCGGTGCAGGGTTCACCTCTAATTCACTTTGGGTTCGCTATCAAAATAATGAGGCAAGCGCTGGAAACTGGAAGATAAGAAAAAGGTTCATTTCTCATGAGGAGACCACGTCAACTGCAGACACCGGGATGTCTGAGGGTGGTGTTCTACTGGTATCTCCTTTGGATCTTCCTTTTATACAGGTTTGACGCAATGCATTTGTTTCATCAACATGGTTACATAGGTTTGGAGTCCCCGCCCCAGGCAGGTTGCCACACAAGCCCAACAGTAATTCTCTTCCCACCCAGATCAAACAGACAATCTTATCTTGCAGCTGGACCTTGCATCAAGGTTTAAAACATGTGAGACCGGTCAAATCTAAGGGTCCGTTCTGTTGATAAAAACAGGTCCCATTGTTGGTAAAAACAAGTCTTGCTGTTTGCAGTGCAATAAATCATGTTGCAAGGGTCTTTTTAGTGTTTGGAACTTGTTTGTGTAACTAGGTGTGGTGAGGGATAGAGTGTCCAAAGGTTTGCCTGCAAACAGAGATGAATGGAAAAATGAGTGTATAGCAGCAAGTGGCGCAGAGGTTTGTCGTGACAATAGGGTTTATAGCCCCCAGCACACATATCAGGTCTGGTCAGAGGGTCAGAGGGATGCTAGTAAGGGCAGGGTGAAACAAAGGTGACCAACATAGTACAAAATGGCTGTGATGGACTAAAATGACTGCAGCTTATATGCACATAGAAATTTCCACCAGACAGGATTGTGCAGACAATGTTCACAATTGTTATTTTGCTTTTAACAATCTAGCTAATTAAACAGGGTGCCAAACCAGATCTGTCACCTGCCGTAAGTGTGGAAGAAGAGGTCACTTGGCCAGGATGTGTAAAGATCACCAGCCCAACTCCGTCTTGGTCATAGAGCAAGAACCCCCACAAGATAACAAACTAGTTTTCCAACTTAAAGACAACGAAAAGTCCAATGACTTTCCATCTTGTACTATCACTTTGGGCAAAAGAGAAATGACGGTCTTCGCGGATTCATGCTCACCCTATACACTAGTGGAAGCAGAGGCATTTAATAAGTTGTTTCCCGCAGGGCAACAGTGTGTGCAACCCCCAGACATACATCCGGGCAGTTACAACGGGGACCCCATACCCCTGAAAGGCATGACAACAATGAACATAGGGTTCAAAGGGAGGAGTACAGTGGGCAAAGTCTACATTACACAGAAGGGGTCCAATTTTTGGGGTGGAAACACCAGAGGAAACTGGGCTTCAAATTAGATCCCAATAGCCCTGACCAAGTCCTGCTAGTAGACCCGTCAATGGGAGGAACATAGGTTTGCAATGAATTTCCTGAAGTCTTCACGGACAAACTGGGTCTACTAAGGAACTATCAATACTCTATCAAACTTAAAGCTAAGGCAAGACCAGTAGCCCACAAGGTTAGGCCCATACCACACAAGATGCAAACACCCCTAAGAGCAGAATTGGACAAGCTTCTGTCTCAAGGAGTCATTGAGCCCATAGAAAGCTTGCAGTGGTTGGCCCCCATTGTCCTTATGACGAAAGCGTCCAGCAAAGAAATCAGGATATGTGTGGATCTGAGGGACCTAAACAGTAACATATGGGTGGATAGGCATCCCTCGCCACGCATTCATGAGGTCCTCACCCTAATTAAGGATGCGATCTGCTTCAGTGTGCCAGACCTCTCCTTCGCCTACCACCAGGTAGAGCTACACCCCAACTCAAAGCACTTAACCTCATTCATAATCCGATGTTGGGCTTGAGAGAAGATGGAGGCTGGACAGTGAGCCCGGTCGGGAGCTTTGTGTTTGCTTCGGCGTGATGCGCTTAAAAAAGGAAGAACCGCACTATAGATTCCAGGAAAAGACTTGCAATAAAGGGCTGATAAGAAATAATTACTTTGAGGATCTTGAGGGGAAGTTGCGGAGTCAGTTATGTATTGCTGTTATTTTTTGCATGAGGCGCCACTCTAGATTCTTGGTTTCGGGCCCTCCCCCCGGACGAGAAGGCGAGCAAGCGAGAAAGCGAGCCAGCTTTATAACCGACAACACTCAACAGTCAACGAAAATATAATCACTTCGCTAACTCAAGCAGGAGATGTTGAAAGGGTTGAAGATTAACTCCCGGAAAAAGCTGCAGCGCAAGGGAGATTCGCCTGTAGAACACCGCGTTTCAGACGTACGTTGGTTGGTGGGAGGTGGCTTCCACAGCCCATAGGAACTGCCGGAGAGAGGTGGGCAGGATTACGTTTTTCTTCCGGGCCAGGTGAGACGGAGCCAGCACAAGCCCTTGCACAATCAGGAGTAGAAAGGACTCGGAGAGCTGCAGAATAATCCCCGATCCAGCAAAAGAAAAAGGAAACTTCAAAAGGCATGCAGAGGAGGCTGATTTGACAAAACTCACGGATGAATCCCCCATCCAGCACATGAGCAAAGTAAGCAGGGTCTTGGGCGAGAGGCTGGAGGGAGTTAATGCGAAAGCAGAAGGAACACAGAGAAATATTGAGGAGCAGCAGTTAGAGAACACAGAAAAAACTCCGTACATAAGAGTGGAAGAGGGGGCTGAGGGACCTTTAGAGAGACCGCCTGAGTCTATAGATCTGGTTAACCCCGTAGGGTTGATTAAAAATACAGAGGAAGAGAAAACTCTGAGTATAGAGCAGGGAGGTTGATCATCCTACTGTTTGAGGAATAGGCAGTTTTTAAAACTGATTCAACCCCAAGTTGCAAAACAAACTGTAGTCCCACGCAGCACTAAAAGAAAATCTAGGAAAATAACAAAGACATAAACAAAGCAAAATAAAGTGCAGACAGGTGGGAAAATAGAGATTGGAGAGGATCTGGAAAATTCTAAAATTAAGAAAATCCCCTGCTTGAGGTCTTTTTTCAAGATTCAACAGGTGCAGCAGCTGGCCCTAAACCAACAGGAAGAACAAGAGCAGGGTCAAGGTCAAGGGCAAAGACAAGAGCAGAAGCAACAGGCAAAACCCCAAAAACAGGGTCCAACAAGGATGGAAGATTCTCCAGCTCCTAGCCCTTCAGTTATTACAACATTAAGAAACCCACCTGAAGACTCAACTCTAACTGAGCCGACAGTTGAAAATAACCAAAGCCAAAGTAAAAAAGTTGAGTCAAATCAAAAAGAAATTAGAACTTTGAGGGCAAAGGATAAAAGTGTCAACGAGAAACTTGAAGCGTTGGAAAATCAATCGAGAAGAAGTAACCTTAGAATCCGGAATATACCGGAGGGTAGGGAAGGTACAGACATAAAGAAATGTATTAAATCACAAATGATCTCTGGAACAGAGATCAAGAGCCTAGCTGTTAGTAGTCCTATCCACAACGCTCAATGGGGTTGGAATAGTGTATCCTATGAGAGAAAAGGAGAAGTTGCTCTTTTTCTTAGTGTCCCCTCACTCACCAGGGTTGCCCCTTGGTGACATGCTTCATCATGGGGCACAGCTAGCCCCTTTATCATGAACCACGTGATTATAATATTTTTACGTAGGTACCAGATGCATGCTTAATTCTTTGCATCATTAATTTATTTAATCTTTGTTTTCTTTCACTAGCCATTGGAGCTTCTACTAGGAATGGCGAACACAGGGCTGGTCCCTGTGTAATCCTGAGGAAGTGCTAGGGGGATGCACGAAACTAGTCGACAGATAGGAATGGATAGGTACACCTGAGTATATTGACATTTGGGCACCCTATCGTTCTACCCCGGTTTTAAACAGTACCACCTAGAAGCCAGAATAAAATTGTTTATAGCTTACTAGGCAGGTAATTTTTAACAAATTCATATATTCCACTCCATCACATCACTAACTTTGCACCACACATAGTCATTATTAAAGTGCTCTTGCGTAACTCATGAGTCGTAGCACGCCCCAGTTCGTAGAGGGCTGGGAGGACCCCCATGATGAAGCATGTCACCAAGGGGCAACCCTGATGAGTGAGGGGACACTAAGAAAAAGAGTAACTTCTCTTTCCTCTCATAGGATACACTATTCCAATCCCATTGAGCGTTGTGGATAGGACTACTAACAGCTAGGCTCTTGATCTCTGTTCCAGAGATCATTTGTGATTTATCTGACCTTGGAGGGCGAGCCTAAGCAAATCCCTCTTTCTCCCCCTTGTTTTGTTGATAAAGAAATTTATTGGCACACTTCTAGAAGAATATTTCCCTTGGTGCAAGGCTCTTGGGCTGGAAGAAGATATTCATAGGGTACATCGAGACCCGTTTGGGAAAAGCAAAGAAAAGAGAAACCCGAGGAAAATATTAATTAATTTTAGAACGTACACTCTCAAAGAGAGGCTTTTAAGTGAAGCCCTGAAAACTGGATCCTATAATAAAGATGATTGGTCTTTCAGAATACGCTCAGACATTGCCCAAGTAACTCAAGATAGACAGTGGGATCTGGGGCAGCTGATGCCAGAACTAAAGTCCTTAGGGGCCTCGGTCCAGATGTAATTCCCGGCCTCCCTCAGGATCATTTGGAGGAATAAGATGTATAACATCCGTGACCCGAAAGAGGTCGAAGTGGTCCTGGAACAAATGTGTGATGAAACGCGAGATCAAACGCAGGAATAAGAGTACACAAGTAGATTGTTTTAAATTTATTGCAAACACGGAGCTCAAAGTGGGCTATCAGCAAAGCCCAAAGAAGGAAAAAGGGAGGCTTTCCCAGGGAGGGAAATGTATTTTTTTTTTTAAAACACTTGCCCAGAACACAAAAGAACAAGAAGGACGAAATAAAAATATGCACAGGAGATGGGAGCAAGTTAGGGGAAAAAAACAAAAAAAATGTCCTCAACACGATATAAAAAAGAGAGGAGAATCGGGGGCCGGCAGACGGAGCTGGGAAGGTCAGGCAAAAGGTAAAAAAAAATGAAAAAAGATCTGAAATATGTGAAAATAATATCATGGAATGTCAACGGTTTATGAACTAAAAGTAGGAGGAGGAGAATATTAGAGTATTTGAAGATAATAGACAGCGAAGTTATAATTCTTCAAGAGACTCATCTGTTAAAAAAAGAATGGGAAGAAATTATAAAATAATTACACTGGGTTGACTCATATATATGCACAGATCATGATTGTGTTATTAAGGGGGTTACCATACTATTTAAAAATATCACTAAAAGCAAGGGTGGAGTCAGCAGAAACAGACCCAAAAGGTAGATGGGCAATAGCCAAAGTAAGGATACTTAACGAAGTCTTTACGGTAGCAGGATATTACGGTCCGAATACGGATGATCCAGCTCCTCTACAATCCTTATATACATAATTACTTTCAGCATCCACCCCATTAATTGTAGGAGGGGACTTTAATATTATCCTTGACCCAAAGGTGGACCGGCTCCCTCGAGGAAGACAAACTAGCTTGCCAAAAAAAAGGGACTGGCTAGGGCTATGCATGAAGGATCTAAGTCTAGCTGATATATTGAAGGAGGACATTCAAGAATAAAAAAACTCGGTATACAATCAAGGATTGACTATTTTGTGGTAGACCAAGGTCTAGTTGAAAGAACTCTGAAGGTAGTACACATTCCAGCACACCTCTCGGATCACTCAGCTGTTCAGATCATAATAAATCTGAGGGATAGTACCCTAGGCATAAGGTGGACAATGGATTGTACCATCCTCTCAGATCCTGAGATTATCAAACAGCTTAAGCAAGAAATAGATTCATATTTCGAAAATAATAAGGAGGGCGTCTCAGTACAGATCGCATGGGATGCGTATAAAGCAGTGATTAGGGGAAAAATCCTTAGCTTGGCAGCGTATAAATTTAAGGGGGTTAAACAGAAGATCTATAATCTAGAAAGAAACATCAAAACCCTTGATTCACAGATTTTAGCTGAAACAATACCTTCCAATAGAGAGCGCATGGAGGAGGATAGACTAAGACAAAAAGGATATCTAACAGAAATGCTGGAAGATAGAGTAAGAGAAAAATGGGAGGCCAGCAAACTGGCCTATTAAGAATATGGGGAAGGATGCGGAAAAATGCTAGCATGGAAAATCAAGACTGATCAATCTAGAAACAAAATAGCTAGCATCGACCCTCGTAATGCCAATGGTCCCAGCTCAGAAGAAGCCGTAATAAGACAAGAGTTTACAGCCTTCTTCGCAGATCTTTATACCGAAGATTGTAATCCTAAAAATGATGAAATAAAGCTATTTTTGGATACCGAGAACATTCCAGCCTTAACCAGTGAGGGGAGAAAAGAACTTAACGCAAAAATAACAAAAGATGAAGTGGAGGAAGCAATAAAACATCTTAAGAGAGGCAAAGCTGCTGGTCCAGATGCCCTCCCAAATGAGTTTTTCAAAAAACTGAAAGAATCATTAGTTCCTCCTTTAACAGCTCTTCTTAATAAACATTTTTGGGAAAAAGGTGATCTCCCAGATTCATGGAATGATGCTACAATCGCCATCCTCCTAAAACCAGGCTAAAGCCCCAGAAAGTGTGAATCATATCGCCCAATCTCCATCCTAAATTGCGACTATAAAATCTATGTGCAAATTATGGCAAAAAGATTGGGGAAAATAGCAGGTCCACTGATTAATAATAATCAAAAGGGCTTTGTGGCAGGAAAACACCTACAAGACTTAACACACGAACTAATCGGGGCAATTGACCAAGCAATTAATGAAAATCTTCCCCTATCCATAATTACCATCGACGCGGCTAAAGCGTTTGATAGGGTTAACTGGGCATATTTAAATGAAGTATTGGAAAAATTCAATCTGGGCTAAAATTTCCAGAGTATGGTGAGTAAGATTTATAGTTCTCCTAGGGCAGACATTTTAATAAATGGTAACCTTACAGAAAACATCCAAATAATAATAATAATAATAATAATAATAATAAAAACATTTATTAAGCGCATGGTTACACAAAAAACAGTGCGTCCCCGCGCTGTGAATGCATTCCTTCAGAACTCCAGAGAAGACCCTCCCAAACAGGAAGGAAAGACCAAGAGGCAGCTAATACAGCTAGATATTGGGGAACAGATGTGTCTTTAATTTAAGCCTAAAACGCGATTCCGAAGGTTCCATCCGAAGTTCGGTTGGAAGTTCATTGACGAACCTCCCTAGTGTTGTTTCTTGCCCACCCAAACCTATGGCTTGGACTGATCACTATTTGATTGAAATACAGACTTCTTTGAATGGGGCCCCTTTCAAAAGTACGATTCCTGCAATCTTCAAACGTCCCTGGAGGAAACTGAGGCTGGCCGACTTCCATCAGCTTTTGGTGCAACACCCGCCTGATCCTCCTACAGACGTTTCCTCGGGGTATGATTACTTCTGTGACTGGTTGACTCAGGCATTGGATTTTCTGATTCCAGCTGGATGGAGTAAAACTCGTCCTGGCCCATCTAGTCCGTGGTATGACGACTCTCTTAGGCTTCTTAAGACGGCATGTAAGAGGGCAGAAAGAGCCTGGTGCAGGACATATGACTTTGTCCTCAAGCAGAGTTACCAGGCTAGTATTAAGCTCTACCATCGTGCAATCTGCAAGGCCCGGGCCTCCTTCTACGCTTCAGAATTTAAGAAAAACCCTAATCCCACCAAACTTATTTTTGAAGTCATT
The DNA here is from genome assembly GCF_964263255.1 of Lissotriton vulgaris. Classification (NCBI taxonomy): domain Eukaryota; kingdom Metazoa; phylum Chordata; class Amphibia; order Caudata; family Salamandridae; genus Lissotriton; species Lissotriton vulgaris. Next base: position 291,158,051 of record NC_141699.1, read on the forward strand.
AAAGACCTGACTAGTAGGAAACAAGCAGGCATGGAACAATGCTCTCAATCCCATTGTGAAGAGCTAGCAGCTTTCTTTGTGGAGAAAGTGGTGGCTATCTACCGGTCTTTTCCTTCTTCAACGAGTCCAAATAGTGATTCATGTCCCACACATCTGATTACTAGGCCGCTCTCATTAATACCTGAGCCATCTCAAGAAGAGTTCAAATCTTTAGTCTTGAAAGTAAAATCAGGGTCACCCGCGGACCATTTGAGACCTGCACAATTTAATGAATCTGCTGAATTCTGCCTTCCTCCTTTGCTTGACCTTGTCAGGTTATCTTTTTCCTCTGGGATTGTACCCGTCAAATGGAAGCAGGCCACGGTCATCCCGATCTTAAAGAAGCCCACTCTAGACCCGACTAAGCCAGAACATTATAGGCCCATCTCTCTTCTCCCCTGGATCTCCAAGCTGGCTGAGGCCCATGCCAACAAAATCCTATCTTGTCATCTACAAAATCTGGGCGTCTTAGATCCATCTCAGAACGGCTTCCGCGCAGGCCATAGTACAGAGACAGCTCTGTTAGCGATGGTAGAACATCTGCGGAAGTTGCTGGACTTAGGGCAGATGGCGGCACTGATCCTTCTGGATCTCAGTGCCGCTTTCGACACTGTTTCCCACTCTGTCCTTCTCCAACGTTTAAAAGAGGCTGGTGTGGAGAGCACAGCTTTGAAATGGTTTCGTTAATTTCTGGCTGAGCGTACTTTCAAGGTTTCTACTCCTCCATTCGAATCTGTTTCTCGCCACATCCCTCAAAGGGTCCCGCAGGGTTTGGCACTTAGTCCGACCCTGTTTAATTTATATGTGCAGCCGCTAGCTGCTGTTGCTAAAAAATGGGGTTTAACCATGGTGTCATACGCTGATGACACTCAGCTAGCGGTGGCACTAAATGGGGACTCGATGATTGAAGCCTCTAAGTTCCAGGCAGCCCTTAAGGACGTGGCTAGTTGGATGACAGATAACTGTCTCCAACTTAATGCTTCTAAAACCGAAGTCCTAGTCCTGGGCAAACAGGCTCATTTATGGGGAGACTACTGGTGGCCAGTGGAATTGGGCCAAGCACCTACTCCGGTGACAGAGGTAAAGAATCTGGGCATTTGGCTGGACTCAAACCTATCATTTACCTCCCATACGAAAAGAGTTGCGGGGACCTGTTTTGGGGCTCTTCAGAGCCTTAGACCTATTTTTAAGTTTTTCGATACCTCTACTAGGCAACTCATTGTCCAAGCTGTGATTTTGTCCAGATTGGACTATGCCAGCTCCCTTCTTCTAGGTGTCAACCAAGCTGAACTGACTCAGCTTCAAAGCGTGCAGAACGCGGCAGCCAGAATGTTGGTCGCCTTGCCTAAATTTTGCTCTGCTAGGCGTACCATCTCCGATCTACATTGGCTACCCGTTGGGCAGAGGATTAAGTTCAAAGCCTTGTGCTTGGTGTTCAAGATCCTAAAGGCTGCCTCGCCCCCCATTCTTGCTCAAGCTATCTCCTATTACACCCCGGCCAGAGCATTACGCTCTACTGGACAATTCCTGGCTAAGATTCCTCGCTTTAAAAAAGCCAGAATTGGCGGCCGTTCTTTTGGTGTTCTGGCAGCAGGACTTTGAAACTCACTCCCTGTTAACATTCGTTCCATTCCCGACCTGCTGCCTTTCAGGAAAGCCGTGAAGACATTTCTCTTCACCTTGGTTTAATAGTATTCTGTTTTTGGTATGGTCCTCCACTGTGTTGTGTTGTTCTGTCCACCATAGCGCTGGGACGCCACTTGGCTGCGGCAGCTACGCGCTTTACAAATAAAATAACATAACAAAATAACATAACATTCCAGTATTTGCTTGCTAGGAACCTAAAGGACCGTCCTCCCATCCGTGCATATCTATACGAGGGACCACCATCTGCATGCTGCCCATGGATCTCAACAACCGTTTGGGACGATATATGGTCATCATACTCTGGAGGTAAGTGGGGCCACGTCCATGTGCGATGCGGTGGGTAATGCACAAGGTTTTAAACCGAATGCGTTCCTGCATGGGAAGCCAGTGCAAGATTTGAAGAGCACGCTTCCCAGATGACTTTCTAGGTAGTTTCAAAACCAACCTAGCCGCCGCATTCTGGACACATTGGAGTTGGTTCAGGCCCTTTTTGTTAAGGCCACAGAGCAATGAGTTCCCATAATCGAGATGAGGAGTAACTAAGGCATGCACTAGGGTTTTCCTTGCTTTGATGGGGAGAAGATCAAGGATCTTACGAAGAACCCTTAGTGTGCCATGGCATTTCCCAGCTACAATCCCCACGTGTTGAGAGTAAGAGAGGTTAGATTCTAGAAGTACACCCAGATTTTTCACCGTCTCAGATGGAATGGGCATAGTACCCAAATCAGCTGGCCACCAGGCTGAGGTCCAGACGGAGAGAGACGGACCAATTACCAAAATCTCCGTCTCATTACCATTAAGGCGAAGACAGTTATTCGTCATCCAGCCAGCCAATGTCACAAGACAGGAGGAAAAGTTCTCTGCTGCCACAACTGGGTTATGAGATAGTGTAATCACCATAATAAAGAGAGGAACAAAACAGGGGTGTCCCCTTTCCCCCCTTCTTTTCAATCTATACATTGAACCTGAGGCAGAAAGTCTCAGAAACCACCCGTTAATACCCTCCTTTTCTTACCAAGGCTGGGATAAGTGGAGAAGTGTGGCTCAATGGTTAGAGCAGGCAGACCTCGATGCAGAGCTCTGGCCAGGGACCAGGGTTCGATTCCCGCCTCGGCGGGTCTCAGGCTCATTAATTCCCCAGACTGGATATTTTCGCCTCAGTGCCTATTCTGATCATGGGTCCCACGCTGCAACTCTGGGCAATAGCTTGCTCCACAACGGCCCCCACAACGCGAGGGATGCCTGATCTGCACAATGGGAGTGCCCAGGAGTGGACACTTCACAGGGATAGCCAGGAAGGGTTCCCTTGCTGTATTCGTACAAACCCACTGCGGGTAGCTGTGCGCTATACAAGTACAAAAACATTTACATAAGAAGGTTGCCCTCTATGCAGACGATCTTATGATCTTCACCAGGGACCTGAAGTGAGTCCCTTAGTGCAACAGAAGACACTCTCTACAACTTCGGGAAAATCTCAAGTTACCAAATTAATCAAGCTAAAACCGAGACTAAGAGTCGGAATGAACTCACAACTAGCCCTTACAACAAGGATAAACTAAGATATTTAGGCATAGATCTTGTTAAAGACCTGGATAAAGTAGCTCAAATTAATTTCCATAGAATTGAAGGGGAGATAAGAAAGTTGCTAAAAGTATGGATAGGTTTACCTTTGACGCTACTGGGCAAGTCGAACATAGTAAAAATGTCTATCATCCCGAAATTCACCTTTGCTTTAAGCGTTATTCCATTGGATTTTAAGAGGGATACAATAAAAAACAATTCAGGGAGAACTTATAAGTTTAATTTGGTCATCAAAAGGATCTCGAATTGCATGGAGCAAAATAAGAAGGAGAAAAGAGCAGGGGGAATTGCCAGCCCCGATCTTCTGGAGTATTGTAGCGCCTTCCAATTTAAAGCTAGTAGAACATTACTAAACACATACGACAATTACCCACCATATCTTCAAGCAATGACCTAAAAAACCAGTCATTTTTTATGTAAATTCGGTCATCCGATATACTTCAAAAAGGTGAAGCTAAAGACTTTAAAATCTGCCTCAAAATTATGGTATCACATAAGGTGCATTCTGCATATACCATATTACAGTGACCTGGCTCCCATATGGGACTCACCGGGCACACCAGAGTGCCTTAAAGACAAACTTGCACTCCCCCTTAAAGCAGCCGAAATAGAAGAGTGGGGACAACTGATGTCGCAAAACAAAATAATTGATTGGGAATTACTATCCTTAAAAACTAACGCATAATTACCAAAACTCTCAAGCTGGGTAAAATCATTAAAAGAAACCAGAAGAGGAAACCTAACTTTAGAGACTGAGATGCAAAAAAAGGAACCTTTTCATAAGGAAATTTCCCATTGGTATTGGGCCCTCATTTCAGCAGGGGAGGAGAATGTCCAGATTCCAGAGAAGATCTGGGGGAACGAACTGCCGACGCTGGATGTAAAAAACTCATGGCAAGTATGTATGAAAAATGTTGGTCAATTGTAACATCTGCTGCCTTAAAGAGGAACCATCTATTCACTGTTCACAGAGCCTACTGGACCCCGAAAAGACTATCCAAATTTAACGGGGCCACAGTGAAGAGTTGCCCAAAGTGTGGACTCTATAAAGCTGATGACCTACACATGCTTCGGCAGTGCCCCCTCCTTGATGGTTTCTGGAATGAAGTGGGTAAGACACTAAATGAAGTATTAGGAATACGTCTGAATGTAAGTATCGTTTTGGTCATTTTTGGGGTAATGGATTCCAATATTTCATAAAGGTTATCCAATTTGCAAGAAAAATTACTATTCTTATTAATATTATTGGCCAGAAGAGAAATCTGCGTGAAGTGGGTAAGTGCAGCCCCTCCTCTTCATGGAGAATGGCTGGCATCAATATTAAAAATTTATAAATTGGATAAAAGGAAACTGCCCAGTAGAAAGTACAAATTCTGGGAGATATGGGAAAACTATCAAATTGGTTAATATTGTCTAAGGGTTTGGTAATTTGAAATGATAATGGTCGGCTCAACTCTCTTTCAGTCTAATCATTATGCGATAGCAATATGAAATCAGGTGAAGGCCTGTTAGAGTTGCCAGGATGGCTAGCTCAACCTCCATCTGTAATACCTTCAGAATAGTATTGGAAATAAGGGGTGCCTTTCTTCTTTAAAATCACAGGGAATCTGCCTAAACTCAGATCCAAGGCAGAGACGGAATAGAACTAAGAAGAAATGGGCCCCCGAAAACTCCTTACTAACACTATTGCAAAATGAGGACAAGAAAAAAAAAACCTCATTCATAATCCATCTGGGAGCATTCCAGTACAAGCGCATGTCCTTTAGATTGGCCTCGTGAGCCGCTGTCTTCCAAAGGATCATGCAACATGTACTAAAGGAAATTCAGTGTACCATGTGCTTCCAGAATGACATCCTCATTTACGGAAGAGACCTGGAGGAGCACAACAACATTTTGAGGGTAGTACTGGCAAAACTAAAAGTGGCAGGTTTAACCTTAAAGAGAGACAAGTGTCGCATTGGGGTAGGGTCTGTTGAATATCTAGGCCATACCATATCCCATGATGGAATTAAACCTAAGATTGACCTTGTAGAAGCCATCCAAGGAACTGCTGCTCCGGGGTGTGTGGAAGACTTAAAGTCGTTCTTGGGGTTAGCAGAATACTATGCTAAGTTTGTCAGAAATTATGCTTGCATAGTTGAACCATGAATGGCTTTACTCAAAGCAAGAACCCCTTTCATATGAAGCAAATATTGCCAAGCGGCGTTCTTCGCAGTGAAAGAGAGAGTTGGACAGATTCGACCCCACCAGGTCCATGGTCCTATATACTGATGCGAGCAACAAAGGGTTGGGTGCTAGTCTCACCCAAATTGTCAACAGCAAGGAACAAGTGGTGGCGATCGCTTCTCGCACCCTTAAAGGAGCAGAAGCTAATTACTCCGTAGTCGAGAAAGAAGCATGGGCCATCAAACACTTCCGCTTCTTTTTGTGGGGCATTCCCTTCACTGTGAAAACCAACCATAAACCCCTCATGTATGCTGCGTTCACCACTAAGGGGTCTGAAAAGACTACACCCAGGATAGCAAGGTGGATCTTAGGGCTGGAAGGATACAATTACGTTGTTAAGTACATGCCTGGTTCAAAAGAAGTGGTGGCGGATTTCCTCTCTCGCTCACCTGTGGAGGTTGATTACTGTTCATCTCATGTTGAAACTGATGATGTAATTTTGAAGGTGTCTTGCCTAAAAAAAGAAGAATGGGAAGAGTGTGTATACAATGATGAGGAAATGAAAATCCTTAAAGATCTTATTGTTAAAGGGTGGCCCAATGAGAAATGTAAAGTTGCCCTTTCAGTAGGCAGGTTCTGGGACGTAAGAGTGGAACTAAATATATATGAAGGGACAGTTTATAGGGGAGAGAAAATTGTCCCACCCATAGCACTTAGACAGAAAATTGTGGACCTTGCCCACATTGGCCACCTGGGGCACAGCCTCACCAAAAACAAAATAAGATTGGACTACTGGTGGCTGGGGATGGATACCATGGTGGAGAGAACTGTAAGGGACTCTCTTGAATGTAGCCGCTCAGACAAAATACAACTAACTAGAAAACCTCCCCTGTCCCCGGTCACAGTGCCAAACAAACGATGGTCAAAACTTGCACTGGACATTATGGGGCCCCTCAACCTCAAGACATTGAAGGAACGCTGCAAACTAAGGACCTCTGTAATTTAATCCAGGGGCCCCATGGGGGATTAGAGAGGGGTATATGGAGTACGTCCTCCCAGTGGATACTATATAACAAAAATACTCCAAATGCACCCTACCAAGGAGCAAGAAAATTCATAGTAGGTTGTGCTCGTAGGGAGAAAAGGGGAAATCTATATAAAAGGAGGGATTATACACTATACCAGTAGGGATGTGTCTGATATGTTAATCATATCAGTGTGGATGGAAGGGGGGGCAACACTAGTTGTTTCTAGTTACCCTCACACACCCTAGTGGTGTCATGCTCCATCATTGGGTCACCCCGACTCCTACAGGTCAGGGTGGGCTCGACCACTGTGTTGGGAAGCTCTTGTAATAATGAAGGAAGAGGGGGTATATATAAAATACCTCAATCAGACCCCGGTATCCCTTTATTCATGGGTCTGGTTGGGTGGTTAAAAATAGAATAAAAATAGGGTTTATAAGGATTTTTATGGTCCTATGACCCTAGTGAAGTGCCGACATGTTTCAGTCCTTAAGAGGCCATAAAGGTCCCGGACTTTCTTCAGGGAAAAATGCAATAACCCCCTTATGTGTGGGGATGCTAAGTTAGGGGAATTCCCTACTCTATTAATGTGGCGAGGGAAGAGTAGCTTCTCCTCGTGTTCGTGTAATTAAGTTAATTCGAAATGCCAGGCTCCATCCAAATTATGTTGGGCGTAGGCATCACAGTGGGCGGGACATTAGGGCATGTTGCTCGATCAACAGCTACAAGCCAGCGGACGGGTCCGTTTATTTTTCGGGCAGGGTTTGTCCTCTGAACAAGACAGGTACAAGACAGATATGACGCCAACAAACACACAAAGTCTAGCACTTCAAGTAAGGGGATTGGGTCTGCGTAGATCTTCCTAAAAAACTTAGGAGGGAGTTCACAAGATTCTCAGAACACATAAAGGTAATCAAGGTGGGAAGGAATGTAGTTACGCTGACCAATGGACAAACTTGGAGCATGGACAGAATTGTCCCACACATGGAGGCACTCATCCGACAGGCCAACACTCCCATGGGGGGCAGTGCCAACGTAGCCCGTAGGAGATCAGTAAGACCTACGAATGTATCGATGTGAGCGAGAGATTATTGTTTCACATAGTTCTTATGATTGGTACCGCAGTGTATGGTGGTTGGAATTCCCCTCAACCTTTGCATGTAGTACTGTTGTATTTTGGATGCAAGCTTGTTTTCCCTGGTACCCCCTTCCCTTTCTTTTCCTTCCCTATGTAAGGAGATGTGTTGTAATCCTTACTTGGTACACCCCGCCCCCCCGTCCTCCTTCCCCTTGGTACGTGCCAGCCTGGCATGCACGAACATTCCACAGCTGACTCCAGCTGACTGGAACCTGTGATGGTGCGTAGACGCAATAAAGAAGACTTCAAATATTACAGTGTGCATCTGTTCTTTGCAACACTTATCTTTTCATTTATTCTAATTCATTTAGTTAATATTTAATTGATTTTGATTTATTTAGGCATGATGTTTGTCTATTATTCTATTTTATTCATGTTTTATGTTTTATTTAACCGTCTAGGCAGTGTGTGCATTTTAGTTTTAGGACACTTATGTTTTTAACAATAATGTAATAATTTATTGTAATTTTTTGTGCTTTCATGCCTCAGACAATTGGTGCAGAGTAAAGCTTTTCATAGACCTGGCCTTTCTCATTATACAAACCCTATGAATAAAAACTGTAGCTCTCTTTAGTTCACTAAGTAGTAAGATTGTCAAGAAAGATAGTTCTTTGTGCAGTAAAGATCTGACATTGTAGAATATAGAATAAATGAGCTGCGATTGACAGAGATGCACCATTAGTTAATTAGCCGTTGGAAGCACACAGCATGCTTTAAGGAAAAAATGAAAGTTATTTTTGATCCAGCTGTGTAAATGAGTTATATGAGGAAATAAAAATTGAATAAGGATACCGGTTAAACAATTAGTCAGCATTTCAGTGAATCTAGAAAAGGTACTAATTTGAGTGGATATTAACCCCTTGCATACTGATGACGGCCCCATCCGTCGTGCACTACGGCGCTCGTGTGCTGATGACGGCTGGGGGCCGCCATAAACCCGCCCACTTGCGATTTTGCCGCACAGGCGCAGAACCGCAGCCGCATGCAAGGGGTTAAATATCCAAAGAAATGGCTTGAGAAAACATAGTTTGAGTTAAACAAAGGAAATTAAAGCATTCTCAGTGAAGTGTTAGAGTTACCACAAATATTCAGGTCGACATTACATTAACCTAAAATAATGTTCATCAGGTGAGAGGCTAAGAAAACTGGAAAACAAATCAAATTATGTTCCATAAGGACAGCTCTCTCAAGGTGCGGAATATACAGTTGAAGTAAACTAACAACATGTTTGATAACTGTAGGATCTTAAATAGAGATGCAGTAACATACCATGACTACAATTCCAGTCAAAGGACATTGCAATTCCTTCTTAAAAAATAACGTTAGCAATCCAGTCTGTTATAGGTATGTGAATCATGCATTAACAAATGTTTATCGAGAACTAGAAGTGGCTTTTGTTAGGATTTAATTAAACATAGGATATCAGGCGATTTGACTGCTGTATATTGGAATATCATAACTAGAGAAACTGCCTCACTGCAATATTGTTTACAAATGTATTGCTCAATTGGATGTATATTTTGTATTATTGACTCCAATAAGACAATGTTTTATAAACAATATTTAAGTCACAATGTTGCTGATAGATGGTATTTTGATTACCATATTTTGGTAGAATTCTCTAATTGATAAACTGGAGTTCAGGGAAAAGCCAGACATTAGCAACCGGTGAATCGCAACTATTTATCACATTATTGAAATGATAGGAAAATGCAGGGGGCAATTTAATGTTTTCTTTCCGAGCAAACAGAGAATTTTTTTTATTTAAATGGTGAAATTTGGATCACATAGTAACCCAAAGGAAAATGTTCACAGCAATCAAGGGAATAGATAAACACATTTAGACAATGTACCTAATAAAATCAAAACACAGGTTTGATGCATCATATGAGATGATGATGGGGAGGTACTTGTCAAAATAAACAGAACACAGGAAATAAGAAACGAAGCAATAAGCAATGCACAGGTAATAAAAGTGGTTAAGAAATTTAAACGTTAAGGAAAGTCTAAATAACTCCAGTTGTTAATATAGTAGTACATTTCCTCATTCCTTACATTTTCTCAGTACAACTCTTGACACTTCTTTCATTCTCTGTGAGACACTTCAGTAGTGTATCAGTGACAGTTTGAAAGGTATTATATTTTCATAACTTAATGCCTCTTTTAATGTTTTCCACGAGGAACATGTTGCCTGATGTAACACCACTAAACCATAGCAAGCCAAACAAAGTCCAAACATATGAGCACTGATTCATGAGTATATGGGTGCATATTTGCCAGGGTCAACTGCCTCGCACAAATAAATAGCTGGATCTTATTTGGCACTAGGTCTTCACAGACATACAGGGCCTGGTTTCTGTCAATTGGAGTGACAGGCAGGGAGTGGGGATACTATATTTGCACTTTTGACCTGGTCCACATGGCTTAACAAAGCAGCAGGACTGCAGCCACTAATCTGTTATGCTCTCATAAGGTACATCTGCAACTGAGGCAAAGACCTGCTGAAGGCAGCAAACGTCTGCCTAAATTGTCATGATACCTATGGGAGAGCACTGGCATGCAGGACATCAAATGGCCCCACATGTCAGTGTTTATAAATACATTTCCAGTCCTAATTGTGTAATTATGTACCCTACTGCCAATATATTTCATGGGCCATGCTGTACACACAAATTCAGTTTGTGAATGTGTTCTTGTGAAAAATCAAAATCTTAAGAATTTTCTCTATACTGCAAAATACTTACATGAATCGGGTCCAATGTGCAGGTTTAGTGTACATGACCAAACCAGAATCAACAACTTTCTGGTTTTGTTTTTACCTTTAAAGGCCTTTCCTCTGTTTGTGGTCTCCCTGTGCAATGGTAAATTTGTAGTGATGTTTTCTAACGATTTGCTGTATCAAGTTTGCATTCAATCTTTTACACAATAGCCAATGTGCTCAAGTCCCAACTTTAATAACATTTTAGTTATTCATGCAGTAATACATTTCCTCACACGTTGATAAATTGCAACTTTTGATACCCAATTCATTGCATTTTTTCCATAGGAGGAGGGTAGGAGTGCAATTCCTTTCTGGTAGAAAATATCTCAACTTTTGGTACAATGCCGTACTAGAGCAAAATGAAAGTGCAAAACCATTGTGTGGTTGCATTTCAATAAACTAGCATTATTGATCTTCAGATGTGTTTCTTGACTTATATGGTCCTTCCTCTCTTTCTGGTTGCTTTAAAATATGGGTTGCTCTTAGTTTGGCCTTCATAAAAAAACACACTTCATAGTCACACAAGTAAAACACCTAAAGGGGCAGAGGAGTGTTCCCACTTCAAACCACACTGCTCCAATAGAAAGCCTCATATAAAATGAGACTAGCAAGAATTGAAAGTGTGTCATATAATGTATGCCATAACCTCAATTCACCCCATAATTCCAGAGGTAGTGGAAGTGAATTACCCTTCATGTGACTGCTGTTGACCCTTGTCCTTGCCTATTTTCCGTTTCTGTGGCTGAAGTTATGACCCCTGAACCAAGGGGTAGGTATAACAGTGTCAGCTAATACAGGAGTGAGCTATGGGTGCAGCTACAACCCTTTTAAATTCAAATTGACGCATGTTAGAGTAAGTAGACGTGTCTGTATCCCTTATTGGTTCTACCACATCACGTACAGACACAGGAGGCCAAGAACACAGGAGTCAAGAAATAAAATGGAACATTTCACAGCAAAATTAACCACTGGCTATTTTATACATTCACAACTACTTGGCCACAGTACACCTCAGTAACTCGCGCTCACCCTAATAACTGGATCACAGTCAATAACCAGATATCCTCTAAATCACCAGAGCATACCTCAGATGCTGAATCATACCCCAACCGCTCAATCACACCAAAAACCATCAATAACACCACAGCTTCTTGATCAAGCACCAGAACAACCTGAAACCATTGATTCACACTTCAACCATTCAATAATTCTGTCACCAATAAACCATTACTCAACCACCATGCCATCGCTAAACTATTGGACATGACCATATTCTTTCAAGACTTCAAAGACCATGGCACACACATATGTTCTTCCTGACTGCAACCATACAGCTAGTGAGATTAGTAATTAGTTAATTTATGACAGTGATGTATCAATAGCTATACTCCAGGTTGTGATCATTAAGGACAATGTATGCTAGTTCCCAAGAGCCCACTACAAAATGTTAAATTCTTACTTTAAAATGAACGCTATCACATTCTAAAAAGCTACAAGTTAAACCCATGCTGCTCTTAGACGATACCATTGAATACACATTCCAGGATGCCTAACTACTACACATATTGATGAACCTTTCCTCCTACACAACAATCACAATAACAACAGAAAAATAATCATATTTGCAACTGAAAACAACCTCTTAGGACAAAGCTAATGTGAAACGTGAATGACAGAAGTTTTAAAATGTGCCCTCCACCGTTCACACTGGATACACCATACAGGGCGTATATCATAATACCATCATATCTTTAATTTGCGCACTGCTGCCTAGTAAGAAAAGTGCAACATATTTTGAACATTCAAACCACATTAAAATAAAAACTAACAACTACTCTCTGTAAGCAACTATAATAGATTTTGAACAGGTATTGCTGCAAACAAAATGGAAACTATACACACACACAAACAGCCATACAATACTGCTATTATAACTTCAACCAAACCATTTAAAACATCTAAAAAAATCTGTGCTAAGTGTATAATACTCCGCAAACACCCAGTTTGCTTTTAAAATGAAAATGTTAGTAGCCCTAGCATATGTACCAGTCAAAGATGTAGCTAACCTTTACAACATGCTAACAGAATGCCCATTTTACCAATGTAATGAGTAAAAACGAGAGGCCTGATTATGAGTTTGTTGATGGTACAGACGTAACGCTGTGGCAGTGGGACTGAGTTCTCCGATGAGCACGCAGCCTCCCAGCCTGCTGCATTTCGACTTTCCCACATGGCTTGTGGTCATACTACGGCAGAGTACAGATAGTGGTATGTGTGGCTGGCGGAGGAACTGGCAGCACCTCCTCTATGGTCTGCTACTATATCTCCGTCCCCCACCACAGGAGCACAAATGTTGGCGGTAGCCACGGTCCTGAGGTGGTCATCCTGCCCTGCCTGTAATCCAGTGGTCGGACCAGCAGGGCAGCGGGCGGTCGGACCACCAACCATAACAAGGTCCTAAGTCTCCTAATGGACTACTCTGAAGACACTTGAGTTCAACGGCTCAAACAAGCGAAAACCAACAATGAATTGCAAGGATGGCTCAATGCCCTCCAAGCCACATTAGAATAAACTCATCGAACACTATTACAAGAGCATAGAAGTTCTTCAAAAAGAACAAGCAACTATTAAGAATAGGACAACCAAAAACCAAATCAAACCCAAACAGACCAGAAATGTATACAATGCTACAATGAAAGCCAAAATCTTTGTAAATAACAAAGGAGTAGGGGATCTTGTAATGTAGCTAAATCAACATTACAACCCACCAAGCAATATATTTATAAACAACGTGCAGCGAAAAACTAGGGTAGCAAGATTATTCAAAATTACAACTAATGTATGTGAGGAGCATAAACCGGCATTTAGCACTGTTTTATTAGCTAAAAATGCACCCTTGCATCCAAAATAGAAATCAGGGTGCATTTTGTGCTAAGAAAATAGGGTCAAATGAAAAAGAACATGACCAGCAGTAGGCAGCAGCCCCTTAATCTTGATAATATCATTATTCTTGTGCTCCTGCGGAAGGAATTTTGCACCAAATCCCACGTACCAGGCGAACAGGCGTAATTGCATAATTTTTGGTAATTTTGCATCAAAGGAGTTAAGCAAAATTACCACAATGACTACGATCACTCCTGTGTAATTAGAAAATCTCCCAGGCCTGCCAAATACAACACCAACATAACATAACAAATTTTAAATAAATGTTACAGAATGCATTTTTCTGAATCAGCTTATACTAAAAACATATTCAAAAACTACAGAACAAGACTGATAAATAAAACTAACTTATTTAAATATTTCATTCAAAATACTTGTGACAAAATCAAACATATGATACATAAAAGTTTATGTACATGAGTTGAACACACGCATATTAAATGAAATGATTCAATGAAACTAGCAACTAAATACATATACAATAAAATTTAACATTTACCACTCCAAAACATTCAACTTACAGTTGCAATACTGATGTTCTTTATCCACCTTTTTTTCCAAATAATCAAATCCACCAAAAGTGGAAAAAAATCTGCCAAAAATTAAATCTCCAAAATACTTCCACCGAATTAATCCACAGGAGTTGGAAACCATAAAAAACTTTTAAAAATCAAGATAAAAAGCACTCTAGGAAACCTAAAAAAGCAAAAGTAAATAAAAAAGAATGTTGGCTTAAGTAAAACCAATTTCATTCTCTTTTGTAAAATCCCCGATTAAAAATTGTTTGAAACATTGCACTCCTACTTCTAAACCTGTAAAAATCCATAATATATTAAATCTCACATTACACACACCATAAATACAATAGACATACGTCATAGAAAATATCAGATTATCTGTAGTAACAAAGTAGTACAAGCAAACCATAGCTAAATCTATAGCACTACAGTACACAACACCAAAACACAAACTATCCCAAACAACATTATCAAAACAAAATAACACCATAATACACAAAAATTATGTCTATCCATATCACCCCACCAAAATTATTCTAAATAATAACATGGGGCCTTATTATGAAAGCAGGTGGACGGACCCCTGCCTGCTCACACGGCAGGCAGGAGACCTCCTGGCTAGCAGCCGGCAGTCCGACCACCCAATTAAAATGCGACCACTGGGCTTGGAGTCGCAAAGTGCTCATTTACATGGCAGCTTGTGCTGTGGCCCAGAAAAGGTCCACAGCACAAGCCGCCAGGAATAGGAGCACTTTGTGCACACCCATGAACCATGTGTTATGCACCATGTGGTGCATGGTGCATGGATGTGAGCGGGTGCCTTACATGAGCCCCCAGGGACACTTTGTAGTGGCCCACACGGGTAGGGGACCTGTTGGGGCACCAAAAGTCTGTTTACAACAGCCTGGACATGGTGATGTTCTCACCATGAACAGGCTGTATGAAAGGAATATCGTAATCATGGCCCTTCCTTCAATTAAGGCTAAGATTCCAACTACCGCCCATCAGGATCTGAGATCCTGTCAGAAGCGCTTGTCTGCCCCTGAAAGAACAGGGTCGGACTGCCAGCATTGTAATGCAGCTCTCTGACCGAAGGGCCCCTTTGGGGGTGGGACTGCCACCGACGTTCCGCTGGTGGCGGTCCAACCACCATTGTAATAAGGCCCTTAGAAAGGGTCTTACCTTATCTGTTAAACAGCAAAAGGGAACATTGTCTGAAAGGACCAAAACCTGCCCAACAATGATTCTGTTATAGAACAAGATACAGATAGAGGTAAATGAAAATAAAAAAAGACTACATTCCTATTGAAATCAATGGAAAAGTCCCAAAAAAATAACAGATGTGTTAAAAGATGTATGCACACTTTGTTATAATGTCTAAAGAATTGCTAATCAATATATTGTGCAAATCGAAATGTATATATAATAATTAAATACATATTAATATATAATAGACAATCGACATGTATTATAAAAATGTAAACACACAATATAGTATGTAAAAGAAATACATCTATGAAAAAATAATGATGTACCATTTTGGAATTTTCTTTTGAAATATACATGACTTTAAATGTGTTAAAAGATACAATAACTGTGAATCTATACAGAAAATTGTATAGAAATATGCTGCCAGTTTAACATGTAAAAAGCATGTTATTTTTTCTTCAATAGAAAAGCACATACCAAAAATAAAAAATGTAAATGTAAATTAAGTGAAATAAATATACTATATGAATAAAAGAGCTGGTACAACACTGTAAAAAGGTGCTTATTTAAAATAAACACAGACTGCACACAACAATAAACTGTACACCACTTTAAGGAAGGTGTTGTACACTAAAGAGACACATTTACTATTCACACTCCAATCAAAAACTATTTTGGGTAGGTTGTTAGACAGTAAAACCATCACAGTTAACATTCTCACTCCAATATAAACCATTTTGGAAAAGGTGTTGGATACTAAATGCATTACATTTACTATTCCCACTCGATTCTAAATCATTTTGGGGAAGGTGCTGGACACTAAGGAGGCAATATATATTATCCCAAATCCAATCTAAACCAGTCAGTCAGTCAAACACTTTATTCAGCCAAATTGACCATAAACACATGAAATCATCAACATACAAATGTATTTTAAAACATCTTCATAAAACATGGATAAAAATAAGTTTCATCACATATAAGCAGTAATTCCATAATAAATAGTATTGCACACTTGTGTATTCAAATCACCTGGACACTGGTGCACTGCAGCCTATGTCACTCCCTCAACATTAACCTACTAACAAAAAACCTCTTAAAAGGGTCCACACTGATATAAGAAAAGGTAGGGGGCTCCACTATGCATTAAAATTGAGATACAACAAATGCCTTAAAATCAAGTTAGGACAAAGCGTAATTCTTCCTGCTCTTTGTGGCCCATTGAATATAACTGATTGCTGAATAAAAGTTAGATTCCATGTCTAGACACTGTAAAAATTGTAAGCCAACTTTATAAGATAAAATACCTTGTGATCACAAAATGGGGTGCAAGAAACATTTTCTTGGAATATTGTACAATTTGCGATAGAGCACGAAATGGTGGTTCATTGTAGTAAAAAGAGTCATGTGGACAATAGGGCAGAGAAGATCAGCGACCTGTTAGCAGGGAAACAATTAGAGAGTACACAGAGCGTATGAGTTAGAATCTGTATTCAGGGTGTGTGATCCATAGTAAATATGGTTCCACAGAATCAGTACTCGAAATCAGTAAATGCTGGAGATCCCTGGCTTGCAATCTGGCTTCGATTTGGGACTTGTAAACTAAAGACTTTACAGTACCTTCGGTGATGCCAGCAATATTTAGGGGTAAGTTAAAGTAGTTAGGCCTACCGATCTCTTGAAAGGCTTGCTTAACGTAAGTGAGCCAAGCCAAGGAATTGAGGCCATGTTATACTGCCTGATACACGCATCCAGGACCAGGCAAGAGAAACTGGTCTCAGAAGAGAACCATATTTTGGCCCATAAGAGCAAGGGGGCAATTTCCACATTATCATCCAAAAATTGGAAGCCCAATTCTGTGTGCATGATGAAGCTTGCAGTGGTTTTGGGAACAGCTAACAGTCTACACAAAAATGTATTCTCTAGAGGTTACAGACTTCTTGAATTAACATAACCACAGACTCCTGCCCCATATGTCCCCAATGGGAGGCATTTGCTTTTATACAGCAAACTCAATTGCATAATGGGCTTATGGCCTTAGATCCCTGCAAATCCAAACAATGTCTCACATGACCATGCAAAGCTCTGTACCCTTTGAGTAAGTAAATGATCCCATTTTAGATTAGCTTCAAATAAAATACCTAAAGAATTAAAGTTGGAAACCTTGACTATTGGAATCTCCCCTATAAGAACTTTTCGAGTATGAGTTTTTTTAGGGCTGCAAGCCATTATGTAAGATTTTTGATTGTTCACTTTTAAGTCAAGGTTGCCCATAAAATTGCTAACGGATTTGAGCAAGAACTGAAGGCCATTCGCCGTGTGCGTGATTAAAACAGCGTTGTCTGTGTATAAAAGGAAGCAGAAAGAACGGCATTCAACTATAGGTAAATCTTTACCTATTTTTACAAGCACTGAGTAAAGAGTATTAATGTAAAATATAAATATAAAGGGCAATAAAATGCATCCCTGCTTTACACCTCGATTTCACCGGATAGATTGGGTACAGTCTCCATTTCAATCATAGTGCACTCTGATGGTAGGGTCCCAATGCAGCCGCTGAAGCAGGTCTATGAGGGATACCTCAATCCTGCCTTCTCCGTTAGATCCCAAAGCTTCCCCCTGTTCACCAAGTTCCACCATACCCAAGCCTGATGGTAACGCAACTTGCATGACCGAGAAGAATCTGTCAGCCTCGTCCCAATTTTACAGATTCTCGAGAATTACTCTGTCATGGGTTTCCGGCATGGCCCATTGTAGTTTTCCCTCTGTTAGCCAAACTGTGCATGTTGTAGGCCTCATTTTCTCCTTTGCACACATTACCAGATAAACACGCTTGATTTTGGAGCCTGCATATGTTTTCACGTTCTGTTCTTTTCCAGGAATTTACTTCAAACACCATCAACAAGGTCAAACAACAAATTCTCTTGTTATTCTTGTGTGCCACTAGGACCTAGACATAACATGAGAATGCAGCTGTGCCCACATGTTCTATCATATAGAGGAGCACATGAGACAAAAAAAGACACATGGAACGAGAGTACTGAGACAAGAGCACTGCATTTGCTGAGATGTAGGACCCCATCCATGTATGGAACTAAGGTACTGTGTCTGCCAGTAATCCCAGAGATCTTTGATATATAATAATTTAGATTCAGTAGCAAGGGAGTGGGTATAGGTTACGCTATCCAATAAATTGACGGGGCTCTTCATGATATATGGTTTTTTAACCATGCTAACAGTAGTTTTAGTATGGATCGGTTTTCTAATTGTGGTTGTACACTGCATTTCAGAGCACAATAGTTTAAATAAATATTCTAAACTTCCTTTGTGTCTCCTGGTTATCTTATTGTGGAGGAGTATGAGTGGGAGAGCGAAAGGGTGTGTCCTGTTAGGGGAACATCACTTACAACGCATTTTTTACAACGCACTACCATTACATCGCAACCATTACAACGCATACCATTACAACGCATTGCGCTGGGGGGCGCTCTAGGATAGGGAATATATTTAATTTACTATCCAACACCTTCCCTGCTATCCACGGGGACTGGAGTTGGAATAGTAAATTAAATAATTCACTATCCAGCGCCTAAAAACATTATGCGTTGTAATGACTGCGTGGTAAAAAACGCGTTGTAAAGGCATGCGACGTAAAAGCATGCGTTGTAGTGACACCAATCCGTCCTGTTACCGTGATCCCTGAGAGGGTTGAGACTGTTGTGGTCTGGGCTGGCAATTCACTTGTTTCTCTGGTAATGTTAGGAGGGCAGGTGAGGCACTATAGCTAGTCGGACTAGGAATCATAGACACTGAGATGGTATAGTGACTCTGGGCATATTACCAAGGAAGGTGAAATGAAATTATCGCTGCATTTGTGGCCGTTTTCGGCCGCAAAGCGGCAATCATTTCATCGCCCTATTATCAAGCTGTCGCTAACATCAGTTAGCGACAGCTTTTAGGTGATAGCGAGCGGTTTGGGGCCCGCTTTGCATGTCAGCAATATTTATCGCTAATAACATGCAAAGTGGGCGTACCCAAACTGGTAGCGACTGAAAGCAGTCACTAACATCGCTATTGCCTATTATCAGCGCAGGCATAGAGATTAAAATATTCGCGCTAAGAGCGAATATTGCCAAATCCTAACGCCTGCTCAGACTACTTCTTAGCCTGTATATCCAACGGGAGGTGGATATTCAGGGTAAGTCACGCATTTTGCCGCTATCGCTGGATATTATTAACTCCCTCCATTATTTCATCAGTACTCCCTTGATTCCAGTATGGAATATGTTCAACAGTAAGAAAGGATGTATAAACAAACATAGCTTCAACTGCGGACTATAGGTTTTGCACCTCATGCAAGTTTCCTAAATTCAAAACAGTACAGCGCAAAGATACCCTGGCACCAGCCGTTACGTGTTGCCTCTGTGTTCCGGATCCTGAAATTGCAGATGTAAGTGGGTGTGCACAAGGAAATGAAGTGCAAGATACTTTTGTTGTGTAAAAAGTCTTTATTTAGAATTTGTATCTCCCATATGATGACAGGGCATTAGGCTCAGCCTACGCGTTTCGTTCTCCCTTGGAGAACTTCATCAGGGATTAGGTCAAATCAAAAGAATTCATGAAAAAGTAATCCAATGTAGGTGTTTCAGTATATTGCGCTGGACGCAAAGAAGACTTTCCAGGGATAAGTCCAGCCCGAAAGAGAAGATCTTTGTCCAATGGTCCCATGGGTCCGTCTGTGAGGCTGTGCCTAAATAGATCGATAGTGACTCTGTCGGGGCCCGCGCTTTTCCTGCCGGGGATCTTAAAATGGCCTTAGCGACATCAGAAACATTGATGGAATCACCTAGGTGTCGATTACAATGTGGTCAGAAATGGTTCTGACTGTCGGTCGGAGCCTTTCTCGACGCATCATAATCAATTGGTAGGATTCCTTTCCAACCGACCCATTATGATGGAGCCGGTCTTAAAGGAACGCGACCGGTCATTTCGACGGGCTCGGAGAGCCAATCCGCCAGTTGGAATGCATTCAGTAATTCCAAGGGCGGCTCTTTGCACCAGAGGGATTAAGATGTTGGGTTGGAGATAGCGTTTCAGTGTCGGCCTTTCAGTCAGAGAAAGGCTGCTGGAACTTAACTTTGTGGGCCCCCAGCAGGGCCCCCTTTGGTTCACGGCCTCAGGTTGGAGGACAAAGGGGCAGCTATGGTGCCCCCATGCTGATCCCTGCACCTCACCTGTGGCAGGCACCTTGAGGTGCCTACCACAGGGTGCAGGCATGAACTTGCACCTCGCATTTTCACAATGGTAGCATGCATTCCGGTTGGAATGCATGCTCCCATTGTTAAGTATAGGAGTGCGACCGAACAGTGTTCGGTCGCATCCTAATTAGTTGGTCGGTCCCGGGACCGAGACGATGTCGGGCAGAGGAAACTCTGCCCAACATCGTAATTAGGCCTTTAGATGGGTTACTTCAAGCTAGTTAGGGGGTGCTGGGTCTGGGGTTTTTGGTGCGGCACTTGGCTGGTTATTCGGGTCAAAGATGTTTGTCAGATGAGAAACCCAATCTTTCACCAAGATATGGTAGACCAGTCTCATTCTGGAGCCTTCACAAAAAAGGGGAGATTAACTACTTCCTAGAATATTCTGTTGTCTCTGAATTGCGAGGCCAATTCTAAATCAGCCCAGGCTTTGGATCTAATTTCTTCTCTTCTTCTATCTAAGACCATTGTATATTCCTGTCTAGCTGCTCTGATTGCTGCTATGTTAAGTGGTAGCATATTGGTAGCCTGCTTTAAAGTAGCAGTACAGGCAGAACTCAACCATTTCTGGGCAGGTGGATCATTGGGAGGTTTCTTTGGGGTTAGAATATGTGATATCTTATTACAAACCGAAGCGAAGCCCCCGTAAACTAATTGGGGGTCTGCTTCTTCAGACAGGCAACTTAATATATCTTCAAAATATCCTACAATAAGGGCTTTAAAAACTGGTTTGTGTCGATACTATCATTTTGGCCTGGGCACTCTGCTCGTGGAGTTGTTCCCACTCTGCATAGAGTGCAGCATTCCAGAAGCTCAACGTTGCGGCGTGGAATGGAGATTTTCCTCACTCACAGTTCATCAACATTAAGTTGGTGAGCACGAGCAAGGAAAATCCAATGCTAGACTACCTCCCGACGAGATTTCTCGATGCGAGTGGTCACAGCAGGTCGCTACCGCTCATGTTCAGAAACCTACCGCTTGCGTTGAGGAAGCTGCTCTATCTTGTGATGCACGTGGTGCCATTTGCACTGATTTTACAGTGTGGGACAAACACCTGTCACTAAAAATCAGCTCGAGCAGCGTGACTTACCTCACTCTGCCTCTTGTGGAACTCCGAAGTGCGCAGCAGAGTTTTTTTGTCACTTTGCAGAGTTCCGCATAGCGGAACTCCACAAACTGTGCCCAGGCCTACTGTCATACGGGCTCCCTTACTGGGGTGGTAATGTAAGGAAGGCCTGCTCTCGTGCTTGTTTAAAACCATTTTGTGGAAGGTATTAAACACTCATTTTGTCAAATTTTCTATTTCAACTCCAATCTAATACATTTTAGGGAAGGTGTTCGACTGTAAAGGGGTTTCATTTACTATTCACGAATTCGTCCGAATCGCGTAGTAGTACGATAGGTTCCGAGAAAATACGTCCAAATCATTGCGAACCGTACGAAAATGAAGGGTAAATCCGTACGACATCAACCCGCACAGTGAACCATACGATTCGTAAAAATTACGTTAGACCCGCCAAGTTGTAAACGGTAAACCTCGCGTATGAGCAATTTGTCGAAGGGCAAAACTATCACATACGCACCATACCCCTAAAATCAAGGGGTGTACGCATGGGGTGTACGCACCATACACCTACAAACTGAAATCCAGGGGTGTACGCACCGTACCCCGATGCACCGTACCCCTGCAATCATAGGGTGTACGCACTGTACCCAGGGGGTCAGTTTCGTATGAATTTCGAGGCAGAATCTGCTTTTACAGATGTTTTAAGCTCCCGTAGCAAAAGAGTCGGACGGAGTGTTGTCGTAACAAATCGTACTTGCTGGGTCGCAAATGCAGCTTTGATCCGTACGGACATCACGTACTGCGCGTTCCGAATGCAATTCATACGGATTAGTGAGTTGTACGGTCTTTGGTAAGATTCGTACGGAGAACTGCTTTGGGTACACATCGTACTACATCGTACGTACGGATACGGTTCTGCATGCGATTCGTACGGGAAAAAAGCTCTGTACGGCTATTCGGAGGGAATTTTACCGTATCGGAATCGACCCCAGAGTATGTAAAAAAAAGTAACAATTTAACAAAAAATATCATAAAAATTGACATTACCTACAGTGATATTTTTAGAAATGAAAAAATACAATATAAAAAATGTTTGATAAAGCAATCTTGACAACAATATTCTTAATTTCGATATTTATGTTCGCAATGTTTTTAACATCACAATATTTCTGTAATTATATTTTTGCATCAAGATATAAAAATTTCAATATCCTGTCTAAACACCAGAGAGATCAGAAATCAAAACATCCTGCCCTTGGGCAAGGTGGAGCGTATATATGAGTGTATGTATATAGCTCCCCTTAGCTCTGGCCAGGCAAAGGAGGTGTAGGTGAAGGCCATTTTTGTTTACATCCCTCACAAGTCTGCATAGAGACCTTGATAAGTGGGCATACAAAGGACCATCCATTCATGCATCATGTGGTAATGGTCTCCCCACTGCGCTACCTTTTGTTGTACCCTTCCTCCCTATGTTTGAGAAAATAAGGACAGGGGAGAAATAACGAGGAGAAACAACTGTCTAGTATTATTAATGGCAACACACTTGATTCAGGTGAAGGAATCCCAATGTTTAAATCCAAAAATGGCTTTATTTCGCTGCCTCCCACCTGAACTTGCATTTAGTTCAATTGAAGTCAATGGAGCAAAATAAAGTTTCCCAATGTTTTACTTCAAAAGCTCCCTTTTTCCTCTTTCCCATTATTAGCACGTATGTAATGTGTATGTATGCAGGGCGTAACAAGACATAAAGCCTCAAACCTTCCAGTTCACACTGTGCCACTGTGTGACACATGAATCCTCCCTCTTCACACGGCCTCCCGGTGAAGAGGCGATATCACCTTTTGACACAAAAGAAGTACTGACAACCCCTTCAAGGAGTAGGGTTTACAGCTCATGATTGTAGGACTTGGTCTTTTTATAGTGGAAGGGTTAGGGGCGGGGTAAAAGTGCCTCATTTAATGTTCGGTACTAAGCCCCACACAAGGCTCATTCCCTCTTCCTACATAGTAAAACATTTTAAAAATTGAATTGGTCTAGGCAAAGCCTTATTTAGAGTGTAGCACAAAGTGTAGTGATTATGCCTGAATGCTCAAAGAATGTTTTGCCCTGTATTTAGAGCTGGATTTCAGCTATTTACTGAAAGTGTGCCAATATGGCTTTGAGGCACAAATATACAGGAACAAACTTTTCATATTTTCCTACACTGCAGCGCTCTACACCACCATGTTTAGAATGCTAGAATCTGTCTCGAATGTTTGGGTAATTAAAATCTAAAAACGTTCTAGAGAAATTCCAGCAAGTTTGGGTGCAGTTTGCACAGATTTAAAACTCGGTAAAGGGCTCTTGTACTTTCATTTTTCTGTGGGTTGACTTGGCTTTAGGAGATCATTTTAACAGCTTATTAACCCCCATTCATAGTCTCCTTGTCACTATTCTGGAAGGCTAATGTGCCAAAGTAACCGTGAATATATTTGATTTAGAAAAATGTAATTTATGAACAGTGGCACTGATTTTACCAATGGCTGTAGAGTCGGAAATCAACTCTGTCTATTCTTTTTATCACTATAACAATCACCGGGGCAGATTCATGAAAAATGTCCCCTTATCTGTCGAAATGCCGAATCTAAATAAACTTGCATTTTGCAAACACTAAGCAACAAAAGACATTTGCAAAATAAGCATGCACATGTACAAAGTACTCTTTTAGTATTTGCTCTGTACATATACATATACACCCTGCACAAAATGTGCACTCAGGTAACAGGTGCAGACCTAAATACATTCCCCAGTCACAGAGATGTGATGCCATCTGCATCTTGTGCATACCCTTACAGCAGTTTAAGCAAGGATGTCATGCGGCAATGCAAGCAATGAAACAGGGAATTTTAAAGCACACAACTCACCGGTGAGCGTCTCAAGGTGCTGGGGTGGGGTGGGGGGGGGGTGCAGCTCCGGGTTATCGGAAAAGACAGGCCATGAGGCTCCTCCTGTAGGTGTGCAGCATAGGGGAGAGTTTGAATTTGACTGGGAGCTTGTTCCAGGCATTGTCAGTGATGTAGAAGAAGGCTCTGGTTCTGCGGATGCACGGGGTTTCTGCTAGGGCGCAGTCGACTGAAGCGGAAGTTTCTTTTGGGTACGTGGAAGGAGACTCTTTTCATTGAGGTATTTGGGTCCGATGTTGTGGTGTGATTTGTAGGCATGGGTGACTAGCATGAAGGTTACTCTCTTCTCGACGGGGAGGCAAAGGAGGTCTTGCAGGTGTTGGGTCATGTGCTCATGTCATGGGGTGCCAAGGACGAGTCTGACCGCACTTTTCTGGATGGTCTGGCGGTTGTGTAGCAGGGATTTGTTGATTCCAGCATAGAGGGGATTTCCGTAGTCCAGCCTGCTGTATATGAGAGAGTGGGTGACGGTCTTTCTAGCTTCGGGTGGGATCCACTTGAAGGTGTTGCAGGGGACAGAATCGTCCGCTATCAACAATGCAGGCTACAAAATAATAAATATAAATACATGCACTCACATCTTCTGGCCCTTTAAGTCACCACTTTCTTATTGTTGTTTCCAAGGGTGACATCGGTAAAGGGGCATGAACCTTCTAATATCAGCAGACCATGATACCAGATGCGTAGGCTCCTTTTTTATATGCATGCAGGGCCCTGTGGTGCATCTATCAATAATGCAGAAGGTGCTGTGGTACTAAATACAGAGGGTTGAGGGTCACAAAGTAACCCAATTATGTCTATCTGCTTGTACCCATTTACTGTGTGCATTAGGGCCCTGGATGGTCTGGCCACAAAATGTAGACTCTGCAACTCTGCTTGAAACCTATCCTTGCCACTGGTCTACAGTATATTGTCGATTGGACTGGATTGAAAAGTAATTTGATTTGTGTAGCGCTTACTCCAGCTGAAGAGACTTTAAAATGCTTCACACTGAGCAAAATGCTGCTCCGAATACCAAGGTTAGAGGTTAATCCAATGGTTATTGGTTATTTTTGAAAATTGGGATTATTCTTTGTCTCTCTTTGAAACCCTTTCATGCATTTACTCCAGCTTCTTTGAGATAGGTTAATTTAATAGGTGATAAGTGTGACCAACGGGGTGGTATGTGAGTTCATTCAGATTCTCACAACCTTTACGCCTGGAACCCAATCACTACTGAAGACACCATCCGCCTGATGAACTCCATCCACTCAGGTTCACCACCCGACCCATGTCCCCACCACATTTCAACAATGCAGACTCCATCATCGCATCCCATCTCCGCGATGTCATCAACTGCTCCCTCAACTCCGTAACCTTCCCAGAAAGCTGGAAACATGCCGAACTCAGCGCCCTCCTGAAGAAACCCACACCAAAGTCATTGAGAAAGCCGTCAATAGTCAGCTCGCCGCCTTCCTCGAATCCAACAAATCGCTCGACCCATCACAATCCGGCTTACGGGCCAAACACAGCACCGAAACCACCCTCATCGCAGCTACAGACGACATCCGAACACTACTGGACAACGGAGAAACAATTGCCCTCATCTTACTTGACCTCTCCGCAGCCTTCGACACAGTTTGTCATAGCACCCTCATACAACGCCTCAGCAACGTCGGAATACAAGGAAAAGCTCTGGACTGGATCATTTCGTTCCTCGCTGGAAGAACCCAGAGAGTCCGCCTCCCCCCATTCAAATCAGAGGCCACCAAAGTCATCTGCGGCGTACCTCAGGGATCATCACTCAGTCCCACCCTCTTCAACGTATACATGAGTCCCCTCGCATCCATCGCGTGCCAACACAACCTAAACATCATCTCCTATGCCGACGACACCCAGCTGATCCTCTCCCTCACCAAAGACCCAAACACCGTCAAAACCAATCTACACGGAGGAGGAGCTTCGCTGCCAACCAAGATGGCCGCGTGAGCTCGGAGCTCCGAAGACCTCCCGGTCCTCCGCAATGATCCTGTGATCCATCCTGTCCCACGATTGTGGGAATCGGTTGCTAAGCCGGTCCTGAGGCGGCACCCGCTTTCGGAATGAAAATCGGACATTCCTAGACTCAGTTAGCTCGACGGATCCCGGAGGCTCCGCCCGCATCACTGGCGACCGCTGTGGGGTACAGCGGTGTCTCCACATGGCACCTCCCTTCCTACGCTTCTTCATTCTGGTGGGTGCTTCTGACCCTTGAGCGCCTTGCTGGGCGGCCTCAACACTTGACTTTGGAGATATCGTCGTGTGCATTGGACATACTACACTGGACTCTTTTTGCCCCTGGTGTCCCCCCGTCCCGAGAGTGCCAACATGGCGGGCAAGGGAGGCTCGGACGTAGGCAAATCTCAGCGGCTCAACAGGAAACCATCCCAGTCCCAGTCCACCATTCCGGAGCGATTCTCCCAGTCTAAGGGATCACCGGTACTGGTGGTTCGTGCTAAGGACTCAGGTAGAGATGAATCGCCGGACGACTCCGAGATAACGCTTCGGGACGTCATGGGAGCGATATCGGGGGTGAAGACGGAGGTGCACACTCTCCGCGAGGAACTGTCCAGCAAGGTTGACTCCCTGAAGATCGAGTTAAACCTCATCAGGACCGACCTCGGGAAAACTAATGACCGGGTGAAATCGCTGGACCTTAAGACTTCCAGCCTGGTCACGGATGTGTCTGATATACAGTTGGAGGTGCGCGACCTGAAAATGGCTAACGGAATGCTGGCGCGTCGACTGGACAAGTTCGAGGGTCGCGCGCGGCGCCAGAATGTTTGCATCACCGGTGTACCGGAAAAGGCCGAGGAAGGCTCGACTGAGCTCTTTGTGGAAGAACTGGTGGTTAAGAACTTGGCACCGGGGGGCCTGAGCAAGTTCTTTTCGGTGGAACTGGCCCACAGGATCCCGGGTGGGCCGCCGAAATCGGGTGCCTCCCCTCGCCCCATCATCGCGAGGCTGTTCAATTACAGGGACAGAGACGCGATCCTGCAAGCATCGAGGACCGCGGGCCCTCTCCGCTTCCAGAACTCTGATGTGAACTTCTTCCTGGATTTCACCCAGGCTGTTCAGAAAAAGCGCCAGAGCTTTACGGGGGTGAAACGGAGACTGAGGGAAATGGGCCTACGCTACTCTATGCTCTATCCGGCCAAGCTTCGCATCGAGCGTGACCACCGGACCTTCTTCTTTGACTTCCCGGATGAGGTGGGACACTGGCTTGATACCCTGCCCCAGGAACGGCATGAGCCGACCGACCAGACGGAGGAGACCACCGGAGGCGCGGAAGCACGGGAATGATTGCTTGGTTACTTGCCTTCCGAGAGCTGGGTTGCCGTGAGAGACTTCGGCTTTTGACATTGCTGCTATTATTTTGACTCTTTTTGTAATTAATATGGGGGATGACGGGGGGGGGATGGGATGTCTCCTTTCTCCTCTGTGGGCTTCCTGTAGGTTAGTTAAGGGGCGACAGGCACACTGCCAGTTGGGGTGGATTATAGTCTGATGCAGGGGTGCAGGGTGGTGGGTAGTTGGGGTGTGTTTTTTCGTACTTTTTCTTTGTCTTACTCTTTGTTCTGGCTGAGGAACTACTGGTTTGAAATGATACTGCTGTGGGCGCTGTTGTGGGTGGGGGAGGGGGTGCGGAACGTCCTTGATGATGGGGGGTAAATCTCTTGTTGAGCTGGAATGTTAACGGGTTGGGGGACCGTATTAAGAGGGGTGTTGTGTTGCAGATGCTCAAGCGCTGTTCACCTGATGTAGTTTTTCTACAAGAGACCCACTTGGTGGGACATGCCTGTAAGGCCTTGAATAGACGGGGATACAAAATGGTGGCACATTCAGGGTTCTCCTCGGGTTCCAGAGGGGTGGGCATCATGGTGCGCACGTCCCTCCCGTTGGAGGTGGAGTCTGTACTTGCTGATGAGAGAGGCAGATACGTGGCGTTGGTGGGCAAGTGGGAGGGCCGCACGCTAGTTTTGGTTTCGGTTTATGTTCCCCCGGGGCTGCAGGAGACTACCTTCAGGGACCTGGGAGGCGCCATTTTGGGTCTCCCCGAGGGATTGTTGCTGGTGGGTGGGGACTTTAACTCTGTAGTCTCGGGGGAGTTGGACCGCTTCCCATCCAGGGATCTCCGCCCTTCCCAATCCTGGCTGCCTGATTTCTTGAGTTCCATGGGGATGGTTGATTGCTGGCGATTGTTACATCCTACTCAGCGGCAGTACACTTTTCTCTCGGGTGCCCACGGTAGCTTTTCTAGAATAGACTACGTCCTCACCCCGGCTGCCCAGGCGCAGTCTGTGTCCACCGCACGTCTCTTAGCTAGGGGCATATCAGATCATTCCCCGGTCTGGGTCTCTTTTGACTTCCAGATCCCCGCGTCTTCGCGAGTGGCTCCCATTAACCCGTGGTACTTTCGCGATCCGAAGACCAGGGCTCTCCTGATTAAAGCTATGGACCGGTACTTTGTCGAAAATACTGGCTCCGTTGACTCCGCTGTCTCCCTTTGGGAGGCCTTTAAAACTGTGCTTCGTGGCGAGGCCTTCTCCCTGATTGCGGAGGCTCGCCGCCGCCGGGATGGGGACGTGGTGCGGCTGGAGTCTGAACTCGCTGACCTGAGCGCCCAACTGGAGCTGGATCCGTCTCCCGACTTGATTCATGCTCTCTCCCTTAAACAGTCCGAACTCCGGGCGACCACCACGGATGCAGCGAAGGCTTTGAGTAGGGAACAGCAGGGCAGGATATATGACTCGGGTGATAAGGCGGGCAAGCTCTTGGCGTGGCTGGATAGACGGGAACTGGCGTCCCGGGTGGTCCCAGAACTGGTGGGTGAGGACGGTCTATCCCTGACGGACCCGGCGGCTATAGTTGGGTCCTTCGCTGAATACTTTGAGGGGGTGTATACCTCCGCAAATCCTCTCCCAGAGTCTGTCTCGGCCTCCTTTCTGGAGGGCATTGACCTTCCCTGCCTCTCGGATCTTGACCGAGAAGACATGGACCGAGACCTGTCTGTGGATGAGGTGGCCCTGGCGATCCGCTCGCTGCGCTCCGGCAAAGCACCGGGACCCAACGGTATCCCGGTCGAGCTCTATAAACTCAAGGCCGACGCGCTGGCCACACCACTGCTTAATATGTTCATTGAAGCCCGCGAGACGGGAGAGCTCCCCCTCGACCAGAGACTCGCCACCATTGTGGTGATCCATAAAGAAGGTAAACCACGTGATTTGTGCCGGTCCTATAGACCCATCTCGCTACTGAACGCCGAACCCAAGATCCTGGCCAAATTGCTGGCCAACCGGCTGGTGGGTGTGATCACGGACTTGGTCCACCCGGACCAGTCCGGCTTCATACCGCACCGGAACACGGCGCTCAACTTGAGGAGACTTCACGCGGTCATGGCACGTGCTCACCTGCTTCGTGAGCCTGCAGTTCTCGCCTCGCTTGACGCCACTATGGCTTTCGACTCGCTGGAGTGGAGCTACTTGTGGGCTGTCCTTGCCAAGTTGGGGTTTGGGCCCACTTACATCGGATGGGTCCGACTGCTGTATACCGCACCGTTGGCTAATGTGGCCGTCAATGGTCGGCTGTCGGCCTCCTTTGCGCTGCACAGGGGCACCAGACAAGGTTGTCCGCTCTCGCCGCTCCTGTTCGCTCTGGCGCTGGAACCCCTGGTGGCTTGGATTTGGACGCACCCTGATGTCTCCGGGATTGCGTGGTCACCTGGCCTCGAGGACCGAGTGTCGCTTTACGCGGACGACATCCTCTTGTATCTCACCTCTCCCTGCCGCTCACTTATTGTGGTTTTTGACCTGCTGGGTACCTTCGGGACCCATTCCGGCTTGGTGATCAACTGGTCTAAATCCTCACTATACACGTTGTGTGGAGACACTCTGCGCCTCCCCCATGGGTGCTCAATACAGATAGCCCAGCAGGGCTTTCGATATCTGGGCATTTACGTGTCGCGCGACCCCCGAGCCCGATACTCACACAACCTTTTACCACCGCTTGCGCGATTACGTAGAGACGTCGAGGGATGGAAGAAGCTACCGATCTCCCTAATGGGCAGAGCCGCTTTATTCAAAATGATGGCGCTACCTCGCTTCCTCTACGCTTTGCAAAACACCCAAGATCCGGTCCCGGCCAAATACTTTGGAGAGATCGAATCCCTGCAGCGGGCACTGTTGTGGGATGGGAGGCCACGAATCTCGTTGCTCAAGCTGACCATACCGTGTTACGACGGGGGTATCGCCCTACCGGATATGCGACGCTACTACTGGGCGTCCCAGCTTGCGGCCATCAACCACGGCCTATATGGCCCAGCGGCCAGCCCGGGCTACGCCATGGATCGGTGGCTCGTGAACGATGGGAACTATTATAGAGCCTTATACTCCAGGTCCTTGGACCGGAAGCTGACGGGCCCCACCAAAACGATGGTACATATATGGCGAGCGGTCACTGACACTCTGGGCTGGAAAGGTAGGATTACCCTGGCCACACCCCTATACGACTCAGACATACTGGGGAAGCTGTGGAAAACTAAAGGTTTCGACCGGTGGGACACCATCGGGATATCTAAGGTTGGAGACATGATGGCGAGGGGGAGGATCAAGTCGTTTGACATGCTACAGTCTGAGTACCAGCTGGCGCCGACGGAATATTTCCGACATGCCCAGCTTAGTCATGCCCTCTCCCCTCACATATCTGATGAAGATGCGATCCCTGAGTCATCACCCCTGGAAGATCGGGTGCTGGACGGCCACATGCCGGACAGCGCTATCTCCCTGACGTACAAAAAGCTCATCAATGTGAGAGTAGATCTGCTTGAACGATTGAGGTTGCACTGGGTGAATGATGGTATAGAGATGGACGACGAGGAGTGGCAGTCAGTGATCTCCTCCCCTAGAGAGGTGGCCATATCAGCACGACTCCGCCTTGTTCAGTTGAAGATACTACGCAGGGTGTATGTCACTGGCCCTAGACTCATACATATGGGACTTTCCACAGATGGCCTGTGTCGGAGGGGTTGTGGTATGCTTGCTACTTTCCTGCACATCATATGGGAGTGTCCTGGGGTTGCCCGGTATTGGACGCGAGTGCATGAGGTGATGGCGGAAGTGACTGGTGTGGCCTTACCGGCTGAGGCCCGGCGATGCCTCCTCAATGTTTGGTGTCCGAATGATTACAGTGTAGCCCAGACCCGCTGGGTCACCCTGGGTAATATGGTGGCCAAAAGGGACGTCGCCCAGAAATGGGGCGCGCCTGCTCCTCCCTCCCTCAGCTTATGGGAAACCAACATGGACTGGTGCATGCTACGTGAAAAGACGGTGTACGTGGCCAGGGGCAAGCCTAGAATGTGGAGGTCTGTGTGGGGAGCCTGGAACTCCTACAGAGGTGACATTTGCGACCCCCCAATTGAGACTGACTCTGAAGTCCTACCTTCCCCGTAGAGCCCCTTCCTGCAGTTCCAGATGGGTTATCCTGGTGTGTTACCCCCCACGTGCCTTATCGTTGTCACTGCTATTGCGTGCTGTCATGGGTGTGCGGCCCTCGACCCCCTCCCGCTGCGCAATTCCACTACTTCTGTACTGTCCTCAGCCACTCCTCTTTCTCTTTGACTCCTTTTCGTGCCTAGCACACGCCTTTTTCTCTTAGCCTTTTTGAGGCTTTTCTACTCTTTGGTTTATTTATACTACGTTTGATGTTATTGAAAATTAAACCTGATTGCTTCTGCGCACAGTGTTGTACACGATCTTACCTGCTACCTCAATGCTGCCTGGCCTCCGGGATATAAGGCTGAATAGCGGTGTACTTTTTCTACAAATAAAGGTTTTCTAAAAAAAAAAAAAAAAAAAATCTACACGAAGGAATGATAGAAGTAGCCGATTGGATGAAGAACAGTCGCTTAAAACTAAACTCGGACAAAACGGAAGTCCTCATCTTAGGAACATCCCCCTCTGCCTGGGACGACTCATGGTGGCCACCGGCCCTGGGTACAGCACCCATACCTACAGATCACGCACGTAAGCTGGGCTTCATCCTAGACTCCTCCCTCTCGATGACCAGACAAGTCAACACTGTCTCATCTTCATGCTTCAACATCCTACGCATGCTCATAAAAAATATTCTGTTGGATCCCCACCGAAACAAGAAAGACAGTCACCCACACACTGGTCACTAGTCGACTGGATTATGGAAATACCCTTTACGCCCGAACCACAGCCAAACTACAGAAAAAACTCCAACGCATCCAAAACGCCTCAGCCAGACTCATACTGGACATCCCCCGTCATACCCACATTTCCGGTCACCTGAAAGTCCTCCACTGGCTTCCCGTAAACAAGAGAATCACATTCCGTCTCCTCACCCATGCACACAAAGCCCTCTACGACCTCGGACCAGAATGCCTCAACACACGACTATCCTTCTACACACCCGCCCGCCAACTACGATCATCCAATCAAGCCCTCGCCGCAATTCCGCGCATCCATAGATCCACCATGTGAGGTTCCGTGACAATTGTAAGTGGTGTTTTCGACTCGTACGAATATGGTCGAGTCTGGTATCTACGAACCGCAAATGACGAGTTTAGTGAGTGTGCGCAGTTTCGCTGTGCTAACTTAAACCGTTCGTTTGTTACGTGGGTTATTCATCTATACCCACGGGTTCCATCTTAGATACGGCATCCATTTTGTTCCTTGCCCTCAAGTAGCCAGCGAACGGACGTTGTCCGTTTCGCGACCCTGGGATTCCCAAGACATCCGCGGAAGACACATGTCCTTTGAAAGTGTCTTTATGACGAGGGGGATGATACTGTAAGGCAGATGGCCCCGCTCGAGGCTCATCTTGCCGTGCCGGTCTATTGTCCCAGCCGTGCATCTTATTAGGCACGTCCCTTTGATGCCTGTAGCTCGTGTTTCCTGATACCTCCCCTTTTACACCCTTTTCGATCTCCCCACTGTTTCCATCTTCCTCTGCACCTGTCCTTGTTCCTTCTTCGATCTGTTTTACTGCCGATTGGAATGTATTAATGGTGGGAAGATGGGTTTTTACAGTTGGGAACCGCCAAATGTTTCCGCACTTATGCCCCGGACCTTGAATGTATCGAAGTGACCAAAGTGACCCCTCTCGGGGATAATTATGGGAACCAAGTTGTAAACCTTTGTGTACCATGTAACCCTATGGGAGAGATCTGTATAAAAGGAGCGATCCACAGTAGCAATTTGAAGCAGTCTCCTCGAACTTACACTCGTTGTACTTCCTGTGACTTCTGTGTTCCCTGCAGTAAATAAACCTCGAATCTTTGACGCCGAAGGAAGTGTCCCGTGTCTCTGTCATTTGTACGCTGGAGCAGGTTACCCACAAAGGTTTCAGGTGTTGTCCCCTGGCACCGCTGGGTCTTAAATAACCCAGTCCTTCAGTTGGCGCCCAACGTGGGGCTGCATCAGTGGTACCGGTCCAAGCCCGACGATCGTGAGGAACTTCGTGTGAAATCTCCGAGGGAAGGTGCACTCCGCTTTATCGATCCTGTTGTCGAAACAAGTGGCCCGAAGACTTTTCCCGCGAAGATTCCCGCCTCCTGACGGCTGCGACGGACTGCTGCCCTGACTGTAGACCTGTTTTGGCGCCTGGCGTAGACCTTGGTATAGGGAGACGATTGACGGGCCTTCCTGGTGACGCCATGGATCTTTGAGTTAAGTATTTGTGGGTCGCTCCCAGAGTTCTTGGTTGTGGTTGCTTAGTTGTTGCATGGTTCCATTGCATTTGTGGTTCTTGGTACTTTGTTGTGATATTTGACGACTGCAGCCGCCAAAGACCGAGGGTTGTTGCTCTTTGCAGGGACTTGGTAAATCCCGTAACCCTTGACGTTTGTGAAACTCGGCTACTGTGCAAGATGCCTGGTCGCAGTACTTTGTTTAGTTGTTTCAGACGTTGTGGTACGGATTCCCGACTGGAGGACTCTTGTCCGATACCTCCGGTTGGAACTCCCACTTATGAGCTCTACAGTAAGCACGGGCTAGGCCCGATTACTTTTAATGAATACTGGATTCGTTATACCAAAAAAGATGGTGCCCTTAGTTGGCCACCTCATGGTAGTTTTGAGACCGCGATCTTAGATAATCTTGAGGCTAAATTGTTTGAGAAAAAGTCAAGGCCGGCCATGTTTGATGCCTTTCGGTTGTGGCGTAAAGAAGCCCGACAGAAAGAGATCAGACAGACTAAACGTAATCAGAGAGATGGTGTTGCTACTATTGTAAAGAAAGCAGAGCAGTTTCAGCGTGATAAGGAGGATAAGGAAAAGGAAGTTTTTGATAGGCTACAGCGTATGTCCATAGACAAATGCTATCCTGCTTTGCCAACGGAGTCGGATAAGAAGGAAGAATTAGTTGAGGATCCTTTAATGTCCTATCTTATGAAGTCGCCACCTCCGTATGTACAGGGTACCGCGCCTCCCGTGGTTCCCCCTGTACCTGCTCCTCAACCTGTTCCTCAACCTGTTCCTCAGCCTATACCTGTTCTTCCGGTTGTTTCTGCTCCTTTGCCTACTGCTGCTCCTACTGCTCCTCCGCTTCCACATACTCCTGCTCCCGCTACTGCTCCTACTCTACTTACTCCTGTTGCCTCTTCTGTCTCTACTTCTTCTCTTGTTAATCCCTTATGCTATACTTCTCCTTCTACTCGATGTCGTACCCCTCCGGTTGCGGCTAGCTTCTTCAATTCTCTTGGCCCTGTTCTTGGGTCCGCTGGTTCGGACGGTCCTCAAAGACGTAGTCAGCTTCCCGGTAATAGGGAACGTGCTGCGTTATATAACATGGCGATGGGTTGGATGACGTACCCTCTTAGAAATCCTCCACGTACTGTACTTGAAACGTTCTGTCAATTTAATGTACCGACACAGAGGTACGTGTTCGAAGAAATGTGCAAGGTTCTTCGCGACCAGATATCGGCCGATGCACCTGACGATGTGTTGACCGCTTTGTCTGAGCTACAGCTTCAGTTCTCGAGCGGAATGATAGTGGATACCAACGTTCGACGCGCTGTTGAGCGGTTGTTATCTTTCCGTCCCTCTCCGATACCTCAAGCATTGTTTGTTGAGGATGTTGAGAGACAGTTAGATCCGTCTGGTCAGTTTCCCATGCGTGAAGTTCCACCAGTGTGGATGCCAGGTAACCCTGGCGCTGCTCCACCGATCTTGCCGCATTTCCAGAGAGTATGGATACATCTCCCATGGAAACGCTCTGAAGTTTTACAGGTGAAGCAATCTTTGCCTGACCCTCGCAAAAATCCTGCAGGGTATTATAAAGAATTGTCGCAGCTTGTAGACGCTACGATAATGAATCTTGCCGATATCGACATGCTGTTCGGCAATGTCGTACCTCAACCGGTATGGGCTAAGATTCGGCACGAAGATCATGCAAACGAATTAGGTGGCGATTGGGCTGCTCTTACTGCGGCCGATACGCGACAAGTTGGCGGGGCTAAGCCTGAACAGCTCATTACTGCTCTCCCTCAAAGAATAATTACATTAATGAAAACACTTATGCCAGCTATGAGGGTGAACTGGGACAAATTGTCAGCCTGTAAACAGAAGAAAGACGAGAGTGTCTCTGATTTCTTTACGAGATTTGAGGAGGCATTCATCGACCATAGTGGTCAGGATATGGGCACTGAGGGTGGTCAACGGTTGTTTGTGGATAAATTTGTCTCTAACTTATTGCCTGACTTGAGCAATAAATTAAAAAATTCTGAGAGTGCGTGGGCCGTCTCTACATCTGCTCAAATATTGGCTACGGCACAGTATTACGAAAACAGAGAGAAAGAAGAGAACGACCGCGCTGATAAAAAGACGAAAATAACTTAAAACAAAAGTGTTGTTGCAGCAGGCCTATCCTCCGCGTTCAAATCAGAATGCTCCTCAGCAAAATAGATCGCAGTCGCAATCGAATAGGTCACAATCTCGAAATCACTCCTCTTCCCAAAGATCTTCGTTAGGGTACAATCAGTGTGCCTATTGTAGACAGGAGGGTCATTTAAAATTCAACTGTCCCGTTCTAAACGATCGTAACAGTGGTAACTCATCTAGAGGAGGTCGTGGTGGTTCTCAGCAGACATCACGTGGTAGGGGTCGTGGTGTTCAAAATGATCGTTCAGATAACTCATCAAATTCCAATAATTGTTTTGACCAACGTGGATCATCGCAAGGACGATCTGCGCAGTACAATGTAGATGATTATTACGTCGATCAGGGAACTGACGACAGTAATTACTAGGACAGCCATAGACAAGGAGAGGGAGTGGTATCAGTTCCGGTTGATCAGAGAGGGCCTTACGTCGCAGTTGCTACATCGGGCGTCGTTGAGCCTTTTCTGTTGGACACTGGTGCAGCGAAAAGTTCCATAATGCATTCGAAACTCCCTGGCGCACCTTTGTCTGGCTTAACCAATGTTTCCGTTGGATTCTCTGGCGCCCCCGTTAGCAATCCAGTTTCCCACCCTTTGCCCCTTACAATTGGGCCTCATGAGCTTCAAGCTCCGTTGATTTTAACTACTGGTTGTGGTGAAAATCTTTTGGGCCTGGATTTGCTAAAACGTTTGTATGCAACTTTGTATTGTTCTCCTGCGGGTGTAAAGCTTACGTTAGGAGAGAGGGTTGTCTCTTCTATGTACTTGTCTCTCGATAAGCTTCCACCGGAATTGAGTTCTCTTCCTGCATCTTTGTGGGCAACAGGTCCCAATGATGTGGGCCTGCTTGACATCTCCCCTTATGTTGTTCAGCTGAAATCTAATGTACGGTTGCCACGTATTCCTCAGTATCGTATCTCCCTTGATGGTGAACGAGCACTGTTAGCGATCATTTATGATCTGATCGAGAAAGATGTTATTGAGGAGACTCGGGGAAACGTGTGCAACAGCCCTGTACTGCCTATTCTAAAACGTACTTATCCTTCAAAACCGCCTGTTTATCGTTTTGTTATTGATTTACGGGAGGTGAATAAAATTGTGATTCCTCAGTTCCCTGTTGTGCCTGACATTACGGCGCTACTGACTCTGATTCCAGCTTCTGCATCTTGGTTTTCGGTGATCGATTTGAAGAATGCTTTCTTTAGCATTCCGATTGCTCAGGAAAGCAGAGACCTTTTCGGTTTCTCTCTTGGTGGTCGCAGCTTCCGGTTTAAACGCGCTCCTCAGGGCTACTGTGAGAGTCCATCGATTTACAGCCAAGCCTTGAAGGGTCAACTGGATGCGTTTTCGTTGCCGGCTGGTGCGGCCTTAATCCAATATGTCGATGACTTATTGGTGGCTGCAGATACTCAGGACATTTGCAAAACTGCTACGGTGTCGTTACTGCAACATCTCTGTGACTTACATCACAAGGTGTCACCTTCTAAACTCCAATATTGTTGTCAAGAAGTAACCTATCTAGGTCACTTATTGTCAAAGGAGGGAAGACGGTTGACCCCAGAGAGAATTGCAGCAATTGCGCGAATGACTGTGCCAACAACCCAAAGAGATGTGCGTGCCTTTCTAGGTATCACGTCGTATTGCAGGCAATGGATTCCAAATTTTTCATTGCTAGCGAAACCATTGGTGGCTCTTACGTGCAAGGATGTTTCAACTCCTTTACCATGGACGGAAGAATGTCAGAAGAGTTTTTCTGAATTGCGTGACTCATTGTGTTCGGCTCCTGTGTTAGGTACCCCTGACTACAGTAAGCCGTTTACATTATATGTTCACGAGAGGGAAGGTTGTGCTTTGAGTGTCTTAACGCAACCTTTTGGTGGTAAGCAGCGTCCATGTGCATATTTTTCCTCGACCTTGGACCCGGTAGCTAGAGCATTGCCGAGTTGCTTGAGAGCAACAGCGGCAGCTGCGGTGTCCATCCGACAATCAGCAGGATTGGTCATGGATAATATGCTTACGGTGATGGTTCCGCATGCGGTCAATACTCTTTTGAATCGTACGAAAACTCAGCACTTGACGAGTGCGAGGTTGTCTGGGTACGAGTTGACGCTGTTGGCAAGTCATATTCAGATAAAACGTTGCAATGTTCTGAACCCGGCGACTTTGTTACCAATTAGCACAGAGTCAGATGAAATAGCAGCCCATGACTGCTATCTGAGGACTGAAGAGGAAACAAAAGGTCGAGTGGACCTTAAAAACACTCCTTTGGAAAATCCAGATGGAACTTTGTATGTGGATGGTTCATGTTTTAAATTGCCGAATGGTGATGTGACTACTGCGTATGCTGTTGTGACTTTGAATACTGTTGTGGAAACTGCAAGATTGAATCAGAACTCTGCCCAGGCTGCAGAGCTGATTGCTCTAACTAGAGCGTGTGTGTTAGCGAAAGGGAAACGTGTGAATGTGTTTACCGACAGCCAATATGCATTTGGCGTCGCGCATAGCTTTGGACGGTTGTGGAGAGAGAGAGGTTTTATGACGTCGCATGGTACGAAGATTCAGCATGGACAACTTGTGAATGATCTGTTAGATGCACTTACGTTGCCTAAACAGGTAGCGATTATTAAATGTAGTGCACATCGGAAGGTGACGGATGATCTTGGTCGTGGTAATGCATTTGCGGATGAGATTGCTAAGGAGACTGCCCGGAACCTTAGCACTAGAATGTATGTGACGAGTTCGGTTAGGTGGCCTACAGAGACTAGTATGTGTGAGGACACTATCGAGAGTGTGAAAGCGATTCAAAATGAGGCCACCGAGACTGAAAAGACGAAGTGGAAAGAAAGTACGGGAAGGTTGGATGCGAATGGTTGTTGGGTTGATTTGTCGGAACATAAGAGATGGATGTTACCGGATGCGTATGTGCTAGCTGTTGTGACAATGGCGCATGGGTTAGCACATATTAGTGTGAAAGGTATTTGTAAGTTGCTGTCCCATGTGTGGAAGAATGATGGTATCACGAAATGTGCTGAACGATTGGTTAAGAATTGTATGGTATGTATGTTGTACAATCCTGGTAAGGGAACCCCAACACCTCCTGGCCATTTTGCTCCCCCTTCGTGTCCTTTTGAGGTGATTCAATTAGACTTCATCCATATGGAGAGATGCAACAACCTGAAATATGTTTTAGTTGTGGTTTGCGCGTTCTCCCGATGGATTGAAGCCTACCCTCTTAAAGACAATACTGCCCTGTCGACTGCGAAAATCCTACTGAAGGAATACTTTCCTCGGTATGGAATGCCTCGGATTGTATGGTCTGATAACGGAAGTGAGTTTGTGGGGAGTGTGATGAAGAGTGTGTGTAAGGGCCTTGGAATTAATCAAAAATTCCATAGCGCCAATCATCCCCAGTCAGCTGGTTTGGTTGAAGGGTATAACGGCACCCTTAAACTGAAGCCAGCGAAGATTCAGGCTACGACTGGTCTTTCGTGGCCTGACGCTCTACCCTTAGCTTTATTGTCAACTAGGGCAACCGTACACTCCCGAGTAGGGCTTAGTCCCCATGAAATAGTGTTCGGTCGTCCTGCGAATGTCTGGGGGGTCCCTAGACCGGGTGTGTTCTCTAGTCTTGAGTATCCAATGTTGATTGACTATCTTCATGATCTGACTGCTAAACTGAGGTTAATTCACCAACAGGTTTACGAAGCATTGCCGACGCAGACGGAGGGTCCAGGCCACCAGCTCCAGCCCGGAGACTGGGTGGTAACCCGAAACTTTGCCCGCAAGAAGAATTTGGAACCCCGTTTCACTGGACCCTACCAGGTCCTCCTTGCCACGAGAACTGCTGTCAGTTTAGAGGGCCGAAAAAATTGGGTGCATGCCACCCATACGAAGAAAGTTCCTATCCCTTTACCGGCAGACTCGTGGGTGAGGAGGGGCATTGCTTCAGCTGAATCCGAAGGATTGCCGGCTTTTGTACCTTTTAGCGACGCACAACCTGTCGGAGAATCCTCAGTGCAGCAGAAAGACACTGTTGAACATTTGCTACCAAAAGACTCAAGACCGGAACATTCGACTGATCAGCAGGACTCTGTTCCCTCATCGGATCCTTTGTTTAATGAACATACACGTCCTGGGAAAACTCGATATTTTTTGCGTTCCAGCACTAAGGACAAATAAAAAGATTTCGTTTTGTCCCTCGACAAATTGCATTTCCCCTTTTTTTCACGATCAGTCTGAACACCCGTATCATTGTAATTATTTTTGTATATATTGAGTTTTGTTCCATATGTATTTTTGCTTCCACAGCTGAGAGACATTTTACATATACATTGTGAATAAAGGCCGTAGGGCCGCGCGTGTACTTCCTTTTGGTTAGTAGGTCTTGACGCTAGGTTAAAGACCGTCGGTTCCTGGGAACTCCTAGGGATTGACTACTGCTACACAGAACGAAGTGCGTCAAGAAACGTTGCGGACGGTCATAGGGGATGGCGTTTTCAAAGCTGATGGACTTGGAAGAAGCTCAGGCGCAAAGGTTCAAACTGCAACAACTTATCCGTACCAAATGTTTTATGTTTCAAATGTTCGTATTGCTTTTGACTGTTTCTGCACTATTGGCGGGTGGGGTGTATTACATGATGTCGTACTTCTTACCTTCTGCCATACCTACTCCTACTTCTGACCCTAAGCTTACCTCCACTGCATCCCCTCATTCTTTCCATATCCTACCTGAACACGAGCAGGCTAGACGTGCAGGATTCCGAAATAATTCCTTTATTCAGCTCCTTCATCAGCACCAGTTAGTGGTTAATACTACTAATTGTTGGGTGTGTGGACTGATGCCACATACCACGGATAAGGGCATTCCATATCTGGTCTTACCGTATAGTTCCCAGGGTTCAGCTCGAGCATTCCAAACAATGGGGCCGATTAGGATGGAGGATTCTCCGCATCCTCCGGGCCGGCGGAAGCCACCGCCGGCCCGGAGGATGCGGAGAATCCTCTGCGGAGCCTCACAAGACCCACCGCCAAATTAGGATGGCTGGTGGGTCTTGGATTCCGTCCGCAGCTTTTCCGCCGCGGTCGGCTTCCGACCGCGGCGGAAAAGCACTAACATGGCTGGCGGTGTCTATCAGACACCGCCAGCCATATTAGGATGGTGTAAGAGTAATGCTTTTCCGCGGCGGCTTTTCCGCCGTGGAAAAGCATACGGAACTTCACTGCGGGGGCCCGTTGCGGGCCCCCTAGGTGAAGGGGGGGTGGGGGGTGCACATGGGGGGTACCTATGGTACCCCCCTGCATTTGCGTGCACAAAGCGGCAGGCACCGCGCGGTGCCTGCTGCTTTGTGCACGCAAATGCTGTGCGCACTTTTTTAACATTGCGGCGGGTGCAGCTTGAAGCTGCACCCGCCGCAATGTTAAAGATTGAGGATGTGACCGCCACCCTGGCGGTCACATCCTAATCTGCACGGAGGGACCTCCGCAGCCCCTGCGGACGGTCCCTCCTACTCTATGGTGGCGGACGGACTCAGGTCCGTCCGCCATCATAATCGGCCCCTTAGTTTTGAAGCGCACTAGATTCTTATCCCAGTCGTGAGCCACGTTCTCCCTACTTTGGCCCTGGCTCGTATCATAAGCCTTTGTCCATAGCGATAGAAGATTTAGATAGAGATATCTATGAGCCGTCGCTCATCCCAGAGGAAGAGGTACAAGCCTATAGGGTCCTGAGTAAGGTCGAGTATAGTGCGCTCACGAGTGAAAAACAGCTTAAAAGCTCGCCTCCGATATGGGTCGTACCCCACATTGGTAATTTTTGTCTAATGGGTCGTGGCCGAAGATCGAAAGCCCGACTTGGAGAGAGTGCTTGCACCGAGAATTACATTCTGCCAATGGTCTCGTCCCCTGTGTTTCTGGCTGCCAAGGGTACATATTTTGTTTGCCATGATCGTGCGTATGCATGGTTGCCCTCTGACTTTGTGGGCTCATGTTTTATCGCAAATCTGTTGCCTCCGACGTTCACTGTAGACGCAGACTATCTCAAAACTGTGAGAGGCGTAATTAGCGAAGAGGACACTGCCGGTCAAGAGGCAGGAGACTTTTTCAAGGGTTTCCTCCCGTTTTGGGGGCCTATGGTTAATAGTAGGAACCTGAGACAGTTGACTCGAGTGGTGGAATCGACAGCTAATATTACTGCCAGTGCCCTTG
The DNA here is from genome assembly GCF_964263255.1 of Lissotriton vulgaris. NCBI lineage: Eukaryota > Metazoa > Chordata > Amphibia > Caudata > Salamandridae > Lissotriton > Lissotriton vulgaris. Next base: position 291,200,466 of record NC_141699.1, read on the forward strand.
GTAATATCACCACAGAACTTCAGGCGGATAGGCTTATGACGTTACAAAACCGTATGGTTTTAGACGTGATCTTAGCAGATCGAGGTGGGGTATGTAAGGTGATCCATTCGAGCTGCTGTATTTTCATTCCAGATAACGCTCCGACCGTCTATCAAGCCATCTCAAAGTTGCATAAGATCTCTGAATCCATACACGTGGATGTAGGGGATTGGACGCTACTTGGGTGGTTTTGGGGCCTGATGTCGACTTGGGGTTGGAAGAGTCTGATGATTATCGGAGTTGTTGTGGCGTTCCTGTTCACGTGTTGCCTTTGTGTGCAGTGTGGTCCTGCCTTATGTGGCCTTTGCGCTACAACGTGTATAAGACAGCCACCTGTTACCAAGGGGACTCGGTTGGACAGAGCTATGTTACAGCAACATCTAGATGGTTTGATGAATATCGAGTATGATTCCGACTAGTGCTTGCCTACATGAGGGCAAAAGGAGCGTCTGAGGTTCCGTGACAATTGTAAGTGGTGTTTTCGACTCGTACGAATATGGTCGAGTCTGGTATCTACGAACCGCAAATGACGAGTTTAGTGAGTGTGCGCAGTTTCGCTGTGCTAACTTAAACCGTTCGTTTGTTACGTGGGTTATTCATCTATACCCACGGGTTCCATCTTAGATACGGCATCCATTTTGTTCCTTGCCCTCAAGTAGCCAGCGAACGGACGTTGTCCGTTTCGCGACCCTGGGATTCCCAAGACATCCGTGGAAGACACATGTCCTTTGAAAGTGTCTTTATGACGAAGGGGATGATACTGTAAGGCAGATGGCCCCGCTCGAGGCTCATCTTGCCGTGCCGGTCTATTGTCCCAGCCGTGCATCTCATTAGGCACGTCCCTTTGATGCCTGTAGCTCGTGTTTCCTGATACCTCCCCTTTTACACCCTTTTCGATCTCCCCACTGTTTCCATCGGTAAACAGTCATAATATCTATTCCAAAATATAGAATGGACATAATATCGAAGTAAAAATATAGAATGGACAAAATATCGAATGGACACAATATAGTGGTTAAAAATATCGAATTTAAGGTAAGTAATATCGATTTTCAAAATATAGAAGTCAAAATATCGAAATATACAATATAGGCATTAAATATATCGATTTTTTTAATAATATCAATTTTTTTAAAGTGTTTTGTATGTTAGTATATGTGTGAAAAGTGTATATTAATTTTTGTAATGTATGTTTAATGTATTTTAAGTAATGAATTTTATGTTATTTAATTTTTGCATAATTTAATTCTGTAGCGGGTTGTGTGTTTATAGAGGAATAGGGTGGGAAGTAATTTAATTGTAATAAAGTTAATATTTTTTTCATTTATTCATATTGATTTTAAATTTATTGTTAATTAATTTTTAATTGGTAATTAATTTCTATTAATTGGCAATTAATTTTTATTAATTGGCAATTATTTTGTATTAATTAAATATTTGATAATTATGATAATTGTATTAATGTATTTTCTGTAGTGGGATGTGGGTTTATAGGGGAATAGGGTGGGAAGTAATGTAATTGTAATTAATTACATATTAAAAATACTTTTTGTGTATTGATAATTAATTTACTGTTAATTTTTAATTGGTATTAATTTTTATTATTATTAGTTTTTGTTATTTAAAATTAATTAGTTGTTGAATAATTATGAATAGGTTATTAATTTGTAATAACTAATATGTAGTTGTATTTCAAATTAATTATTACATAATATTAAATTGGTTATTAATTTCAATTAATGTGTTATTGGTATTGATATTTAATTTATTTTTAATAATATATTAAATCATTACTTTTCCTACTGTTAAACTCACTGGAGTGGGAATAGTAATTTTCACCCTCCCGCTATCCAACGCTTTCCCTACTGTTGCACTCTCAGGAGTGGGAATAGTATTTTTTACCCCTACGCTATCCAACGCTTTCCCTACTGTTGCACTCTCTGGAGTGGGAATAGTAATTTTTACCCCTACGCTATCCAAAGCTTTCCCTACTGTTGCACTATCTGGAGTGGCAATAGTAATTTTCACACTCCCGCTATCCAACGCTTTCCCTACTGTTGCACTCTCTGGAGTGGGAATAGTATTTTTTACCCCTACGCTATCCAACGCTTTTCCTACTGTTGCACTCTCTGGAGTGGGAATAGTCATTTTTACCCCTACGCTATCCAATGCTTTCCCTACTGTTGCACTCTCTGGAGTGGGAATAGTAATTTAAACCCTTCCAATATCCAACGCTTTCCCTACTGTTGCACTCTCTGGAGTGGGAATAGTAATTCTTACCCCTACGCTATCCAACGCTTTCCCTACTGTTGCACGCTCTGGAGTTGGAATAGTAATTTTTACCCTCCCGCTATCCAACGCTTTCCCTACTGTTGCACTCTCTGGAGTGGGAATAGTAATTTTTACCCTTATGCTATCCAACGCTTTCCCTACTGTTGCACTCTCTGGAGTGGGAATAGTATTTTTTACCCCTACGCTATCCAACGCTTTCCCTACTGTTGCACTCACTGGAGTGGGAATACTAAATGTTACCCTCTTGCTATCCTACGGTAAAATATTGTACATTTTTTATTAATAACTTAAATTAATTATATCTTAATTTTAAGGTTATTTGAGTATTTTTAAGTATGTTTTAGTTAATTATATTTATTATTTCATTAATTTTAAATTACTTTTAAGACATTTAAAAAAATTCGATATTTTGACTGACTATATTTTTTACAGTCTATATTTTGGATTCGATATTTTTGTACTTACCTGTTTGTAGATAGGAATTCGATATTTTGGCATTCTATATTTTGGTGACGATATTTTGGTAAGTCTATATTTTGTCATTCTATATTATGTCAGTGATCCGTTTCCATCTTCCTCTGCACCTGTCCTTGTTCCTTCTTCGATCTGTTTTACTGCCGATTGGAATGTACTAATGGTGGGAAGATGGGTTTTTACAGTTGGGAACCGCCAAATGTTTCCGCACTTATGCCCCGGACCTTGAATGTATCGAAGTGACCAAAGTGACCCCTCTCGGGGATAATTATGGGAACCAAGTTGTAAACCTTTGTGTACCATGTAACCCTATGGGAGAGATCTGTATAAAAGGAGCGATCCACAGTAGCAATTTGAAGCAGTCTCCTCGAACTTACACTCGTTGTACTTCCTGTGACTTCTGTGTTCCCTGCAGTAAATAAACCTCGAATCTTTGACGCCGAAGGAAGTGTCCCGTGTCTCTGTCATTTGTACGCCGGAGCAGGTTACCCACGAAGGTTTCAGGTGTTGTCCCCTGGCACCGCTGGGTCTTAAATAACCCAGTCCTTCACATGGGAGGAAGATCCTTCTCCTACTTAGCAGCCAAGACTTGGAATTCTCTCCCCGCTCACCTCCGTCTTACACAGAACCACATCTCATTCAGAAAGCAGCTAAAAACCTGGCTTTTCGATAAGTAATGCAGCGATCATCCCCTCAAGCGCCTTGAGACCCTCTGGGTGAGTAGCGCGCTATACAAATTCCTGAACTTGAACTTGAAGATGGTAGGTAGGATTAGTAGATGGGCTACAGGAAATCAGGGGTTGCTATGCACAGGGGGGTCACAGAAGGGTAGGTTGTAATGAGATGAAAGTTTTGAGATGAGTGTGTCTTAATTTACAGAAATACAATAATAGGGATTAGGCAAACATGCACATCACAGAATGGGGTGTACAGTGGAAAAGGAGGCGAGGTCAGAATGGAGAGGGTAAGGAGGGGGTCATTTGAAAAAAAGGCAAGACAACAATCATTAGTTTTAAGTCAAGGCCAATTTTTCATGCAGCGTTTAGGAATAGTAGAGACTTTTTGAGATACCATGAAATCTGAGGATGCAGAACTGTAGGAAGAAACATTTGCATGTGAGAAAGCGCTACCTTAGGTACTTTTGGCACTAGAAACTGGCAAACATATGTCGCAGCTAGGCTACAGCTAAACCACTGCTTCAGCAAGGACTGCTGATCAGTTCAGCAGTTGGAAGTGTAAAGGTTGGATGCATATACATGGAAATATCAAGAGCTTTAGGATGCACTCCAAAAAAGCACCAATGCATGGTATAGTGAGAAATGGTATAGGGTAAATAATACAAACATCGAAAAGCAGATTCTGAAAATGTGGATGTCTTCAGATGTTCACTTTTGAAGTTTACCTAGCAGTATTAATTACAAAAGCAAATACACAGTATACATTTCTAGACGGTTTTAGGTTCAAAGAAGCTGTTGGTCTTCGGGAAAAGTTGGCATTGATCTCAATATCCCTCAGCACATCATTGTTTATACCTGGCCACATTGTTTTATCTCTCTATGCTTCACTGCTTCAAAGCCCTACCCAACCACAATTTCAACTGTAGGGGAAGATAAAGTGCATAAGAGGAATGCGGTATATGCACAGCGCCGGGATACTCATAAGTAGCTGTGCGCGCTATAAATTTATGTAACATACCATAACATACGTACGCAATTCATAGGCAGCTGAGAGTTCACTACTAAGCACACATAATGGTATACTTTCTCTTTACCTACAACAAGACAAGCTTTTATTGACTATGCCTCCTGCCCAGCACTGTATAGAATTAAATAAGGGTTACGATTAGGACTTATAAGAATATTTGCTTGGAGTAACTTATGTTGGTGGCATCCTGTTGGGATGGCAATGTTCCCTCTATGGTATACAGCCATGCTTTCCTGTGCTGAATGGCTGACTGCATGTGAAACTGGTACACTGATTTTTACATTGGCCCTTGCGTCATGTTAAACTAGCGTGTGTGCAGAGGCCTAGGTCTGACACTTACAATGTGAAGTCAAAGAATTATCCTGTGGCCTCGAGGGGCGCACCAAGTGTGATATCATATGAGGCAGTGGACTACTGTCCCTGTTTGGGTGTATCACATAAAGCAGTGGTGGTAGCATACATTGTTTCATGAATCTATAATGTGATCAAACATTTTTCTTTGTGACAAAGCAAGTGCAGCCCACTGACCCTTCTTGTGTAAAATTCTGCAATTATGTGAAAGCCTGAACCTGGCATGGACATTCTATGTGCATGTTAATGATAGGTTTGTATACTGATAAGAAGTGACATGTGTGGTAGCAGTTCTCTGGATTTGTGAGTCTTAGTACTCAAGCCAGTGGTATTATTTTTTGAATCCTGAGCATTGCCATTTGGTGGATGGCATAAGTGAGGTGAGGGACTGTTGTTTCTCTTGTTCAAGGGTGGGACAGTTCCTCGCATAGGATGGAGGAGCATCGCCCCCCACCCGACAATGCAGCAAGTACGAATAATTAAACGATAATGAAAAGGTTACTACCATTTTATTTTTTATTTCAGCATAGCTGAGTGACAGCGCTAGGCAGGGCCAAAGCAGCTGATTGGCAGCAGAGAGCAGTGTTGCTGGCTGCTCCAGTTTAAACTGCGCATGTCACTTTGACCAGCTGTCTTGCGACAGCCAGCCTGACATGCGCATTTTAAACCTCTCCACTCAGCTGTCTTAAACAACTGAGTGAAGAGCAGGCACAGGCCCCCAGTACCTGCAGGAGCATCGAGGCAGCCTGCTCCAGCTAATTCTGGTGATGCTCTCGAGCTGCTTAACATTGTCAGCAGCATGAGATCAGCATCTGCATCGGTCTGTAGACTTGCCTCAGAGACCACCAACACCGAGGGATAGAAGAAACAGTGGCAGTCGCAGAAGAAGAGCTAGCAAAGTTGAGAAGTACATTTCTATTTTTTAAAGCTAGGTGGGTGGGAGTGGGTTGGAGGGGTAGCGATCTATGAGGGGAATATGTAATTTTGGTTGAAAGTGAAATTTGCTGGAAGACCAACAACTCCGACAGCTTTTCTCCAACCATTGAGATGGTGGTTGGAGAAAAGCAGCAGCCACAGAGCTGTAAAGGGAGTTCTGACTGCCCGTCCAGATTACCATGTGTATTTCCGACGAGCCGACTGTGGGGGTCCGGGCAGCTGCCTCGACCCATCGAAACGAAGGATTTGGGGTGAATACTCACCCAAATCTTCTTCTCCCCGACAGTCTCCGACACAGATACCTTTGTTCAGGTCCCTCCTACACCGCGGCAGCTGAACCAAGGAGACTAAACTTACCCCAGACACCGAGGAATACGCCACCAATTTCTCCAACTGCATGGAGGCTGTTGCCACCTGGATGGACAGCGATTGCCTCCGCTTAAATGGAGACAAGACAGAGGTGCTGGTGGTGGGGAACAAAACATCAATATGGTCTCAGGCATGGTGGCCTACGGCCCTGGGTGAACTCCCCTGTCCTGTAGAAAAAGTAAAAAACTTAGGGATTATGATTGATTCGGACCTCTCGGGTAAATCCCAAGTTAGCAAAATAACAGGCAAGTGCTTTGGCACGCTGAAAACCCTGCGGAAAATCATTGATCTTATTCCTATTGGAGCCAGAAAAATCATTGATCACGCTCTAATAACGCCTCACTTAGATTACGGTAACGTTCTCCTCTTAGGCCTGAACCAGAATCTTTTACACCAGCTACAATGCATTCAAAATATGGCCGCTCGCATGGTGTTGGGTCTTCCTAAAAGAACCTCTTCCAAGACTGCCCTTTCCAAACTGCACTGGCTCCCTGTTAGGGAAAGAATCAGATTTAAAAGCTTCTGCTACGCCCATCGAATTGCCCACAATAAAGGACCTACCTACCTTAGAAGTCTCCTAACCATTCATCGACCGATCAGAGACTTAAGATCATCTGGTATGACACAATTCAAACTTCCCTGCATTTCCAGAGCAAAAATGGGGGGTAGATCCTTTTGCTAATTAGTAGTGAAGCATTGGAACTCCCTCCCAGTGCATCTGCGAATGGAACCCTCGGAAACCCTATTCAGAGCTAAATTAAAAACCCACCTCTTCCCGCAATAATTCCTTTTCGGTCTTTCTTCCCGGTTCCTTTCCCATGAGAGTTGTCGGTCAGCAGTTAGCGCTTGGATACACAGTTTTGTGCAGCCATGCGCTCTATAAATGTCCTATTATTATTATTATTTACTACCCTGTGGGTGCCAGAATACAGATAAAGGAGTTTGTTAATGGACCTAAGTTGGTAATTTGTAGCTATTGTGTCAGGTAACTCAATTAGCCTGGATGAAATTAATTCGGGCTAATTGAGTTACCTGACACAATAGCTACAAATTACCAACTTAGGTCCATTAACAAACTCCTTTGGAGGCAACTTTACCCATTCATACTATACTTTACCCAAGCCCCCAAAGGTTTATTGGGTCGCTCACTTACAATTCTCAGAATACAGATAAGCCAATAGGTGGCATGTATCCCCACTGACTGGAATGTGCTCAGATCGCCTTTCTCCAGCAATGGCGTACACGCAGCACAAGGCATATCCCCAGTTATGTCAAGCATGTGCATACATATCACATGTTTCCTGTGAGCTTGTATGCTTGCAGGGACATATTCAGGGATATGCGCACCGGCGTGGATGTGACCGCCGTCGAAGCAGCAGTTGCATCATAATACGGCAGGGGGAACTTTCCTGGCCTCAGCGGTTGAATCAGAACATGTCCGCGGCAGTCAGACGGTCGGTCCAACGGGCATCGCAATTAAGCCCAGAGTGTCACACGTGCCAATTGCTAGTTATGATGCAGAGAGCTACCCAGTTCTTTATGTTACTGGGTTAGTTGCCCTGGCAAATATTTGGGGTAACAGCCGCCACTGGTTGAAAATGAGGACGTTTCTAGGTCAGGCCTGCCTGTCTGTTTTTCCTCTCCTAGACTGCTGCTTCATTAAGCATTTGTTGGTTGCACCAAAAAAAAGCAAGCGTTTTTTGTTACAAGGCTTATGGAGACCGAAACAGCACGTATGTGTTTAACATGCCTTGAAGGTAAGTATTGCACAACTCCTGAAATATTCAACAGTCACTGAGTATAATATAAAATAGTAACATGTTACTTTGGTGAATTAATGAGAAAATATGATGTGAGGTTGGCACGGCACACCACACATTTTTGTCTTTAGTCCAATGTTTTGTATTTGATTGTGTTTTATTAAGACAGTGTCGCACATTCAGAGTTGTAACTGCAGACCTTGACTATAATGTGAAAATATTGTGCAAGTTGAAACCACAAAAGGCAGTTTTCAAATTTGTATATATAAATGGTTATGAATACGTAGTTTGTATATAAGCAACTTGCCCTTTAACGAGCCATTAAATGAAATATACGTAGCTCATGATTTGTCCTCTGTGCACTTATTTTTCAAGCTCTACGGTGCCTAATTTGTGCTGGTGGGTGGAAGAGGTGGGATTTCGGCATTCAAATTTGGTGACCAAGACTTATTTTCATCATCACACACTGACCTTGAGCAAGAGAGTGAGAAATAAAGAAAATTTAAAAAGAAAGATAGGAAAAAAGTGGCAAAAGAAAAGCAGGAATGACAAGGGAGATGCAAAGGCCCGAATCAAGACTTGGCAGCCCTGGTAATCACAAAACCACCATTTAGTAGCGCTGCAGAATGCTCTCAAAACAAGTTTGGGCCCTTGACTTTTTATTTTTACAAATGAAGCACTGACAACAAATAGAACAGTGGACACATTTTGAGCATCTTGCAGGTTTTACTGGAGCTCTAAAAAGTCATGTTTGCGCCTGACCAGTCTCTGAATGCTAAAAGTCTGGGTTAGTTTCTAAATATGTGGGAGGGAGGGAGGTCATCGAGCTGCCCTTCGCGATATTACCCTTGGGTTTTGCCAGCTGTAGGCTGGATTACTGCCCGCAGTACCGGATTTTCACGAGTGGTAAATGTGTCTGCTGTTGTCGGCGCTGGCTTCATGGTGGCAGCAAAATTTGCTCTCTAAAGTGTTCTGATTTATGCCCTGCTTTGGAGCCGCCCCAACCCCCACCCTCTGCGACCTTTCCTTGTTCTCTGTTTTCAGAAGATTACCGAAGAATTAGAGCACTTGCCCTCGCTGAAAGCCCCGCATAAACAAGGGACACGAGAGGTGAAATAATGTTGATATGATGTGCCTTGGGTGGTCATTAAAAGAGAAATGTGATTATTTTATGAATAAAGCTAAAACTAACACACACTTTGGGGGCTGCTCCTTCCTACGCGGCTCCTGGTCTCTTTCTGTGACTTGCTTTGTGTCTGGGTGCTTTTAATTTTCTTTTATTTCAGGAAACTCTCTTTCTGGGTCTGCAGCCAGCTCTGGGGGTCTGTGCGGCCAACAGAGCAAACATGTGGCTTCTGTCTCTCTCTCCTCGTTGGCGGCTACAAATTTGATGCAAACTCGAATAAGGTTCTTACAAGTTGTGCCCTTGAAGCTGCTCGCCGAATATCTTTCCTTTTTATCTCCCAACTTCACATCAAAAGCAGCTGCACGCATTCAAAGCCTCAGCAAACGCAGGAAAAGATTCATTTCTTCCAAGATTTTATGATTTTTTTTCTCATTTCCTTATTGAATTATACGTTTGGAAGTTCCTGCTCTGTACAAGCCACTGAACATACAACAGCCTTTATTGTTACAATTTCACGCAGGTTTTTATGTCCTACAATTGCTCGTGTCTTGGCAGGCACAAGGCCCAGGGAGCTGTGTCAAAGAAGAGTTTCCTCCTGCCCCATTGACTGCAACACGATTTTCTGAAACAAGGGCCTTGCGAGGAAGTGGGCGATTATGTGGCCAGATTTTTTTTTTAAAGAATGTTAAACAAGTATACATTATTCTTGCTTGCTGATTTCACCTTAATGTTGCTCTTCCTCTAGAACCCAACGCTAAGGGCCAGAGTTAGAGTTTGGTAGACAGGGTACCACTGTTCCAAGCATGATGGACTACCCGATCCACCAAACCCCATCATTTAAAGTTGGCAGACCATCAGCTTTCCATCAGAAGAGTCCTTGTTGGCCACATAAGGAAAGCGTCCACTAATCAAGTTGGGGTTGTATACAGAAGGGCATTATTACTGTCTGACAAATTTAGGGAGCACGAATAGCTCAGCGCTGATCTCTCTGCTTTGAAAGGCTCAGCCCTCATGGTAGTTCCTGCCAAAATACAAAACATTTGGTGAATCACTCTAAATAAGGCAGTGGGAGCCGGGGTTTTGGTGGACAGGGTATTCAGTCTAGTTTAGGAACCAGTACCATGTTCTCAAACTCGAAATCTAACCCTTAAATTGTGACGGGCAAGTGTTGGGGAGGGGGTAAGAGAATGAAAGCAAAGCCTGTTCTAATCTCAGAATTTTGTGTTCCTCTAGGGCACTGACCGATGTGAGCAGTTTGTGCAATGCTATGGCCAATGTAATTTAGAACATTCAACAATTTGTTGTAATTTGTGTTTGGCAATCCATGTGGAGTTCAGTTGTCCATTACCGTGGATTCACAGTGCAGTTCACATATTTCCAACACAGACTAAAGTTTGAACAGTATTGTAGAGGAATGTGGCCTGAAAGGTGGAACTCTATAAAATAGACCTCAAGACCACAGACATACACTATGGAAGACCTAAATATCTTGACAGTGGTTCTCAGGGAATGTCTCATATACTTCTCTAATGATGCATAATAGACATTGCTCAATGTCCATGAGTGTCAAATTCCCCCAGATTTGATGTCTAAACAAACATCGATGTTTAGAAAAAATAGCAGTGGTAAAGAGAGACCTAGTGAGAACCTCGTAGAAGTCTTCCCACAGTGTTTCAGAAATATACACTTACTAGGTGTGCTCTATGTAAAACACTGTGCCATTATCAGAGAAGAAAAAATTCCCCGATATACAATATAGTTATATACAAATTACAGAGCACAACCACTTATATGACGTGTGAAACATTACCAGATGTTTTTACCTTTAGAAATACAATTATTAGTGCTGACTTCACCATAATTCAAGCACTATTGAGTACAAGTTCATATCGCATCAGCCAGTTTGGGTTGATACCCTGTAATGGTAAAGCGCGATTACCTGTCTGTAAAATTTAATAAAATACTTTGAAATCAAAAAGCATACGTTTACTGGATTATAGTTCTCATCATTTACTTTGATATTCTACTTTGACGCACAGTACACAAGAGATTGCTGGTGCATTAAAGTTTGCCTAAAGTTACTTTGTATGTGATATAAAATGGAATTCTCATACTGATCTAGTGTACTACGGATCCTTTCAAATATCGGGGTCTCTTGCTGAACATTTTCACCTACTGTTGTAGGAATACGTTGTGAGCCTTGAAAAAGTTGTATCAAATGACGAATCACGTGTCAGCTGCCTGCTTCTTCGATACGTACTTCGAGTCAACTGCATCAAGACTCCTAAGGACTTTCTAGTTTATGTTAAATTGCTACAAACACTTTTTTATATATTTTTTTACTTATATTGTGCCAATTTGGGTCTATTAAAATCATACTGACTACAAGGTCAGTCATAAGACAAATAAGTGGTTGTGCTCTGTAATTTGTATATAAACATCGATGTTCTAATAGTTTCTCCAAGCCTCTAGGAAATATAACACTTTGAAGGTCACCCACATTAGCCTCAGGGGCAGATTTACAAAGGAATGTCTATGTCTTAGTGTAATACAAGGCATCACAAGGCAACGCATGTCCCTAATTAGAATTTACTAAGACATGCAGAGCTACTTTGCATGGTATAGTAAATACAAAGTAACATATTACTTTGCGTTGCGTAGGCGTTACATGGGTGGAGCATAGGCATTCCCATGCATCCACTCATGTATTTTGATGCAAACCCAGATTTATAAAGATGTGTAAACCTGTGTTTGCGCCAAAATCATGCGCCTACCCAACAGAGGCATAAGGAGCAATATCTTTATTTCTCCTCGTTACTTTTTCTTTCCATGTGTGCTGCATTCTGAAGTGCACATAGAAGGAATATGCCTATACGTTTTGTTTTTCTGTATGAAGGTGTTCCTTCCTGCACAAAAACAATCCTGCACGCAACACAGGCGGGTGCCTGCATTGGTGCTAGGCAGCATAGCGTGCACCAGCATAAGGAGAGAGAAGAAATACTCCATATCTTTGAAATTTGGAGCTTCAAGCAACTTAGTACAGCAAGTTGCCTTGCTATGTTGCGTTACGTGAAAGAATGGTAAAATTTGCCCCTCTTACTTAATGTACCTATGGTCCCATGGAAAACATGGAATATAGTTGCATGTTCAAATCTATTTGATGCTTTCTGAAAAAGGTACAATTTAGGTTAAAAACAAGAACTGTGAATACATGGAAGAATACATGAACTAAAGAAGTAAAATTCCCTAATAAGCATGATATTAACATTGTCTTGGATTGTTTTTGTATGGCTTTTTACATTGTTTTGTGGCAATGGTGTTGAAAGTAGGGAGCTGTAATTACTTGCTACGTGTAAAAATAAATAAAGTTTTAACACTAGCTCAAGGGTTTTACAAAAGATAGATTTTGCAGTAAAACAGTTAGTGTTCTTCTCTGCAATGTGCTAATAACGGTCAGCAGAAGGTTATTTTGTATATATAAATTCTACATCCATTTTCCAGATTGGCTGGGCTGATTAGGGTAAAAATTAAATAGAAGTGAAAACAATTTGGCTAAACGAAAGAAAAGTGCATTTGCTAAGGATGAGGTAAATTGGGAAAGTTTGCACAAGGGAAGGTTAAAGTGAAATTGTGCAAGCTTTGCGAGGGGCAAACAATCATAAAATTTGTAAAATCTTGGAGGGCTCGGGGGCACTGCAAGCCTGTACTAAACGAGTCAACAATATCTGACTAGCTAAAGTGGGACAGCCAAATTGTAAAGGGTGGAGCTTCTAGCACCATATTTATTTGTTTTTTCTTAGGTTTTGTAAAGTACCTATGCAAACAGCACAGGTTTCAAAGTGATCATGGAAAGTTGTGGCAACTGGCAAAATGGAAAATTGGCAGCTGGAGAGAACAGTTTTTCTTAAATAAATGCCTGAAGCAGTCAGTCGCATATCTGAAAATCATGACATATTAAAGTAGCTTCAGTGGCGAGATGACTTATTTATTCATACTAAGGCAATTAACAAACACATACACTCTCACTCTCTTTCTCTCTATATAGCGTGCGTCCCAAACAGCCGAGAATGCACTCCAGCTAAATTCTCTTCAACATTATCTCTGCATATAGCTCCCGCAACAAGCATATTGTGTTTTGCCCACGTAAATGTAGGTTCGTTTTCTTCACAGGATGCATGTACACCGATTTCCCATCTCTTCCCTGCCAGTGCCCAGTAACTCGCCCTGAGTCTACATACCCAGAACGAGGCTGTCTTTCCCGGGCAGACTTTGGCGGACGGGTGTTGCCAGGGAGATGTGGGGAGTTATTATGTTATCATGTAGCACACATCAAAGGACGCCTTAAACCGCGAGCTGGCTCGGTTTTTTTATTTTTTTCGTTCCCTAATGGAGAAGGGTCATTGCTCTTTTAGAAAGGGGAAGTGAGAGAAGACAGCGCCTGCCTGGCCAGGAGATAAGGAGGCAGCTAGCAGGCGCGGACACGCTTCACACCCTCGACCAGATAACAGGACTTGTGCCTCGTACTTGGGGGGCCGCGGCGCTTAGGCTTTGGAGCCATGGCCCATCGGTTTAACTCTTTGTAGACCAAACTATAGCCCAGAGAAACACACGCTTCTGTCAGGAATGCACAGTGCACACAGGAACTCACAACGCAAAGGGTCTGTGGCCAAAAAAAGAAACATAAATGAAAGTGGAAACTCTGAGAGCCCAGGCCCTACAATCAGTGAGACGGCGGTAGGAGAAACAAAAGACAATAGGAATTTTGCCAGCACTGTACAAGGGAATGCATTCGTCAGACAAGAAAAAGTTAAGAAATGTTTCATTGTTACAAATGACTTCCATAGCCATGAACAAGCTAACATGGATTCAATCTGGTTACTCACTAATTATATCACAGCTAAGGGTGGGCGTAGTTCGCGAAGTAGCGTTATGCGAAGCTACGCGAAGTGCACTTCGCACTACGCGAACTTCACATAGCACTACGTGGGTTGCGTAGTAGCATGTTCGCACTATGCAAGATGCGTTTTCACTGATTGCACAGTGCGGACAAGCATCCGGCACTGTGCAAGCATTGAAAACGGCATCTTGCACAGTGCGAGCTGTAGTTTTCTGCTGCTCGAGTAGGTTTTTACTCGAGCGGCAGATTTCTCAACGCGAACTGGTAGTTTCTCATCGCGAGCAGTCGCGAGCATGTGCAACCACTCGCAATGAGAAACCTGACCTCCCCGTGTTGAGAATCTCGCCGGGATGTCATTTTGCTTGCTCGCGGTCATGAACATGATGTTGAGGACCGCGAACAAGCAAAAAAGGACAGCTGCACTACGCTACGCTGCACTACGCGTGTTCGCACTGTGCTACATGCAGCTCGCGTAGTGTGAAGTTGTGCAAACTTCGCAAACTACGCGAGCGTAGCGTAGAGCTTCACCCAGGGTTAATCACAGCAATGATAAACTAACGTGTTTTGTTATAGCTGTGATGTTACGAAAGGAAGCAGTCACTCTCACAGTCTTCCCCTGCCTCGCCTACATCTCCAGAAAACTGAGCAACAGAGTGGAATGGGGGTCCTCCATCTTCCCTGCCTTCGTCTCCTTCGGTTCTCTGCAGTCCAGAGGGAGATGCAAAATGTGGGGGACGCTCTGGCTCCACACACAAGCGGGTTTTCCCTGATAGCCGCATGTATGTACAGTTCTCTGGCAGGCAGATAATTACTTTCAGCACTGGCAGCAACTTGGTCAGAATGATTCTCAGCATGTTGCTGTGGGATTAAAACTGTTCCCCAAAATTTGGACATCCCAAAATGTACCTGAATGAATTAATGAATGATGGGGTTTATACAGCACACGGCTACTCTGAAGAGTGTAGCGGCACTAGAGGGGGCAGAAAAATCCTCCGGTACACATACTAACAAACCTTACGGTCTCACTGAGATAAGCCAGGAATTCAGTTTCTTATTTAATACAGTCTTGAGGGTAAACAGACGCAGATCACAAAGGAGTTTGTTCCAGGCTTTGGCCTCCAGGAGGAAGGCAGCTTTACCTCCCCTGCAAACGTGTTTGAGGGGAGGAATCAATAGAAGAGAGGCAGAGGAATAGCACAGCATTCTGGAAGAATAATGCTGTACAAATATCTTCACCAGATAATCCGGACTATCTAGATACAGGTTATTATCTCTCTTGATTTGTCTAAACTCGATTACGCCAACATCAACCACGGATCAGCTTTAACAACTATGCACAGACTAAAACTGATTCAGAACTCTGCTGCATGACTACTGTGACATATAAAGCCATAAGCCCACATTTACCCAGCCTTGAAGGCCCTACATTGGTTACCAGTTGCCAGAAGATCCACACTCAAGCTGTTTTGTATCACCCACAAAGCGATACACGGAACAGGATCGCTCTTCATCAGGAGTAAAATTAACAAATACAATCAACAAAGGAACCTGCACTCCAGATTGGTACCTTGCCTCAAAATCCCACCATACAAGAAAAAAACATAGGTGGCATGCCCTACTCTGTTAAAGCAGCCAAACTATGGAACTCTTTACCCGCAAACATAAAATCCATGGATAACTTCCTTATCTTCAGAACACTACTCAAGAGTTGGCTCTTTCCCACATAGACTACTCAAGAGTTGTCTCTTTACCACATAACCACCATACTCAGACATAAATATACAGCATCTCCCTGTGTTTATAAGCATTTATTTGGAATGTATATGTACCTACATATGTGTATTGTTTTGTATACAGGTATATAATAATTATGTTTATAAATATAAAGATATTCATTAGTTCTGCTTAACAAAGGTACATATTACTTATGGGTATAATATTCTATGTTTAACATGTATATAGGTGACTGCATAAATAATTAAATCTTTATGATAACTATTTATCTACAATTTCTTCACTATTTAACAATAAAAAAAAAATGATCTTAAAGTCCAGCAATACCTCTAAGTCTGAGTCTATTAAATACAACCTACATCTACATATTTTACCTTGCTTATACATATATACCTTCGATGAACATATATATCTTTATATTTATTAATTTACTTCTAATTCAACCTATTCCAAGGAGTGAGGTGATGTCATAGGTACTAAAAAAAGAGATAGATGAGCTGACATGGTGGATATCTAGTGCCACCTCATCCCATCTCATAAGGACTACTCCCATTACATGTCTCCCAATCCTGTTCTAGAATTGAATATATACTCAGACCACCCCCATTCACTTCTTATGCAGGTGAGCTCGACAGGGATCTCAGACATTTCTATCTCTGACCATACTCACATAGAACATACCAGGTCTCATCTCTCCCCCACCCCAAAGCAAGTCTCACTGTTGCTTGAAGCAAAACATCTTAAGAGACCCAGTGAGCAGGGACACCATAGCGATAACCATCAAGGAATACTTCTTGACTAACTTCCAGCCCGGCACACCACGCTGGAAAGTCAGAACAATAAGGACCCTTACTACACCACCCAGAATAAGTTACCCATTCTGCTTAGCCCACTCTGATCACACAGGACAAATTGCGTATAACACTCATTGTTATACTGAAAGAACGCTTTTATGATAAGGGAGGCAAGGTGGGGACACCATTGGTGTGTAAACTCTGACTCCAGAAGGCCAAGACATTTATCTCACAAGTTAAGCTGCGGGATGGCTCATGGGCACCAAATGAGTTGGAGGAACAGAGTGTGTTCCACGGGTTTTACCACACCCTATATAAACAGGGTAATGAAGGTACAACTGACATCTAGACCTATCTATACCTATCAGACAGGGCACTCCTCTCAACAGCACTTAGCAAACCCCAAGAACCCCAATTGAACACAAGAAAATTAAAAAAGCCCTTGTGGTGATGCTTGATGGGGAAATCACCAGGTCCTGATGGCCTACTAGTCACTTTCTGTTACATTTTCTTGCCACTGTTCCTAGATCAGCTCTCCACACTATTTAACTCCTTTCACTCGGGCACAAAACCGACCCCACCATGTGAGAAACAGAAATTTTGGTCATCCATTAACCAGGTAAAGATCCTACCCAATGTGCATCTCACTGCCCCATAGCATTATTTAACATGGATGCTAGATTGTGCACTAAAGTCTTGGCACAACAATTTGAACCCTTACTCCAGAGTGTGATCGGCCCGACCAAGTTGGCTTCATCCGTAATCACCAAAGGGCAGAGAACATCAGATGCCTCACCCACTTGGTCAAAAAGGAACATAGGCATAACATTTCTTCTCTGCTCCTTTAACTCCTCCCATGCTGGTGACGAACCCCAGCCATCACGCCCGCGGTAGGCGTGTGCTGATGACGGCTGGGGTTCATCACGGCCCTGCCGTGTTCTTTTGTTTACCGCACAGCGGTAAAATCGCGGCCGCAGCGAAGGGGTTAATTGGATACAGAGATGGCCTTCCTTAGATACGAGGGGACCCAATAATGATTTTGAGGATAATGGTAGAGTACACATCCTTGGCAGCCTTTATACGCCTTAAAGGTCTATTCACTGCCCCATTAGGATCGAGAGAGGCAACAGGCAGGGTCACCCCCACTTCCCCTCCTCTCTGACCTGGTGGTGGTACCACCAGCTCTCCTCTTCAGAACCTTGGCTGGGATTATAGGGATCCACTTTGTTGATCGAACTCATGAGGTGATCCTCTTCACTGATTTCCTTGTGATCGCTCTGAAAAATCCCTTAACCTCCCTACCAGGGGTGGTCACACTGCTTGATGAGGTTGAGCAGGTCTCAGGGTTCAAGGTCAACAAAGACAAATCTCACAATCTTAACCTTACATCCTGGAGGATCTGGTCCCTCACCTCGGATCCCTTGCACCCTTCCTTTGGGACCCTTGCTCCATCCAAAATTTAGACTTCAAAATAACTTCCGACTTGGAAGGCTGGACCAAGGCAATTTGCCAGTTCTTTGCCACAGCATCCTAGAAGACCTACGGAGGTGCGGGTCCTTGTGTCTCTCTACACTGGCATATTAAAATTGTGAAAATTAATTTACTCCCCAGAATCTTCTATCTCTTTCAATCTTGCCCACCCCAATTCCTGAATCCGACCGCAGTACCTTCTAAAACTACACACCTTTATTTGGGGGGGGGGGACACACAGCCTTGTATATTCAATAAGCTCCTGATTCTGGTACTCTGCCTGGGAGGCCTGGCTTGCCCCAACCTGATAGAATTTTATTACATTTTATTTCGGAGTAGATGGTCCAAGAGAGTGAAAAGACATGGTTACACATGGACCGAGCGGAGGCGTGCAGGCCACTGTGTGACCTGGCTTGCCGCTCCAAACACAGGCACCCCAAGAACCAGTACCTAGCTACCCCCATGAGGGCTGTTGTAGATATTTGGGACTGTATCACTGTTAAGAGGGGCTTTACCACTTCCACTCTTCCAACAGTCGCCTGGCTTACAACCCAAACTTTTCACCAGCTCTTGACCCCTAAGCTTCCTCTGAGTGGACCCAGAGGCACTGTAGAACTCTGAGTGACCTCTTTCAAGGCCCCACCATCAAATCCTTTGAGCAATGCATGCACCAGTACTGAATCTTGTAGACCTCCTGCATTCAATACTTCCAACTGCATCACTGGGACCTGTACACTGTAAACTATGCTGCTGCAACATGTTCGAATCCCTTATTAGGTCTTTTGAGGGCACAAAGGAATGGATCTCAAGAACCTATACATCTATCCAAGAATTTATGCTGCACACCCAACACCCATATCAAACACTATGGGAGAATGATCAGGGACAAACAGTCCTGGAAAACAGTAGTAGTGTCTCTGGAAGCAGATCCCAAAAATGCACTGAAGCCTCTCCCCACAGAGAAACATCCTTGCAAATTGTGTTCCTATGGTACCTGGGACCCACCAGGCTTTCCCCCATCTTCTCCAGCTCCCCATGACATGCTGCTGCTGTAACCAAAATACAGGCATGTTCCACCATATTTGGTGATCCTTCTCCATAATCCAGACATACTGGGAGGAGATTCTGGGGCACATTAAAGGCACTCTGGGCTACCCCATCTCGCCCAACCTGGCTTCCCTGGTCCTTGAACGGGAACAGACATGGGCCCTCTCCTAGTTGTTTGATGGCTCCCTTTTCTTTGTTTAATGTTGAGCACCGACCTGGGTCACGCATGACCACGCATGTCACTGGACTGTCTCTTGGCTCCTCCACAAACTGTTGTACATTTGTAGTACTACCAGAGAATCATTGAATGGGTGGCCGCATTCATCTACTGATTTGTACTGAATGCAAATGTTCATTGATTTGTTTTATATCGTGAAATGTACCAATATATGTACAAACGTCCCCCCCAAAATACACAATAACAATGACTTGATGAAATAATTTACATATTTAATTAGCAATTAAATATTAAAATGAGCATAAATTAATTTAAAATAAAAACAATAAATTATATTTTAAATACCTTCCCACTCTATTTCTTTGCAAACCTCTAAAATACAATGAAGTTATACATTGTTAACCGTATGCGCGCTAGCGGTTTTCCCGCTGAGCGCTGCGATTTTGAAAATCCCGCGTTACGTGACAAGGTCAACTCGTCACACGCACAGCGCAGGTAACGCCCATGACGAGTTGACCTTGTCACACGCATCGAAGGGGTTAATTAAATGTAAAAACATTTTAATTACACATTAAAAACCACAAACTATAATAAAAAATAAAACAATTATATTAATAACACACCTAAAATGAATAGAGCTAATATACATTACATTATTTAAAATACGATCTGTAATACAACTATATTAAGTAAACGATAATATAAACAACACGTTTTCTAAAAATGATATTATATGCATAAAAAAAAAATAGCCCTAACTTCCTATATTTTGTTCCTCGGTATTTTTGTATTAACGATATTTTCGACTCAGTAATCATGCAACTCGATATTTAAAAAAAATAGTTTTGTGATTTACCGTGGGAGGATTAGCCTACAGTATTTACTCTAATACCTGATTGAAGAAAGATCTGAGTATTGAGTGTGAATCAACAGAATACAAAGTAATGGCAACGAGCGAATTACTGTGGCACGTGTAGGTAAAGCGTAAAAAAAGGTAGATTTACAGACTTGATTGGTCAAATGGTTCTAACCTGATTTGACAATCCACATTAATTTGTGTATCAGCAAGGAAAGTTACACATCTGGATAACAGGAACCTTTGAAAGAAACATAAAAACAAAGCTATTTGAGCGAATCAAACATTCATGTATGCACTGTCAAGGAACGAAGCGTAGAGGAAGGATAACAAACACAATGACAGGAAAACGTGGCTTTTTGGTTTTTAGTGATGCTAAGAGGAGTCTGCTATACATTAACTTGCCAGTGACTCAGCCAGATTTAGCTTCTTTGCCAGGCCTTTTTAAATTATATTTTCCCCATGCAGGTTTCCAAAGTCATCTCATCTTTCATGTTCTGTTATCGCTTCATGGAAACACTTCCTCTAAATTGCCCCACTGCCCCCAAACGTACAGATAAAACTAGATGTGGTTCAACATTGGAAATGATTGCTGTAGTGCCTAATATAAATTGTCATGTGTTGTTTTTTTTGTTGTTTGTGGGCCTATTTCGAGACATTTCAGCTCAAGTGTAGCTCTCTTCCTAAAACCTGCACTTATGTGATGGAATAGGTACTGTTCTGTCTCTTGTTTAGGACCTGACAGATAACCTCAGTAATGCACACTTCAGAGATCTTGTTCACACCTGTTTATTTTCAGAAGAAAATGAAACACCCGGAACTCTAGGTCCCTTTGAACTTTTTATTGAACTAATAATGGCATGCGGTATGTACCCTACAAAGGGGCAGTCTTGCGGCAGCAAGAAAACTGTAGAACAGTAAGAAGGAAAGCCATAAGAGGTATCATAAAAATGTCATCAAAAATCCCAGTAGGTTGGAGGGACGTTCATGAGAGCCCTGCAGTCGGATTTTAAAGTGGTGGTAGCTGATCTCAAGTTTTTGAAAGAAGAATGCCAGCCCATTTTTAGGGCTCACGCAAGAGAGTAAAGTTGTCTCCTGCGCAGTCTAATGGAGGCTGAGTATAAAGGGGCAGATTTACAATAATCTTCCCTGCATATCAGCAGGGATGCGCCACTTATTGCGCGCTGCTGCTCTGCCACCATGGATGCGCTGCATTTACAATGCAGCACACTATGTGGCAAAAACAGCACAGATGAGTGACGCATCTGTGCCGTAAAACCGGCGCATTGCTGGAGTTGCGTCGCAAGCGCAATGCAGCTCCAGCAATGCTATTGGGGGCCCTATCTGTTCAATGCTGCGTCAATCCTTACGCCTGCTTCAAGCATGCGCAGGGTTTTGATGCAGCATGGGCTCAAAAGTGACTGAGTGAAATCTTGTAGATTTCACTCAGCCCCTTTTAGGAGGCGTTCCAGCGCCGGAACACCCCCCCCCCCCTGCACCGGAACACCTACTTCTGGCGCAGGGCTTTACAACGTGACGCATCCCCCAGATGCGTCACGTTGTAAATGCCCCGCACTATGGCGCATCTTTTGCGCCGCCGCTGCGTCACAAAAGTGACGCAACAGCTGTGTAAAAGAGGCGCAAGGGGCTTGTAAATCTGCCCCACAGTTTCTAAGGTTGACAAATGCACTAACGTGGAGTAAACTAGACTTGTGTATAACGATTCTAATTTTCCCCTAAAATATCAGGAAAGTCAGTGAGACATTTTCTGCTCAAATCAGTCTCCTGTGAGCAAAAATCAAATTAATGTTTGCAGTCTTAAACACATTTTGTGTAACATGAAATTCAGTAATTTCACAGGATGATATCTGCATAATGGACATTTTGTACAAGTTTAGATTATGCATCATCAATCATGTTAGTGAAAGTGGTCATGAATTTGTAATGTAGTGACTGATGGTCGAGGGCACCTTACACCTTAGGACCACCCTGCACTGATGAACCCCCCATGCTCCATACTATCTGTCTGCCTCCATCTGAAGATCTCCTTCCTCCCATGAGCTGTGGGGGCACGAAGTGAGTAATCAGAGCAGCTTTTTTGCATCCCTAATCCCTACCCTCCATGACATCTATCCTCACCTTCAGACTCTTCACTTCTCTACCTTGACTTGAGGGAGGAGAACATGGATGAGGTGATACCCTGCACCACCGCTAGTACCGGATTCACCTTTTATTCCATCCGGCATTTCCCTGGTGGGCTGCAGCTATTGGAGTTTGATTTTGAAAGCCCATGGCCCCTGCTTGTGCCTCTGTCATTTTCCACTATTCCCTGGGATTCAATGCAGCAGGCACAGGAGAGCTTCAAGAGAGAAAGAGCTGAATAGAGGAATGGAGAAACAGGGAGCAATCAGAGAGGGAGGAGAGAAGGAAAGAGAGCAGAGATGGATGGGAAGAAAGTGATAGACACAGGAGAGGAAGGGAGTGTGGATTGTTTGAGCATTTTTGTTTCCCCTGACCAGCTCTGACCATCGTGGCCCTCCCTGCCTGTATTCTGGGTAATCAGTAAATGCAAATGTCCAGTAAATCCTTTCTTGTAGATCCAGGAGCAAAATAGCATATTCCTTGCCACACATTAAGAGATGTTTGAAGGCATGGGAAATGTGGGCAATTGCCCAGGGCTCTCACCTTCCAAGGGGCCCCCGGGAATGTAAACTTTATCTAGCTTACCTTTGTCTATTTCCATTTCTCAGCCTCTCTCCTACCTCTATTTATTTATTTATTTAATGTTTTCTATTGCGCAAACATGACCCAGAGTAGGGTATCAGAGCGCTTTACAGTAGCATTTCAGCAAAACGAGTACATTAGTGGATAAAACCAGAACATTAGAGGACGAAACCAGTCATTACTGTTTCACACTTCAGTATAGCATATAAACATATATACAGTCAATAGTTAAATGACCAAGGCACAACTAAATAAAAGGATAAACTTTGTACCAACATCGGATAGCGGAGCACTGAGTGCAAGTGAGCAGTTTATAGACAAACAGTCGTCCAATCAGTCTTATGGGAGAAATTTGCTCATATAGAACCTTTTTGAAGGTTGTGATGGATGTGATTCTTCTGATTTTTGGTGGGAGTGCATTCCAAATTCTTGGTGCTGCTCCTGAGAATGCTCGGTCATAAGTCTTTTTCTTGCGGAAGCGAGCCGGTTTCAGAAGTAAGTCTGTTTTGCTCCTGGAGGGTCGGTTAACTTCAGAAAGAGTACGTTTCTGAGCCAGGTAACCTGGAGTTTTGTGATGGATTGCATTATGGGTGATGCATGCTAACTTGAATTGAATTCTTGCTTCGAAAGGCAGCCAGGGTAGCATTTTCAGGTGAGGGGAGATATGGTCGAATTTTTTGGATCCCGCAATCAGCCTTGTGGCTGCATTAAGACAGGCTTTCAAAGGGGCTGTTGTGATTTTGGAGAGCCCAGCCAGGGTAGTGCATCCGTATTCGATCCTTGAGATGACCAGCGCTTGAACTGCAGTTTTAAGGTCTGTTTTGTTCAGGAAACGTTTAAGTTTTCGCAAGTAACTTAAATGGAACCGGGCGTTTTTTGCCCTTGTATTAATATGTGCTGACATGTTCAGGTTTTTATCTAGAGTAATTCCCATTGATTTGGTAGAGTCGACAATCTTTGGAGTACAATTTAGAGCAGTGATAAGGTTGACCCATTCTGCTGTCTTTAATTTGCTTTTCTGCGGTGAAATTAGTAGGAATTCGGTTTTCTGAGGGTTTAGTTTCAGGTGATTCTTGGTTAACCATTGGAGGGTTCTTGATAGTGCATGGTTCATTGTATTTATCTCTTCTGTTGGTACAACCTTGATGTACAACTGAGTGTCATCTGCATACATGTGGAAAGCAATGTTTGCTTTTTGTAATATTTCCGTGAGTGGTTCAACGTATAGATTGAATAGCGCTGGCGAAAGCGTTGATCCCTGTGGAACTCTGATTGTATTACTGGTCGGGTCAGAAAGGGTTTGGTTAACAATACATTTTTGGGATCTGTTCTCAAGAAAGGAGCTGAACCAATTAAGAACTGTACCCTCTAGGCCCATTCTGTTTTTCAACCGATCTAGGAGCATGGTTCACCGTGTCGAACGCCCAACGACAGGTCCAGTAAGATTAAGAGGCAGGTTTCATTGTGGTCAAGAGCCAGCAGTGCGTCATCTACTATGTGCAAAATTGCAGTTTCTGTGCTATGATTTGGACAGAAGCCCGATTGGCAAACATTTAGCAGGTTGAATTCGGAAATGTGTAGACTCAGTTGTTGTTGGACACATTTTTCCAGTACTTTGGCTAACAAGGGAATGTTAGTTACCGGTCTGAAATTGTTTGGAACAGAGGGGTTCTCTGTTGGTTTTTTTAACAGAGGAGTGACTTGTCCTGTTTTAAGGCAGGCCGGGATTTGTCCTTGTGACAGTGAGGCATTTATGATCTTAGTCCAAACTGGGATTAACAGGTGGTTGAAGGTGGACCAGCACTTTGCTGGTAGGGGATCGTTATAGTGGTTGTTAGGTTTAGTGGTCGACATGATCTTTGAAATGTCTAATTCACTGACCGCTTTAAAACCTGACCATCTTGCATTGTTTTTAGGTTTTTGCCCAGTGCCATTTTAAGGATTTTGGGGGACTTTAGAAAAACATATTTCCATGGTTTTTGTGTGAACCACGTTGGTGAACGCTTATTTGACAACATGCAGGGTTCAAATAGTAGAAATAATATGACAAATATATCTTATACAGGGTCCTAAAAATCTTTAAGACAACACTTCCCACATCCCCATTGCAATATACCTACATCAAGGCATTTTGCTCTATTACTTACTTCAATGGAAAGCGGAAGCTGCAGATTAGTGCATCGCCTACCTCACAACCTCTACCCCATTTTCCCGTTCATATATTCATGTCAAGTCAAGTCAAGTCAAATAATTTATATAGCGCGCTACATACCCAGAGGGTCTCAAGGCGCTTGAAGAAGGGTGGGGAATTATTTGTCGAATATCCAGGTTTTAAGTTGCTTTCTGAATGCTAGGTGGTTCTGAGTGAGGCGAAGGTGAATGGGAAGTGAGTTCCAGGTTTTAGCCGCCAGGTAGGAGAAGGATCTTCCTCCCATGGTGGTTTTGTTGATGCGAGGTACAGCGGCAAGGGCTTGGTTGGAAGAGCGTAGCTGGCTGGAGGGGGTGTAGAAGGAAAGTCGTTTGTTGAGGCATTCGGGTCCAAGTTCGTAAAGTGCTTTGTGTGCGTGGGTTAGGAGGCAGAATGTTATCCTCTTATTGACGGGGAGCCAGTGGAGGTTTTTCAGGTGACCAGAAATGTGGTCTTTACGCAGGATGTCTAGTATGAGTCTGGCCGATGCGTTCTTGATGCGTTGGAGTTTTTTCTGAAGTTTTGCGGTGGTACCGGCGTACAGGGTGTTTCCGTAGTCCAGGCGGCTTGTAACCAGTGCGTGGGTGACCGTTTTTCTAGTTTCGGTGGGGATCCAGCGAAATGTTTTTTTGAGCATGCGAAGAATGTTGAAGCAAGATGATGAAACAGCGTTGACTTGTCTGGTCATCGAGAGTGAGGAGTCCAGGATGACGCCCAGGTTCCGCGCGTGGTCCGTCGGGATGGGTGCTTTTCCAAGGGCCTCTGGCCACCAAGAGTCGTCCCAGGCGGAGGGGGAGGTACCTAAGATAAGGACTTCTGTTTTGTCTGAATTCAGTTTCAGACGGCTGTGCTTCATCCACTCGGCAACTTCTTTCATTCCTTCATGTAGGTTGGTTTTGGCGGTGTTAGGGTCTTTGGTGAGTGAGAGGATCAGTTGAGTGTCATCAGCGTAGGAGATGATGTTGAGGTTGTGTTGGCGTGCGATGGCCGCGAGGGGGCTCATGTATACGTTGAAGAGGGTGGGGCTGAGTGAAGATCCTTGTGGCACGCCGCAGAAGACTTCGGTGGCCTCTGATTTGAAGGGGGGGAGGCGGACTCTCTGAGTTCTTCCGGCAAGGAACGATGTGATCCATTCCAGTGCTTTTCCTTGGATTCCGATGTTTCTGAGGCGTTGTAACAGGGTGTATGACAGACTGTGTTGAAGGCTGCGGAGAGGTTGAGGAGGATGAGGGCGACTGTGTCTCCATTGTCCAGTAGAGTTCGAATGTCGTCTGTTGCTGCGATGAGTGCGGTCTCAGTGCTGTGTTTGGCTCGGAAGCCGGACTGTGAGGAGTCGAGGGATTTGTTCGTTTCAAGGAAGGCGGCGAGCTGGTTGTTGACAGCTTTCTCGATGACTTTGGCCGGGAATGGAAGGAGCAAGATGGGGCAGTAGTTTTTGAGATCGGTGGGGTCAGCTGTGGGTTTTTTCAGAAGGGCACTGAGTTCGGCGTGTTTTCAGCTTTCCGGGAAGGTGGCGGAGTTGAGGGAGCAGTTGATGACGTCTCGGAGGTGTGGTGCTATGATGGAGTCTGCTTTGTTGAAGATGTGGTGAGGGCATGGGTCTGTGGGGGATCCTGAGTGGATGGAGTTCATCAGGCGGATGGTGTCCTCAGTGGAGATTGGGTTCCAGTCATTAAGGATGTTCAAGGGGGGTGAAGGTGCGGCAGAAGGTTGGGTGGGTTGGTCTCCGGGTTGGTTGTCGAAGCTGTTGTGGATGTCTGCGATTTTGTCGTGGAAGAACGAAGCTAGGGAGTCGCAAAGGGTTTGAGAGGGCGTGATGTCGTTGGAGTTGGCAGTGGGGTTGGTAAACTCTTTGACGATGTTGAATAATTCCTTGCTGTTGTGGGCGTTGTTGTCTAGTCGGTCTTTGAATGCGGCTTTCTTGGCAGTCCGGATTAGTTGGTGGTGTATGCGGGTGGCGTTTTTGAAGGCGTCCCTGGTGCTGGTGTTTGGGTCTTTTTTCCATGCCTTCTCAAGGGAGCGACAGAGTTTCTTGGATTTCTTAAGATCATCGTTGAACCAGGGGGCGTTTTTGCTGCCTAGTTTGATTTGACGTTTTTTCAAAGGTGCTAGGTTGTCGGCGCTGTTGGTTAGCCATTGAGTGAGGTTACATGGCTGCTTGGTTGGGGTTCGAAGAGTGGGCAGGGGGGTTTTGAAGAAGCGATGAGGAGATCTGGTCGATGGTGATTTTGTTCCAGTTTCTTTGCAGAGTAGGTTGAGGATGGTTGTGGTCTTTTTGTAGATAAAGTGAACGCAGCTGTGGTCCGTCCAATGGAGAACTGTGGTGTGACTGAAGGAGATATGTTTGCTGGAGGTGAAGATAGGGTCGAGTGTGTGACCTGCGTAGTGAGTGGGGGTATTGACAAGTTGTTTGAGTCCGAGGTTGGCGAGGTTGTCCAGAAGGGTGGTGGCGTTGCTGTCGTTGCTCTTTTCAGGTGAAAATTGAGGTCTCCCAATAGAATGTAGTCCTCGGAAGGGAGGGCGTGTGGGGTGATAAAGTCAGTGATGTCTTCACTGAATTGTGCACGGGGTCCTGGTGGCCTGTAGAGGAGGGTGCCTCTGAGTGTGGTCTTGGGGTCGGTGTGGATCTGGAAGTGAAGGTGTTCGGCGCTAGCGAGGTTGACGTCTGAGCTGGTTGAGATGCGGATGGAATTCTTATGGACGATAGCGATGCCTCCTCCTGTTTGGAAGGTGCGGTCTTTTCGGATGATCTTGTAGCCTTCCGGGATGGCAATGGTGATGTCTGGGGCTGAGGAGGCGTTCATCCATGTTTCTGTTAGGAAGGCGACGTCCGGAGAGATGGTGTCTAGTACATTCCAAAGGTCGATGGCGTGTTTGTGGACCGAGCGGGTGTTGAGCAGGATGCATTTTAGGTGGTTGGTGTCAGATCTCTGTTTGGTGTTAGTGGATGAGGAGTTGGTCTTGGTGCCGTCATACTTGCAGGAGTTGCATGTGAAGGGTCCATGGGTGTGTCCAGGAGCGGCTTGGGCGCAGTTGGGGAGTCGACCAGGGTTTAGGGCTAAGAGGGTGGAGGCGTCGTATGTAATGCAGGTGGGGTGGGTGGTACGGGGGCCAGGGGGTCTGGCGCTGGGCGCGGACGGGCGTAGACGGGCTTACCTTTGGCGCACCTTCGGCGCGCATGAGGCGCGACCACTGCGCGTGAACGCTGCGTGCAAGTGCATGTGACATAAATGAGTGGAGGGGGAGGGGCGAGGGAGGCTCAGCTGGGAGGCGGGGCGGGCTCTAGAGGACGGGCTTGTAGGGAAAACAACAACAACAAAATGGCAGCAGAGGGTAAAGCAGTATCAGCAGAGCGCCAGGGATTATCGCGCTACAAATTTAAATGGCACTTTAGCAAGCGCTGCACACTGAAAGCGTTACAGCAATCACGCTACAGATTTAAATGTCACTTTAGCAAGCGTTGCACACCGAAAGCGTTACATCAATCGCGCTACAAATTTAAATGCCACTTTAGCAAGCGCTGCACACCGAAAGCGTTACAGCAATCACGCTACAGATTTAAATGCTACTTCAACAAGCGCAGCACAACGATACCAGCTCAAAGCAGGGAGCCTGGGGAGCGACCGCTCACAGCAGCGATGAGATGGTCACAGCGCTTCCAGGTACGGGAGCGCTGTATGTAGTCAGTGGGAGGGAGGCTCAGCTGGGAGGCGGGGCGGGCTCTAGAGGACGGGCTTGTAGGGAAAACAACAACAACAAAATGGCAGCGGAGGGTAAAGCAGTATCAGCAGAGCGCCAGGGATTATCGCGCTACAAATTTAAATGGCACTTTAGCAAGCGCTGCACACTGAAAGCGTTACAGCCATCACGCTACAGATTTAAATGTCACTTTAGCAAGCGTTGCACACCAAAAGCGTACTGTCTACCTCCACATCTGTATTCTATCTTTGTACGCAGTCTACACCCTTAAACTTAGCACCTACACTGTAATGTAATGTAATGTATGTATGTAATGTATAGGCATTTATATAGCGCACTACTTACCCGGAGGGTCCCAAGGCGCTTCGACCGCTGCAAAACCCTTCCTGGCTTCCCTGAGAGATGGTCCCTTAATGTGTATCTCCAGGGTGAGACCAGGCATCCCCGGCGGTCTGGTGGGGCCGTTAGTGAAGATGAGGCAAGCTAATGCCCAGAGTTGCCGAGTGTGATCGCTGATCAGAGTGGGCACCGAGACGAGAGAATTATCGAGTCCGCTGACCCTGGTCCAGAAACCTGCCGCGCCGGGAATCGAACCCTGGTCCCGGGCCGTCCTCTGCTCTCGGGTCTGCCGCCTCTAACCAGTGAGCCACACTACTTCACACTTATCTCACACACCCCACCTGTATCCATTCTTTCAAACTCTCTAGCTAATTTGGCTTCTATTTGTTTTCCATTGTGTATGGCACAGTAATGCTTTATTTCCCACACCCGATCTGTATTGCAAGACCATAAATCATGGTTTCTGGGCTTGTCCCTCCTCTACAGTGCCATTGACATCAAGCACCAGTCTCATACTTCATCACAATATTATTCTAGATATGTAGCTAAATCAGTTATGTGTGTTTACTGTGTTAGAAGTTTCAGACTGTGTTGTAGATATGCAATGCTTTTGCCCAAGGATCCCAAATGCATGTCTTCTTTGCTAATAACTACCACTTGGAAAGTCTACTAATCTAATGTCTGAACTTTAGTAGACATTCATGATTAGGGGCGGGCGGCAAATTCTGTTCCGATCGTGGAAATTGCGATATTTTGAAATGGTTGCGTTCCACGGACAGAGCGAAAATATCAAAATTTCCGCAATCCGCATTGTCCTGGAAATTTTTTTCTTGCTCGCGCTGTAAAAATGCATTCACGCGCGCTCGTTCGCCTTACCTGTATCCCCGCATTCGCCGACAAGTTTTCCCGATCCTTTCGCGTTCTCCACGAGATGTTGGATTGTTGGTAGCCATTTTGCGCTATCTCACGTGAGTTAGCGCCCGCGATCACGTAATTCGTCAATCGATCACTTCATTCGTCACGCAATCACGTAATTCGTCTAGCGATTATGCACCGTGAGAGTATGAGATCGCGAACACGTCATTCTCCACCGCGAGGGAGAGCGTGAGGACGCGGACAAGTCCTATCGAACGCGACAAGTAGTGAGCGAAAACGTCATATCCAACGAGACAAGGACTGAGAGAACCCAATCAAGTCATTTTGGACGCGCCGGCGGAAGTAATGAGAAGCTCGAGAACTCGAACATGTAAAATTTTCAATTTGAAGAAGAATGTCAGCTCTCGCAGCATGAGACCTGCAAATGATGATTTGGATGAAAAAAACTCCTCAGATTGACCTTTGGCTATCCTTTTTGGTGCAAGGA
Source organism: Lissotriton vulgaris (assembly GCF_964263255.1). NCBI lineage: Eukaryota > Metazoa > Chordata > Amphibia > Caudata > Salamandridae > Lissotriton > Lissotriton vulgaris. The sequence goes on from NC_141699.1 coordinate 291,230,806, forward strand.
GCCAATTTTTTAAAAGGTGGGGAGATGAAGGAAGTGCCACAGAATCTCCAACTTCCTGTTCCTGTCCAGCAGGCTCCTCCCAGTGATTTGGCATTCTCCTGCTCATTCTGCCTTTGGATTTTGAGCTGGAAAGATCACTCTTTTTGTCTGCTGCATTATTGCCATTGGATTTGAGGATTTTTTAATTGGATATTTTACAAGTAAGTGGTTGTTGCATCTGTTTGATTGGGGGCATTGCAGTTGTTGCAACTACAATTTGTTTTTGGTAACTATCATTCCTTTTTTTTTTAAATGTTGTGGGTAGTAGTAGTCAGTAGGCCCAGAGCTAGTCATGGCCTCATGGGTGTGTGCATGATGAAGCAACTGTTCCTTTGGTGTTTTTTAATGTATTTCATTTTCAAGCATCATTTAGGGCCTGGGTGGCATTGAATTGAATTGGGAAATGTGTTTTTTTGGGGCGGGCTTTCTGTTATTGGGCCTGGCCTTTTGTCTGGTGGCCATTTAGAAGCCTAGGCCTACAAGCTTGTCTGCCCTTGTCTGCCAACAGGCCTGCTTTCATCCAGTAGGCTCAGAGCAGGTAGCCACAGCTTTATTAATCAAGTGTTTCTGTGTGGTCTGTTGAATCTTTAGACATCATTTAGGGCATGGATGGCATTGGATTGAGTTGGGGAGTGTGTTTTCTTGGGGTGGGCTTTCTGATGTTGGGCCTAGCCATGTGGCTGGTGGCCATTTTGAAGCCTAGGCCTGCAAGCTTCTCTGGCCTTGTCTGCCAACAGGCCTTCTTTGTTTCATCCAGTAGGTTCAGAGCAGGTACAGCCACAGCTTTATTATTCAAGTGTTTCTGTGTGGTCTGTTGAATTTTTAGACATCATTTATTGCATGGATGGCATTGGATTGAGTTGGGGAGTGTGTTTTCTTGGGGTGGACTTTCTGATGTTGAGCCTGGCAATGTGGCTGGTGGCCATTTTGAAGCCTAGGCCTGCAAGCTTGTCTGGCCTTGTCTGCCAACAGGCCTGCTTTGCTTCATCCAGTAGGCTCAGAGCAGTTATCCACAGCTTTATTAATCAAGTGTTTCTGTGTGGTCTGTTGAATTTAGACATCATTTAGGGCATGGATGGCATTGGATTGAGTTGGGAAGGTTTTTTTTGGGCGGTGGGCTTTGTGATGTTGGGCGTCTTAAAGACATGCCTTTGTTGTGTGTGTCTGTAGTGTGCTGGTGTGCAATGCATGCACCCTGCAGACCTTTTTGGGACCTGTGAATTTTCGTATATGCATTTTGTTGCATTAAAAAAGCAGAGTAGTGTGCTTTAGCATGCATTCTTTGCCTGGTTTTTTTAGGCCTTTTGTCAGCTCCTGGTGCTTCCCAGCCCCCCCTGCTTGTTGTTTGTGATTTGTTAGTGTCCATATGCCTGGTGGCCTTCTTTTGTGTTGGGAGTTATTAGTGTCTTGCTTTTGCCATACGGTTTTCATATTGGCTTACTGCTTCCATCCATCCACCCCCTTTGCCAGCAGCAGCTCCATGATTGATGTGATGCTCAAATTATTTTATAGTAAATAGGGTCCACCCCACTTCCATTACATTTTTATTTTGGTGGTTCTTATTCTCTTTCCTATCCTTCCTGAGAGTGTAGTGTGTGTGTACACAGTAGTATAACATAGCCCTTGTTCACAAAGTCTAAGAAATGGCTAGACTATATCTTTTGTTTGCACTAGTACAGTAGTAAGTAACTGAACCAAAACAACAAATGCAACATTTCACTGATGTTCTTCTCCTGGCTTATTTGCTTTTAGGTGCACAAAAACCCAGAGGAGGAGGTGTCATCATCATCATCATCTCATCATCCGTTGTACTGCCAGCCAGCCAGAAGTCCTGCTGCGCATCACGTCCACGTGTGACCACAACTTGTTGTGCATCTGCGTCCTGCCTGACATCTGAAGAAGATGGCCCCAAAGAAAGGTACCAGGTCCAGTACCAAGAAAGTTGCTGGTGAGAAGAAGGAACAGAAAAAGGAAGTGCCATTAACCACGACTGGTGTGCCGGCCACTGTTTTTTTTTGGACCAAAAAAGTTACGCCTGCAGCAGTGTTGTCTGGGAACCAAGCTGGGAGCAGCACCTGCGCACCAGCAGTCCAACCCCGCCAACCTCGGCCCAAGCCCTTGAGTGTCGCAGAGGTAGCCAGACTACTATGGAGCAGCAATGTTGAAATGTCATTATCGCAAAGTAGTACACAATCAACGCAGGCGGAAACTCAGCAGGTAAGTGTGCAGCCGCAACAAGAACAGCAGCAGCCGCAACAAGAGCAGCAGCAGCAGCCACCACAAGAACAGCAGCAGCCGCAACAAGAACAGCAGCGGCAGCCGCAACAAGAACAGCAGCAGCAGCCGCGAGAACTGCCCACAATAGTAGTTGTTGCTCCTGACGTAGGGGCATTTCAGGAAATCGAGCTTCCTGCAGACAAAGTGGAGAAAACCACTGTTTCGGAAGATCTATTGTCTTCCAGACCACCAGTAAGGAAAAGGAGGCTAAGTCCATCATCTTCTTTTTCAAGCCCCGCTTCTGATGATCATGATACCACTTGGCAGCCACCAGCTCAGTCTGAGAGTGATGCACGCTACAAGACAATGCTTCTGAAAAGGAAGGTTCCCGAAAAGAGGGGGATAATATTGATGAAGAGTCAGATGAGCCAGTCATCACGCACATCACTCCCGGCTTAAAGGGGATGGAGACCAACATTCTCACCCTATCCAGAAAGGCTGCTACTGAGTGGGATGTAGCACGGATACCACCAACACAGGTTACACCACCACGACATCCAGCTGCCATATTTTCAAAGGCCCGGAAGGGACCTACTACATCCAGCTCAACCATATCAGTAGGTAGTGGTGGTAGTAGTAAAAGTCACAGTGTAGCTGGACAGAGTCACATTCCAAGCACACTCTCCAGTTCATCTGGTATTGAAAGTGGCACATCCAGCAGTGCCAGAAAGTTCTCCTTCCCAGTTTGGGACTTCTTTTCTGTTAGCACCAAGGAGGAGAACGTTGCTCTATGCTCAATTTGTCGCACATGTGTTCGGCACGGTAAGCTTGGTACAAATATATGGTACCGGAGGCCAAGCAAGTCATCTCAGAATACACCACACTTTCGTGTGGGAGAATCACCTACTTCAGTTAAAACAAAGTAAAAAAACTCAACCCATTGAAGTTGGGCATGAAGAATCAGGGGACGATATTATTGCGGTGGAAGGTGAAGAAGAGGGAGGCATTTCTAGCCCTGTCCCAGTGGTATCGCCCACATCCTCCTCAGTAACATCTGAGTGGCACCGCAGCAAGAGCCATACTCAAAGTCAGCCTGAGACACCAAGGCGACCGAGTACCGCAATGAGACAAAGTGCGCCGTTGAGCCTAAGTGGGTTAATGAAAACAACAGCACCACAGAGGAAAGTAATCCAGCCTACCATTGAGAGCATGCTTAGGTTGGAGGGGAAGTTCCAACGCAACCACCCAACGACACAGTTGTACAATGCAAAGCTGGCTAAAATGTTAGCGCTGGGCCTTCTTCCTTTTTCATTTGTGGAAGGGGTGGGTTTCCTTAAATTTGTGTCAGCCATCTGCCCTAAATTGTAGGTTCCCAGCCGTTCCTTTTTCGCAAGAATTGCTGTTCCGGCACTACATCATGATATGCTGGAATTGGTTGGACAAGCTTTGCAGCAGAGTGCTGTTCACAATATCCACCTGACAACAGACATGTGGACCAGTTGCCAAGCCACAGATTACACACTGGGTCTCTTTTGTGGGGGTTAGAGATATGGTATCTGAACAATGTGCTGTTGGCACAGCTGAGATTTTTAAAGCTACTCGGAAACATGCAACTGTAGCCATGTTCGCCATGGAGAAATCTCATACTGCTGTAAACATTTTGCAAAAGTTTTGCAGCAAGGTTTTTGAATGGCTGCGCCCAAGAGGGCTTAGAATTGGTTTTGTTGCCACAGATAATGGCAGTAATGTACTTAAGGCCATGGACCTTGGTTACTATATCAGGGTTCCGTGTTTGGCGCATTGCATAAACATTATAGTTCAAGACTTTCTGAAAAAAGAACCCATAGTCAGCAACTTACTGACCATCTGCCGAAGAATATGCACTCATTTCATTCATTCTTTTAAAGCTCGGAAGCAGCTGAGGATCATTCAACGTGAATATAACATGCCAGTCAAAGCACTCATCCAGGAGGTGGCAACACGTTGGAACTCAACGCATTACATGCTTGATCGTCTGTTTGAGCAGTACAGGGCACTCAATGAATATGTCATGCAAAGACAGGATGCTCCTGTGAAAGGCATGACCCATCAGATAGACCAATGGTACCTAGTTAAATGCCTGACTGAGATGCTTCATCCTTTTAAGGTCTTCACACGTGAAGTCAACAAGGAGGACTGTACAATGGGCCAAGCTATCCCAATATTGCAAATGCAAGCATCAGCTGAAGAAGGTTTCTGAATCATACAAAGGTGTAGAGGAAAAAAAGGAAGCCTATGACTTAGTGGAGAGCTTAGCCCGTCGCTTAGCTGAAAATACAAGGGTGCAAAATAAGATTTTGTCACAAGAACATTACATTTCTGCCACAATTCTGGATCCACGGGCAAAAGTGGGACTGAAGAAATTCGTTCTTTTTTCAGAGATGGATGTTGCCCGCTACAAAACTTGGATAGCTGAGGCAGTGAGTAAGTTGGAAAATGAACGGCTGCTATTTAAAAGCCTGCAAGATCAACCCACAAAAAGTACTGCAGCAGGGCATGCGGCATCAAGTGTAACTTCAGAGGCTGAGGGTAGTGCATTTGGCTCACAACACTCACCATCACTGTCAACAACAGCAACAATAACTGGATCCTTAAGCCCAGTAGAATCGTTACAAGATTGGTATTTAGAGTTAGGCATTAATAAGCACAGTGCTGATGCACAGAGAAAAGAGCCCGAAAGGTTAGCAGCAGCACTCCTGAACACCCAACAGAGGTGTACATTGATCAAAACCCTTTGCAGTATTGGTATAGGAAAAGGGCTGAATGGCCACTGCTTAGCAGTCTGGCAATAAGCTATCTGGCTTGCCCTGTCGCAAGTGTCTCTTCCAAACGTATTTTAATTGCTGCTGGTTCCATTGTAACAGTGAGAGTGACCAGTCTCTCGCCCAAAAATGTAGAAAGGTTAACAATGATCAAAATGAATCAGCGCTTCATACCACCGAATTTCACAATACATGAATCAAGGGAGGAAGATGAGGACAGCGGATCAGGTGACGGAAGTAGTGTGTCACATGATTACCTACTACTGGCTGAACCCCTAGAGTTTGAGGACGAGCTATACTTCCCTGACAACTAGGCTTGCTCTTACTGTCTTCCTCCCTTATTTTCCTTCATTTGTCTGTCTGTCATTCCAGTTGCAAACTTTGAATCACAACAAATCCATTACCACCGTCTTCTACTCTTCTTATTTCAATATACAATTTTCAGGTGTGCATTTCACTGTACAATCCTCTGAATCCAGCTCCTCCGCTCCATCATAATGAATCTCCCTAAATCCATTGCCCTCATGATGATTGGATGATGGAAAATAGAAGAAAAAAATAAAAAATTTCCTAGTCCCGCAAAAGAAGTGGAACATTACATGATGACTAATACAGCTATCCTCCTTTCAGAGCCATGAGAGACCGTTAACTTAAGATGAGATGGAACAGGTAATGATTGATGCCATGCATTGGACGCAGAGTCGCAGACTGAGTGATTTTATTGTTGTTTGTTGTGCTTGAAATTATGTCATTGTGCACTAATCATCTTTCTACAGTACACACTAAATGTAACTCAAGGCAATTTTCCACTTCTTGCAAACATTTTTAATAATTGTACTATTACTGCAGCCTGGTACATTGCTTTTGATTGAATACAGAAAGGGGACTCATCTGCACACTGTGTATGACAACAGCACTGTCTGTGATGATGATGGCGAAAAAGGCGGCCCGTTAACTTAACATGAGAAGGAACAGGTAATGATTGATGCCATGGTTTGGATGCAGAGTTGCAGACTGAGTGATTTTGTTGTTTTTTGTTGTGCATGAAGTTATGTCATTGTGCACTAATCATCTTTCTACAGTACACACTAAACATAACGCAAGGCAATTTTCCCCTTCTTGCAAATATTTTTAATATTTGTACTTTACTGCAGCCTGATACATTGCTTTTGATTGAATACAGGAAGGGGACTCATCTGCACACTGAGTATTACAACAGCACCGTCCATGATGATGATGCCAAAAAAGACGTCCCGTTAACTAAGATGAGAAGGAACAGGTAATGAAAATTAATGGCATGCATTGGACACCTGGCTCTGAGCGTTTGGTGTTTGTGTTTTTGTTGTTTGTTTGTTGTGCATGAAGTGTACTAGTAGTCTTACTGTATACACTTGAGTGACTCAAGTCAATAATATTTCTACTGTTGTTGTGTAATAACAACATTTTACTTCTACTGCAGGCCGATCTTCACAGTCTGTCAGTACAAGTATCGGAGATGATTGATGGAATAATAACAAGTCAGGAGGACGTTTCATGATTGGCATAAAAGGTAAACACGTCAACAACTACCACAGCAGACCCAAATGTCTGTGTAGAAGTGGAGTTGAGTGTAGCGGTGGGATAAATGCGGTGCATTGATTTACTAACTTAAATTGTAAAATGCTATGTTTGGATGTGTGCTTTGTCCAACTCTTTAAAAAAAAGTATTCTAAACGGAGGATGTGCTAAGCGACGTGCCGTCACTGTGGGCCTGCTCTGTCCTGTTGTTGTTGAAGGTCAATGCTGGAAACAGCTTAGAGTAGAGATGATGCATACATGCCGCCTCGGAAAGTGTTCTTATTGCACTACACCATAACTTGTGAATTTCAACTTTGTTTCTCAATATCCCTTTTGTGTTTCCATCTACAATTACAGGCCGGGCCTTGCCCTGTACTTGGGAAAACATTACAATGCACACTTACCTTACCAATACATCTACATTTTCCAGGCGGGCAGTGGCGACTGGCGACACCCAAGATTGATGGACGAGAGGAGGACCAAGAGGAATGCAGAGATGCAAATCTCTGCATTCCTCTTGGTATCAACTTTCATCTTCTTTTAAATAATTTGATACATTTTTGTGTCTACAATTTTTACAACAGTGTGTTCTTGTTGTTGTTATTATCATTAGGTTTGCTCTCTGTTTATGATTCATCCCTACCGCCATTTAAAAATTCTATTTGCTATGTGTAAAAGTATTAAGCCCGGAACAACAGAACAAGAAGTGTATATAATCTGGGTCTCCTTATCAGTCATCATCATGCATTCATTTCCTTTTTCTCCATTAACATATTGGATATGGTAGTCTTCAGAGATTGTCGTTTGTTTGTCCACGCGTACTGTTTTTCACTGTCAAACCTTTCCCCAAACCCCCTTCCCATCCATTCAACAAACACTCAGTCTCTTCCCCCGGGCTGTGTGACTTATTGAGGTGTGACTAAATTAAATGTACACCAATAATTAATCACACGCTTGCTGGGGCGGATGTGGCGAAAACAACAGTACTTCAATTTCAAGGCAGAGCGATGATCTTCTTCTGCTTGCCCACCCATGAGCAGTATATTTTAGAGGTGCTTTTTATTTAACAAAGGAACATATACCTCAGCATTGATTGGATTTGTTGTCATTCCTCATATACAGCACTAACTGTTACGCTGTAGGCCTAGTCAAGTGACTCGACACAACTATAGTTTATAACTCTGTCTAGTAGGCTATCCCCACCACCATTATGTTTTGTTGTAAAATATTTTAGCATATTATTGTTGCTCGGTAAGTTCTGTATTGTACTTCATTCTACTACTCCTCGAACAGTCTCTCAAAGGCTACTGACTGACTGTCTCATTTTCTTTTTTTGCAAATGTTGCTGCCCTGCCAGTGTCTACTACTACTAATATACCACCACCACCCCAATCATGGCATGCTAGAAAAAGGAAACTATCTTCACCATGCAGCCATCGCTGTGCCTAAGTTAAACATCAAGCAAAGGTAAGAGAAGTTTGGGGGAGGCATAATTAATAATGGGCATGTTTTCAATGAATTCACACACCCCTTTGAGTCCAGATAATGCATAGACTAGAAGAGAGAGACTGAAAGTACTAGTAGGACAACTCAATCAGTGAGAGGTGTCACATCTATCTGTTTGTGTCTTACACAGTCAGCCAATTATTTAAATCAAATACTGGCTATGGGCGGATCTGCACCAGCAAGGAAACAGTGTGATGTAAAACAGTAACCCCACCTACAAAACATTAACAACATTGCATGTAAAGTAGAAATATAGATTTAATGTACCCTAACAAAAATAAACTATGTAAAACCCCAAAAAGCTGACCCACCCCCTCCCTAACCCCAACCAATGTCCGTAAGAAAGTCCAATGAAATGTCCAAAATCCCAATGCCCAATTCCCACCCACCAAAACAAAAATTAAAAAAGGGGCAGAAGACAAGGAGTCTATGATGTGTGGCGGGATTGGAGGACGACAGGCATTTGCTCCTCAAGACATGCGACGTGGCGCTTGAGATCGCAGCAGTTGCAACCACAGTGGGGGGGGGGGCTCCAGAGAAGGTAAGGCAGCAGCGGGTAGCTGCCTGGCGATGGCGCCGTACCGCTGGAGAGCGGTGGCTGGGGCCCAGGGCACCGGAGGAGGCTCCAAGTGCTGCAGCCTCCTCCTCCTCCTCTGCCAAGACCACCAGCCGCTGATATTCGCGATGGATTGCCTCCAGCTTGCGGCGCCGTGCCTTGGCGGCCAACTCCTTCCAATCAACTTTGGAAGGAGTAGCTGTATATCAAAAAGAAAAAACAAGACAATTGTAAAATATACTCTTAGAAAAACAGTTAATTATACACATAGTGGCATGGTAGCACTATAAAGCACAGTACATAACATTTGTCGTATGTATCTACTATCTATCCTCCAACTTGCTTGAGCTTTAACATTTGTAAGATTTTTTTCAGGCATTCAACCAACCATGCATCAGATTCTTTACTATCAGCCACCTTTGCAATTTGCATGCTTGCATCACAGGTATCCCTCTGTCTGTCAGTCATAATTATTAAATCTTTCCCGTCCTTCTTCCTTCCACCCGTCTTTCACTTTTTAGTTGAACACCAGGTGATCTGATCTGCCTTTTAGTCTTCCCCATAAAACTTTCAAAGCAGAGTTGAAATCACAGATAGATGAGGCCATTGGTTACTCAATACTCCCACCACTATGCCAATTAAAGGGTGTCTTCACGCTTCAAACGTTCACAACAACTCTTACTTACTTAGGACATCATTAGGATGGAGGGCGGACTTTGTCCGCCTGCCATCCGATTCCTCACGCTAAAAAAAACCACCCGCCATAAGCGCGGGGTTCCCGTGGGGACAATTAGGAAGGATGTGCCCGCCACAGTGGTGGGCGCATCCCGTATTTTTAACATTGTGATGGGCGGTGCCGAAAGCACCGACCACTGCAATGCTAAAAATACATGTTGTGCTTTTCCAAGCACAACGTGACAGGCCCCGCGCGGAGCCTGCCACGTTGGGCTTTGAAAGGCAGGGGGGTACCATCGCATAGGTACCCTCGATGGGGGCCCACAACGGGCACCCCAAGCATACTACGCATGCCTTTCCGTGGCAGCAACGCCACGGAAAGGGATTCCAAAATGCAGATTATATGGCTGGCGGTTTGTTTCAGACACCGCCACCATATTGAACCCTTTTCCGGCTAGTGGACATGTCGACTGTGCGGAAAATCGGCGGATAGTTTCTATCCGCCGCGGACTCCCCAGCCATTGTAATATTGCGGAGGGTCTTTTTGACAAGGATTGCGGTAGGTTTGCCCCTGTGGGGTCGGCGGTAACTACCGTCAGCCCAGCGAGGGCAATCATCCCGCCATCCTAATGGCCAGGGCCCTAAAAGTCTCAACAGTACAGTATACATACAGTACACCCTTGCAGTTAGTGTAATGTCAATAGTTAAGGATTATGAATCTAACTTACCGCCGGCCGCCACTGGTGCTGGCACTCCCCTACTGCTCCATCGGTATCGGCAACTGCCGTATCCTCCCCTTCCTCTTCGCCTTCATCACCACTGGCCCCGGCAATGGTGGTCGGTAGTGCACCTAGAAAACATTACAGATTTTTTAGGCGTCATATACACCTCCCCCTATTGGTCAGTAGCAAGATTAAAAAATGAGTTAATAGTATACAACATAAACCACTAGTACAAATCAGGTAGAAGTAGAGCAGACACTAGTAGTTATATATGGTCCCAAGGGTCATTCTAGCCTTTGCTTAGTTAGCCGGAGCCATGCAACCATTTTACCTTTGTGTCTTTTATTTTTTGCACATGTGACATTACCTTGCAGCTTGTTGTATAAGACACCTTTGAGCCCACATGACCTCATACTGCTCCTGTCTAAGCGCTGCATACAAGTGGTCAACCAAAACATTAACAAGCCACTTTTTTATGAAGTTCGGGTGTACTGTTAGTCCATATTGCTTATCAATAAATGCTACACTTTTTGGCAAGCCTGAGAAATGCTTGCAATATACTGATGTGCACCATTTCATTTTTTGCATTACAGACGGAAGATTCCCTTCTACGAACCAGAGCTTTGCAAAGCTTATGATGCAACAACTACCAGTTCTAGGTTCTTCTAAGGTGAGGGGTGGGGTACCCAGAAGAATTCCCTTAGATCTTCAGTTATGAATTTATAAACTATATTCCTACCTAGGGGATGGTGTGCTTCCACCACTGTTCAGTTATCTTGATTTATTTACCAACGGCAAGTAAGTGTAACAATGTTTTTATTGTTTTAATGTTATTGATTTTTCCTGCTCGTGCTGCATTATAGAACAACGTACAGAGCTTGTCAATGAAAAATAAACATTTTGAACTTATATAGACTTGATGGTATTTGGTGTGGACTTACATGAGTGAGCGAGTGAAAGGAAGGGTGTGCATGTGCATTGCTACCATGACTGAGAGGTTGGGTGTGTTATGCTCTGGGTTGTCTACTTGTTGGGTATCTTGGGGGGAGGGGTCGGAGAGCTAATAGTTATGACAAGACACTACTATAACTAGTCGGGCAGGGGATTGTGGTGGGTTCTGAACTTCAGATTGAGGTGTGTGAGGAAGGTCCAACCTCCCTTCACCAACATCCTATTTTATTTAGCAACGGTCTGTATGTGCAAAATCCCTACAAGAGTAGTAGTAGTATGTCCTATCATATCAAAATAGTAATAAATCTGGTTGGGCATTTGTTGGTGTGAATAGTCAAAGCCTCAAGATTAACAAGGACTCAAGATCAATAAGACTAGAAGTAGTACAAGAGGACGACCCAAAGGACTGGACTCAATGGCTAGAGCTACTGGTGAATCTGAGTTTTATTTACAACCTTTTAAATAAAGAGTGGCCAACTGGGCAAGCTTAGCTACTACAGAACAGACAGACTAATAGTAGTAGTAGTACAGAGAGTCATCACAGCAGAGACAGGGATAACAAGATTTTCGAAACAGTACAGATCGAAGGATAATTATTGGTAACAAATAGCATTCAGAAATGGAAACAATAGTTCGGGAAAAATATGGTGCAGTAAAAGTTATGGAATAAGAATTATTATTAAAAACAAGAAGACTTACTAGGGCCAGCAGAGGAGCCCCCGTTGGTGTCCTCCTGGTGTTCTCCCACCAACTGTGTCCTCCCTGTCTGCCTGCCCATGGGTGCTGAACAGGAAAGATATAAGAAAGAGACAAACATTGATGGATGGTGTCAAACAAATAAAATATTTTCAAAGAACGGTCAAAAAACACTTATGTAAACAACAATTGCAATAACTAAATTGACCGATCTCATCTGGTCAACAAGTAGTATTGGGGGATTCGCGGATCGACTACCTACTATTTATCAACAACAATCCAGTCTTCCATTCTGACTCCACAATACTAACTAAGCCTAAGTACGACATACCACCTGACCTAGCCCACCTATTCCAGGCGTGCCAATTGTACATTAAGTATGCATTTCCACTTCTTTTAGTCCTCAACAATGCATATGGTCAAATGGAGGACACATGACTACATTTTTGTATACACAACATTTTTGGTTGATTGATTGATGCTGATGTTCTGCTAGTGCTAAGCCTATTACCACCACTCATTGAACAAACTAGAAAAGGTTCTAATAAAGACTGGGGTACTAGCAGCACATGACGTAACTGTGGGGGCATCACGCATACCACTAAAAAATTGCAAACTAACTATATCTAAGTATCAATACGCCCCTATCTCTTAGTGACAGGACAAAGTAAGGACTAGAGTCACTATAGCATTATGTAACTTAATTTCTCTAAAATAAACTCTTACATAATCACGCTAAGTGAGCGCAAACGCAAAGTTGCAAACAAGTAAGATTAGTAGTAGCGAAGAGGAGCACCTGTGTCATAACAATCACAGAAGACTTTTAAACGTAATTCACCTGGAATGTAACCAGCAACATTCTATCTGGTTGGAAGAAAAAAAGATATTCACAATATATAACACAGAGCATAAGAACAGACACAAAGTAGTAATAATTAAATAGTTACTCACCAAGACCCGGGACCTCCACTCCTAGCAGGTCCAGCAGGTCCTGCTCACGGTCCAGGATGTCGGACCACCAGTGCGTCAACTGCGCCTGGGTGCGCCGGACCCAAGAACAGCGGAACACTGCCCGGTGCACCTTCCCCCACCGCTGTTGACGCTCCCGGAGCCCGTACCCAGACCCAGGCCTGCCACCTGCTGCTAGGGTTGAGGGGAGGTGGCGCTGCACAAAGAAAATTAGTGCAGCCAACTCCACCTCCCCAAAAAAGGCCCATGCCTGCACCCCTTGTGGGCGCTGCCTTCCTCAAGGAAGGTGGTCGCGACTCTGGCTGTGGCGAACCCTACCCTTCGATATGGTTCTGGGGAGAAGTGAGATGGGGCGGTAATAAATAAAAAAGTAAGTAAAGGAAATGAAAATAGTAGGCAAAAGAAAAAGAGTGGAAAAAGTAGCTATAAAACACAAAAAAAGTAGACAAAAAAGAAAAATATAGAAGCAGGAAAATAGTATGAATAATATTAAGTAAAAAAGATCAAAAAAAGTTTCTAGAAAGGAAGGATTGAAAAGATAAAGGAGAGATTCAAAAGCAGGCCCCAGAACCATATCATAGAGGGAAAAACAAGATGGCCGTGCCCATTGCGACCACGTGCGCAAGTTCGCGCAATATTTTTCCCCGAGCACGCAAAAGCGGCGCGAACACGTATAAGTGTTCCCGAACAGGATATACGTAACGCGAACGGGCACAAGCATGCATTGTGCAACCCGGACAGGAAGTAAGCAGCGCGAGCGGGTGGGACAAGTGAAAACAAGATGGCCGTACCCATGAGCGACCGCATGGGTAAGTTAGCGAGACATTTTTCAACGTGAAAATACCGCGAACGGCGGGAGAAAAACTTCGGCGTCTTCGCGATATTTCTGCGTGTTCGCAGAGATTTTTAACAGTTTCGCAATAGTTTGCGAAAGTGAATTTTGCAAATTCCGCCCACCCATATTCATGATCCATCTTGGAGGATGATTATTTTATGGTTAATAAATGATGAAAGTACTGTTCTCTTCCAAACTTGAGGAAATGTTCCAGACACTTTAGACCTTTGCTAAGCTCAGAGAAAGGAAATTGCGCCTCAAACTGGCAAAGTTGGAGTCAATATACATTCCTTTGTCTAGGTTTGTTATCAGGCACGCTTTCATGTTTTCCCATATTTAATGAATGCAAGGAGAAACATTTGTGTTGTGATCAAAACCCTGTAGCTCATATATTGCATGCTTTTGTATGCAATTTAGTTTTGGAGTAGTGGATGCTGCAATAATCGAGTTTAGAATATGGTGTAATTTTCACAATTTAAAGTCACATTTGTAGCTATATGAATGCATAATTGTTTGTTAATATTATTTGATTTAAGATTTATAGACTCTACCTTCTGTTCCTCTGAAATTTCAAGAGCGTCTTTCCATATATATTAATGACAGTATTTGAAAGAGTTGCGGAAACAATAAATAGGTCTTAGAAATGGTACATTGTCTTGAAGGCTTTAATATGTCTTTTAAATACTTTCTGTTGCAATAGATTAGTTTTAGCGTTGATTGTTTTGTGCTCACTCTGAAAGTAGAGTGGGCTTAAAGTTTCTGCTTCCTGATGTATTGGAGCATAGGTTTTAAATACCCCTTCTAGTTTGGCCAAATATTAAACACAATCATGAAAGCAGACTAATTCCTATGTAATTCTGGTTCTCTTGCACTTTGATAGAGGTACAGACCTTCTCAAAGGAATGCCGTTATTCCAACAGCCCCTCTAAAAAATACCTAACACACAACAGCCCACCTTCTTCTGGGTCTCCAGACAACTGATAGAATCACTCCCGTTTTAAGAGAACTCATTTCATTTCTTTTATCATCTGCATTACCTTCAAGAGGTGTTGCATCATTTCCAAGCCCCCTGCACAAGGCACCCTCCTTTCCTAGTCTCCAAGATCAGAATTTCCAGCTCCCCCTGTATCCAATAGAGCATCACCATTGCAAGACTGAAAACCTTGAGATGCAAGAAGGCGGAAAAATAACACAGCAAGCCTTCTCCTGCTTCACTCTGAGAATTTGGAATGAGATCCTAGACAAGATCTAACTAGCACCCTCTCTCTTCATCTTCTCCAAGTTAATGAAGACATTTCTCTTTATGTGGCACCTCAGCACACTGTAGTATCCCCCACAATCCACCCCTCAACATTCTCAAACTTCTTCTCAACCCATTCTATTGTGAACTCCTCCCCTTTGTTATGGTCACTTTTCTTGTAACCCCTATTTTCTAAAAAGAGCTCCATTGGTTTGTGGTTTGTGTTGCACTTCACAAATCTAATCAATGGCTGCATTCATATGATAGAGTAGTTAGTTACAATAAGCAGTCAGCTCTAATGCATGAAAAATACTCAGAAAAGGGATATTATCACAATCTGGTCTTACTTCTACAACTGCAGGTATTCAATTGCCTTCACTTACACCCTTACATATGCTACACAAGCCCGGTGCTGTTTAAGGTGAAAATGTCAAAAATAATTTCTGCGACTCAAAGCGATATATAACGCCTTCTGCCTGCTGAGGAGTGATGGCCATAAATGGGTATAAAATATTTGTCTTTTCGCATCAACTGGGGAAGATCAACCATGGCTACAAAGCCCTCCAAAATGCCAGACCAGCATACCTCATCGAGTTCAACTCTACTAACCTCCAGACAGCTATACTTGAACGCTCTCCCTCGCACGGGCCCCATGCATCTGCAGAAGCAAATCAGAAAGGCATCCTCTACTTTATTGCTGCCAAAAACTGGAATGAACTTACTCAACACATCGGGACAGCTACTTCACTCCTCAATTTCCACCAGAAACTGAAGACCTGGCTATTCGACTAGGAGCTCCACCCAGTCTGTGTTCCTGCTCCAGCATTTGGATACCCTCACAAATGTTAAGCTACACCATACAAATCAACATAACATAGCTATTTTTTTAGGCCTGATGCCCAAAAAATGTTTTGCAACTCAGGCTGGTTGACCACTATTCCATAGTGTGCATTGAGTCTCTTTATTCTCAGGGGTTAACATTGTCTTATAGAGCCTACTTCCCTTTTAGTACTTGGATCATTTATAAAGAGAAAATAATTCTGATAAGATGATTATCTCGAGTTCAGTTACTCTTCCAATTGTGTGAAAAGGTGGAGTTTAATTTTTGATAGCTTTTTAAATATTTTTACAGACAAATGAAAATAAAGTTTAAATATAGCTTATAATAACAAAATATGTTAGCTTATTGAAAGTCTTTATGTCTGAAGGTTCTTTGTATTGCCAATCATAAGTTGTTATTTCTTCTACTTATTTTAAATCCAGAGAAAATACCAACTATGTAAAATATTTCGAAATCGTTCAACAGGTATTGCATGAAGCAGGGTGGCGAAGGGGCATCATCGACCCAGTGCACTCACCCTCTGTAACCTGCTCCCTCAACCTGTACTTTGCTCCCAACTTCTACCCCCTCTCCCTAACCCAGGCGGCAGCCCATACTACGTGCCAGATATTTCTGCTCCTGCACTTTTCAGCACAATCCCCTACACCAAACTCCTAATGCATTTTCCATTTCTTCAGCCTAGTAGGAACACTTTCTACTTGCTCATCGCCTCTGCATTCTCCACCCCCTTAATGCTCCCTGCTACCAGTCCTTAAAAAATTATACTCATTGTGCTCCCATCATTTAAACTCGGCTCCTGCCCCCCTATTTCATCCATGCTCCCACCACTTTATCATGCTCCCACCTGGTGCCCCTTTCCATGCCCTCAGGGTGTGCTGCAATCTACTATACCCTGTTCCTAATCACTGTCCCCAATCGACAAATCGGGGATCCAGTTTCACAATGATATTCGATGCTGTATGTTCATGTGTGCCTGAATTTCGCGTGTGTGGCAGTTTGTTTGTGTGTCTCTGCTTTTGTTTGTGCATGGGTGTGTGCATGTACCTGAATATCGCGTGCCTTCTTTTGTTTGTTTTTGTGTGTGCGTGGTTATGAGCGTATGGATATGTGGATATCTCGCCAAGCCTGTGTATCCATTTTTCTCAGAGCATGTCTGTTTTTACGTCTCCCAATGTGTATGCTGTCAGTGTCTGTCAGAGTTAAATATACAATTCATCTTCAACAAGCACATAATAAACTCCTACCAAACGCATTACTCACCTTTTCCACACAAATGCCAGACTCATGAGAAGTTTATGGCCCCTCGTCATCAAATACTGAAAGCACACATATCATACATCAACTCAACTTTATAATACAAACACCACACTCATCAAATTAATTACTCATCACAAATGGGGTGTATGGCTCCATAGGTGGATGAACCCCATCACTATATAGATTTTCCATGCATACCAAATGTATTTCAAACTCCACCAAGGAAATCCGAAACTCTACCAAATACTGTACCACCTCTTGACAAATAAGGGCCTCATTTACTATATTTTGACACACGGCTGCATAGCAAACCTTCCTGCTGCACTGCCCTGCTTCAAAATAAAAGGCCCAATGCAGACACCCACGCGCAAAGGTGCAAGTGTACCTGCTTCCTGCACATAAATAATCCTAAAGGCGCTTTGGTCTTTATATGTGTTCTGCAGAGTGCAGCACACATAGAAAGAGCAAAAACTGAGGAGAAATAAATGTATTTCTCCTCGTTGCGCCACTTCTACGCCTCCACTTGGGAGGCATAGGATTCTGACACATTCATAGGTTTACGACACTTTGTAAATCTGGAAATGCGTCAGGTTTTATAGAGGTTGCATGGGAACACCCATGGAAACACCCACAGCAACACCCATGGAACACCCCTTTCACGCAGATTACTGCAGGAATGAGGCCCATATTTACAAGGCCAAGAAACGTAATGCAGGGGGACTTTATGTGGTCTTCTAAATAGGACCACACAAAGTACTGGACCGGTACCTTTTTTAGGGGTAGGCACAGATGCAACCGGAGATCCCGGAGAACACAGTACAACAGAGCAACAACGTCCCATAGCCCAGTCAACGAGGAGTCACAGAATCTAATCATAAACATTTCAAACATGACTATTTCCTCTACTCAAAACAAAGTCCTACAAAAAGGGATCTCGTTTGTCCCCACCTCCAACTTGAATGACCTCGAAATTCAGACCAGCCTGTTCAAATGCATGCGAAATTTGCGAGTAAGACATTTCTTTTCCAATATTTGTCCTACTCCCTCCAATACAGAGGAACACACATCCTTAGATTTACGTCCTAAAAGCAGTTTCATGGCCCCAGTGAGCCACAAAACTTTGGATCTATTCGAAATCCTGGTACAAAAAGACCTAGACAAAATTCGTAAATTGCCCACAAGACACAAGCAAAACTTGAACAACCAAGAGAAAATGGCTTTGAAACAACTAGCCACCAATGACAACATTACGATCTGCCCTGCTGATAAGGGCGGATCCCTGGTTATCATGGACAGCCAATTTTACCTCGACAGTGTACAAAAACATCTTACAGAGACCAACACCTACATGGAAATTCCATCAGACCCAACAAAGGAGTATGCTGCTATTCTTCAGACAATCGTTGACAAAACCGTGTCCACTGGAACCATTACCACTAGAGACCGCAGCTATCTTATCAAGAACTATCCCAGTGTTCCATATTTATATATGATTCCCAAAATTCACAAGCATCCAACAAAACCACCATTCAGACCAATTGTCAGCACTATAAACTCAATTCATGAACCAGTCGGAACTTACATTGACCGTCATCTACAACCATCTGTTAAATCCATGACCAGCTTCCTACAAGACACCACCGATTTCTTAGCTAAACTCAGTCAGGTGACCATTGATCCACACACACCCATCCTGTTGTGTACCATTGATGTAAATTCTCTTTACACCTCTATTCACCACAACCTAGGAATACAGGCAGCAGAAGCGGCATTGATGAAATCGGATAAACCACAAAACCTACAAATTTTTCTAATGGAACTTATCGAATTTACCTTGATGCACAGCTACTTCAGATACAACAACAAATTCTACAGCCAACTATCCGGAGTAGCCATGGGCAACTGTGCTGCTCCGGCATATGCCAACCTGTTTATGCAGGACTTCGAAAATGAACACATCCTCTCAGTGCCACATTGGAAGAATCATCTGCAAACTTACTATCGTTACATTGACGATATCTTTCTAATCTGGACAGACACGGAAGAACAACTAATATTTGCCATCACCGATTTGAACAACATTGATGAAAGAATTCAATTTACCCATCAGTACAACAGCTCAAACATCACTTTTCTGGACGTCAACATCACTAAGAAAGATCATAAACTGGAAACATCTATGTACATTAAACCCACCGATCGCAATAACTATCTACATTACTCCAGTTTCCATCAATCCAGCCTTAAAATACATCTACCATATTCACAACTCCTCAGAGCAAAAAGAATAGCTTCCACTGAAGAGTCATTTGTACAGGA
Source organism: Lissotriton vulgaris (assembly GCF_964263255.1). NCBI lineage: Eukaryota > Metazoa > Chordata > Amphibia > Caudata > Salamandridae > Lissotriton > Lissotriton vulgaris. The sequence continues at coordinate 291,249,987 of NC_141699.1, forward strand.
CAGTTCCACCATCATGAAAAAATTTACAAAAAGAGGTTACCCACATAGGATCATCAACAACGCTTACCAACGTGTTACATCCACTGTTCGCTCTACATTATTACAACCTAAGGAGAGAACAAGTGCGGACACACAACCCAACGTGTTTGTTTCCAAATTCTCTACCAAAAGTCACTTGATCAAAAAAACTATCAAAACTCATTGGCAAGTGTTACAATTAGAACCAGATTTCAACAGGATTTTCAATGACATGCCTATATTTGCTTATCAAAGATCTAGAAACCTACGGTCATTAATCAAACCACGGAGCAATGAACCCGCAGTATTCAAAGGAACCATTCCATGTCATAATTGTCAAAATTGCCACAACATCATCCCAGGGACAAACATCAATCATCACAGTTCTGGCAAACTGATTCCTCTGAGAACCAATGCTACCTGCGATTCCACCAATGTGGTGAATCTTTTAAAGTGTCCTTGCGGATTACCATATGTAGGTAAAACAGAGCGCAAGATAAAAACACGCTTAAATGAACACAAAAGTAACATCAGGAATAAAAATCTGAAATCTTGCGTGTCTGCCCATTTCACTCAACAAAACCATACGAACAGCCAGATCCGTTTTTTGGTTCTTGAAACTGTAAATAAACCGGAGGGCATGGATCCTAAAAAATACCTATTACAAAGAGAACTATTTGGGATTTTTAAATTGGGAACGACTGTGCCTCACGGTCTCAACGAACGCCTGGAATTTAGCAGCTTCCTATGACATTGTGTACTACATTTTGAACTCTTCGCCTGCTGGTTGATCAACATTTTTGTGCATATATTTACCATTTGGTTCATGTATTGTATTTAGTTGCATACTTTCGTTATTCACTGTTCTTTCTTCATTTAACTATTTTCTTCTGTTACCCTGACATTTTTCACAGATGTTCTCTACTAACATTTCCATGTGGGTTTGTTTCATCTGAGCCTGCACATCTTTTTCATACTTCTTCGGCACTGTTTACTTCACTATTGCACCTTCCCGAGACGTGTGTTTTCCTTGAGTCTCTTGTTTGTGTTTACTGGCCCCACACTCTGTTCAGTCCGTTTTCTATTGTACCTGCTTGATTTCCTAAACGCCATTGCGGCTTCACGATCAATTTCACTCGCGTCTGCTGGCGTCTCTACTATCGGCTTTCCCGCGAAGCACTGTCTTCTGCATGTTAATCCTCGGTAAGTGCGATCGGGCACAGTTATTTAAACGCGAATGCTAAAGTCCGCTGTGGACCACGCGGGTCTAGTCCTTTCATAGTTATTTACCTTTGGTGACGGAAGTTTTTGCTATCTCTTTACACACCCGGCTAACCTTGGGAATACAGCGTTCACCGATTTCATACTTTTTAGACACTTTCACCAGCCCTCCAGGCTCACTTTGTTTATTTCCCTAACGCATGTGCACGGCCCATCGGTTCATCTACTAATAAACCAGAGCACTGGTATGTTGGTTTATATGCCCATTTTAGAATTGTGTCATTGCTAGTTTTCACCCATTTCCGGCTCCCCATTGATACCACCTTCCTCTACTTTATTTACAGCTTATACCCCCTGACGAAGAGCCTCCGGGCCAAAATGCATCGGGGTGAGGATATATATATGTGATGCCACCGTATTGAATTCGAATATGTTGGAAAAGTTTCATCCAATGAATGAAAATTTGCTTAGCATTTGAAAACTATTTGAAAAACATTTTTTGAACAGTATCATGAATACATCTACCTAATGAGAAAAAGTGAATAAAACTTTTTTGAACATTACTTTTGGATTACTTTTGGATTACATTTGCTTATTATAGCACATAGGTGTGCTCAGGTTAACCACCCTGTGCCTACAGGGTTTCTTCAAGCATTTTTCACGTCCTGTTCTTCCTGGACAGTAAGAGCATCACCCTGAGCACCCTAAAAGACTTTACTTTCCTTGTATATACTCATAAGAAGACTTTTGATTAACTTAGGAGTGCAGCGGAATCCCAATTCTCCACAGTCTTCTAAATAGGGGCAGGCACACTGGGCTGCCGGTGCGTCTAAAAAAGTAATGTACCGGGGATGCAATGTGCTCGTAAATGAGGCTCTAAGCATCTTACTTAAGGCAAGTTTATGAGTGATTTTGTAATCTTGATATGGCTGTAATAAGGGTTACGGCCTCAATCAGGATTAAAATGATGTGCAAACATAGCCTCACCTAATGATACTCACCTCCACACATTGCAGTTACTAAGAAGCTGAAATGCTCAGGTAGTGAATAGGCCACACATGGGGAATAATTTATGGAAGTAGATATGGTACATAGATATGCATTGGGGTTCCCCCTATCTCAGAGTCTTCGTGCTGCAGAGGTTGATAAATTATGAAAATTGGTGAGCCAAACAGCTCTCATAACAAGCCATGACATTGAAATGTATTCCTAGGCATTTAAAGAATGTTCCTTTATTGCTGGAGTCTTAAATAGTTTCATTATCTCAGGAAAAGTGCAGCCAGAATATATATCTACCATAATCCACCCTCTAATAAAGAACCAATTTCTGTATTCGGGAGACACTAAACATTTCAGACCATTATTTTTAATGCCCACCCAGGCTAATTTCGAGAAAAAACGGTTGCTATACCAGCTACTTTACTTCATGAGACCTAATTAGAATTAATGGTCTGTTAGGTCTTCAGGCTGCCAGAGTGGTGGTGGTGCAGTTGTGGCTGCTTTCCGACTGCCACATTACATCCTCACTGGTCATGCCTCCCTGGGACCATTGACTTTGCCAGGGAACTTCTGTTCCCTGGTGGTGGTGCGGCAGTCACGAGGAATCAATATGCTTGCTGGTACCCCGGTTGTCCGGCCAAGCATATTATGACTTTATTCATCACTACTGATTTCATGGAGGTCTTTCTTACATGGAAACAGTGGTAGTGAGGAATGTGCCTCACTCCATGTTGATGCGCCCAAGGGGCACAACATGTGCCCCTCTGTGTACATGCACCCCTAGTTCTAGCACAGCATGGACTCCACAGGCCATGCGTTCTCGAACTTCCTTGGACGTTCCTATGGCAAGGCCCACGACTAAAAAAGTATTTATACGGTGGGCGGGATATACATGAGTTTGGCAGTGCAACAGTGAGGTATTCCCCCCGCTGCACTGTCACACTCACAATTGGGCCTTTAGTATGCATCAAGCAAGCTTCTATCCAGGTAGGGTATTGAGGTTTTTGCTACCTTCCTGTCTTTCTAAGGATGATAGTGGATGACACACGTTTCAGTGCTCTTGTTTGAATGGATCTGTAAGCAGCATTAGACACATAAACCATCAGTTGCTCCTCCACCACCTATCAGTCTATTCTGTTGAGTGTAAAACTTTTATCTGGATAACATACCTTATTTTAAATAGAACCTAGGTGGTGCAGCTTGGTCTCTTGATTTCCAGATCATGTTGTGGATATCTTCAGGGTTCCACACTTTCCTATCTGAGTTTTAATTCAGCCTTTGCACTTTGGTACATCTGTTGCACATATTCAAACTAATAGTTTACATATACGCAGATGGTACACAAATTCTCTTTAGCATATCTTTTATGATCGAGGTCCATGACTGCTAAGAGCAAAATTGCAAAAAAAGTTCTCTCATCAGCTTTTATTTGGCTTCCAGACTCTTCCTAAGGGGTTCCCTAGTTAAAGTACCTCTAAATGCGACTGTAAAGCATTTACAGTTCAAATAGCTATGTTTTGGGATACCCCTCTCTTAACCTTGACAAGTCAAGTAATTTACTTAAACAAAGTACAGTTGAGGATGTTTGCAAATTAAAATAATGTTTTGTTCCTCTAAGTAGGAGCAGTGCAACATTCTGAATTTAAACCTGACTATCTTCTGGAGCTCCAAGAAGTCTTGCTTAGTGATAGCTGAGCGGTTCTCTGACACAATATCAAAACCAAAAATATATTGATTTAGAAATATCGCATCAAAAACATTGATCCCAAAAATATTGGTTTTCTATGTATTTAAGGGTAAGTACAAAAATATTGGAACAAAATATATTGTTTTACACTAATATTGAAAAAATGTTTACAAACATATCGATTTTAAATTATATATATAGTTACAAACAGTACATATTAAATATTTTAACATTAATATCATGTAAATTAAATAGGTTTAAGTAATATTTAAAGATATTTATAAATACATATTTAATAAAACAAACAAACAGATATATGAATATCTTTATGTACACATATTTAACAAAACTATTTAAAAAAATATTATTTTATAATCTATATTTTCATCTTCTAATGTTTTTTCGATATACCAATATAACTAATATATTCATACCTATATGTATAGTTAGATCAAAATAAATAATAAGTGTAACAAATAATATTTCCAAATTAATTATACATAAAAAGTAAACAGTTGATACAAAATAAGTTTTACTAAATGTATGTTAAAAATTACATACATTTATAGATATATAAATATAAAATGAAAAACAAAAGCACATAATAATAACTATTTAAATAAAACAAAAAAAATATTAAACGCTAATAATTAAAAAATATAATATTCCCACTACAGTACATGCACCAGTAGGGAAAGCGTTGGACACCAAAGGGGTAACATTTACTATGTCCACTGCAGTGTGTGCAATAGTAGGGAAAGTGTTAGACACCATTGAGGTACAATTTACTCTTCCAACTCCAGACGGTTCAACTTTAGGGAAAGCATTAGACTCAGGAGAGTTAATATTTACTATTCCCACTCCTGTCTGTGCAACAGTAGCGACAGCGTTGGACTCAGGAGAGGTTAAATTCAATAATCAAACCCCATTCACTGAACAGTACAAATAACCTGTTTTATTAGTTCTATTAAATCCCCAAAACCACAAAATTAAAAAAATTAAAATTAAGGGCCTAATTACGAGTCCGGGGTTCACAGACCGCCAGACTCGTAGGGGTGCAGCGACCTTCCGACTGCCCTATTACTATTAGGGTGGTCGGACCACTAGTGCCCCACCACAGCTACCTGGAAGCTGGTTAGGAAGCCTTAATATGCTGGCGGGACCATCATAGCCCGCGAAACATATTACAGGTTTCCTCTCTTCCATGGTTTTCATGGCATTTCCTCCTCCAAGGCATGGACTTTTCAGTCCATGCCTTGGAGGAACTGTTTTTGGCTTTCCCATTGAGGTGCCCATCTTCAGGGCACCGCCATGGGTATATAAAAAAAGCCCTCCAGACATGATAATCACTCGTAATCTGTCCGGCAGCCCGACCACAGGTTTGGCGGTGTAGCAGCGGGGCACAACTGGCACCGCACTGCTAAACTCATAATCAGGACCTAAATGTCTACATTTTGACAAAAAATACAAATATAGCATAAGCATTACAAACAAATATTATTAAAAAAAATACCACACTATGGCCCTGATTATAAAGCCGGTTGGACCCCCACTCACCTCCATGCACTGTGTGCCACACACCACATAGCACATAACACACAGTGCATGGATGTGCAGGAAGTGCTTCTTTGTATGGTGGTTGTGCAGCGGCCTTTTCCTGGGCCCAGCACAAGCCGCTGTGTAAAGGAACAATTTGCGACCACCAGCCTGGTGGTCGCATCATAATGCGGCGGTCGGACTGCCACCAGCAGTCAGCGGTCTGACCACCTGCATTGTAATCAGCCCCTATATTCCCATAAACATAACAGCCAAGAAGTAAAATCTTCTGGAAATAAACAAAGTATAACACAATTAACATTTTGAATTAAAACATAAAAAATAAATTTAAAAAATCATTTACAATTACTTAAAACACTTCCCATCTTATTTCTCTACAAAGTAAACAACACACACCTAAAATATAACTTCACAAACATGATATCACAATTAACAAGTAAATATTTAACACATTAATAATGTAAAAATTAATCATCAATAAATTAATTCTTAACAAACTTTCCACCCTGTAAACCTAAACACGCGACCCACAGCTAAAATATATATTAAAAAATATCATAATTATACAATTTACCTAATTATTTACCAATTACACAATTAATAAAAATAACAAATAATTAATTAATTATAATTATTTACCTTCCCACCCTTTCACCCTACAAACCCAACAACCCACACTGCAGATATAATTAAAAAATATCTTAATTATACAATTAATTATCCATGTAATAATTAACAGTAATTTGAATTAATTATCATTATTTTTCTTTCTAAACTGTACCCCTATAAACTCCACAGCACGCTTCTAAAACATAAGTTTAAAAATAAATTAATTGCATGATTTACAAAATGAATTCTCAATTAAATGTTCATTTATTAAAAATAAGTATTAATTAATTGTAATTAATTTACTTCATACCCTGTAAGCCTACAAACCCCACAACCCACACCTAAAACAAAAATTAAACCATATATTAATTACACAATTTGCATAATTAATTATCATTTGAATAATTAATAAAATGTCAAATTTAAGTACATTAATTTACTTCCCAATTCTTCACCCCTGCAAAGCCCACAACCCGCCATGACAATAAAAATGACAATAAACAAATTACTTAGAAAAACAACTACAAATTTAAAACCTATTTTAAAAATCATTAACAATAATTATACAATTTTAACATATACAATTAAAACATATACTGAAATGCATATAAATAATTAAAAACATTATATGTGTTATTTTTGTAAACAATATTAGCGACATAGATATTTTTAACATCAGTATTAAAAACTTGGATACATTTGTAAACCGATATTACTTACCTTAGAAATTCGATATTCTGTTCAACGATATTCCTTCATCATGATTTTAGTGGATCACGATATTAACAACTCAATATTTCTGCGTGTCGATATTTTCTACTCAATATTTTGTCTGAATACCGGCTGAGCATTATAAATGGACATGTAAAAAGCTAGAAACATACAAATCAACTGCACAACCTCTCTTGCCGTACACATTTTTGCAAATCTACACACAAAACACATCTTCATGCTCATTTTATCTGCTTGACATGTTGATGGTGTACAATATAAAGAAAGAAAAAGACCTGCTGACTTTGTGAGTTTTGGCTGAGGGTGTTACTGTCACTTTGTGCATATATTCTAAATACTTATCAATTGAAACCTAGAAGGTACACAGCTGTTGGTTCTCTACCTGTAAAGCAATACAACAAATTTGCATTTCATTGCAGCATTTATAAAGCGTTTATATAGCACTTCGTATCTACACCGTGGAGATAAGTCTGGTTGGCCCAGTGTTGCTTTTGTTCGGACCCTATTAGAGAAGCATTTTGGTGTTGTGCTTGGTTAACCAGAGGAGTGTTTTAATATGTGATGGAGGAGGAGGAGCAAAAACGAAATTGTAATTGTAATTATTTTGTGATTATAATTTACTTGGCTTCATGGTTTCTGTTATGATCGAGACAGGGCAAAGAGGCCGAAGTCTAACTGAATGGCCTTTGTTATAGGTTGTCCAGTTAAAACTGCGCACCTGATTTAGGGTCTGGCAGTACTAACTCTGTCTAGGTGCAGGAGAACATTATGTCCATCAACCTGAGGAACAGAAGACTGCCTTATATATAGATAACCGCTGGTCCAGAGGTGATCTAACAATCCCAACACTCAGATTTTTCCCTTGATGTGGGAGTTATTATTTTCATTTTTGTCTTCATCACTGACAGATTTTGGTTGGTGGTGAGGGACAGAAAAGGTGGCACAAGAGGAAGAACAACCGGGAGTGGGGGACAAGCACGCAAGGGAGAATGCAACATGGAGGTGGGGGGGCGGGGGGGAGATGGAGTTTGACTGAGAAGCACACAGGAGAAAGCTTGCAACATGAGGGAGACAGTAACACAGATCCCTAGGATGGCTATTTGGTGGCTGAAAGAAACACGTGAGGGATTGAACTGGAAAATATATGCTATCTCGTGGAGTGCATAAGCAAAAAGAAGCAAACATTGGCAAAGCCAATAAATCTCACTTTTGGGATATAGTCCCGTTGCCAATTCTTTTGGTGGTTCTGTCCAGCATCCGGCTTTTCCCCAACACTATAATGACATAACTGCTGCTAGCAATTGCGTCATTCCTTCAGTACATCCATGGGCAATTCAATTTGCATGTGCAGGTGTCAACATTTTTATTTTCCGATTCAAGATTTCAGAAATTACTTGGATCAGTTTAAAAATAAATACATTTTGAGGCACACATTTAAAAATGAAAGGACTATAGGCATGAGAGGGGTAAAAGAGGAGCAAATCGGTGGCAGGGTGGGACAGAAGCAAGAAATGTATTGCATGAGGGAATGAGCAACACTACATGGTTGATAGAGAAGCGCACAAGGAGAAAAAACTCAGATCACCAGTGGGAGAGAAGATCACAGAGCGCACGGAAAGCACATGAGAGAGACAGAACCATACAAAAGTGAGAGCAGCACAGATATTTGGGGGAAACTAAACAATGGTGAGAACAGCAATGGAGCATAAGGAGTTGGGAGGAAGTACATAGAGCACAGAGGGCGCCATACAGGAGAAAAAAGAGAGAGCAGGAAAACACATGAACCCTCATGGAGTGCTTAACAAAAAAAAAAGCTCCCTAAATGTGAGGAGTGGAAGGATAGAAGCCAGCCAGCCAGAGAGATTGTAAGAAGGCCATGCTCCAGGGAAAGAACAAACACAAGATGGAATGCCACTGAATAAAAAGCAAGCAAATGAGAGTAATAAAAGGCTAACCTATGGTAAGCATTAGGCAGGCTGTAAGTCCTTGTAAGTTCTTGGTAAGCCCAAAATAGGCCTTTTTGGACATAGGTTTGAACTTAAAATGGTGAAGGCGCCTCCACAAATAAACAATTCTTAAGTTATATGTTAGAAAACCATAAACATGATAAAGAGACTGTGTCTTAAAAATACCTGAATTCATACTTAGGTCCTGATTACGAGTTTGGCTTTCATCCTGTAGGACTGCCACCATGGTGGTCCCAGGAAGACTGCCAAGGCCGTGGTGAACCCACCCATGAGATTACAAGTTGAATCCAGGGGTGGGGGTGTGACAGCAGCGGTGTCACAATAGTGGGTATGTTTGGCTCATAGGAGAGCATACACATCATACCAGCATTGTGATGGCGCCTCCAGCATATCCGTGCATGGTGTGGAATGCACCATATCATGCAAGCCACAGAGTGAACGCATGACCATGCACTTTTGGGTGGGAAGATCATGTGCCCCTGAATGCACTCCCATGGGCAGATTTGCTTAGGGGCCCTTTTGGGAGCCCCTTTCCATGCTTTACCGCCAGCATTTCATGGCGCGGTCTTCGCCATTAAATGCTTGGTGGTAAGGCAGGTTGGTATCTGCAATTCCCACATGCTTTCCCCACCACCACAGGATCCCAGACCCTGGTGGTGGTCTTGTGGCAGTCCTAGCGCCACCATCGTAATATGGTGGTCGAACCGCCTTGGTGGTTGCCATCAGACCACCACCATGAGTACTGTATTCTCAGGATCGCTATACCTGTACTAAGGCCCTTAGTGTTTAAAACATATTTTCTGTACAGTGGAGTTTATCTGAAAACCATTCCTGCAAAATAATTATTCTTTTAAGAATGAGGATTAGAATCCTGTATTAATATTTGTAGTTAAAGAAAAGGCAAACAGAAGGCAGAAAAACGAGCAGCAAAGGCAAAACAAAGGGCAGAAAAATGATGAGAAAAAGGCAAAACAGATGGCAAAAAAACAAGCAGAAAAGACAAAACAATGAAATGAACAGTGGAAGAACAGAGGGCAGGAGGTAGACAGGCAGCAGAGGGTAATGGACTGCAGGCAAGCGGACAGGAGAACTGACATTGAGGGGCAGGTGACATGCGGACCTGCTCAATGGCATCAAGCTGCGGTCTCCTATAAGTGGGTCTGGGGGAGAGGGTGGTACGCTGGGTGGCGTGAGGAGGAAAATCGGAAGAACAGGGAAGAAACAAGCAGAATAAGGCAAAAGAAAGGGCAGAAACACAAGTGGAAAAATGACAAAACAGAAGCAGTAAAACAAGCAGAAAATGCAAAAATAGAGCAGAAGAGGGCAAAAACAGAGGTCAGAAAAACGAGTGGAAAAGGCAAAAATGGAGGACAGAAAAACAAGCATGAAAGGCAAAATAGAGGGTGACATTAGCCACACACACCCTTTTACCATCCATGCCTATACCACAAATGTTCATGGTAAAGGAATGCGTGGTTAAGACACATTGGTAGTTGGGCTGCATGGTAGAGGCACTCATGGTAAAACCATTCGTACTTCTATCATACAACCCAAACAGAGGGTAGCAGGTAGACAAGCATTAGAAGGTAGAGGACTGCAGTGGGAGAGTTGCTACGAGGACCGGCTCCATCTTTGAACAGGATTCACATAAGGATAACATGAACGAGAAGAGAAAGGAGAAAGCCACCAGAAGGAATCTAGAATGTGGCAAAGAAAGAGCAGGTATATTGGAAGGAAATGGCATTAAATGGCCAGGAGGGACTGACAAGATGATATGGAAAGAAGGGCTAGAGGAAGAAAGACAGTGAGAGAGGAGGAGGGAAGAGCATCAGGAGAGATGGTGAAAAGAGACAAGTAGTGGAGATAGGAACATCTTCTACAAGGATTAAGCCAGAGAGACGAGGAGGAGAATTGGACGGAAGGAACAGAAAACCGTGAAGAGATGTTTGATACAGAAAACCTTCCCACATCTGGACAGCTGTATTTGTTTTCCACTTCCCCGAGGCCAATGAAAAGACATGCTTCAGAGATGAGTTTGTAGAAAAGCAAAATCTTCTGAGGCCATCTTAGGTAAAATCGTTTTCAGATTGTGGCTGATGGTGGATGTGGTGATGATGAATGGTTACAAACAGGGGAACAGCAGTGAGAGACGCATGCCTGAGCAGAGGAAGAGAAAGTAACTTCCCAAGAATCAGACCATGAACACTGGAGTTTAATTTCAAAGTCGAGGCCCGAGCCCCGTGAGCTCAGCTTTACCTCCCAGTGACCTGTTTGGACAACAGTATGTACACACAGAGAGACTGCCTGTGCATAGTCTGGTCAAACAGAGAATATCACTTTAGATGTACTGAAGGGCCTGGCGCGCTGATGCATTGCAAGTTCATTCTCACCGTCTGGCCCACTGCGACTGCTTACTAGTGGCCTGGTAAGGTCTGCTTTTAGTGCAGATGAGGTTAGGGTAGCAGAGTCGCCTCCCACGTTGATACTTTCCATCAAGACCTCAAACCAACTATGGAAGGATATTTGAGGTTACATAAGTGATATCGCTTTAGACAGGTCATCTTGCCAGCTTAAATACTGCTCTTCCTCCACATTTTTACGTCTGGTCTTAGGCAATACCTTCTGACTTTACAAAAATTATGCGTATATTCTGATTTATAGAGGTTTCAGTCAGTCGCCTTCATCCATTGAACTGTTATTTTCTCATCCACATTTTTCTTAGCAGAGCGTACAGCTTGGGCAGTGGGTCAGTCCACTTTAGCCATTCTCCAAGGCCACAGTGAGTGATGTTGTACTTCCCTTTCACAATGAGCACACCCATACACAAAGTAGTTCTATGTTGTCCCGTAGACTACTATGGCAATGGATGTTTTTAACACAAAAAACATTTTTGCTTATTGCTAAGTTTTATTTTTACATTGACGAAGGCCTTACAGCTTTCCCAATAATAACGTTTTACAAAAATCATAATAAAAAAGCAACCATTGATATAGCAAAAAGCCTGGCATCTAATGCTAGATATTTGTTGCGTATTGTTTATCTATTTCATCCAGAGGTTGCTAACATCCAAGCAAAACGAGTCTACACATTCTCTAGCTTCTTGAATGGATTTGACTTAAGTATAAACCTTTCAAGAATTACAGAGATTTTACCTGTGAGTTCAGTATTATAGAAACCTCCCACTTTAAATAAAACGCTCTAGTCTGCATTGGCGCCCATGTCTCCCTCTGTAGCAGCTACCTCCCTTTGGGCCATATGGACAGTGAAGTGACGGGGAGTGCGTTAGCCTTTCTGGCTTAACACCTCTCTCCACCTCTTCTGAAAGCAAGGTTGGACCATATTTACAAGAATGTGGTGCAGCGCTGCGATGGTGCTAAGTTTAGTAACTTGGCACCAAGGCAGGCACCCTTTCACTATGGTGCATGCAAGGATGTCTCCGTGCAGGGGAGGATTTTTATGTGTATGAAGGTGTCCATTCCTGTACATAAACAATCCTAAAATGCCATTCTGTCACTTTCATGTGTGCTGCTTCATGCAGCACACATGAAAGTGACAAAAAGGCATTTTAAAAAAAAAGTTTGTTTATGTACAGGAAGGGACACCTTCCAAGACATAAACAAACAATGGCATTTTGCTTTTTCCATGTGTACTGCAAAAGGCAGCACACATGTAAAATGCAAAAACGAGGAGAAATAATGCATTTCTCCTCGTTTCGCCTTCTTAAGACCAGTGTTCTACCTGGCCTTAATTTTGGCACTGCCTCCTATGTACGCCACCTTTGCACATTAGGGACAGCGTCAAAATGAATGGGTGTTGCCACATAAGGGACAGCGTCAAAATGAATGGGTGTTGCGGTGGAACACCCACCGCAACACCCTCAGCCCACCCCTTTCATGCTAAAACCTTAGCGGGAAAGGGGGCCTTATGTACAAGGCAGCGTTAAGCCACGTTAATTGGCTTATTGCTGCCTTGTACATAAGGCGCAAGGCACCATAGGTGACGTTGTGGTGGCGATAGGGCTTGTACATATGCCCCTTTGTGTGTCTGAAACACGGCAGGCTAGATACTATGCTAGTACTTAGCATACACTACTAGTTAAACATAGACTGCCCATTTTACACATCTGCGCTGTAAGGCGATTAAAAATCGTGGTGTCCCACTCTGTCAGCAATGTAGCTGAGGCAAAGTGAGCGAGAACCTTTTAAATATTCTGTGTCAATATGTGCTTGTGCAAATTATGTGATTTTTCCCAGTGTGGTCTACTTTCATTTTCATTTTATACTTTTTCCATTTTGCCAAACCGTGCAAAACATTTTTCCAGCCGTTTCCAATTTCTTTGTAAGATGGGCAAATACATGATAGCAAAGTAAAACGTGTTCAGTTCGCTCTATCAACTATGACCAACAACATATATAAATATTATTTTCTTTGTTCAAAACTTTAAAAGGCAGCTGACACATTCAGGTTACAGACTCTACTGTGCCTATTTTGTTTTTTCCCAGCCTCCCCATGGCATCCTCCAATGGGCAACATGATAAAGTTAAGAATTGCACTGTTCCTAATTGCGTGGACGTCCAATAAACTTGAGTTCCTTTTTAGGTCTTGTCTAAGGCATTGCTTTAGCAATGCTTAGGCCGAGATATTAAGTAGGGGTCTCAGAAATGCTCCCAAAGGCGGATTGCCTACGGTGCATGTGTGTGGGCTCGTGCACATCGCACACCATTTGGTTTTGCTTGCAGGCAGCATCAGACTTCAAACACTTCAAAGGAATCCGCTTGGGCGCTCCTACTAACATAAATTAACAAGTAGTCGTCACAAAGCTTCAGAGGAAAGACCAGCGACGCCATATGGACAGCAGGCAGCCACAACACATCCTCCCCACTACTCTTTTCCTACCATTTCTTTTGTCTCTTTCCAGCCGCTCGACTGGCTTCCAAGAAAATAAAGATTCTCAAGTGAACTTCAGTCTTATTTATTATTAAAAAAAAAAAAATAGATAGAAACATATCTTGGAAATCGCAATAGGAATAATTTGAGTTTAAGTAACCTTATTTCTTCTCCCATTCGGTTACGCTTCCTGTCCTCTTCTGTTTCATTGTTTCCTTCTTCCCTAACTCTGCCCTCTTTGTTCTCCCGGGTTTTCTATTAAATCTCCTCCACCCATTCTATCTCTTTCTCTTATTCTTCCCCTCTACCTATTCAGATTACTTCTCTCCTTCTTTCCCCCCTCTTTATTCAGTTCTCTATCTGCATCTCAATCCATTCTCCCTTCTTTGACTTCTCTTCACTTTCAACCCATCCATGTTGTCCTGCCCCTTCATTCTGCCCCAACACCCTTATTCTGTACACTGTTCTCCCACAACTAAATCACGGAACTAGGTGCAACTAAACACCAACAAAACCTCACACACAAGGGCATGTCAAGGACTGCCTCGGGGAAGTTTCACCTGATGTGTATGTCTGAGAGCATATACATATTGTTTCTGTGTGTCTGCGAGCCTTCACCAGTGTATGTGTATTTGAATGTGTGTATGCGTGACACTAATTCAGTAGACACACACTCTGCCCTCACACTACTTTAGGCCACACACTCTGCGCCCTCACACTACTTTAGGCCTCACACTCTGTGCCCTCACACTACGTTAGGCCTCACACTCTGCGCCCTCACACTACTTTAGGCCTCACACTCTGCGCCCTCACACACTCTGCACCCTCACACACTCTGCACCCTCACACACTCTGCACCCTCACACACTCTGCACCCTCACTCACAATTACATTCTACTGAATACAACATACACTCCATACAATACCACTTAGTGCCACATAATTATATGCTACATAATTACATTGCGCTCAACGCAATATACACTCCAAATACCACTCAGTGCCACATACTTACAGGCCACATAATTACACTGCACTCAATGCAACATACACTCCAAATACCACAGTGCCACATAATTATCCGCCACATAATTACACTGCACTCAATGCAACATAAACTCCAAATACCACTCAGTGCCACATAATTACACGCCACATAATTACACTGCACTCAATGCAACATACAGTCCAAACAATACCACTCAGTGCCACATAATTACCTGCCACATAATTACACTGCACTCAATGCAACATACACTCCAAACAATACCACTTGGTGCCACATAATTATATGCTACATAATTACATTGCGCTCAACGCAATATACACTCCAAATACCACTCAGTGCCACATAATTACACTGCACTCAATGCAACATACACTCCAAATACCACTCAGTGCCACATATTTAAATGCCATATACTACACTGCACTCAATGCAACATACACTCCAAATACCACTCAGTGCCACATAATTACACACCACATAATTACACTGCACTCAATGCAACATACACTCCAAATACCACTCAGTGCCACATAATTACCCGCCACATAATTACACTGTACTCAATGCAACATAAACTCCAAATACCACTCAGTGCCACATAATTACACGCCAAATAATTACACTACACTCAATGCAACATACAGTCCAAACAATACCATTCAGTGCCACATAATTACACACCACATAATTACACTGCACTCAATGCAACATACACTCCAAACAATACCACTCAGTGCCACATAATTACACGCACATAATTACACTCTACTGAAAACAACATACACTCCAGACAATACCACTCAGTTCAACCTAATTTTATGCTACATATTTACACTGCGCTCAACGCAACTTACTCTCCAAATACCACTCAGTGCCACATAATTAAACGCCACATAATTACACTGCACTCAATGCAACAAACACTCCAAATACAACTCAGTGCCACATAGTTACACGCCACATAATTAGAGATGTAGATCATAAGTGCTGTCATACTCTTTTCCCTGGAAAGGTCCCTCTCCAAGTGTGTGCTACCTATCCGTGTATGCCAGTAAGACCAAAGTATGTATTCCCAAAACAACAACTGCATCTGTTTGTTTTGTCTGTGTGCTAGGGCCTGACCAGAACAGAATAACAAGAAGCATTGTTGTTCGACCTTGTTCGCAATGTTCAGACTAAATCCCAGGAACCTGCAAAGCGTGAACACAACAGTGGGTTCTTATGTGAAACATTAAACTAAGCATTTGCTAAATAAGTGCATATAGTAACCTGTGCAAACCAACGGACAGTCTGCAGGTTGCTCATGCTAACTTAAGGAAGGCAACAATGTCCCCACGGGGCACGTGACAAAAGCAAGCAACTGTGCTCTACAAATCGAAAACCCAATAGTAAACAATGGGCAAAATGCATTCCCCGAAAAGCTTTCAAAATGCCCACAAGAAGCCGTAAGCAAACCAGATAGGATTTAACATAAAAATGTAAGTTCCCTCAGGACCAATCTGTAGGAATACTTCCATGACGGTGACCCTTACATATGCTACACTCTGCCCGTCTCTTCAACTCTGCATTCTTTAGCCTCCTACCCTCTAAAACCTCTCCATTCTCATCTCTTCAGCACCTAGATCTCAAGATTTTTCTGACTTCCGAATCATCTGTACAAGATCCACAGAGACATCTGTTAAATTGAAACATATAAATGAAACAATAACCTTGAGGCATGCAGCTCCTGTTTGATAAAACACTGAGTATTGAAATAAAGGCTTCTCAGACTAAATAATGCAAACCCACCACTTATGTACTGGCATCACTCCTGCTATGATAGGTATTCCTTGCAAGCTTTAGAAAAAGTACTGTCACAAGGGTGAAACACACAAAAGGTGATGGGAGGATGCTTGCAATGAGTCTAACCACTGGCAATTGCTCAGGCTAGTATTTCAACTCATTGTTCTTTTCCCCACCATGCTATCTAAGATTAGACCTAGCTATATGCAATTCAATTTTCGTCCTGCTCCAAAGGAACAGTTCAGCCAGAACTGCCAAGCCAGGTCCTCTCTAAACTGGCACATAAGCAACACAAGACCAGTTTCATCTTGATTGAGGCTCTTCAGTCAGGTGTGTCTTGGTTCCAGTGCCAGAGTGAGCAAGGGACCTAGGTCTGAGACTATCCTTGGGCACTTAGGGTGGTACATTAAACACACAAATGGTGATGGGATGATGTCTAACCACTGACAATTACTGGAGGTAGCATTCCAATGCATTGTTCTTTTGTTCGCAACCTCACCTGAAATTAGACCAAGCCATCATACTTACAAGGGTAACAAAAGCACTTCTCCCAGAAAAAGTCATTCAGTTCCAGAGTTTATCAGCCAAGCTTTTTCCATACGTATTTCAATATGTATGAGGTATTCATACAGTACATACCTAACAAATAACTAAAGCATCTACCTTACTTATTTACAACTTGTGAGTTGTTAGATACCTTCTGTGATGCAGAATGCTCACCTGATGCAATCAGAAAGGCTGCATTGACTGTGATTCATATTGCTATATGCAGAGTTGGGGTGGGTGATAAATTCCCCTCTCCGCTTTGCAGAGTTTTGCCAGCTCCGCTTGTAATGCAGAGTTTAGGCAAAGCTCCACCAATTGCTGTGTGGAAGAGTTTTTTCTCATGTGCGGCTCGCCAACGAAAAGTTGGCAAGCAAGAATTTGCGTTCCCTAGTGTGGTTTTCAGCCGCTAGGATACCACCCAGTGAGATTTTCTTAAATCGGGGGCCATGGACAGTCATGACCATTCTCAGTGAAAAAGATGCTGCTCTGGTAGAAAATCTACTGTAGAGGCAGCAAAGAAGCAGCGCTCTCTGGAGTGCCGCATGATGCTCTTCGGGATGATTTTGCAACACGGTACAAGTTCCCAGCACTAAAAATCAGCACAAGCAGCGCATCATGTAGTCTCTGCAGAATCTCACAGAGTATTCATGTAACTCAGAGGAATTCCATGCAGTGAAAGTCCATTCTCCCCCACTCTAATCTACCACACTCTACCCAATCTACCTCACTCCAATCTAACCAATCCCATCTCAATCTACTCCACACCTCTGAGCGAGCGAAGGCTCACTCGGTCCATGCGAGAGGCAAACTTGGTATCTCTGCCCAAACCCAACAAGGATCCCTTAAACCTGGGATCTTACCTGCTGTTAGCCCTGCTGAACATTGACTACAAGATACTAGTGAAAATCCTGGCCCACAGTCTTGCACAGGTGGTCCCCAATTTAGTCCATATGAACCAGAATGGATTTTTGCCCTCCCGGAGCACCTCAATAAACCTGAGAGGTTTCTTCAGAGATGCGGCTTACTCAGTGACCTCCTGCCCACGATCAGGTTGTTTAATATTAGACCTTGAGCAAGCCTTTGACTCTTTGGAGTGGAGATACTTATTCGCCACACTGGTGAGATATAACTTGGGAGACAAATTCCTGAGTCTGATACGTCTATTATATACTGAGCCAATGGTACGGGTTAAAATGGACCCCTACATATCTGACTCAATACAAGTGGAAAGAGGGACCAAGCAGGGATGACCATTATCTCTCCTGCTCTTCTCACTGGCCATAGAGCTGGTAGCCAAGGCAATTCTCACCTAAATGAGACGGCATCAAACTAGGGGATGGCATACACACAGTATCCCTGTATGCGGATGACCTTATAGTGCACATAAAAGACATTAGCTAAATTCCACAACATCTGGCACACATGCTAGGTATTTTTGCCTCTGTATCGTTGCTGAAGGTGAATTCCTCCAAGTCCTGCCTCTACCTTTTAGCTAGCAATGCCGGGCTATGTTCTCAATGAGGTGCGAGTGAGATGGTGCGCTGATACATTCCGTTATGTCGAAATCCGTATATACAGGAATCCAGCGAATCTATTGGACGGTAACCTAGGCAGAGCTGTGGCTGCCATCCTCTCTCAGTTGTCATTCTAGAACAGCTCCCATTATCAGTGACAGGAACAGTGGCCCTCATGAAAATGGTGATCCTGCCTCGGTTTTTATATCACTTCACAAACTTACCGCTATATGTCCCTCCCTCCTTCTTCCGCCTGCTGGAAAAGCTGAATAAAGACTCTATATGGGGGAATTCCAGGCACCGAGTAGCAATAAACAAACTTTATATGCCCACAGATCAAGGAGGACTGGCAGCCCCAAACTAAGAGCAATACTACCTGGCTGTGCAATTGCAGTGGGTGGCCAGATGGTTAACCCCCAAAGAGGAGACACTGCGACCACACATCTGCCCCTACCCCTTTCAGAATTGATAGGGCTATTGCATTCCTGTTGAAAAATCAAAGCACCTTACTCGCTATTGCTTAGTGTCGCGTACAAATGTCACCACAGAACATTATACATTACCTGTAAAACCACCCCATATGCACCTCCCTTGTCAGCGGAGGGAACACAGAGGAGCAATACAATCAGTACAACTGCTGAATTACGGAGATGGTAAGAAGCGGGAATACAGGACATGAGAGATCTGTGCTGAGAGGGCACCCTGGTTCCGTACACAACATTAGTAGAGGAGGATGCATGCCTCCATCGCTCCATACTAACCACTCTCACTGCCAGAAAGGAAGATTCAACCACTGAGCCAGAGACCTATCTCACCATGCAATATCTGCATGTTATGGGGCAGGCGGGACACTTAACCAAATGGTTTGCAGCTTCGCTAAGACACCACACAGCAATCAAACTAAGACCGCTCCGACACCATTGGGAAGGAGACATAGACCGCCAACTCTCAAAGCCCAAATGTTTCTCAGTCCTAACCAGTTCAATACTAAGCATGGCTGGAAAATCCGTTCCGCTCGCGGATTTTGCGGATTTTTGGTAAATTCGCAGCCCCCGAGATTCGCGAATTTCCCGCAAAATCCGCGAGCGGAACGGATTGGGTCAAAAGTTCAAACTGACTTTTGTAACTCTTTTAGAATGGTGCCGGCAAGCTGCAAGAGCCATTCAAAATAGTTACAAAAGTCAGCTTCAACAGGAAGCTCTAATAGATAAAGTAAAGCAGGTGCTCGAGTTGAGCTCAAATTCAGTTACACAATCATTAATCACCCCAAACTTGGGGTGATTAATGATTGTGTAACTTAATTTGACCTTCAACTTGAGCACCTGCTTTACTTTATCTATTAGTGCTTCCTGTTGAAGCTCTTTGTAGCTATTTCAGAATGGCGCTGGCAGCTTGCCGGCGCCATTCTAAGTGGGCCTGAGGGCAGAAGGGCACAAAAGTGGGACAGAGGGCAGAAGGGGACAAAAAATGAGTGGGGAAGAGGGCTGAAGGGCACAGAAACAAGTGGTACAGAGGGCAGAAGGGCATAAAAGACGAGAGGGTGGCAGTGATTAACCAAGCAAAAAAAAAAACAGCGAAAACGCAAAGCGCCCCGCGAACACGCAAAGCGCCCCGCGAACACCAGGAAACATGCAAAAATAAAGAAATGTGCACGAATTCGTGAATTTTGCGGATCGCGAATTCGCAAATCCACAAATTTGCGGATCGCGAATTCGCAAAATTTGCTCATGCTTATTCAATACACATCCCCAGGAACGTACGCCTATGCCAAATCTAACTTTATATCACACACACACAGCGTGCCTCACATCTGCAAAGGTCAACAAGTAGCAAGACATCGCATGTCCCAGATGTTCGCTTCCTGAAGCGGACCTGTTGCATGTGCTATGGGGATGCCCTGCAGACACTCTGTCTCACTGCACTGACCATATCCTCCAGGCTGAATGGCATATTTACATCCTGCACCTACACATCAGAAACTGTAGTAACTTGGGGCCAGATGTAGGTCGCCCAATACTGGTCGGTAACGGCCGAAATTACCGAATTTCGGCCGTTACCGACCGGTATTGGGCTTTTTAGATGTAGGTGGCATTTTTTTAGGATTCAGTATTTTACCGAATCGGTAATTTGAGGATTCGGTAAAATACCGAATTCTTAACATACCAATTCGGTATATTACCGAATCCAGGATGTAGGGAGCACTCAAGTTGGTGCATTCCTCAGTTAAGGGTTCGTTATTTACCACCAACTACAAGTTGGTGGTAAATAATGAAAACCTTTGAAAACACTTTTTTTTGCTTTTCCAACAGTGCGATGTGGCAGACATACATGCCCTTAGGGCATGTATGTGTGCCACATGTTCACCCTTACACAATTGAGGGGTGCAACAGGGTGTCAAAGTGACACCCTGCCACCCTTCAATGTTTTCCCCCTTTTACTGAATCTGTATTTTCCAATTCAGTAATTGCCATTCGTTCCTATGGGCCTCCAGGCCCATAGGAAACTTACTGATTGATTAGCGCTGTGCGAGGGACTTTGTTTTTGACTCGCTTGTCTTCCAAGTGCCACTGTAATTGACTAGCGCTGCGCCCGTTCAGCTCGTCTTCCAAGTGCCACTATAATTGTAATTGAATAGCGCTGTGCGAGGGACTTTGTAGCGCTTTAACAGAACAGTAGGAGCGCTGGTCCATTTGCTGCCCCTGCCTCACCTTCCCTTTGACCCTCCATTTTGTCTGTAGCAGCTCCCTGACCCGCCCCTCCTCCCCGCTACCGCCTCCCAGCTGCTGCCCCTCCCACCCACGGATAGAGAGCTCACCTCCTCCTCTGACCCTCTGTGACCGCCCGGACTTGTTCCTGAACGGTCGCTCCCTCCTTCCCCCGGTGGTCTCACGCACTGTGGACGCTGCTGATTTCATTTGGTATTGTTACCTTGATTCAGAAATTGACTCGATTGCCTTCCAAGAGCCTCTATATTTGAATAGCGCTGTGCGAGGGGCTTGGTAATTAACTCGCTTGTTTTTCAAAAGCCACTATAATTGTAATTGTTTAGCGCTGTGCGAGGGACTTTGTTTTTGACTCGCTTGTCTTCCAAGTGCCACTGTAATTGACTAGGGCTGCGCCCGTTCAGCTCGTCTTCCAAGTGCCACTATAATTGTAATTGATTAGCGCTGTGCGAGGGACTTTGTTTTTGACTCGCTTGTCTTCCAAGTGCCACTGTAATTGACTAGCGCTGCGCCCGTTCAGCTCGTCTTCCAAGAGCCACTATAATTGTAATTGAATAGCGCTGTGCGAGGGACTTTGTAGCGCTTTAACAGAACAGTAGGAGCGCTGGTCCATTTGCTGCCCCTGCCTCACCTTCCCTTTGACCCTCCATTTTGTCTGTAGCAGCTCCCTGACCCGCCCCTCCTCCCCGCTACCGCCTCCCAGCTGCTGCCCCTCCCACGCTCCGCCCCCTCCACTCTCCATTTATGTCGGATGTCCACACGCGCTACGGCCACGCCGAAGGTGCGCCAAAGGTAAGCCCGTCTACGCCCGTCCGCGCCTGGACCGCGCCCAGCGCCAGACCCCCTGGTCCACGTAATGCCCACCCCTCCCGCATTACTTACGATGCCACTACCCTCCTAGCCTTTAACCCCGGCCGCTCCCCCAACTGCGTCCAAGCCGCTCCCGGACACACCCAAGGTCCCTTCTCATGCAACTCCTGCAAGTATGACGGCACCAAGACCAACTCCTCATCCACTAATACCAAACAGAGATCCGACACCAACCACCTTAAATGCATCCTGCTCAACACCCGCTCGGTCCACAGACACGCCATCGACCTTTGGAACCTACTAGACACCATCTCTCCGGACGTCGTCTTCCTAACAGAAACATGGATGAACGCCACCTCAGCTCCAGACATCACCATTGCCATCCCGGAAGACTATAAGATCATACGCAAGACCGCACCGGCCACACAGGAGGAGGTATCGCTATAGTCCATAAGAAATCATTCCGCATATCAACCAGCTCAGACGTCAATCTCGCCAACTCTGAACACCTTCACTTCCAGATCCACATCGACCCCAAGACCACACTCAGAGGCACCCTCCTTTACAGGCCACCAGGACCCCGCGCACAGTTTAGCGAAGACATCACGGACTTCATCACTCCACACGCGCTCCCCTCCAAGGACTACATCCTTTTGGGAGACCTCAACTTTCACCTTGAAAAGAACAGCGACCGCAACACCTCCACCCTTTTGGACAACCTCGCCAACCTCGGACTTAAACAACTTGTCACCACCTCCACCCACACCGCAGGTCACACACTCGACCCTATCTTCACCTCCAGCAAACATGTCTCCTTCAGCCACACCACAGATCTCCTTTGGACTGACCACAGCTGCGTTCACTTCACCTACAACAAGCCCACTTCGAACAACCACTCCCAACCCACCCTGCAAAGAAACTGGAACAAAATCACCATCGACCAGATCTCCTCTTCGCTTCTTCTAAACCCCCCAGCACACTCTTCTAACCCAAACCAAGCAGCCACCAACCTCACCCAATGGTTATCCAACAGCGCCGACATCTTAGTACCACTGAAAAAACGACAAATCAAACTAGGCAGCAAGAAGGCCTCCTGGTTCAATGATGATCTTAAGAAATCCAAGAAACTCTGCCGCTCCCTTGAGAAGGCCTGGAAAAAAGACCCAACCACCAGCTCCAAGGACGCCTTCAAAAACGCCACCCGCATACACCACCAACTGATCCGGACCGCCAAAAAAGCCGCTTTCAAGGACCGACTAGATAACAACGCCCACAACAGCAAGGAATTATTCAACATCGTCAAGGAATTTACCAACCCCTCGGCCAACTCCAACGACATCACCCCCTCTCAAGCCCTCTGCGACTCCCTAGCCTCATTCTTCCACAACAAAATCGCAGACATCCACAACAGCTTCGACAACCGACCCGAAGACCAACCCACACAACCCTCTGCAGGACCCCCACCCCCCTTGAACATCCTCAATGACTGGGACCCAATCTCCACTGAGGACACCATCCGCCTGATGAACTCTATCCACTCAGGATCCCCCACAGACCCTTGCCCTCACCACATCTTTAACAAAGCAGACTCCATTATAGCACCGCACCTCCGAGACGTCATCAACTGCTCCCTCAACTCCGCCACCTTCCCGGAAAGCTGGAAGCATGCCGAACTCAGCGCCCTCCTGAAGAAACCCACAGCTGACCCCACCGAACTCAAAAACTACCGCCCTATCTCACTCCTTCCATTCCCTGCCAAAGTCATC
This sequence comes from Lissotriton vulgaris, assembly GCF_964263255.1. NCBI lineage: Eukaryota > Metazoa > Chordata > Amphibia > Caudata > Salamandridae > Lissotriton > Lissotriton vulgaris. Next base: position 291,273,814 of record NC_141699.1, read on the forward strand.
GAGAAAGCTGTCAACAATCAACTCGCCGCCTTCCTCGAAACCAACAAATCCCTCGACTCCTCACAATCCGGCTTCCGAGCCAAACACAGCACTGAGACCGCACTCATCGCTGCAACTGACGACATTCGATCTCTTCTGGACAACGGAGACACAGTCGCCCTCATCCTTCTCGACCTCTCCGCAGCCTTCGACACAGTCTGTCACAGCACCCTTCTACAGCGCCTCAGAAACGTCGGAATCCAAGGAAAAGCACTGGAATGGATCACTTCGTTCCTCACCGGAAGAACCCAGAGAGTCCGCCTCCCACCATTCAAGTCAGAGGCCACTGAAGTCATTTGTGGCGTGCCACAAGGATCTTCTCTCAGCCCCACCCTCTTCAACGTATGCATGAGCCCCCTTGCAACCATCGCTCGCCAACACAACCTCAACATCATCTCCTACGCTGACGACACCCAACTGATCCTCTCACTCACCAAAGACCCTAACATCGCCAAAACCAACCTACACGAAGGAATGAAAGAAGTAGCCAAGTGGATGAAGCACAGCCGTCTGAAACTGAACTCCGACAAAACTGAAGTCCTCATCTTAGGCACCTCCCCCTCCGCCTGGGATGACTCTTGGTGGCCAGAGGCCCTTGGAAAGGCACCCATCCCGACAGACCACGCACGGAACCTGGGTATCATCCTGGACTCCTCACTCTCGATGACCAGACAAGTCAACGCCGTTTCATCATCTTGTTTCAACATCCTTCGCATGCTCAAAAAAACATTTCGCTGGATCCCCACCGAAACTCGTAAAACGGTCACCCACGCACTGGTCACTAGCCGACTGGACTACGGAAACACCCTCTACGCCGGCACCACCGCAAAACTCCAGAAAAAACTCCAACGCATCCAGAACGCCTCTGCCAGGCTCATACTAGACATCCCGCGTAAAGAACACATCTCTGGTCATCTGAAAACCCTCCACTGGCTCCCCGTAAATAAGAGGATTACTTTCTGCCTCCTAACCCACGCACACAAAGCACTTTACGAACTTGGACCTGAATGCCTCAACACACGACTGTCCTTCTACACCCCCTCCCGTCAGTTACGATCCTCCAACCAAGCTCTTGCCACTGTACCTCACATTAACAAAACCACCATGGGAGGCAGATCCTTCTCCTACCTGGCAGCTAAAACGTGGAACTCCCTTCCCACTCACCTTCGCCTTACTCAGAACCACCTAGCATTCAGAAAGCAACTTAAAACTTGGATATTCGACAAGTAATCCCCCACCCCTCCGCAAGCGCCTTGAGACCCTATGGGTATGTAGCGCGGTATATAAATCTTTCTGACTTGACTTGACTTGACTGATTCGGTAAGTTTTTTATGAAAAATTACCTACATCCCATTTACCTATTCTTAAATACCGAATCGGTATGATTCGGTATTTAAGAATAGGTAAATTGAGATTACCTACATCTGGCCCATAGTAACATCTAGGTTCTTAGACTACGGGTTGGCAGTGGCAAACAGATTGATCACCAAGAAGTGGATGGCCTCTCCCCCCACATGATAGCATGGAAATGTTCGCTGCTCACATGGGCCAAAGCGAAGAGTGTCGTGCTCCACCCTTAAGACACCTTAGGTATCCGCAAGGTCCCCCTCACTACTGTGGAAATCGATAAACTTTAGGTACACATAAGTGGCATTCATTTATGTTCGTCACAGCCACTGTTAAGAGCAAAGTGAAGATCGTGAAACATTGCTGGCGCCATCTTGCGTAGCAAGGGCCTCTGCGTGCGCGTAAGCAGCAACCATTTTAAATATCGCAGCCATTTTGTGTTCTAATGGTCACCTTTATCTCACCCTGCCCTCAATAGCACCCATCTGACTCTCTGACCAAACCTGGTATGTGTGCTGAGGCCATAACTAACAGGCATGCCTGTTATGGTATCTTCAAAGAGACATTCTATTGCCACAACAACCCTTAGCGCCCTTTGGCTAAACCACCACCTCTTCCTGTCCTCGATAACTAATGAACTTATTAACTTTTGCATTCTTCTCCCCTCCCCACACTTGTGTACTAACCAAAGATTTCAGATACTAAGATGACCCTTGCAGACATGGTTTATTGCACCGCAAACAGCAAGACTTGTTTTCACCAACAATGGGACCTGTTTTATCAATGGAACAGACTTTTAGATCTGGTCGGTCTCACATGTTTTAGATGCTGAAGCAAGGCCCTGTTATACCATAATATTGTCTGTTTGACCTGGGTGGGAGGAGAATAACAGTGGGCTTGTATGACAACGACCTCAGAGCGGGGACTCAAATCTTGTAAAAACATGTTGATATAACAAAGGTGGGCTGACATGACAACAATGCATTGTGTAAAATCTGTATAAAAGGAAGAGCCAAAATGAGATGCATTTAGAACACCTCCCAAGACATTCTGCGTGTCCGAGTTGATGTGTTCTCCTCTGGAGTAATAAACCTGTTCTTGCCTTCTAGTTTTCAGCGCCTGCCTCTTTATTTTGGTACTATTATTAAAGGGAATCAGAGGAGTCTTGCGCCGGGCAGCCTTGGTATTTACAAGAGAAACGCTGTTTTTCTACACTACCAGCTGGGATGCAATACTGGCTGCATTAACAAACATACACAACACAAGCACGCCAACCCCAACCCCAACTAATGCTACGCCCTAAAGATATACAACAGAAAAAATATGAGACATAGAGAGTGATACAGACTTACAGTAGCAAACAGCACGTGCACGTATAACCCACTCCATCACATGTCATGAATCGCTGCCATAACACTCACCACCAACGCCAACATAACAGAAGGATCAGCTGAGGAAACCACGAGCCAGTTCTGTTGTTAAGATGCACACCCTATTATTTTTAAATTTGTCACTGTTCCTTTATATACCCTCTCCATAGTTAGCAAAAAATGAGGTACTACGTATTTACGCTAATTACACATAATACGCACCTGGCCAACCGTGTAAGCCTGCATTAACCAATGATCAAAGGCGCGAATTGTTATTTGCAAGTGATGTTCGGTTATACACGCAATAGTCGTGAGTAAAATGCCTAAGCACTGGTAATGCTTGGTCATGAGATGAACACTGACGACGCATCCAACAGGAGATCTCTGTAATATACAACTATAAAATGCAAAAATGTGTCTGATTGTACAATTGATGAAAAGGTGTAAACCTAATAAAAATAGAATTAAAAAAGGATGTAACCAGCTTTCTTCATCCAAGAAAAGAGTTATGTTCATAAGTCCTCTTTGTAAACTTTTCAGCTCTATGTTACAGTAGGATCAAATGGAAACCCTTGCAGTTTCAACTAGAAACCCTGTTTAGTTTATGGTAAGGATGATTGTGATGAATGAGGAGAAAATGTTAAACGTTCGATCTTTGGATATAATGTTCTGAATTTCTGTAGACGTAAAGATGAGTTGTACATGAAAAGTACGGGTGGTTATACGTGAATAAAGGAGATTTATTGCTACATAAAAATGTAAATGTTTAAACTCCAGTGAACATATGAAAACTCTGCGAGTCATATGTCTTGTAGTTGATCAAACATTACATTAAAATATTGATCAAATAAAGGATGAATAATTAACTTGAAGTACTTCCTTAAGATCAACGGTTTGATTCCCACAAATATTAATTCTCTTGTAAAGTCCTCCCATTTGCAAGGATAGTCTTAGGCAGCTTAAATATAAAAATGTAGACATACCTAGTGCCTTCAACGGTTATCTTGCCAAGTAAGTATGCACAATTGTCATTCATAATTTCAGCATTTATAGCAATTCTTAAGAGAACGGCCAAGGAAGCAAGCATTTGATATCTAGCTTTAATCCTACTATGAGCCCTTTTTAGATCTCGCCTAAGCCATTGTGTAAGCAATGCTTTGGCGAGATATTAAGTAAGGGGCTTTTGAAAATGCTCCCCAAGTCTGCAGGCGGATCGGGTACAGTGCATGTGCGCCGGGCGTGTGCACCATTTGTCAGCCTGCAGCCTTTGGGAGCACTTTCCCGGCCGCTTTGCTGTTCTCAGTGAGCCGCGCGGCCACTGAGAACATCAAAGCGGCCGCAAAAGTGATCACCATTTGCCATCCGCCTTAATTAACATTACATTCTGCTCCTTGGAACGCAGCTCTTTTTTCAGCTTGCTTTGATGTTCTAATTCTCACGTGCAACTGCCACAAATCCAAACTTTTGAGTGAACACCTCTGCCCCATCACTGCTTAGGTGTCCACCTCCCTCAGGAAGAATCACTGCCACATTATTTTCCCCTCACCTCTGCCTCATCTCCCCTGCAACCCCCCCTGCTTCACTTGTTCCCGCCTGCCTCTTCCCTCAGCGCTTCCTCGCTCCCCGTTGCAGCTCGCTCTGGCGCATCTCTGTCGTCTAAGACGTCTATTGGCAAGTAAGGCATAAAAGCACTAATAACAAAGTTTGCCCCCATCATCGCAAAAATAGGAACAGTTCTTCCTAGATAAAGTGATGCACACAGTGCAGCAGACTGCAGTAAAATTTCGTTATACTTCAGAGGTAATGATGTGGAGAGATGCTTCTTATGGGCACTACTTCCTGGGCCATTATCTCACAGATGCCACGTTCCCCGTAGGCTAGTATGCCCTTTCTTTCATCGGTAAGATTGGCCGTTCTCCAACCCTTTTGTCTTTATTTGAGAGATAACGAGGGTGGCGTCATTCCAAGATCTGCCCGTGGTGGTAGGGCAAGCCCAGTTCTGCTGTTATCTGGCTCAGACAGGGGACACACCAGTAACCTGAAACGAGTTTCGCGTCCCCTTGCAGGGACCTTTTTTTAAATAGAAAAAATGCTGCATTGTCATTTGGGGGTGTTTTGTAGAAATCCTTACATTATGCACATCTCTCACCCATACTCAATTGAAAAGGGCTCGCATAAATAGAGGTAAATGCCGCCCATCTGAAGTCTTATTCAACCGCAACCAGCGTGTTAGATGACTATAAACGTTTGTAGGCTAACCTTTTCCTGCCATTTATGGTGAATACCAGATCTTATCCACGTCAGTTTACTTGTGCTCGAAATTTGCAATTTGTTTTATCAACACAGACTCTAAACCTGTCAGTACTGTATTGTAAAACGCATCTGTACCCCTTGTTAAGGCATGTGTTGTGCCCTGGACTCAGCCTCCCAACAAACCGACTCCCAGCCTCGGTATCGCTCTCTTCACCGTCTCCCCTTGCTCTGGTGGAGTCATAGTCAAATCTAGCACATCTTTGAAGAGTTGAGTTCAGAAGACTGTCCCCTTTATCGCATCGCTGGGCCTTCTGACCTGAACCCAAGCTAACCCGGAACGGTCACCACCCCAGGCACAGATTAGCTTCAGCAGAGCCAAATGGACTGCAAGGTCCCCCCCCCCCCTGCACTCACGATGAACGTACCTATTTAAAGCCTCCGCCGCGTAGCTTGTAGTGTAGTTCCTATTTTCCCAAAAGGCTCTGCTCATTGGAATAACATAAACAGCAGTGTAGATGTAGGACTGAGGTCATCTAGGTCTCTACTGACTATGTTAAACTTAATTTAGGTTTGCGCCAGCTAGCTCAGAGGTCACTGGAAACTTTCTTGAATGAATAGGGAGGGATAAGCTCCCCTGGCTCAGACAAGAAGGGAATCAGTTTCCGACAACGGCATAAACATGACAACTTTGCTCCCTCAGAATAAGAGTATACCTCTAGAGTCGTGTGAAAACAACAGACAGCTATTTCACTCAGTCAGCAGTGCATACTTAGTTTCCCCAGAATGCAGAGAAATAGAGAGGCAGGCGTTTTCAATAAAAGGTGTTATTTATTGAGCAGTCTTCTTTCTCATGCAAGAGAAATTAATTGCCACAATTGCCAAAAAAGTAAAGTGCGTACAGTAAAAGTAGTATTAGGAAATAATACTGTAAAAGCATTGACATTGTTTCTTAGCCATATGATACTTTAAAATGGATAATGTATATACATACATAAATACATTGACTAACATACTCAACTGGTGCTTCTAACTAAGCCTACCCCGGTGTACCTGACCTAAGCCTAATACTTGGGAAGGGATGAGTAAGTAGCAGTTTAAGTTAAGTTGGTTAAGATTATTTTGCCAAGAATCTGCATCAAGAATTCTCTTAAGGGTTTAGTCAGCTCCGTATCTTGGTAATAGAATGTGGGAGATCTGGTATCTCTTTCCTCAGGACTCGATATCCCAGCAACCAGCAAGGGTAGGCTGGAAACACCGGAGCTGGATTTTCTCGGCTGGAGAAAAAGACAGCGTCTCTCTCAGTGCATCAAACGGGAGGGGCGGCTTCCGCGGGCTCTCGCATCAGCTGGGCTCTCGGGCAAGTGTGTTTGCTTAAGGCAACTGTTGGTATTTTATACCTGGAAGGTGCCGGGTTTGACGTAAGGTTGGACATAAGATGTCACTAAGAACTAACAGTTCTTTCTAGACTTCAGGAGTTCTTATTCAAATCAAAACAAAAGCAGGGGGAATTTCCCGGGCTGCTGGAGGCTTGGATTGTTTAAAGAACGCGCTGTTCTTTCTAGGAGTCGATGGGAGTAGCCGTGCTGTGCTTTGGACTGAATGGGCTATTACTGAATATGGATCTGATTCTTATGCCTTTATCAGGATATTTATTGATTATAACCTCACAAGGGCATAAATCGGGAATATCGAATTAGGGTCCTAGATACACACAAGACACCCACTCCACGGATTGATGTCCATCATTACTAAAAACTAAGCAATAGTAAACATTCAACGATGAATGTGTGTTTTCCGACCCACCCCAAAATACATATTTCGCATTTGAAATGGTATAAGGTAAATACACGAAATTTAGTGTTGGTACTGTATGCTTTTCAAGCAGTGTCATCATTCAGATAAATTCATATATATATATCAGCTGAATGAATTGCGAAAACTACACATGAAATGGCTCTAAATACAGAAAAGAAGGTCGAGACCATTTCATCACATATTTATATAAATTGCGGTATATGTGCTAGAGGCTGAGGTAAAAATATTGTCTCTAGTATCCTAAAAATAGAAGCTCTGTTCACTAAGAATAGTTCTACTTTAAACAGAGTATCATGTGCCAAAAAAAGGTAAATATTTTGAAAAAATGGGCAAAAATAATTTCGCTTTCAGGGAAAAATGAGTTCCAAATATTTTCTGTAGCTTTGTTTATCAAAAAACTGAAGGCCGAATTCAGAGTTCAGGGAACGCTGTGTGCTCATTGTTTTTATTAAGAGTTATTCTCGTTGATTGGAGAGATGCATGAGTCGTTACAGGACCTAGCAAAGTATCGATATCCATTGGTACTGCTGATTGTAGTGTAAGACAGACGTCCAATACGCATTCTTCTCCGCATAGCAGACATCGAAGCACAGGTATGATACAATCTTGCCAGATCGGTCTGAATGAAAGAAACCAGGTTGTACTCAGATCTCTTAGCCGGGCCAATCCGAGGACCTTAGTGATACGGTCTCGGTATCGTATTGCTAGGATCGTTTCTTCCATCGTTGCTAGAGTCTTGTCTGTGGATTGGCTTGCCATATCGATGCAGATGGAGCAAAAATAAAATTCCTTCCACAAGTCCCAAGATTAAGGGTAGGCCGCCAAAGACAAAATGGACAAAATTCAGGAAGATGCCCAGAACTGTTTCAAAGGGTGCTAACAGTCCCGAAAAAATTGTCTTAAATACATGTGCGATGCCACTGGTATCAGACATGTTTAAGATTTGGCTTAGTATTTCTACGAAATGCACGGGGCAATTTGTCGATAAAAGGGAATGTATCTCTGCCGATGTTCTTGCCACTTGCAGATCATACATTTCTTTTGATGACGTTAACGGCACAGTTGTCTGTAAAAGAATAGACTTCATTCTGCTAAAGTATCAATTCGAATAGAAGAGATATTCAACTGAGGCCATAACGCAGCCCCCATATCTGGATTGCTGTGCGGGGACAATACTTGCATACAGCAAATGGCCCTGGAAGTTACAGGTGTCAGATAGGCTTTTCCTGGCAGCATAACACAACAGCTGTGGTCACTTATTAAAACGTAACTGCCGTTAGAAAGTGGTCTAAAAAATGTCTCTATCTGTTTTGCAGGCGTGCCATGCAGGTGACATGAAAGGTTATTTGAGGACCCTTCGCAGGCTCCATGCAAATTAATACCTTGACACAGAAGTGTACAGCTTAGAGATTTTTTACAATTTTTACCACTAAGAAATACCTCTTTGTTCCCTTCACTATAACATCTGTGTTTATAAGGTAAATCCCAGGTTGATTTGAAGTTTTATTTACCCAACCTTTCATACTGGCCTAGAGGTATATACTCTTGACAGTATTTAAACTGGAAAGTTGTTATCGGAATTGTAATCGTTCCATGTATTATCCATTCAATGACAGGTCTCTGTGACATTGTCAATGGTAATCTCTCGAGTTTTTTAATGCTCAGAATCGTATAGTCTGCTCCTTTTTGTGCCAAACTGATTTGTTTATCAGTAAGGTTAAAGATACCGAATAATGACGTTGTGTTGATTAAACGCCATGGTACGTATCCTGAACGCAGATTTTGCAACGTCCAGCCAAGCTGTACAATAGAACGTAATTGAGACTGACCATGATGTAACATTAGTAAGTCCTGATCCATTATATCAAAAGCAGAAGATACAATGCTGTCCAGTGAATTTATTCTGGAGGACAGAGTCGTTAAGACATTGTCCACAACAGAAAGGGATTTTTCCAAATTTATACGATCAATTTCTCGTATGTTTTCTGCTGTCTCAATTTGCATTACTTTCCATGCTTCGTTGTACGCAGCATATATACCGGCTGCTATGAAACGTTTTTGATGCTGTTTGTGTGGTCGAATTATGAAATCACGCAAGTCAGCACCGTCTTTAAGTAAAGTCAAGTGTTGCTTAATTTCAGCCAGTGTGGATTTCTCTAGCCACTCAAGGCATAGTTTCCCTACACTGTATGTTGTAACTATCCCTGGATGTTGTCTCTGGGAGTATCTACGGTCTGGTCTGGTCATTTTGAACCCCTGTGTTTTGTTCAGGAATCTATCTTGACAGTTATTTGTGTCTGTTGGCCAGATCAACCACTTTTTCCAATCAGGATGTGTTCTGTTTTGGTGTAAAATATGGGATATGTCTATCTCCACATCTGTAGTGCTGTCACTATCAGTTATGGGTTTCGGAATAGACGGTGTATTTAAATCTTTTATCATAGCTAGGCCAAGACAAGTAGTTTGTTGAATTGTGTCATTCAAGAATATTATTTGTTCTGGGATCATGCAGGCCCTAAATAGTGCTTCTAGGCCTTGTACTTGCCAATCTTGGAACCCCAGATCGTTTTTGTTTCAATGGTGTTTTTCCAAAATTCGAAACCAAATGCAGACATTTTGTCATAAAAATTTTCAGAATAAATCAGTTTAGTATTTGTCAACATTGTTTTCATTCCTGTCCTACTTAACATTTTGAAATAAAACGTTTCTGGATCACTGTTATTAAACCCTGAGAAGTATTTAAATTTCTCAAAAAATGTTTTCGAACTGCCTTTTGGTGGAGTTGGACAGTGTTCCCACTGGTTATAAGATAAAACATTTCTAGGCTGAGCAGTTTTATGCAAATAGTGATCACCATAATGGTTGTAACAGAATAACTCTTCATAATTCGATGAACCCTGAAAGTAATCATGTTCTGTAAATTTGGCTGACATTACTAAATCTGATATCATATTATTAATGTTTTCAAAGTCCCAGTCATCAGAGAAGGTACTTGGTGTCACAAAGTCACTTAATAAAACCTTGAACTGGTGTGGATACTTCAAGAGCTCAACCGGGCCAAAAATGTCATAATCAGTTCTGTCCCATGTACCCCACCGGGTATTGGATTGGCTGAGATGTTTACTGATGACAGTTCTCTTTTCTCGATGTGAGAGGATGTGTGAGGCTTTAAGACCAAGTTGATGTTCTGACTTGCTGTGTCCATTGTACTATATTTTCCATCAATGAATTTTCCCAAACAGAGAACCATGATGAGCCAAAGCAGGAGAGTAAGTACACCTAACACAGTCCAAAATTCAATCCATGGTGAAATCAGATATGTTTCTTTTAGTTGGTGAAAAAGTTCAACTACTTTGTCTTTGAAAGTTTTTGTTGGAGGCGTTTCTTCATGCTCGCCTGGATCTTCAGAGAAATCGTCGAAATTGATGAAGTAGCCAGATGCAGTTCTGTCAATTGTTGGAATTTTTTCCGGATTTTAATTTACTTTTGCACTTTTCTTTGTTTCATTAGCATAGTCAGAAGCTACATCATTGTAGACTGGTGTTTCTTTTTTTTTTGTTTTTTTGTTTGTTTTTGTATCCTCATTTGCCAACTCGCCACCCAGTTTACTAACAGTTTCCACCTGCTGGGTTTTTTGTATCTCATACGCTAGTGTATCGAGGAAGAGACATCGGGCTCACCTCCACAGAGTCCGGCCAGCGTATTATCCAAGCCCTTGATGCCATTTGACCCATCCGGTGTGCCCATCTGATCCTCATTCCTGGATTCAGTGTCAACCCAAATACTAGCGAGATAGGCGTGGGGCTTAATCATAGGATTGATGTTGCTTTGTTCAATAAACAATTCAAAATTTCCCACATACCAATCACCCAAAACGTAGAAGAAACGGTACCCAAAATGCTAGTTTTTTGCTGGTGTGATTCAACATATCTAGTTTAGCTGTATATCTCATTGACTTTATCCAGTCCAAAACATTTGGAGAGAGGGGAGAGACCCACAACTTACAAAGTTCTCTACGCGCCAGTAGTATAGCATAAAAAATCAATTTCACATTGTCATTAATTCTATCTTCCTCTAGGTCATTCCTCCCAGTAATTATACGTTCGGGGCTTACCTCTATTTGTAGGTTCAGCGCTTGAGATAGACAGTTACTCACATCTTGCCAAAAGCCTCTTATCTCCGAGCAAAAGACAAACATATGGAGGTCATCGGCGTTGGGGGTCTTACATTTTGCGCACTCCACCACTCCACTTGATTTAAGTTTCGTCAATCTGCGCGGAGTCCAGTAGGCCCTGTGGATTGTGGACAGAAGGTTTCTCCTTCAATTCGCAGGTTTAACCACTCTGTATAGTATAGCCATAGATACTTGCCATTGGTTTTCTGTTGCAATCTTTGGCAACTTTGCTCCCACAGGACCTCCGGAAGTAAGAAGGGGCCATCTTCCATCTCCAACATTGACCAATACCACAAGGCCACCTCCTTCTTAAAAGACCCCTCCATCGCCAGTTTTGCCTCAAAGTCATTCTGTATTCCAATTCGAATTTCGAAGCCCTTCGCCCAGCTCTGAATCTGTAAGTATTTATACCTTGAGAAGACTTGCCCCCACTTTTGTTGGCATTCACTCCATGCCAACAAATTCCCCTCCTGAAACAGGTCATTCCATCTCCGAACTGAACCCTCTTTCTTTAATGGAATTGCCAATAAATCCTTTGTCCAAGGCGGAGAACCTGGTGAGTCCCATTTTGGAGCCATACAACTCAAATATGGTATCTTTAAGAATTTCCTAATCTTGTACCACATCTCCGCCAAATCATATAGAACTTTCAACCTCACCTTTTAAAAAAACTTAGGATCTGAGAACTAACCCGGAACGGTCACCGCCCCAGGCACAGATTAGCTTCAGCAGAGCCAAATGGACTGCAAGGTCCCTCCCCTGGCTGAGACAAGAAGGGATTCAGTTTCCGACAACGGCATAAACATGACAACTTTGCTCCCTCAGAATAAGAGTATATCTCTAGAGTCGTGTGAAAACAACAGACAGCTATTTCACCTCAGTTAAGGGTTCGTTATTTACCACCAACTACAAGTTGGTGGTAAATAATGAAAACCTTTGAAAACACTTTTTTTTGCTTTTCCAACAGTGCGATGTGGCAGACATACATGCCCTTAGGGCATGTATGTGTGCCACATGTTCACCCTTACACAATTGAGGGGTGCAACAGGGTGTCAAAGTGACACCCTGCCACCCTTCAATGTTTTCCCCCTTTTACTGAATCTGTATTTTCCAATTCAGTAATTGCCATTCGTTCCTATGGGCCTCCAGGCCCATAGGAAACTTACTGATTGATTAGCGCTGTGCGAGGGACTTTGTTTTTGACTCGCTTGTCTTCCAAGTGCCACTGTAATTGACTAGCGCTGCGCCCGTTCAGCTCGTCTTCCAAGTGCCACTATAATTGTAATTGAATAGCGCTGTGCGAGGGACTTTGTAGCGCTTTAACAGAACAGTAGGAGCGCTGGTCCATTTGCTGCCCCTGCCTCACCTTCCCTTTGACCCTCCATTTTGTCTGTAGCAGCTCCCTGACCCGCCCCTCCTCCCCGCTACCGCCTCCCAGCTGCTGCCCCTCCCACCCACGGATAGAGAGCTCACCTCCTCCTCTGACCCTCTGTGACCGCCCGGACTTGTTCCTGAACGGTCGCTCCCTCCTTCCCCCGGTGGTCTCACGCACTGTGGACGCTGCTGATTTCATTTGGTATTGTTACCTTGATTCAGAAATTGACTCGATTGCCTTCCAAGAGCCTCTATATTTGAATAGCGCTGTGCGAGGGGCTTGGTAATTAACTCGCTTGTTTTTCAAAAGCCACTATAATTGTAATTGTTTAGCGCTGTGCGAGGGACTTTGTTTTTGACTCGCTTGTCTTCCAAGTGCCACTGTAATTGACTAGGGCTGCGCCCGTTCAGCTCGTCTTCCAAGTGCCACTATAATTGTAATTGATTAGCGCTGTGCGAGGGACTTTGTTTTTGACTCGCTTGTCTTCCAAGTGCCACTGTAATTGACTAGCGCTGCGCCCGTTCAGCTCGTCTTCCAAGAGCCACTATAATTGTAATTGAATAGCGCTGTGCGAGGGACTTTGTAGCGCTTTAACAGAACAGTAGGAGCGCTGGTCCATTTGCTGCCCCTGCCTCACCTTCCCTTTGACCCTCCATTTTGTCTGTAGCAGCTCCCTGACCCGCCCCTCCTCCCCGCTACCGCCTCCCAGCTGCTGCCCCTCCCACGCTCCGCCCCCTCCACTCTCCATTTATGTCGGATGTCCACACGCGCTACGGCCACGCCGAAGGTGCGCCAAAGGTAAGCCCGTCTACGCCCGTCCGCGCCTGGACCGCGCCCAGCGCCAGACCCCCTGGTCCACGTAATGCCCACCCCTCCCGCATTACTTACGATGCCACTACCCTCCTAGCCTTTAACCCCGGCCGCTCCCCCAACTGCGTCCAAGCCGCTCCCGGACACACCCAAGGTCCCTTCTCATGCAACTCCTGCAAGTATGACGGCACCAAGACCAACTCCTCATCCACTAATACCAAACAGAGATCCGACACCAACCACCTTAAATGCATCCTGCTCAACACCCGCTCGGTCCACAGACACGCCATCGACCTTTGGAACCTACTAGACACCATCTCTCCGGACGTCGTCTTCCTAACAGAAACATGGATGAACGCCACCTCAGCTCCAGACATCACCATTGCCATCCCGGAAGACTATAAGATCATACGCAAGACCGCACCGGCCACACAGGAGGAGGTATCGCTATAGTCCATAAGAAATCATTCCGCATATCAACCAGCTCAGACGTCAATCTCGCCAACTCTGAACACCTTCACTTCCAGATCCACATCGACCCCAAGACCACACTCAGAGGCACCCTCCTTTACAGGCCACCAGGACCCCGCGCACAGTTTAGCGAAGACATCACGGACTTCATCACTCCACACGCGCTCCCCTCCAAGGACTACATCCTTTTGGGAGACCTCAACTTTCACCTTGAAAAGAACAGCGACCGCAACACCTCCACCCTTTTGGACAACCTCGCCAACCTCGGACTTAAACAACTTGTCACCACCTCCACCCACACCGCAGGTCACACACTCGACCCTATCTTCACCTCCAGCAAACATGTCTCCTTCAGCCACACCACAGATCTCCTTTGGACTGACCACAGCTGCGTTCACTTCACCTACAACAAGCCCACTTCGAACAACCACTCCCAACCCACCCTGCAAAGAAACTGGAACAAAATCACCATCGACCAGATCTCCTCTTCGCTTCTTCTAAACCCCCCAGCACACTCTTCTAACCCAAACCAAGCAGCCACCAACCTCACCCAATGGTTATCCAACAGCGCCGACATCTTAGTACCACTGAAAAAACGACAAATCAAACTAGGCAGCAAGAAGGCCTCCTGGTTCAATGATGATCTTAAGAAATCCAAGAAACTCTGCCGCTCCCTTGAGAAGGCCTGGAAAAAAGACCCAACCACCAGCTCCAAGGACGCCTTCAAAAACGCCACCCGCATACACCACCAACTGATCCGGACCGCCAAAAAAGCCGCTTTCAAGGACCGACTAGATAACAACGCCCACAACAGCAAGGAATTATTCAACATCGTCAAGGAATTTACCAACCCCTCGGCCAACTCCAACGACATCACCCCCTCTCAAGCCCTCTGCGACTCCCTAGCCTCATTCTTCCACAACAAAATCGCAGACATCCACAACAGCTTCGACAACCGACCCGAAGACCAACCCACACAACCCTCTGCAGGACCCCCACCCCCCTTGAACATCCTCAATGACTGGGACCCAATCTCCACTGAGGACACCATCCGCCTGATGAACTCTATCCACTCAGGATCCCCCACAGACCCTTGCCCTCACCACATCTTTAACAAAGCAGACTCCATTATAGCACCGCACCTCCGAGACGTCATCAACTGCTCCCTCAACTCCGCCACCTTCCCGGAAAGCTGGAAGCATGCCGAACTCAGCGCCCTCCTGAAGAAACCCACAGCTGACCCCACCGAACTCAAAAACTACCGCCCTATCTCACTCCTTCCATTCCCTGCCAAAGTCATCGAGAAAGCTGTCAACAATCAACTCGCCGCCTTCCTCGAAACCAACAAATCCCTCGACTCCTCACAATCCGGCTTCCGAGCCAAACACAGCACTGAGACCGCACTCATCGCTGCAACTGACGACATTCGATCTCTTCTGGACAACGGAGACACAGTCGCCCTCATCCTTCTCGACCTCTCCGCAGCCTTCGACACAGTCTGTCACAGCACCCTTCTACAGCGCCTCAGAAACGTCGGAATCCAAGGAAAAGCACTGGAATGGATCACTTCGTTCCTCACCGGAAGAACCCAGAGAGTCCGCCTCCCACCATTCAAGTCAGAGGCCACTGAAGTCATTTGTGGCGTGCCACAAGGATCTTCTCTCAGCCCCACCCTCTTCAACGTATGCATGAGCCCCCTTGCAACCATCGCTCGCCAACACAACCTCAACATCATCTCCTACGCTGACGACACCCAACTGATCCTCTCACTCACCAAAGACCCTAACATCGCCAAAACCAACCTACACGAAGGAATGAAAGAAGTAGCCAAGTGGATGAAGCACAGCCGTCTGAAACTGAACTCCGACAAAACTGAAGTCCTCATCTTAGGCACCTCCCCCTCCGCCTGGGATGACTCTTGGTGGCCAGAGGCCCTTGGAAAGGCACCCATCCCGACAGACCACGCACGGAACCTGGGTATCATCCTGGACTCCTCACTCTCGATGACCAGACAAGTCAACGCCGTTTCATCATCTTGTTTCAACATCCTTCGCATGCTCAAAAAAACATTTCGCTGGATCCCCACCGAAACTCGTAAAACGGTCACCCACGCACTGGTCACTAGCCGACTGGACTACGGAAACACCCTCTACGCCGGCACCACCGCAAAACTCCAGAAAAAACTCCAACGCATCCAGAACGCCTCTGCCAGGCTCATACTAGACATCCCGCGTAAAGAACACATCTCTGGTCATCTGAAAACCCTCCACTGGCTCCCCGTAAATAAGAGGATTACTTTCTGCCTCCTAACCCACGCACACAAAGCACTTTACGAACTTGGACCTGAATGCCTCAACACACGACTGTCCTTCTACACCCCCTCCCGTCAGTTACGATCCTCCAACCAAGCTCTTGCCACTGTACCTCACATTAACAAAACCACCATGGGAGGCAGATCCTTCTCCTACCTGGCAGCTAAAACGTGGAACTCCCTTCCCACTCACCTTCGCCTTACTCAGAACCACCTAGCATTCAGAAAGCAACTTAAAACTTGGATATTCGACAAGTAATCCCCCACCCCTCCGCAAGCGCCTTGAGACCCTATGGGTATGTAGCGCGGTATATAAATCTTTCTGACTTGACTTGACTTGACTGATTCGGTAAGTTTTTTATGAAAAATTACCTACATCCCATTTACCTATTCTTAAATACCGAATCGGTATGATTCGGTATTTAAGAATAGGTAAATTGAGATTACCTACATCTGGCCCATAGTAACATCTAGGTTCTTAGACTACGGGTTGGCAGTGGCAAACAGATTGATCACCAAGAAGTGGATGGCCTCTCCCCCCACATGATAGCATGGAAATGTTCGCTGCTCACATGGGCCAAAGCGAAGAGTGTCGTGCTCCACCCTTAAGACACCTTAGGTATCCGCAAGGTCCCCCTCACTACTGTGGAAATCGATAAACTTTAGGTACACATAAGTGGCATTCATTTATGTTCGTCACAGCCACTGTTAAGAGCAAAGTGAAGATCGTGAAACATTGCTGGCGCCATCTTGCGTAGCAAGGGCCTCTGCGTGCGCGTAAGCAGCAACCATTTTAAATATCGCAGCCATTTTGTGTTCTAATGGTCACCTTTATCTCACCCTGCCCTCAATAGCACCCATCTGACTCTCTGACCAAACCTGGTATGTGTGCTGAGGCCATAACTAACAGGCATGCCTGTTATGGTATCTTCAAAGAGACATTCTATTGCCACAACAACCCTTAGCGCCCTTTGGCTAAACCACCACCTCTTCCTGTCCTCGATAACTAATGAACTTATTAACTTTTGCATTCTTCTCCCCTCCCCACACTTGTGTACTAACCAAAGATTTCAGATACTAAGATGACCCTTGCAGACATGGTTTATTGCACCGCAAACAGCAAGACTTGTTTTCACCAACAATGGGACCTGTTTTATCAATGGAACAGACTTTTAGATCTGGTCGGTCTCACATGTTTTAGATGCTGAAGCAAGGCCCTGTTATACCATAATATTGTCTGTTTGACCTGGGTGGGAGGAGAATAACAGTGGGCTTGTATGACAACGACCTCAGAGCGGGGACTCAAATCTTGTAAAAACATGTTGATATAACAAAGGTGGGCTGACATGACAACAATGCATTGTGTAAAATCTGTATAAAAGGAAGAGCCAAAATGAGATGCATTTAGAACACCTCCCAAGACATTCTGCGTGTCCGAGTTGATGTGTTCTCCTCTGGAGTAATAAACCTGTTCTTGCCTTCTAGTTTTCAGCGCCTGCCTCTTTATTTTGGTACTATTATTAAAGGGAATCAGAGGAGTCTTGCGCCGGGCAGCCTTGGTATTTACAAGAGAAACGCTGTTTTTCTACACTACCAGCTGGGATGCAATACTGGCTGCATTAACAAACATACACAACACAAGCACGCCAACCCCAACCCCAACTAATGCTACGCCCTAAAGATATACAACAGAAAAAATATGAGACATAGAGAGTGATACAGACTTACAGTAGCAAACAGCACGTGCACGTATAACCCACTCCATCACATGTCATGAATCGCTGCCATAACACTCACCACCAACGCCAACATAACAGAAGGATCAGCTGAGGAAACCACGAGCCAGTTCTGTTGTTAAGATGCACACCCTATTATTTTTAAATTTGTCACTGTTCCTTTATATACCCTCTCCATAGTTAGCAAAAAATGAGGTACTACGTATTTACGCTAATTACACATAATACGCACCTGGCCAACCGTGTAAGCCTGCATTAACCAATGATCAAAGGCGCGAATTGTTATTTGCAAGTGATGTTCGGTTATACACGCAATAGTCGTGAGTAAAATGCCTAAGCACTGGTAATGCTTGGTCATGAGATGAACACTGACGACGCATCCAACAGGAGATCTCTGTAATATACAACTATAAAATGCAAAAATGTGTCTGATTGTACAATTGATGAAAAGGTGTAAACCTAATAAAAATAGAATTAAAAAAGGATGTAACCAGCTTTCTTCATCCAAGAAAAGAGTTATGTTCATAAGTCCTCTTTGTAAACTTTTCAGCTCTATGTTACAGTAGGATCAAATGGAAACCCTTGCAGTTTCAACTAGAAACCCTGTTTAGTTTATGGTAAGGATGATTGTGATGAATGAGGAGAAAATGTTAAACGTTCGATCTTTGGATATAATGTTCTGAATTTCTGTAGACGTAAAGATGAGTTGTACATGAAAAGTACGGGTGGTTATACGTGAATAAAGGAGATTTATTGCTACATAAAAATGTAAATGTTTAAACTCCAGTGAACATATGAAAACTCTGCGAGTCATATGTCTTGTAGTTGATCAAACATTACATTAAAATATTGATCAAATAAAGGATGAATAATTAACTTGAAGTACTTCCTTAAGATCAACGGTTTGATTCCCACAAATATTAATTCTCTTGTAAAGTCCTCCCATTTGCAAGGATAGTCTTAGGCAGCTTAAATATAAAAATGTAGACATACCTAGTGCCTTCAACGGTTATCTTGCCAAGTAAGTATGCACAATTGTCATTCATAATTTCAGCATTTATAGCAATTCTTAAGAGAACGGCCAAGGAAGCAAGCATTTGATATCTAGCTTTAATCCTACTATGAGCCCTTTTTAGATCTCGCCTAAGCCATTGTGTAAGCAATGCTTTGGCGAGATATTAAGTAAGGGGCTTTTGAAAATGCTCCCCAAGTCTGCAGGCGGATCGGGTACAGTGCATGTGCGCCGGGCGTGTGCACCATTTGTCAGCCTGCAGCCTTTGGGAGCACTTTCCCGGCCGCTTTGCTGTTCTCAGTGAGCCGCGCGGCCACTGAGAACATCAAAGCGGCCGCAAAAGTGATCACCATTTGCCATCCGCCTTAATTAACATTACATTCTGCTCCTTGGAACGCAGCTCTTTTTTCAGCTTGCTTTGATGTTCTAATTCTCACGTGCAACTGCCACAAATCCAAACTTTTGAGTGAACACCTCTGCCCCATCACTGCTTAGGTGTCCACCTCCCTCAGGAAGAATCACTGCCACATTATTTTCCCCTCACCTCTGCCTCATCTCCCCTGCAACCCCCCCTGCTTCACTTGTTCCCGCCTGCCTCTTCCCTCAGCGCTTCCTCGCTCCCCGTTGCAGCTCGCTCTGGCGCATCTCTGTCGTCTAAGACGTCTATTGGCAAGTAAGGCATAAAAGCACTAATAACAAAGTTTGCCCCCATCATCGCAAAAATAGGAACAGTTCTTCCTAGATAAAGTGATGCACACAGTGCAGCAGACTGCAGTAAAATTTCGTTATACTTCAGAGGTAATGATGTGGAGAGATGCTTCTTATGGGCACTACTTCCTGGGCCATTATCTCACAGATGCCACGTTCCCCGTAGGCTAGTATGCCCTTTCTTTCATCGGTAAGATTGGCCGTTCTCCAACCCTTTTGTCTTTATTTGAGAGATAACGAGGGTGGCGTCATTCCAAGATCTGCCCGTGGTGGTAGGGCAAGCCCAGTTCTGCTGTTATCTGGCTCAGACAGGGGACACACCAGTAACCTGAAACGAGTTTCGCGTCCCCTTGCAGGGACCTTTTTTTAAATAGAAAAAATGCTGCATTGTCATTTGGGGGTGTTTTGTAGAAATCCTTACATTATGCACATCTCTCACCCATACTCAATTGAAAAGGGCTCGCATAAATAGAGGTAAATGCCGCCCATCTGAAGTCTTATTCAACCGCAACCAGCGTGTTAGATGACTATAAACGTTTGTAGGCTAACCTTTTCCTGCCATTTATGGTGAATACCAGATCTTATCCACGTCAGTTTACTTGTGCTCGAAATTTGCAATTTGTTTTATCAACACAGACTCTAAACCTGTCAGTACTGTATTGTAAAACGCATCTGTACCCCTTGTTAAGGCATGTGTTGTGCCCTGGACTCAGCCTCCCAACAAACCGACTCCCAGCCTCGGTATCGCTCTCTTCACCGTCTCCCCTTGCTCTGGTGGAGTCATAGTCAAATCTAGCACATCTTTGAAGAGTTGAGTTCAGAAGACTGTCCCCTTTATCGCATCGCTGGGCCTTCTGACCTGAACCCAAGCTAACCCGGAACGGTCACCACCCCAGGCACAGATTAGCTTCAGCAGAGCCAAATGGACTGCAAGGTCCCCCCCCCCCCTGCACTCACGATGAACGTACCTATTTAAAGCCTCCGCCGCGTAGCTTGTAGTGTAGTTCCTATTTTCCCAAAAGGCTCTGCTCATTGGAATAACATAAACAGCAGTGTAGATGTAGGACTGAGGTCATCTAGGTCTCTACTGACTATGTTAAACTTAATTTAGGTTTGCGCCAGCTAGCTCAGAGGTCACTGGAAACTTTCTTGAATGAATAGGGAGGGATAAGCTCCCCTGGCTCAGACAAGAAGGGAATCAGTTTCCGACAACGGCATAAACATGACAACTTTGCTCCCTCAGAATAAGAGTATACCTCTAGAGTCGTGTGAAAACAACAGACAGCTATTTCACTCAGTCAGCAGTGCATACTTAGTTTCCCCAGAATGCAGAGAAATAGAGAGGCAGGCGTTTTCAATAAAAGGTGTTATTTATTGAGCAGTCTTCTTTCTCATGCAAGAGAAATTAATTGCCACAATTGCCAAAAAAGTAAAGTGCGTACAGTAAAAGTAGTATTAGGAAATAATACTGTAAAAGCATTGACATTGTTTCTTAGCCATATGATACTTTAAAATGGATAATGTATATACATACATAAATACATTGACTAACATACTCAACTGGTGCTTCTAACTAAGCCTACCCCGGTGTACCTGACCTAAGCCTAATACTTGGGAAGGGATGAGTAAGTAGCAGTTTAAGTTAAGTTGGTTAAGATTATTTTGCCAAGAATCTGCATCAAGAATTCTCTTAAGGGTTTAGTCAGCTCCGTATCTTGGTAATAGAATGTGGGAGATCTGGTATCTCTTTCCTCAGGACTCGATATCCCAGCAACCAGCAAGGGTAGGCTGGAAACACCGGAGCTGGATTTTCTCGGCTGGAGAAAAAGACAGCGTCTCTCTCAGTGCATCAAACGGGAGGGGCGGCTTCCGCGGGCTCTCGCATCAGCTGGGCTCTCGGGCAAGTGTGTTTGCTTAAGGCAACTGTTGGTATTTTATACCTGGAAGGTGCCGGGTTTGACGTAAGGTTGGACATAAGATGTCACTAAGAACTAACAGTTCTTTCTAGACTTCAGGAGTTCTTATTCAAATCAAAACAAAAGCAGGGGGAATTTCCCGGGCTGCTGGAGGCTTGGATTGTTTAAAGAACGCGCTGTTCTTTCTAGGAGTCGATGGGAGTAGCCGTGCTGTGCTTTGGACTGAATGGGCTATTACTGAATATGGATCTGATTCTTATGCCTTTATCAGGATATTTATTGATTATAACCTCACAAGGGCATAAATCGGGAATATCGAATTAGGGTCCTAGATACACACAAGACACCCACTCCACGGATTGATGTCCATCATTACTAAAAACTAAGCAATAGTAAACATTCAACGATGAATGTGTGTTTTCCGACCCACCCCAAAATACATATTTCGCATTTGAAATGGTATAAGGTAAATACACGAAATTTAGTGTTGGTACTGTATGCTTTTCAAGCAGTGTCATCATTCAGATAAATTCATATATATATATCAGCTGAATGAATTGCGAAAACTACACATGAAATGGCTCTAAATACAGAAAAGAAGGTCGAGACCATTTCATCACATATTTATATAAATTGCGGTATATGTGCTAGAGGCTGAGGTAAAAATATTGTCTCTAGTATCCTAAAAATAGAAGCTCTGTTCACTAAGAATAGTTCTACTTTAAACAGAGTATCATGTGCCAAAAAAAGGTAAATATTTTGAAAAAATGGGCAAAAATAATTTCGCTTTCAGGGAAAAATGAGTTCCAAATATTTTCTGTAGCTTTGTTTATCAAAAAACTGAAGGCCGAATTCAGAGTTCAGGGAACGCTGTGTGCTCATTGTTTTTATTAAGAGTTATTCTCGTTGATTGGAGAGATGCATGAGTCGTTACAGGACCTAGCAAAGTATCGATATCCATTGGTACTGCTGATTGTAGTGTAAGACAGACGTCCAATACGCATTCTTCTCCGCATAGCAGACATCGAAGCACAGGTATGATACAATCTTGCCAGATCGGTCTGAATGAAAGAAACCAGGTTGTACTCAGATCTCTTAGCCGGGCCAATCCGAGGACCTTAGTGATACGGTCTCGGTATCGTATTGCTAGGATCGTTTCTTCCATCGTTGCTAGAGTCTTGTCTGTGGATTGGCTTGCCATATCGATGCAGATGGAGCAAAAATAAAATTCCTTCCACAAGTCCCAAGATTAAGGGTAGGCCGCCAAAGACAAAATGGACAAAATTCAGGAAGATGCCCAGAACTGTTTCAAAGGGTGCTAACAGTCCCGAAAAAATTGTCTTAAATACATGTGCGATGCCACTGGTATCAGACATGTTTAAGATTTGGCTTAGTATTTCTACGAAATGCACGGGGCAATTTGTCGATAAAAGGGAATGTATCTCTGCCGATGTTCTTGCCACTTGCAGATCATACATTTCTTTTGATGACGTTAACGGCACAGTTGTCTGTAAAAGAATAGACTTCATTCTGCTAAAGTATCAATTCGAATAGAAGAGATATTCAACTGAGGCCATAACGCAGCCCCCATATCTGGATTGCTGTGCGGGGACAATACTTGCATACAGCAAATGGCCCTGGAAGTTACAGGTGTCAGATAGGCTTTTCCTGGCAGCATAACACAACAGCTGTGGTCACTTATTAAAACGTAACTGCCGTTAGAAAGTGGTCTAAAAAATGTCTCTATCTGTTTTGCAGGCGTGCCATGCAGGTGACATGAAAGGTTATTTGAGGACCCTTCGCAGGCTCCATGCAAATTAATACCTTGACACAGAAGTGTACAGCTTAGAGATTTTTTACAATTTTTACCACTAAGAAATACCTCTTTGTTCCCTTCACTATAACATCTGTGTTTATAAGGTAAATCCCAGGTTGATTTGAAGTTTTATTTACCCAACCTTTCATACTGGCCTAGAGGTATATACTCTTGACAGTATTTAAACTGGAAAGTTGTTATCGGAATTGTAATCGTTCCATGTATTATCCATTCAATGACAGGTCTCTGTGACATTGTCAATGGTAATCTCTCGAGTTTTTTAATGCTCAGAATCGTATAGTCTGCTCCTTTTTGTGCCAAACTGATTTGTTTATCAGTAAGGTTAAAGATACCGAATAATGACGTTGTGTTGATTAAACGCCATGGTACGTATCCTGAACGCAGATTTTGCAACGTCCAGCCAAGCTGTACAATAGAACGTAATTGAGACTGACCATGATGTAACATTAGTAAGTCCTGATCCATTATATCAAAAGCAGAAGATACAATGCTGTCCAGTGAATTTATTCTGGAGGACAGAGTCGTTAAGACATTGTCCACAACAGAAAGGGATTTTTCCAAATTTATACGATCAATTTCTCGTATGTTTTCTGCTGTCTCAATTTGCATTACTTTCCATGCTTCGTTGTACGCAGCATATATACCGGCTGCTATGAAACGTTTTTGATGCTGTTTGTGTGGTCGAATTATGAAATCACGCAAGTCAGCACCGTCTTTAAGTAAAGTCAAGTGTTGCTTAATTTCAGCCAGTGTGGATTTCTCTAGCCACTCAAGGCATAGTTTCCCTACACTGTATGTTGTAACTATCCCTGGATGTTGTCTCTGGGAGTATCTACGGTCTGGTCTGGTCATTTTGAACCCCTGTGTTTTGTTCAGGAATCTATCTTGACAGTTATTTGTGTCTGTTGGCCAGATCAACCACTTTTTCCAATCAGGATGTGTTCTGTTTTGGTGTAAAATATGGGATATGTCTATCTCCACATCTGTAGTGCTGTCACTATCAGTTATGGGTTTCGGAATAGACGGTGTATTTAAATCTTTTATCATAGCTAGGCCAAGACAAGTAGTTTGTTGAATTGTGTCATTCAAGAATATTATTTGTTCTGGGATCATGCAGGCCCTAAATAGTGCTTCTAGGCCTTGTACTTGCCAATCTTGGAACCCCAGATCGTTTTTGTTTCAATGGTGTTTTTCCAAAATTCGAAACCAAATGCAGACATTTTGTCATAAAAATTTTCAGAATAAATCAGTTTAGTATTTGTCAACATTGTTTTCATTCCTGTCCTACTTAACATTTTGAAATAAAACGTTTCTGGATCACTGTTATTAAACCCTGAGAAGTATTTAAATTTCTCAAAAAATGTTTTCGAACTGCCTTTTGGTGGAGTTGGACAGTGTTCCCACTGGTTATAAGATAAAACATTTCTAGGCTGAGCAGTTTTATGCAAATAGTGATCACCATAATGGTTGTAACAGAATAACTCTTCATAATTCGATGAACCCTGAAAGTAATCATGTTCTGTAAATTTGGCTGACATTACTAAATCTGATATCATATTATTAATGTTTTCAAAGTCCCAGTCATCAGAGAAGGTACTTGGTGTCACAAAGTCACTTAATAAAACCTTGAACTGGTGTGGATACTTCAAGAGCTCAACCGGGCCAAAAATGTCATAATCAGTTCTGTCCCATGTACCCCACCGGGTATTGGATTGGCTGAGATGTTTACTGATGACAGTTCTCTTTTCTCGATGTGAGAGGATGTGTGAGGCTTTAAGACCAAGTTGATGTTCTGACTTGCTGTGTCCATTGTACTATATTTTCCATCAATGAATTTTCCCAAACAGAGAACCATGATGAGCCAAAGCAGGAGAGTAAGTACACCTAACACAGTCCAAAATTCAATCCATGGTGAAATCAGATATGTTTCTTTTAGTTGGTGAAAAAGTTCAACTACTTTGTCTTTGAAAGTTTTTGTTGGAGGCGTTTCTTCATGCTCGCCTGGATCTTCAGAGAAATCGTCGAAATTGATGAAGTAGCCAGATGCAGTTCTGTCAATTGTTGGAATTTTTTCCGGATTTTAATTTACTTTTGCACTTTTCTTTGTTTCATTAGCATAGTCAGAAGCTACATCATTGTAGACTGGTGTTTCTTTTTTTTTTGTTTTTTTGTTTGTTTTTGTATCCTCATTTGCCAACTCGCCACCCAGTTTACTAACAGTTTCCACCTGCTGGGTTTTTTGTATCTCATACGCTAGTGTATCGAGGAAGAGACATCGGGCTCACCTCCACAGAGTCCGGCCAGCGTATTATCCAAGCCCTTGATGCCATTTGACCCATCCGGTGTGCCCATCTGATCCTCATTCCTGGATTCAGTGTCAACCCAAATACTAGCGAGATAGGCGTGGGGCTTAATCATAGGATTGATGTTGCTTTGTTCAATAAACAATTCAAAATTTCCCACATACCAATCACCCAAAACGTAGAAGAAACGGTACCCAAAATGCTAGTTTTTTGCTGGTGTGATTCAACATATCTAGTTTAGCTGTATATCTCATTGACTTTATCCAGTCCAAAACATTTGGAGAGAGGGGAGAGACCCACAACTTACAAAGTTCTCTACGCGCCAGTAGTATAGCATAAAAAATCAATTTCACATTGTCATTAATTCTATCTTCCTCTAGGTCATTCCTCCCAGTAATTATACGTTCGGGGCTTACCTCTATTTGTAGGTTCAGCGCTTGAGATAGACAGTTACTCACATCTTGCCAAAAGCCTCTTATCTCCGAGCAAAAGACAAACATATGGAGGTCATCGGCGTTGGGGGTCTTACATTTTGCGCACTCCACCACTCCACTTGATTTAAGTTTCGTCAATCTGCGCGGAGTCCAGTAGGCCCTGTGGATTGTGGACAGAAGGTTTCTCCTTCAATTCGCAGGTTTAACCACTCTGTATAGTATAGCCATAGATACTTGCCATTGGTTTTCTGTTGCAATCTTTGGCAACTTTGCTCCCACAGGACCTCCGGAAGTAAGAAGGGGCCATCTTCCATCTCCAACATTGACCAATACCACAAGGCCACCTCCTTCTTAAAAGACCCCTCCATCGCCAGTTTTGCCTCAAAGTCATTCTGTATTCCAATTCGAATTTCGAAGCCCTTCGCCCAGCTCTGAATCTGTAAGTATTTATACCTTGAGAAGACTTGCCCCCACTTTTGTTGGCATTCACTCCATGCCAACAAATTCCCCTCCTGAAACAGGTCATTCCATCTCCGAACTGAACCCTCTTTCTTTAATGGAATTGCCAATAAATCCTTTGTCCAAGGCGGAGAACCTGGTGAGTCCCATTTTGGAGCCATACAACTCAAATATGGTATCTTTAAGAATTTCCTAATCTTGTACCACATCTCCGCCAAATCATATAGAACTTTCAACCTCACCTTTTAAAAAAACTTAGGATCTGAGAACTAACCCGGAACGGTCACCGCCCCAGGCACAGATTAGCTTCAGCAGAGCCAAATGGACTGCAAGGTTCCCCCCCCCCCTGCACTCACGATGAAGGTACCTATTTAAAGCCTCCGCCGCGTAGCTTGTAGTGTAGTTCCTATTTTCCCAATAGGCTCAGCTCATTGGAATAACATAAACAGCAGTGTAGACGTAGGACTGAGGTCATCTAGGTCTCTACTGACTATGTTAAACTTAATTTAGGTTTGCGCCAGCTAGCTCAGAGGTCACTGGAAACTTTCTTGAATGAATAGGGAGGGATAAGCTCCCCTGGCTGAGACAAGAAGGGATTCAGTTTCCGACAACGGCATAAACATGACAACTTTGCTCCCTCAGAATAAGAGTATATCTCTAGAGTCGTGTGAAAACAACAGACAGCTATTTCACTCAGTCAGCAGTGCATACTTAGTTTCCCCAGAATGCAGAGAAATAGAGAGACAGGCGTTTTCAATAAAAGGTGTTATTTATTGAGCAGTCTTCTTTCTCATGCAAGAGAAATTAATTGCCACAATTGCCAAAAAGTAAAGTGCGTACAGTAAAAGTAGTATTAGGAAATAATACTGTAAAAGCATTGATATTGTTTCTTAGCCATATGATACTTTAAAATGGATAATGTATATACATACATAAATACATTGACTAACGTACTCAACTGGTGCTTCTAACTAAGCCTACCCCGGTGTACTGACCTAAGCCTAATACTTGGGAAGGGATGAGTAAGTAGCAGTTTAAGTTAAGTTGGTTAAGATTATTTTGCCAAGAATCTGCATCAAGAATTCTCTTAAGGGTTTAGTCAGCTCCGTATCTTGGTAATAGAATGTGGGAGATCTGGTATCTCTTTCCTCAGGACTCGATATCCCAGCAACCAGCAAGGGTAGGCTGGAAACACCGGAGCTGGATTTTCTCGGCTGGAGAAAAAGACAGCGTCTCTCTCAGTGCGTCAAATGGGAGGGGCGGCTTCCGCGGGCTCTCGCATCAGCTGGGCTCTCGGGCAAGTAGATGGCCGCTCTGCTTCAAACCACCGTGTGTTTGCTTAAGACAACTGTTGGTATTTTATACCTGGAAGGTGCCGGGTTTGACGTAAGGTTGGACATAAGATGTCACTAAGAACTAACAGTTCTTTCTAGACTTCAGGAGTTCTTGTTCAAATCAAAACAAAAGCAGGGGGAATTTCCCGGGCTGCTGGAGGCTTGGATTGTTTAAAGAATGCGCTGTTCTTTCTAGGAGTCGATGGGAGTAGCCGTGCTGTGCTTTGGACTGAATGGGCTATTACTGAATATGGATCTGATTCTTATGCCTTTATCAGGATATTTATTGATTATAACCTCACAAGGGCATAAATCGGGAATATCGAATTAGGGTCCTAGATACACACAAGACACCCACTCCACGGATTGATGTCCATCATTACTAAAAACTAAGCAATAGTAAACATTCAACGATGCATGTGTGTTTTCCGACCCACCCCAAAATACATATTTCGCATTTGAAATGGTATAAGGTAAATACACGAAATTTAGTGTTGGTACTGTACGCTTTTCAAGCAGTGTCACCATTCAGATAAATGCATATATATATCAGCTGAATGAATTGCGAAAACTACACATGAAATGGCTCTAAATACAGAAAAGAAGGTTGAGACCATTTCATCACATATTTATATAAATTGCTGTATATGTGCTAGAGGCTGAGGTAAAAAAACTTGTCTCTAGTATCCTAAAAATAGAAGCTCTGTTCTCTAAGAATAGCTCTACTTTAAACAGAGTACCATGTGCCAAAAAAAGGTAAATATTTTGAAAAAATGCGCAAAAATAATTTCGCTTTCAGGGAAAAATGAGTTCCAAATATTTTCTGTAGCTTTGTTTATCAAAAAACTGAAGGCCGAATTCAGAGTTCAGGGAACGCTGTCTGCTCATTGTTTTTATGTTATTCTCGTTGATTGGAGAGATGCATGAGTCATTACAGGACCTAGCAAAGTATCGATATCCATTGGTACTGCTGATTGTAGTGTAAGACAGACGTCCAACACGCATTCTTCTCTGCATAGCAGACATCGAAGCACAGGTATGATACAATCTTGCCAGATCGGTCTGAATGAAAGAAACCAGGTTGTACTCAGATCTCTTAGCCGGGCCAATCCGAGGACCTTAGTGATACGGTCTCGGGATCGTATTGCTAGGATCGTTTCTTCCATCGTTGCTAGAGTCTTGTCTGTGGATTGGCTTGCCATATCGATGCAGAAGGAGCAAAAATAAAATTCCTGCCACAAGTCCCAAGATTAAGGTTAGGCCGCCAAAGACAAAATGGACAAAATTCAGGAAGATGACCAGAACTGTTTTAAAGGGTGCTAACAGTCCCGAAAAAATTGTCTTAAATACATGTGCGATGCCACTGGTATCAGACATGTTTAAGATTTGGCTTAGTATTTCTACGAAATGCACGGGGCAATTTGTCGATAAAAGGGAATGTATCTCTGCCGATGTTCTTGCCACTTGCAGATCATACATTTCTTTTGATGACGTTAACGGCACAGTTGTCTGTAAAAGAATAGACTTCATTCTGCATAAAGTATCAATTCGAATAGAAGAGATATTCAACCGAGGCCATAACGCAGCCCCCATATCTGGATTGCTGTGCGGGGACAATACTTGCATACAGCAAATGGCCCTGGAAGTTACAGGTGTCAGATAGGCTTTTCCTGGCAGCATAACACAACAGCTGTGGTCACTTATTAAAACGTAACTGCCGTTAGAAAGTGGTCTAAAAAATGGCTCTATCTGTTTTGCAGGCGTGCCATGCAGGTGACATGAAAGGTTATTTGAGGACCCTTCGCAGGCTCCATGCAAATTAATACCTTGAAACAGAAGTGTACCGCTTAGAGATTTTTAACAATTTTTACCACTAAGAAATACCTCTTTGTTCCCTTCACTATAACATCTGTGTTTATAAGGTAAATCCCAGGTTGATTTGAAGTATTATTTACCCAACCTTTCATACTGGCCTACAGGTATATACTCTTGACAGTATTTAAACTGGAAAGTTGTTATCGGAATTGTAATCGTTCCATGTATTATCCATTCAATGACAGGTCTCTGTGACATTGTCAATGGTAATCTCTCAAGTTTTTCAATGCTCAGAATCGTATAGTCTGCTCCTTTTTGTGCCAAACTGATTTGTTTATCAGTAAGGTTAAAGATACCGAATTATGACGTTGTGTTGATTAAACGCCATGGTACGTATCCTGAACGCAGATTTTGCAACGTCCAGCCAAGCTGTACAATAGAACGTAATTGAGACTGACCATGTTGTAACATTAGTAAGTCCTGCTCTATTATATCAAAAGCAGATGATACAATGCTGTCCAGTGAATTTATTCTGGAGGACAGAGTCGTTAAGCCATTGCCCACAACAGAAAGGGATTTTTCCAAATTTATACGATCAATTTCTCGTATTTTTTCTGCTGTCTCAATTTGCATTACTTTCCATGCTTCGTTGTACGCAGCATATATACCGGCTGCTATGAAACGTTTTTGATGCTGTTTGTGTGGTCGAATTATGAAATCACGCAAGTCAGCACCGTCTTTAAGTAAAGTCAAGTGTTGCTTAATTTCAGCCAGTGTGGATTTCTCTAGCCACTCAAGGCATAGTTTCCCTACACTGTATGTTGTAACTATCCCTGGATGTTGTCTCTGGGAGTATCTAGGGTCTGGTCTGGTCATTTTGAACCCCTGTGTTTTGTTCAGGAATCTATCTTGACAGTTATTTGTGTCTGTTGGCCAGATCAACCACTTTTTCCAATCAGGATGTGTTCTGTTTTGGTGTAAAATATGGGATATGTCTATCTCCACATCTGTAGTGCTGTCACTATCAGTTATGGGTTTCGGAATAGACGGTGTATTTAAATCTTTTATCTTAGCTAGGCCAAGACAAGTAGTTTGTTGAATTGTGTCATTCAAGAATATTATTTGTTTTGGGATCATGCAGGCCCTAAATAGTGCTTCTAGGCCTTGTACTTGCCAATCTTGGAACCCCAGATCGTTTTTGTTTCAATGGTGTTTTTCCAAAATTCGAAACTAAATGCAGACATTTTGTCATAAAAATTTTCAGAATAAATCAGTTTAGTATTTGTCAACATTGTTTTCATTCCTGTCCTACTTAACATTTTGAAATAAAACGTTTCTGGATCACTGTTATTAAACCCTGAGAAGTATTTAAATTTCTCAAAAAATGTTTTCGAACTGCTTTTTGGTGGAGTTGGACAGTGTTCCCACTGGTTATAAGATAAAACATTTCTAGGCTGAGCAGTTTTATGCAAATAGTGATCACCATAATGGTTGTAACAGAATAACTCTTCATAATTCGATGAACCCTGAAAGTAATCATGTTCTGTAAATTTGGCTGACATTACTAAATCTGATATCATATTATTAATGTTTTCAAAGTCCCAGTCATCAGAGAAGGTACTTGGTGTCACAAAGTCACTTAATAAAACCTTGAACTGGTGTGGATACTTCAAGAGCTCAACCGGGCCAAAAATGTCATAATCAGTTCTGTCCCATGTACCCCACCGGGTATTGGATTGGCTGAGATGTTTACTAATGACAGTTCTCTTTTCTCGATGTGAGAGGATGTGTGAGGCTTTAAGACCAAGTTGATGTTTTGACTTGCTGTGTCCATTGTACTATATTTTCCATCAATTAATTTTCCCAAACAGAGAACCATGATGAGCCAAAGCAGGAGAGTAAATACACCTAACACAATCCAAAATTCAATCCATGGTGAAATCAGATATGTTTCTTTTAGTTGGTGAAAAAGTTCAATTACTTTGTCTTTGAAAGTTTTTGTTGGAGGCGTTTCTTCATGCTCGCCTGGATCTCCAGAGAAGTCGTCGAAATTGATGAAGTAGCCAGATGCAGTTCTGTCAATTGTTGGAATTTTTTCCGGATTTTAATTTGCTTTTGCACTTTTCTTTGTTTCATTAGCATAGTCAGAAGCTACATCATTGTAGACTGGTGTTTCTTTTTTTTTTTTTTTGTTTGTTTTTGTTTCCTCATTTGCCAACTCGCCACCCAGTTTACTAACTGTTCCACCTGCTGGGTTTTTTGTATCTCATACGCTAGTGTATCGAGGAAGAGACATCGGGCTCACCTCCACAGAGTCCGGCCAGCGTACTATCCAAGCCCTTGATGCCATTTGACCCATCCGGTGTGCCCATCTGATCCTCATTCCTGTATTCAGTGTCAACCCAAATACTAGCGAGATAGGCGTGGGGCTTAATCATAGGATTGATGTTGCTTTGTTCAATAAACAATTCAAAATTTCCCACATACCAATCACCCAAAACGTAGAAGAAACGGTACCCAAAATGCTAGTTTTTTGCTGGTGTGATTCAACATATCTAGTTTAGCTGTATATCTCATTGACTTTATCCAGTCCAAAACATTTGGAGAGAGGGGAGAGACCCACAACTTACAAAGTTCTCTACGTGCCAGTAGTATAGCATAAAAAATCAATTTCACATTGTCATTAATTCTATGTTCCTCTCGGTCATTCCTCCCAGTAATTATAAGTTCGGGGCTTACCTCTATTTGTAGGTTCAGAGCTTGAGATAGACAGTTACTCACATCTTGCCAAAAGCCTCTTATCTCCGAGCAAAAGACAAACATATGGAGGTCATCGGCGTTGGGGGTCTTACATTTTGCGCACTCCACCACTCCACTTGATTTAAGTTTCGTCAATCTGCGCGGAGTCCAGTAGGCCCTGTGGATTGTGAACAGAAGGTTTCTCCTTAAATTTGCAGGTTTAACCACTCTGTATAGTATAGCCATAGATACTTGCCATTTGTTTTCTGTTGCATACTTTGGCAACTTTGCTCCCACAGGACCTGCGGAAGTAAGAAGGGGCCATCTTCCATCTCCAACATTGACCAATACCACAAGGCCACCTCCTTCTAAAAAAGACCCCTCCATCGCCAGTTTTGCCTCAAAGTCATTCTGTATTCCAATTCGAATTTCGAAGCCCTTCGCCCAGCTCTGAATCTGTAAGTATTTATACCTTGAGAAGACTTGCCCCCACCTTTGTTGGCATTCCCTCCATGCCAACAAATTCCCCTCCTGAAACAGGTAATTCCATCTCCGAACTGAACCCTCTTTCTTTTATGGAATTGCCAATAAATCCTTTGTCCAAGGCGGAGAACCTGGTGAGTCCCATTTTGGAGCCATACAACTCAAATATGGTATCTTTAAGAATTTCCTAATCTTGTACCACATCTCCGCCAAATCATATAGAACTTTCAACATAACCTTTTTAAAAAACTTAGGAATTGAGAACTTATACAAAAAACCAAAGTCTGTATAACCACCATTCTTTAACATCACACCAAATAAATCTCCTATTGGTGACTGAAAGCGGGTACCCAATAGCATCCTACAATTTTTCAATCCAAAAGCCCATGCATAACTTTGCAAGTCCGGGGCAGCCAATCCTCCTTTACAAAGCCTCCTTCTTATTTTTTTCCATGAGAGTCGTGACCCCTTTGATGCCCAAATAAAAGAAGCTATCTCGCTCTGGAGCTTGGCTAACCACTCCTTTTGAAATCCAAGCGGAATAACCTCAAACAGAAAAGTTACCTTTGGCATGATCATCATCTTCACTAAATTGGTTCTGCCATATAACGACAATGGTAAACTCATCCATCCTTTAAGCATGGCCGAAACTTCTTGTTTAACTCTAAATAAATTTGTTTTCGCCAAATCCGCAATATTATGAGTAACCCTCACCCCCAGGTATCTCATATCCGCCTTAGTGACTAACCCCTCTGTGGGCAAGTTCCAAGCCATAATCTCAGTTTTTTCCTGGTTGATCTTGTAACCAGAGACAGCTCCAAAGTCCTTAGTGATACCTGTCAGGGCATCCAAAGAGCCATGCAAATTTGAGGAGAAAATAACAATATCATCTGCACAGAGGCCTATTTTTTTTGACCAATTTGCCACCCCAAAAGGCGGAATCCTGTTTGAGCTCCTTATTCTGCAAGTCAGTGGTTCTATATATAAATTAAACAGTAGTGGTGACAGAGGACACCCTTGTCTCGTACCGCGCATAATTTGCACGGGTGGAGTTAATAATCCATTAACCAGAACCCTGGATGTCGGAGAGTCATAGAGAGAAAAGATAGAGTCAGTAAATCTCTTTCCCAAATTAAGATGTTGTAAAAGAGTTTTTAAGAAAACAAAATTAACTCTATCAAAAGCCTTGGCGGCATCTAAAGCGATTACAGCCAAGGGAAGATCGTTTGTGACTGCCATATCTATATTGCCAATAAGAGCAAAAGTTAGTTCTTTTAGATAACGACCCCTAATGAAGCCTTTTTTGATCTTGGTCTATCAACTTAGGAATCACTAGACTTAACCTATCAGCGAGAATCTTTGTGAAGAACTTATAATCACAGTTAAGGAGACTGGTGTTTCTTTACGAAATGTCGTTATTTGGGTTTCAAGAGGCACTAGTTCCATGGCATTATTGCATAGTCCTTTGTTATTCACTGCAGGTTTATCAAATGTGATTAGTCTCTCAGTATGAGCCTCTTGGATTGTAGCAAATTTTGGTATTCTGCTATTTCTTGGGAGTCCACTTGGCCTACTACTTATTATTGGCCACATGATTTTGGTTTTACCAGGTCGATGGATACAACTCTGTTCTCCCTTTTACCAGCAAGGGGCGGTAGTACAACTGATCTTGTTCCGCTGATAGCTAAGACAGGTACTGCTTTTCTGTAAGAAGGCCCAAATTCCTTCTTTACCGCGATCTTTTCTCTGAGCAGATCCCCAATCTTTGGAATCCAGACAGGTCTTGCTGGGACAGGTGGTTTTTCTTCAGTGGCTGTCAGCTGTAGTTTCAACTTTATGTTACTCAGGTTTTTTCTTGTTTCATTTAAATCCTGTAAAACAGCCAAACGATCTTTGATATCAAAGGATTTTTCTTCTACCACTGAAGAATGACTATCAAGATCCTGAATAAGCATTTTAGTCCCAAACAATAGTTCGTATGGAGTGAGATCTTTTAGAGAATTTCTTGGCAGATTATTAAGACTATGTTGGACACTTGTTAAATGTTTGACCCACCCATCACCCGAACCTAATACCCTTGCCGTTATAGATTGCTTTATGTCCCGGTTTTTTCTTTCCACAACCGCATTTCCCTCAGGATGGAAGGGAGAAGAGTACCGCAATGCGATGTCCATGCTGTTCATGGCCTCTTTGTATGCTCGAGAGCTAAACGCAGGACCCTGATCAGAATGTAGCATGCCAATTGCGTATGTGCCAATATAGACTCGCAAATCTTTTTATAACAGTTCTGGCGTCAGCCGAGTGCTGCTGGTCTACATAATCAAGTTAATTTGTCTTAATAATTATTGGGACGCATTTCTCTGGTTTGATTTCTGTATCATAGAATGCCTGAAGCTTTCCAACAAAGATGTCCGGGCAGTATCCTGGTCCGGTTCACAGCTGCGATCTCTGTTGCAGTCTGGACAATCCATTGCAAATTTGTAAATTTGCGCGCTCATTCCAGGCCACCAGTACCCTGATTTTAATTCTATTAAAGATTTCAAGATCTGTTGGTGCCTCAGACCTAGTCCTATGTGCGCATCTTCAATCGGGAAGACTCTCCTGTTCGTGTTTGGAATTACTCTATCCCCCACTCCAGGGATTTGAGCAAAAGGAACGGAGTTTGCATCAATTATGTATGTATTACTGAGTGGATAGTTGAGAGGTAATGCTGCATAATCGCCTTTTAATGAGGCTTTTACCACCAGCATAGTTTCTCCATCTATGTGTTTTTCTGAACGCTTTTCAGTGGCTACGGAAGCCGGTTGAACCGCTTCCGCTATGGCTGTGTTAGCCAATGAATTCCTTGCAACGTGAACGCCATCACGTTGATGACTCAGTGCGTGTATCACGTGAGTCTTTCGTAGTTCTTTCTTTACAAGAGCTACTTGTTCCCAAAGCGTTTTATGCTTTATTGTAGCACCTGTGTCATCTTTGTAACCATTTTTGATCCATGTCTGCATGTCACTGTTGTATGATTTGACGCAGAAATACGAATCACACACTATTAGTGTGGGGAATTCGCGATCGGCATTTTCAAGCGCCATCTTTAAAGTTCTTATTTCAGCTTGTTCAGCTGAACAGTTTCTGATTGATTCAGTTTTGGTAATCATCGGTCTGAATTTACCAGAGCGCCAGCGACCTTTAACAATCACACACGCTGCTTTGTACGACTTTTTCAACTACATTGTAGTGTTGTGCAAATCTGTCCAAGTAGATTACACAAGTGTACTTTTCTAGAGGCAGAATTTCGATTGAAAGAGGATATTCTTGTTCGTACTCTAGATAATCTAGTGTCTTCAGTTTCAAAATAGTATTTCACGTCTTCTGCAGCAAGAGAATTTTCCCATTGTATCCATTCTGGATCTAATGCCACAGCATTTAAATTGCGTGTGCACGTTAAACCCTCAAGTGCTGATTCTGCTGTAAAAACAGTATCCTTCTGCCTTGGGCTTGGGTTTTTTCTTTTGCTACAGCAGTTTGAACCACTAACAGAATTTTTTCTGTAGAACTGAATTTCATTCAGCTTGAGGGTACAAATGAGATTTGTAAGCTATAGGTACCGTTTCTCCATCATTAGAGGTCAGGTATGTGAATCCGCATCTTCCTGGGATGACTCGGATTACAAGATTGCTTGTGTTTTCACATGTTTGCAATTTTGTTTTAGTTAACATATCTGTTTGCAATGATCTCAAAATCTCTGTGTGTTTCTGAGTCCAATTGGTTTGTTTGAAATCTGGTCTTATTAATTCATAGAGAGGTTTAACCCTCTCGGCATAATTTAGAATGTATGTTCTTCCGAAATTCAGGAAACCTAATATTGATTGTAAATTCTTCAGCGTTTCTGGTGCTTGGAATACAGCACATTTCTCTAAGAAATTGTCTGCCAGGCTTTTGCCTTCACTTGATAATTCATATCCTAAAAATAGGACAGTAAGATGGGCAATTCGTGACTTTTTAAAGTTGAATTTTTAACCCTCTGACGCGAACCCAAGTATTATGGTGTTCACCCTTTTTAAGTGAGTCTCCAGGTCATCATCTGTGAGATAGATGTCACCAACATATGATAATGCTTCATCATCATATATTTGTAGTAACTCTGTTACCCTTGCTGAGAATAATCCTGGGCTATTCTTGAATCCCTGTAGGAGTCGGCAAAATTGTTTTTGCGATCCAATTATTGAGAAAGCAGTCAAATACCTGCTTTCAGGTGCAATGTTTTGACAGAAGAATCCATTAGAGATATCTAATGTCGTTTTATATTTTTTGCGCACAATGTTATTCATTAGTGCTGCACTATATGAGTTTTGTACTGCAAATGTTTTACAACAGGAGTTAAGGTGTCTGTAGTCCAAAACTAGATGATATGAATCATCTGGCTTGGAGACAGGAAACAAAGGATTGTTAATTTGCGAGGTACATGTTTCGATCACCCCTTGATATTCAAGATGATCTAAGATCTCCCTGACTTGCTTTTTAGCTTCTTGTTTAACTGGGTACTGCCTTTGTGCAGTGGGCTGATTTTTTAACTTGATTTTGTGGTGAGGTGAATCCTCATCCCATCCTACATGATTTTTGTATAAAGCAGGAGCTTGGGCCTCTGCCCATTTTCTTGCCAATGTGTATTTTTTATGAATCGGGATATGATTCGAGAAGGCAGGCATAATCATTTCTTCGCCATGAGGGCACTCCCTAACAAACTCTGGTGGCCAGTCTTTCTCAGCTAACAGAATGTCGTAGCCTTTTGAAAGTTTTTCCCAAAAGAGACCATTTATTTTCCTAGTTTTATCTCCCTCTATACGTAATGTTATTTCATACAGTTTATGGGGCACATTAACTTGTGTGTCTGCAGTTTCCACCTGAATGTACTCATTCGTGTCCACTGTCTCCAGAAGATTCCTCAGGATCTTGCGAGCTATGGTCACTTTTGCTGCACTGTCTAGCATTGTCTGTGCCCACTCTCCGTTTTTCAGTTGTGTCCTCAGAATTCTCGGCATGTTTAATTGTAATACTTGCTACCTTCTTTCTGGGAAATTGTAATTTTTTACTTTAATGAGCAGGTTCTTTGTCTTTGGACTTGACGTGCTCTTCTCTGTGTTCTGATCGTCCTCTTCTTTCCGATTTCTGTGAGGAAGATCGAGAAAGATTGGTGAGAAGGATCGAGAGGGACGTGTATCAACATCTTGATATCTGTCTGGTTTTCTTATTTTATCCCTAAGGTTATATTTTTTTTCAGAGGGCTCCCTTTGGGGAGACTTGTCTTCTCGGCCTGGAGATCTCTCTCTACGCTGAGGAGACCTTCCTCTGGACTGGAAATGCTTTTCCCTGGGAGTGGATTGCTTATTACCACCCCATCTCTTTTTTGGAGTTTTAAAATTATTTTTAATAAATGTTTTTTCAGGATTTTTCAGTTAGTTGGGGTTTTACCGGTTTCCCGCCCAAACTATCTCTTCCTAGCTCTTCATAGGATTTTTCTATGATTCTGGCAAGTTCAAATGGTTGGTCTGCTATATCTATTACCTTCAATTTTTGGCGGATCGCCACAGATGCTGCTTCTCCTTTTATGTTGGCTAATAATATAGCCGAGACCTGCTTGAAGTCTTTCAGTAATTTCATACCCAGGGTTAAAGCAGGTTCTGGACCGTATTCATTTTGAATCTGTCTTAATACATCTGGTATGACCGCCATAGACGGGACACCATGTGTTTTTGTGTAGATCGAAGCAAAGACTGTGCCCCAAGTGTCACAGTCTTCCACATGTGGTGCGATCCCCATTGGGAGACAGATAGTCAGAATTCTGTTTTTCTCAGTAGGAGTAGTATCTGTAAATACTGCCTCTATTTGAGTAATTTTTTGTGCTAACCAGAATGGAATTTGTTCCCGTTTTGTGGGTATTTTACCAAGACATGATTGTATGTTCTGTGGTGTGATTTTGTTTGTGTTCCCCTGGTGAGGGGTCAGCTGTGGAATTTTAGTTGTCGGTTGGACTGTTGAAGTCCGCATGACATATTGGACCAATTGTCTATGTATTTTAATTAGTAGTTTTAGTTGAACTAAAAGTTCCTGGGCTTGCATTTGATCAATGTCTGGATGTGGTGTGTAACTGGCTAGAACCGTCCACGTTGCTCCCGGTCTACCTAGTGGACCGTGCCCGGTGATGTGATTATTATGTTTTAGGGCGCCATTAAACCAGAGCAGGTGCTCTTGGTAATTTAGTGGGATTTCAACGTCCTCGAAAGGAGTGTATATATCCGGAGGTTCCTCTATTTTGTAATAGTGGTATTCTTTTGTTATAGAGTTTGCTGCCGGAAAGTGTATCCATGAATAGAATACCTCTCTCTGCCGATATTCATGGGCCTCTACCACGAATATGACTGTACCACCACGTGATGTCAGTCCGTTTTCTATAAGTTTAAGAGTTATAGTTCTCCTCACGTTGACCGGAATGAGTATAACACTCGAGTCATTTTCTTGGATGGTTGTATCATCCTCCATGAGTTGAGCTGCTATTCTAGCTCTCTCTGCTTCATCGTCACTTTCCACCATTCTTACTGACAGAAAGCTTTTGTTTGCAGATCAAGTTTCAAGGAAACAAAGATTAGGTGCACAATATTTTGGAACACTGTATCCTTCAACGTTGATCAAACCAAAAACTAATACATAGAAATTCTTATCCTACTAAGTTCCGGCGGATATTAACCTTTCACACACTCCAGACGTCTATTGGAGTTTTTACAGGAAAAAAGGGTTCTGTGTGAAAAAGCATGACTGAGTTACTCTAGTGTCTTGCGTTAGATTATCTCATACTTAGTTTCACCAGAATGCAGAGAAATAGAGAGACCGGCGTTTTCAATAATAGGTGTTATTTATTGAGCAGTCTTCGTTCTCATGCAAGAGAAATGAATTGCCACAATTGCAATACTTAAAGTAAAGTAAAGTGCGTATAGTAAAAGTAGTATTAGGAAATAATACTGTAAAAGCATTGATATGGTTTCTTAGCCATATGATACTTTAAAATGGATAAAATCAGTTGATGGGAGTAGCCGTGCTGTGCTTTGGACTGCATGGGCTAATACTGAATATGGATCTGTTTCTTATGCCTTTATCAGGATATTTATTTATTATAACCTCACAAGGGCATAAATCGGGAATATCGAATTAGGGTCCTAGATATAAAAACGACAAGCTGGTTCATAAACTAACTATGCCATTGTCTGCCACACTGCTTGCCTTGTATTGCTATTGCAGCAGTTCTGTATATCGTAAACAAACCTTGTCGAAAGGCAGCTGCTGATGCCACAGCTGTTTCGTCACGGGGCAAGCCTCCACGTTCACTTCTCCAGGGCGTGCATGCACTGAAATTAAAATCCCAGCTATTTTAGGGCAAAACACTGAACCAACCAATCAGAATTGAAGAGGTTTCAATGCTTTGCTGCTGCCCGTTTGACTTACAACGTGCTTTCTCTTTCTACAACCTCGTTGTTTGTGTTCCTTTATTTTGAGATGCTTTTAGTATTAGGATTGTCACACACACAACCACTTGCACATCCACACACAAAGCCTCACACACAACCACACACACAACCACACACACAATCAAACACGCACACACACAACCACAGCCACACACACAACGACATATACAACCACACACACAACTACACACACAACTACACACACAACTACACATACACACATGCCCACACACCCACACACACTTACAACCACACACACAACCACACACACTAGCACACAAACAACCATACACACAACCACACACACCACCACACAAACAACCACACACACACAACCACGCACACACAACCACAAACGCACACAGCCAAACACACATAACCACACACACAACCACACTCACAACCACACACACACAACCATACACACAATCACACACAACCACACACACACAACCACACACACAACCACACACACACCACCACACACACAACCACACACACACACAACCACACACAACCACACACACATACAACCACACACAACAGCACACACACAACCACACACACAACCACACACAACCACACACACAACCACACACACACACAACCACACACACACACAACCACACACACAACCACACACACACAACCACACACACATACAACCACACACAACCACACACACACAACCACACACACAACCACACACAAC
This sequence comes from Lissotriton vulgaris, assembly GCF_964263255.1. NCBI lineage: Eukaryota > Metazoa > Chordata > Amphibia > Caudata > Salamandridae > Lissotriton > Lissotriton vulgaris. Next base: position 291,314,781 of record NC_141699.1, read on the forward strand.
CACACACAACCACACACACAACCACACACACACAACCACACACAACCACACACAAATGCACACCCACCCACACATCCACACATACAACCACACACACACACACACAACCACACACACAACCACAAACACAACCACACCTTCAGTGCACACTTTCACCAGACACAGACACCATCAGTCGTCAGTTCATGCTTTTACCGGGCACAGACAGCACCAGCCATCAGTGCACGCTTTCCCCGGGCACAAACACCACCAGCCATCAGTGCACGCTTCCACCAGGCACACACCACCAGACGTCAGTGCAAGTTTTAACCAGGCGCACACACACCACCAGCCATCAGTGTACGCTTTCACCAGGCACACACACACCACCAGCCGTCAGTGCACGCTTTCACTAGGCACACACACAACACCAGCCATCAGTGCATGCTCTCACCAGGCACACACCACCAGCCGTCAGTGCACGCTTTCACCAGGCACACACACCACCAGCCATCAGTGCACGCTTCCACCAGGCACACACACCACTAGCCATCAGTGTACAATTTCTACAAACACACACACACTACCACACACACAACCACAACCACTCGCACAAACACACACACAGCCTCACACACAACCACGCACACAACCACAGCCACACACACACACACATATATACAACCACACACACAACTACACACACACACACTTACATGCCCACACACCCACACACACATACAACCACACACAACCACACACACAACCACACACACCACCACACACACAACCACACACACACAACCACACACACAGCCACACACACAACCACACACACAACCACAGCCACACACACACACACATATATACAACCACACACACAACTACACACACACACACAACCACACACACAACCACACACACTTACATGCCCACACACCCACACACACACAACTACACACAACCACACACACAACCATACACACCACCACACACACAACCACACACACACAACCACACACACAGCCACACACACATAACCACACACACAACCACACGCACAACCACACAACCACACACACAACCACACACAACCGCACACACACACACAACCACACACACAACCACTCACACACACAACCACACACACACAACCACACACACAACCACACACACACACAACTGCACACAACTCACACACAACCGCACACACCCCACACACAACCACACACACAACCACACATAACCACACACAACCACACACACACACAACCACACACAACCAAACACACAACCACACACACACACAACCTCAAACACACACCCACACAACCACACACACACAACTACACACAACCACAACCACACACACAACCACATACACAACCACAACCACACACACAACCACACACACAAACACACCTTCAGTGCATGCTTTCACCGGGCACAAACAGCACCAGCCATCAGTGCATGCTTTCACAGGGCACACACACCACCAGCCGTCAGTGTACGCTTTCACTAGGCACACACACAATACCAGCCATCAGTGCACGCTTTCACCAGGCACACACCACCAGCCGTCAGTGCACACTTTCACCAGGCACACACACCAGCAGCCATCAGTGCACGCTTCCACCAGGCACATACACCAGCAGCCGGCAGTGCACACTTCCACCAGGCACACACACCACCAGCCATCAGTGCACAATTTCTACAGAGACACACACCACCAGCCATCAGTGCACACATCAATTGTTGACGCATCCACAATAAACTATTGTAGCACTCGCAGTATGGCGCACTTTACTTTTAAACATATTCATCATAAGCGCAGCATGCTACCATTGCTACAAAAATAAACACATATTTTTTTGGCCTACATTTTATAGACTTTTGTTGGAATTGGTGTTGCAATATTTAGCAATGCCAATAGCTCAAACGTAATTAATGCAAGACCTATTACATTGCAAATGCTTGTTTTTATTTACATGAGTCTTTCATGTGGGTAATATTGGACCATTGCCCTCAAATATAATCTTATGTCTTTTACTATTAGCTACAAAGGAATGTTGATACCGATATAAACATCCAAACGCCCAAGGTTATGGTACCCACTATTATGGTAATTGAACACACAATGCCACAGTGGAACAATGCAGACTTTCCAATGCAGAGGTTTTTCTGATGTTCAGGGTTTGTAAAGCTCTGAAGCATACAAAGCTGCATTGAACATCGCTTGCTTACATGTAAAAAACACAATGGTTGTTTGTCGCTGTGATCTCAACGACCGGCAAAGAAAGAGAGACTTGGAGTCTGAGAGTAAGCCCTGTCTCGCAATTATAAATCCAAGAACAGAGACACACTGGGAAAACACAGCTTCTTGATAGACAAATGCAGAAACAACAAAAAGGATGTACATTCACAGCCTTACAGCTGTGAATAATAGTTAATGTTGTAGAGCAGAAAAACACTGCAAATAAACATCTTGCCTGATCACATATCGCTCATCAAACGTGCTCGAGTAATTGAGTTATGTCCTGAAACAAATCAGTTCATTTTATTATGATGATATATTGTCAATATACTAAGTCAGGGTCCTTGCCTCGTGAATCTTTAAGACAGCCTACAATGAAATCTGATTTAGTTTGTGGTGTCAATTCAAAAGGTTGTGTAAGTGGTACGTGACTGGCTGTAGCTCTCGAAACACAACCTCTAGAGAAAGAAGTTGGGGGCAAATTTAGCAATATTTCACGCAGCGCAGCAAGCCACCTTGCTGCGCTGTGTAAAAGAGAAAGGAATGCACCATAATTAATATTATAGGGTGCATTAATGTCCTTTCCTTGTGCTAGCGCACAATGTGCTACCTAGAACCAATGCAGGCACCCTTGCACCAAGGGTGCCTGCGTTGCAGGCAGGATTTTTATGTGAAGGAGGGGACACATTCCTGCACAAAAACAATCCTTGGAAGCATTTTCCTCTTTCTATGTGCAACACACATAGAAAAGGAAAAAAACAGGAGAAATAAAAAAACAGGCGAAAGAAAGAGGAAAAAACAGGAGAAATAAAAGAAATAAAAACCAGGAGAAAATATTTCTCCTTGCTGCACCTCCTCGGGAGGAGCAGCATTTTGATGCATTGCCAGGTCTACCAGTAACGAAAAATTTGGTAATGCGCTAAAATCCATAGGTGGATGCATGGGAACACCCACTCTCCACCCAGGAAACACCTTCCTGAGGTAAAGTAACACAATGCAGTGATTTGCACTGCAATGGATTACTGTGGATTTATCAAGCCATGCAGGGCCATGCAAGGTGGCCTTACGTGGCATGAAAAATCTGAGTTAGTAATTGTGTCGCCCTTGCGTGATGCATGAGTGAAGCAACTCTTTGATAAATATGCCCCAAGGTATCCAATTATGCCACTAATTATATATCTATTGCAACGGACGGTTGCTGGGGTATTACAGAACCAGTAATAGGAGGATATCAAATAGAATGGGTCATAGCTGAAGAGTTCTAAATAGAATATATATCTCTTCAAAATGCAGACAAGTTCTGCAGATCAGCCAATTCATAAGCCTTATGTTTTAAAGCTTAATGAAACTGGAGGTTTTGCATTGAAATTCCACAGGCAGTAAACTGCTCTGTCCCTCTACTATTGTCGCTGTAAACTCAACTGTTTGACTAAAATGTATCTGCCCACAAGATCAGCATACATTGTGAAAAATGGTAGAGCTTTGCAGAAAGGTTTACACTCCTAGTATAAAACTCCCAAAACTGAAGAATGTGATAAATCCATTTTTAGTGGTAGTGTTACCCCTTAAATAATTACCATCTACAGCAGTCAGGTGATGGTCAGGGCAGTGATGGTAATCCCACCAGTGGCAATGCCTTCAATAGCTGATTCACCACATCTGCTAGAAAGTGGCAGTGCTATATCAGGCACAAGGACATTCAGAGGGGAGCATTAGCCAGTGTGTCTCAGCCATTCACAATACTTAACCTCACAACCATGGAATTTGGGGGGTATATTCATTCACGTGGCACAATACAATGCAGAAGGTAGCAGTGAGTAAATTACAAAAGTCCACGAGCACAGAGAAAAATTGTGCTGCATCATGCAAGCTTACAATTAAATCTAATAACTACAGCGCTGGTGTCCTTGATCTCAGAGTTTTTAGCAATCCTTATTAAAGCCATGAAACAACATTTAAAGATCATAGGAGGGGGAGGCACAGAAAAGCCACTCGTCTCCCATTGCTAAACACTGGCCCTGTTAATGTCTTGTGACCAAGTTCTTTAGGGGCCTGCAGAGATGGTGACTGTAATCCTGTAATCCGTAAAGGTTATTTGATGTGGTGTTCTGGAGATATTGGTATCAGGGCTTCAGAGGTCACTCACAAATCAGGTTTCTTAGATGGGACTAACAATTGACATAAAGGAACTGATTTGTAAAGGGCCTCTGCACTTGTGGCGGAGGCCCCACGGTCCCTAGGGGATTTCTTCACTCGGGGCCGAATCTCCACAATAAGAATTCTCATTACAGAGATTCCACCCCGACATACCTGACATATTCAGACTCTTGTTTTGCGAGGACTAACCAAGCCAAATACATCCTGATCTTGACTCGCTCTTCTCTCCCGAGGCGAGTGGTCGCTCCCCAGTGTCTTTGACGACACGTGGTATTGTTGTGCAGCGCCTCATTGTGATTTCCTGCTATCTGCCTGCTTGACGCATTTGCGCTCTGTAAACTTGTTAGATTGCCGCTTTTGCTCTGTTTTTGTATTGTAATTGCCTGTGTAACTTTGGCTGTGCTGCGCGTTATCCCCCAGCGCCCCGCTGCCATTTTGTTTGTTGTTGTGGTCGGAGTTAACCCGCCCCGCCTCCCAGCTCAGCCGCCCTTGCCCCTCCCCCTCCACTATCCATATATGACAGCTGTTCCCGCGCGCAGCGTTCACGGGCAGCGACCGCGCCCAATCCGCGCCGAAGGTGCGCCAAAGGTAAGCCCGTCTACGCCCGTCCGCGCCTGGACCGCGCCCAGCGCCATACTCCCTGGCCCCCGTCCCTCCCAGCCCTCCCGCATTACCTACGATGCCGCTACCCTCCTAGCCCTTAACCCCGGTCGCGCCCCCAACTGCGTCCAAGCAGCTCCCGGACACACTCATGGACCTTTCTCTTGCTACTCCTGCAAATTCAGCGGCACCGAAAACCACTCCGCTACGACCACTCCACAGACTACCGACCCCAACCACCTACAATGCATCCTTCTCAACACCCGCTCGGTCCACAGACACGCCATTGACCTATGGAATCTACTAGACACCATCTCTCCAGACGTCGCCTTCCTAACAGAAACATGGATGAACGCTTCCTCCGCCCCAGACATCACCATTGCCATCCCTGAAGACTATAAGATCACACGCAAGGACCGTACCGGCCACACAGGAGGAGGAATCGCTATCGTCCATAAGAAATCAATCCGCATTTCAACCAGCTCTGACGCCAACCTCGCCAACTCCGAACACCTTCACTTCCAAATCCACATCGACCCCAAGACCACACTCAGAGGCACCCTCCTCTACAGACCACCAGGACCCCGCGCAAAATTCAGTGAAGACATCACGGACTTCATCACTCCACACGCGCTCCCCTCCAAAGATTACATCCTTCTGGGAGACCTCAACTTTCACCTTGAAAAGATCAACAACCGCAACACCACCACCCTCTTGGACAACCTCGCCAACCTCGGACTTAAACAACTGGTCACTTCCCCCACCCACATCGCAGGTCACACACTCGACCCCATCTTCACCTCCAGCAATCATGTCTCCTTCAGCCACACTACGGATCTCCTCTGGACTGACCACAGCTGCGTTCACTTCACCTACAACAAGCCGAAACCCACCAACCACCTCCAACCAACTCTGCAAAGAAACTGGAACAAAATCACCACCGACCAAATCTCTGCATCGCTCCTTCTAAACACCCTAGCCCACTCTTCTAACCCAAACCAAGCCGCCGCCAACCTCACCCTATGGCTATCCAACACCGCCGACACCTTAGCACCACTGAAAAAACGTCAAAGCAAACCTGGCAGCAAGAAGGCCTCATGGTTCAACGATGACCTTAAGAAGTCCAAGAAACTCTGCCGCTCCCTTGAAAAGGCCTGGAAAAAAGACCCAACCACCAGCACCAAGGACGCCTTCAAAAACGCCACCCGCACTCACCACCAACTAATCCGAAAGGCCAAGAAAACAGCATTCAAGGATCGACTTGACAACAACGCCCACAACAGCAAAGAACTTTTCAACATCGTCAAGGAATTTTCCAATCCCTCGGCCAACTCCAACGACATCACCCCCTCTCAAGCCCTCTGCGACTCCCTAGCCTCATTCTTCCACAACAAGATTGCAGACATCCACAACAGCTTCGACAACCAACCCGGAGACCAACCCACCCAACCATCTGCTGAACATTCTCCCCCCGTGAACACCCTTAACGTCTGGAACAAAATCTCCACTGAGGACACAATCCGCCTGATGAATTCCATCCACTCAGGATCCCCCACAGACCCTTGCCCTCACCACATCTTCAACAAAGCAGACTCCGTCATAGCACCGCACCTCCGAGACGTCATCAACTGCTCCTTCAACTCCGCCACCTTCCCGGAAGACTGGAAACACGCTGAACTCACCGCCCTGCTGAAAAAACCCACAGCGGACCCCACCGAACTCAAAAATTACCGCCCCATTTCGCTCCTTCCATTCCCGGCCAAAGTCATCGAGAAAGCTGTCAACAACCAGCTCGCCGCTTTCCTCGAAGCCAACAAATCCCTCGACTCCTCACAATCTGGCTTCCGAGCAAAACACAGCACTGAGACCGCCCTCATCGCAGCAACAGACGACATCCGAACTCTACTGGACAATGGAGACACAGTCGCCCTCATCCTCCTCGACCTCTCTGCAGCATTCGACACAGTCTGCCACAGCACCCTTCTACAACGCCTCAACAACACCGGAATACAAGGAAAAGCACTTGAATGGATCACCTCGTTCCTCACCGGAAGAACCCAGAGAGTCCGCCTTCCACCATTCAAGTCCGAGGCTACTGAAGTCATCTGTGGTGTACCACAAGGATCCTCACTCAGCCCCACCCTCTTCAACGTATACATGAGCCCCCTCGCGGCCATCGCCCGCCAACACAACCTCAACATCATCTCTTACGCGGATGACACTCAACTAATCCTTTCTCTCACCAATGACCCCAGCACCGCCAAAACTAACCTACACGAAGGAATGAAAGAAGTTGCCGAATGGATGAAACAAAGCCGTCTGAAACTGAACTCAGACAAAACAGAAGTCCTCATCCTAGGTACATCCTCCTCTGCATGGGACGACTCTTGGTGGCCGGAAGCCCTTGGAAAAGCACCCATCCCGACAGACCACGCACGGAACCTAGGCGTCATCCTGGATTCTTCACTCTCAATGAACAGACAAGTCAGCGCCGTATCCTCATCCTGCTTCAACATTCTTCGCATGCTCAAAAAAACATTTCGCTGGATCCCCACCGAAACAAGGAAAACAGTCACCCATGCTCTGGTCACGAGCCGACTGGACTACGGAAACACCCTCTACGCAGGTACTACCGCTAAACTCCAGAAGAAACTCCAACGAATCCAAAACGCCTCAGCCAGGATCATATTGGACATCCCGCGCAACGAACACATCTCTGGTCACCTGAAAGACCTCCACTGGCTACCCGTCAATAAGAGAATCACTTTCCGACTGCTAACCCACGCACACAAGTCACTCTACGACATCGGACCAGAATGCCTCAACTCACGACTGTCCTTCTACACCCCCTCCCGCCAACTACGCTCTTCCAGCCAAGCCCTCGCCACTGTACCTCGCATCAACAAGACCACCATGGGAGGCAGATCCTTCTCATACCTGGCTGCTAAAACATGGAACTCACTCCCCGCTTACCTTCGCCTTACCCAGAACCACCTAGCATTCAGAAAGCCACTTAAAACGTGGATATTTGACAAGTAATCCTCCTCCCCTCTCTAAGCGCCTTGAGACCCTCTGGGTATGTAGTGCGCTATATAAATTCTCTGACTTGACTTGACTTGACTTGACTTGACTTGACTTAACCATCTTCGTATAGTTGCTGATGATAAGCCCTAGACCTAGTAATTTCTAGTAGCACAAAAATCCCTCAAATCCTGCTTGGCCTTTCCATAGGCCGATGAGCCTTTACTTACTTGTGATGCCTGATATATAGCAGCTTGCAACTGAGCTATTTTTTTGTCAAAGTTCCCTATGTTGATTTGCCTTACAGGCAATAATTTGCAACCTGGCGGTAGCCTTGAAAGCTTCCCATATGGAAAACCAAGAAGCCGTACACTGATTCAATTGAAAAAATTCCTTAATGAATATCCTCATATCACTGAGCCATTGTTGATCTGTTAATAACGAACAGTCCAGGTTCCGCCTGGGCCTATAGTTCCGAGTTACCTCGATAATAACTGAGGTAAGTGAATGAGGAAAAAGAATTGTCCCAAATATCTGACCTTGCCCTTGTAATCGAAAAAGAGAGTGAAAAGAAATCAATATGGGAAGAGGTGCAATATTGGCTTGGAAAGCAGGTGAATTGTTGAATAACGGGGTGGTCAGACCTCCAAGGATCAACTAGATGGAAATCATTCTTCAAGATGTCAATAATCTTTTTAGTTCAAAGTGTTAATTGTTTTTTTTGGTTCTATTTGAGGTATCATTGGCAAACTCCTGTATGTAATTAAAATCTCCCCCCATAATAATTTGCCAGACAGCTCCCAAAGCAATCTTATATATCTGATGCAAAGGTTGGGCTCATCCATCAAAAAGGCAAAATAATTCAATAGATTGATGAGAAGGCCATTAACCACAGCCTTAACCCAGAGCCAACACCCTGCGGATCCCTTATTACATCAGTGAGGACTCAGTCCAGACCTCTACCCAAATAAATTGGGACACCCCTTGCTGCCAGACCTGCTGAAGCTAACAACGCATGAGAATACTGCCTTGGTTTTTGGACCTTCAGAAAGTTGTCCATGAGATGAGTCTCTTGTAAAAAAAAATACTTCAGGGGAAAAAGAAGCCAACCATTTCATCAATGCACCACACCTGGGTCTCTTAACCATACCGTTAACATTTCAAGATGAAATTCAAGTTTTATGACCCATTTTCAAATAATATTTTGATATAAACAATTTCTGAATGCCACAGCAACGTGTACACCAAGAAAATGACATTGCTGAACCCTTCTGCCTTATCAAATGATGAATTGTTACAAATCTGCTAATTTTTAGATAAACTTGAGACGCACACCCTGTCCTGGGCCACCACATGTGCCACACCAATAATCATGAAGAAAAGAAAAGAAAAACATTAAAAAACACCCCCAAAGAGAGAGGAAAAGCCCACACAATCCCTCTCAGAGTGTGCCTAACTAAGCTGGGTGCCATGACACTACACCCGGAAGCACTTTCTCACCTCTCCCCCAACACCATCACAAGTGCTGTAATTTAAAAAGACATCAGAGATAATGATAGAGACTGCCAGCAAATTAATCCTAACACAGAAACAATAATCGCTATATAGATAATAGTTTATAGCATTTGTAATTAAACCTTACTAAAAATTGGTTTAGAAAAAACGTTGAATATTATTATTAAAGACATGATAAAGGCAAACAAGCAAGCAGTCAATCAGATAAATGGTACGATTAACACACTGTACTAGTCGCTATGTATCACAAATTATAGCATACAATTAGGACTTGTTAGAAATCTGATGTAGAAGCTCCGGTCCCTCTGATACATAACAGAACAGATCAAATTGCCCTTTTATTAAAATATTCAATTTGGATTGATGTGCAATTTTAGCTTGGGCGCCCAGACCTTTAAACAAATAGAGCATTTTAACAAAATCTTTTCAACATCTATCTGCAGAAGTAGACATATCAGGAAAAATGCGGCAGAGTAGTGCTTCAAGGGTGCAAAACTTCCTCTTCTTGAATACTTTTTTAACACCTGCTCTTTAATTTGATAGTCCCCAAAATGTTCTAAAATGGTACATGGAAACTTTGAGCTAGAAGGCCGCTGTACCGGAAACCACTCAGCCGCACTTGCCCGCCTCTGACTGGATGCTCATTGTGTCTCTCGCCCCTTTGACGGCCCCCGGAGGAAGTGAAGGTCGCAGACCAGTCTTCCCTGTGGGCTATTCTCGCAAGGCCGGAAGGACAAGGTGGGGGAGGGATTTAAAGAAGTGGGGAAAGGGCGGGAGTTTAGTATTGTATATAAGGTGTCAGGAGAAGAGGATCCAGCCTCTTCCTGCCACCTTGGCACCACTGGGGGGTTTAGAGTTAAAGTTTGTTAGTTTAGTGGGGTCTGTGGGCAGGTTTGCGAGGTGCGACGTGGGGTCGGGTGTTGCGGGGATGCGATATGGGCTTACTGCTCCACTTGTGTTGTTCATGGCAGGGGCGGCGTGTCCAGGGGGTTGGGGGCTGGGGGATGTGGGCTGGAGTACAAGCTGTGCTTTGCCTGCAAGGCTGCATAGTTTCCAAGGGCGAGGGCACTTGCAGTTCGTCTGGGTCGCGGGGATGTGGGGGGTGGGTGCTGTTAATCAGCCAGTGTCAAGGGACCTGCCTGGTGCGAATCTAATGACAACAGTTGGCATGTTTTGGGGAAGGGCCCAATGTCGCACCAGGCTGGGTTTCTAGGACAACCGCGGGGAGCTTTATGCTTTATCTTCCCCAACCTGCGGAATGACAAAGCATCCCTGCAAATGCTTTGAGGGAAAGTGAATGCTGAGGCCCAGTTGCGGGTCGACAACATGTTTTTCTACCGCGGGTGGTTGCTGTGGCAGCCGGTGTCTCCCGCCCGACCTCCTCAATCAGAGGATATGGGGAATTTTCTCGGGCCGTTCCTAAGAAACTGAGGCTGGTCAGGGCCCCGCCATCATGTAGCCGGCCAAACGCGTATGGTGTGCCATGATAGGTGCGGGGGTTGCCAGCTGGGTTAAAGAGCCGCTGAGCATGCATGCACGGGGTGCCGGGATCAGGAGGCTGGCGGGCGGAGGCGGGTAATCAAATCGACGCAGTGCTGACCACGTTAGTCGGCGCTTAGGGTGGGTGCCTGCGGGCTCCAGCGCCATATTGAGCCTCTGCGGGAAGAGGAGCAGTGGGCTCCACCTCCAGTAGGTGCGGCCAGCCTAGGCCAGGTAGCCTGGCCCCTGGGTTTTCCGGGGGGGGGGGCTCATTTGAGTGGGCTGTGCGGGAGAGGGTGCGGCTGGGTCAGGTCGGACAGTTTTTCTGTTGAAAACAACAGGAGAGGGAGGGAAACAAATATCTTTAGGAGCACTCTCGGTCCCCCAAGGTAAGTCTAATCGTAACAACAGGTGAGGGTGCCTTTTGATATAATTCAAGTAGAGCACAACAGGAGAAAACAAGTAGGTTCTTAATAAAGCCCTCACTCACCAACCTGGTTGGCGACATGCTTCATCATCGGGCTCCTCCAAGAGAGGCCGAATGCCACCCTGGTGTGCTTCAATGCCAGAATTACTGCAGAGCTGGTAGTTCGTGTTCAGTGGAGTAGTGAAAAAGTGAGAGTTAAAAATGTCACAATTGTGTATACATTTTATTAGAAGTCAATCTGACATGGTTAAAAACGAAGTGTGGGACATTTAAGGCTGAATAAATTGTTCAGCAAAGTCCGCTATGAAATGGTCAACATGTTTCTGCCTATGTGTTGTGCAATCGTTCTAGGCCAGGGGTGTAAGTTATGCTCTTCTACTAGGTCACCTCCGGATAACGGAATCCTGACATGTGTTCAGCAGTATAGGCCAGCTGGGCTGGGGCCTTGGCTGTGGCTGGATGCCCTCTGAGATTTTCCACAGTTACACAAGTGGGCTGACTTTGTCCTGAGACCCCAGTGTGGTGAACATCTCCAATGGACGTGCCACTCAACACCCAGGGATCCCTCTTTGGGAAACGACCAGCGCCTCCACGCAGTTACGAAGACCAGAGTAGGTGGTGGTGACCATGGTTGTGTCTGTAGTGCAGAAGAAGGGATCTCTCAAGGGCTTGCTGGCCAGACCCAACAGGGGCTCATCCTTGGGGAAGCCTCCACCATCTCAGTTGGAGCAAATGGCGGATGGCCATGATAGCGAGGATCCAGTGACAAAATCATTCCTAGAGGTCCTGTTCGCCTCCCTCCAAGACAACCTTTAGACAGTTAAAAAAGCCTTTGCAAGACTTAAAGTAGATCCATTGCAACCTGTCATAGGTGGGGTACAGATTCACCACCCTTGAAGATAACGAGTGCAGCTGCGATGAGGAAATTGAGCAGGGACAAACAGATTGACCTCCAGGCACACTCAGAGGATTTAGAGAACCGATCAAGATGGTATAACATTTGCAGCCGGGGTGCACCAACCAAAGCGGAGGGCACCAACATTGGGGCATATGTTAAGGACTTATTTCTCTAGATCGTAGAAGCAACTCCTGAAACAGCTCATAGGGTGAGCCCACCGAGACCAGAGAATGCCTGTATGGCCAACATTCTGGCAGGTGTCCACGAGTGCCCACAAAAAGAAATAATACTCTGCATATCCAGAGACATTCTTTCCTTGCAATTCCATGAGCGTAAGCTAGCACTTTATCAGGATTATTTGGCCTTTATTCTCCAGAAAGGTAGAGACTTCCAACAGGTAATCTGACAAAGGCATTGCCTATTCATTGTGCCATCCTTTCTGCTTAGTCTTTCAAGGGGAAGGAAAACTACAACAGTAACGAGCCCTATCTGAAGCATGCCATTCGCTGAACATCGAGGAACCAGCCTCCATGACTGAACAGCCCAGAAGCATCTCTGTTGGCACAGGGGATCGACCTATCCTAAGGGACTACGTTCAGGCCAGGCGACTATAGCCATGGAGCGGCAAACAAAGTTGGCCACCCTGGCAGGCGAGCCTGGTCGGATGGACACGACCTGAGATGCACTGGGGCCTAAAGTACTCCTGGACTGCGAATGGGGTGTGGTGGTGGCTGCTAGGGTTGGCGGTCCGGAGGAACGGGGCCTTTCTGTGAGGTGTTGGAGAAACTCTAATTGGCCCCTCTACTTATTTCTGGCCTCTGCCAGTTCCTTAATTTCTAATGAGACTGAGTTCAATCATGAGTAACACTTTGGGTGTTTGCTGGGAAAGTACTCACATTTTACATGGGTGCATTACACTCTAGGTTTCCACATTCATACTGGATCCACCTCGGGAAGGTCTCAACAACCTGACCAAATCTAAAGCGATTCTTTCTTACTTGAAGCAGACCAAGGCTGATCTTTGTCTTCTTCAGGCGACCCAGGTGGTACAGGGAGACTGGCATAGACTCAAGTCTTGTGCTTTTCTACAACAGTATTGTTCTTTCATCGCCACCAAAACCGCAGGTAGCCATCTTGGTTTCCCACTCCTTCCGGGGCAAGATGGGCTCTAAATTGGCCGAGATAAAAGGACGAATGTTAGCATATAGGGGGAGCTTTGGTGACTGCACCTTTACCTTTTCTTCCTTGTACGCCTGCAATGATGGTCAGGAACAGTTCTTCAGTGTGCTGTGGCAGAGGTGATGGCCTCCCAGGATTGTTTGGTTTTGCTGGGGGAAGAACTTAATTTATTCTTTAGCAATGATATGGACAGATTGGCAGAGCGCTATGGCCACACTGGGGCACTTTCCCTGGATGGAGCACACTGGCTGAGGAAAATGGGCTTATAGGACATCTGCAGGTACCAATACCGCCAAGTGCAGAATTATGCATTTTGCTCACATGCCCTTAAGATATATGCCCGTCTCAACTATTTTTTGAGAACGAGAGAGATTCAGGCTTTGTTTGGGACAATAGAGATTGAGAAAAGATACCTATCAGATGATGCAGCATTGTCTCTTACCCTTTATCTGCCTTTGGCGGTGAGTCTGCCACCTATGGAGACTACGTGAGAGCTTACTCCAGAGGCCTGACATGGTGCGATGGGTTACCCAGCTGATAGCTAACCTTCTGGCTGTTAATGATTCTGCTGAGACCCCATTGCCACTCTATGGGATACTCTTAAAGTCATTATATGGGGGAGAATTGATTACAATATCTGGGGCAGACAACAAACTGCGCCGCAAGAAGACAAAGGGCTTACAAAGGGAAGTCCAAGAACTGGGATCTATCCACAAATGTATCGGAGCCTCCAGGGTCTGGTGGCAGCTAGAGGTGGCATGTGCACAGTTAGCAGTCCTGGACGTAGATAGGGCCAAACTGTAACACTCCAGCAATGTGGGAGGGGGGTTAAGTGTGGACAATTGTTGGCAAACAGACTCTTGGCTCAACAACAGGCTACTGGGGTAGATACCCTCCTAGCTTCCGACGGTACTGATATCACGAGGGACAGCACCATTGCGGCAGCCTTCCGAGACTATTACAAGATGCTCGACTCAGTCCAGGATCTTACCCCGGATGGCCCTGACATCTATCTCCAGGGGGTGTGTACCCTTTGCTTGATGGCTGACCAAGTGGATGAGTTGGATCGACCAATTCTGGTGGAGGAGTTAATCGCTGCCATTACTAAATAGAAACCCCTCAAATCTCCGTGCCCAAACTGCTTCACAGCCCTTTTTCATAAAACCTTCTGCCCTGCTCTCGCCCCCGTCCTAACCAGGATATTTAACTCCATTACTGGCCGAGGGACTGTGCTGCCTTCAATGCTGGAAGCCTCTATTGCTGTTTTTCCCAAGTCTGGGAAATACAAGAAGCAATGTGGCTCATAACACCCGATATCCCTTCTTAATGTGGAAATTATTCACCAGCATCCTAGTGGTGTCGCTGGGTCCGTATAGGCCAGGCCTGGCAGACCATGACCAGGCTAGGTTTGTCCATGACCACCAATGTAGTGACAATACTAAGTGGATCCTCCAACTAATAGATAAAGCCAAACACTCCCGGGGAGTGATAATGCTCCTGGCCATTGACGTTAAAAAGGCTTTTGACCAGGTGCATTGGCCCTACTTGGAGGTCACGCTCACTTTGGCTTCGGGGCAAGATTCTGCTCTGTGTCCTTAGTAACAATGGAGAACCATTGGCGATGGTGCAAGTTAATGGTCAGAACTGAGCCCCCTTTCCTATTTGCAGGGGAACTCATCAGGGGTGTATGCTGTTGTTTGCTCTATATATGGAGCCTGTGGATCAGTGGGTGCGTGAAAATCCAGATATTGCCAGGGTATGTTTCGGCAGAGAGGAGCACACTGTTATCCTCTATGCCGATGATGTGATAATGGTGGTTGATGATCCTAGCCTTTTTGGAAGAGATTCAGGACTTTGGGAAGGCTGCAGGATTTTGTATTAATCTCCAGAAATCGCATGCCCTAAACGTCTTGGTCCCTCCGGCTACGGTAACGTTACTGTCTGGCCAATACCAGTTATAATGGTAGACTACCTCTCTCCCGTATCTAGGGGTCCAATTGGCCCCGAAGGTAAAAGCTACTCTGTTTATTAATTATCAAACTTTACGTCGGCAGATGCCGAGGGATTTGGCCCAAAGTAAGCACTACCAACTGTCCTGGCTCAGCCATGTGGCAGCATTAAAGATGACTGCCCTCCAGAGGATCCTGTCCTCATCTTAGTCCCTGCTGATAGCACACCCTTTAGGGATGCTTCGCTCTTTGTAGGGGAGATGTGCCGCTTTGTCTAGGCAGAGTGGGAGGCCTTGCATGAGCGAGGAACAGAGCTACCATTCCACATGAGAGGGGGGTCTGGGGATCCCCAAACTCCTACATTGCTGTCAGGTGGTACAACTTTGATATTTAGTAGAATGGAGCAGAAAGGAGTCAGAGAAGCATTGGCTTCTTATGGACAGGGTGATACCCCAAGACCATATGTGGAAGATCCTGTTTTTCAAATGTACCACCTGCTCACTCCCCCAACCGTTCGCCCAAGGGCACAGCGCCGACTTACCCCTTTGAAAAATGGCTTGTGGCTAAGAGCTCTGCCGCCTTACAACAGAAATCCACACCATTCTTCAACGAGTCACGCCGGCTGTTAAAACTTCATTATTCACGAAAGAACAAGACCACCCCATATGTCCAGGTGAACAGGGGAATCCAGACTACCTTAGCACATGTTCACATGTGAACATGTGCTAAGCTAGTGTTCAAACTTCAGGAGATGGAGCTTGAGCTGGGACGGAAGCTGACACAGGAAGAATGTGAGGAGATCTATCTCAGTGTTCGACATACAGCTCACAACACTGCCAGCACTGAGACCGCTATTTAAATAGCCACAGACTAGTACCTTACCTCAGTGCAGCTGCATAGGGGTATCTCGGCGCATATTCGGAACAGCTGGACGGGGTGCGAGTCTCCTGGGATGTTGCTTCATCTGTTGTGGGCCTGCCCCAAGCTTACACAATACTGGTACACAATATTACCTGACCTACAAACCTATTGTGACACACAGCTACCCCGATTCCCTGCATATGATATATTGGGGCCGCCCGAATGTCCTTAATTTCCCGCTCAAATCCCAAGAGGGCAACACAATGGTCTAACAGTAGGAGCAGCCCTACAAAACATTCTCTCACACTGGGGCACCGAAAAGCTTCCATCCCATCTTGGATGGCTCCACAGGCTATAACACATCCTGGGAATGGAGAGATTAACTCTCAGGCTGACCAACCAGGGAGGATCCTACAGAGAGCTTTGACGCCCATACATCGCTCTTCTGTCTGCGGAGTTTAGGGAACTGACCTGCCCCAGATAACTGTGCCTATTGTGCTTGGCAGAGCCAAACGCCTTGCCGCGAGACGGGGAGGGAGCCTGGGATGGGTCTGTGGGTGGCGAGTTGCGCTACGCTATTACAGTGAATCTGGAGTGAGTAGGGTGGGGATGGGGCCTGGAGGTTTGTTGGTTTTCGCTCAAATTGATTTGCTTTATTATTGAAGTGAACTTTTGGTTACTGTTTCTTGTTTGTATTCTTGAAATGCAATAAAACAGAACACTTCTGTCTTGCCTACAACAGAACTCAATACTAAAGAGCTCATGAATTTCACCATCTGTCTTTTGCTACTGCATATCTTCTATCAACACTGCTTGTTGCAATTTCTGCTTCAGACTTACACACCGGGTCCAAATACTATGAACACCTGCCGTGTACTATGATAATACGCCCTGGATAGCTAGGAATAGCATTGTAAATGTACACTAATCAACAGTAAGTCTTATAAGGTGCCACTGTTGCTTGCCTCTCCTCTGGACATTCACCTGCACAGCCACCTATCCTTATTATCTTTGTAGACGGGAAAGGATATCAAGTTAGAGAAAGAGATGACTTTGACTTTTTTTGCACAGACTCTTTAACCCCTATTTAGAGCTGCAGAGTAATTGGATAAATGTATGACAAATGGACTACTGCACATTTATCTCGGTCTGCTGCCTTAGATTAATAAGGTACTACTGCATCTCTGAAATGAGGTAATAAGGCTAACAAAATTGTACTACTCCTCACAGAACTGCTAAAACCACCATTAAAAACTGCTGAATGTTATTCCCTACATGAAGGACAAAATCCTTTACTCGGGTGTAATACCACATGGTGGTGTGCCCGGGCAAACGTATCCTGCAATTTATCGAAGGCTTTTATCCTGACATCCTATTTAGGAACGCTTTCAGTGCTCATAAAACACATTGTTTGAAATAAAGCAAAAGGTGATATTTATTTTGGGAAAATGTTGAAGTAAATTATTACATTCAATGAGATATATGGTAATAAGAATCTGTACCAGATATGTTTGGTATATTTGTATCTGTTTTAGCAATGCATGTAAGTTTTTTGTAAAATCTTTTTACCTAAACCTTTATGGTTGACACTTTGCAATATTTTTTTGTGTGCCATGGTGATCAATGACAATCAGAAAAGTGTAAAAGTCAGTTTTGCATGACAGAGGTGGACCCCACCAGTAGATTCCACACATTGATCACCTTTGTTGTATCCGAAGATGAGTCATCTTGTACTACAAAAGCTGGAATATTGAATGTGCACATGGACTTTCTTTTTTATCATTAGAGTTGGATCCCATTTCCTCAGGTTCAATCTAATATATGCCGGGAGTTTAAGGGCCCGATTACGATGCGGGCTGAAACCGCTCTGACCCATTTGTCGTAGCCCTTCAGACTGCATCGTAATCAGCTGGTCGGATTCCTTTCCGACCAACCCATTTTGATGGGGTCGGTTGGAAGGGAATCCGAATCGGATTTCTGAATGTCCTCCGAACAGCTTGGAGAGCCTTTCTGCCATTCAGAAAGCCTTCAGTAATCCCTCGTTCTGGCCGAGGGATTACGATGGCAGATTCCCACAGCCTTTCTGTGCCGGCCTATCTGACACAGAAAGGCTTTGGGAATATGTCTTTGTGGGCCTCCAGAAGGGCCCCCATGAGTGCAAGACAACCAAATGGTGCCCACCTGCGATTCCTGCACCTGGTGGCAGGCACCTAGAGGCACCTGCCACGGGTGCATGTATGAACTGATCCTCTGCTCTTTACAATGAGAGCATGCATTCCATTCAGAATGCATGCTCCCATTGTAAAGTATAGGATTGTAACCAAACAAGGTTTGGTCATAGCCTACTTGCTGGGCTGGAACCGACAACAAGAAGTCGGTCGGTTCCAGTTCCCAAAGGATGTTGGACGAACTCCGGTCCGTCCAACATCGTGATTGGGCCCTTAGTTGTAATAGCTTAAGTCTTGTAGTGTTTGATGATAATGATGATTTTTATTATTAGTATTATTAGTAATAATATTCTTATTATATTTAAGATGAGATCAGGTCTACAGGAGTCCAATGAGAATGCTGTTTTAGATGTCCAACTTGCTTGCAGTTTTTTTTTTTACATAGCGCAAACCCTACCCAAAGGGATTAGAGTGCTTGTCAACGGGGTGTTGATCAAGGATTTGGTCATCCGTAAATAGAAGTGTGTGTGGATTTTCCTGATGCTCAGTAGAGGGAACCTTACTGCTGTGGCAGCAGATATGACACTTGATATGCATGTTGTGTTTTAATTGCACACAATGTGTTCTAGCAACATGGGATGGTGTGATCTAGTGACTCTGCAGTCGGTTTTCAAATCTGGGGACCTGGTTCTAATCCTGCATCTGATAATTACGTGATTCTGTGAATGTAATTTATGCCATGTAGCATAAAATTGTACATTTATGAGATACAAATGTTAGTATGCGTAATGTCCTTACCATTTTCCAACACCCCTTTCTTGAAAAATCTCTTTGATCCGAATGCCCTCAGGCAATGACAATTCCAAAAAGCAGCAACGTGGTGAAAAGGGAAATTAGGAGAAGTTATACCCTCACTATATCAAATGGATGACCAACAGCTGCCTAAAACTCAATGCAGCGAAAACAGAAGTTCTCATCCTTGGAACCACCCCATCAGCATGGGAAAACACCTGGTGGCCCACTGCCCTCGGAAGCCCACCTACCCCCTCAGACCATGCCAAGAACCTTGACTTATCACTCACCAGGTCAACGCCGTCATCTCCAGCTGCTTCAACACCCTCCGCATTCTCCGAAAGACCTTCAAAGGATCCCCCCGAAATGAGGAAAACAGTCACCCACACACTCATCACCAGCATACTCGACTATGGCAACGCACTCTACACCGGCATCAACAAGTCCCTATTCCGCAAACGGCAAACGGTACAGAACACCACGGCCAGACTCGTCCTCGACATCCCCCGGCACGAACACTTCAGCCAAGACCTGCGGCGGCTCCACTGGCTTCACGTGGAGAAGAGAGTCACCTTCAAAATCCTCACCCACGCCTACAAGTGCCTGCACAACAATGGACCCAAATACCTCAACAACAGAATAAGCTTCCACATACCCAAAAGAAACCTGCGATCATCCAACCTCGCACTGGCCGAAACACTGCGGATCCACAGAGCCAGATCAGGCAGGAGATCGTTCTCTCACATCGCAGCCAAGACCTGGAACGATCTACAGGCAAACATCAGACACGCCCCCCCCTGAACACCTTCAGGAAGACCCTCAAGACCTGGCTCTTCGGTTGAACGGAGCAGCATATTCCCCTCCCCCCCAAATGCCTTGAGGCTCTCACGGGTGAGTAGCACGCTTACAATTCCCCTAATTGATTGATTGATTGATTGATTAATCAAATATGTTATATCACATGGCAATAATATCACATCAAGCACATTGGTAAGTAGATGCAGAAGTAAGAACAGCCATTATATACTTACCTTGATGATGTACTGGTAAGCGTGGTAGTGGGTGCAATATTATTCTAGGGTGATATTATTGACCTTGATGTACATTACAACCAAAGAGAATGCCTAGATGTGGCCCGGGAGATGTCTACAGAGAGAGGTGTGTAGGTAAGGAGTGTGAGGAGCATAAGTGATTAGAAAATTTCCAATGACATCCAAAGCCTCCCACTTATATGTCAGAGGGGCCCAAAGTACCTAACATTGTGAGGCTTTTGACCATGCTGAATGCAATGGAGTGTACCTAGAGGATGAGGGCAGAGTACATGTGACTATGGCATATTCGGGTAAGACAGTTGGAGACAAGCAAGAACAAACACTAGAGACTGGTTTGTAGGCGGGAGTAGGTTAACAGAGTGGGGTATCTAGTAAGCCAGGAAAGGATTTATGGAGAACAATTGCATTTGATCCACAAGTTGGTGGATGTATGAAATCAGCGTTCTCGCCTATTCGTATGAAATCCACATGTATTCAAAAGGAACAGTTTGCACAGGTTCATGTGGGAGAAATAGCTTATGTACAACCTCAATATGCCAGGAAATACCTTCTACTGTATTTTCAGAAAACAGTTTTGTCGATTGCAAAAAACATGTAAATGTAGGTAATCCTCATCTATCCATTATTTTGGAACAGGGCTGAGTCGCTTTGCTTTTATTAATATTTTGTGAAGTTTCTTCCCTTTAACCCTAATTCTTCCCTTTAAATCCATGGGAAATAGCACGGCAGGTGAGCTGCCCTGCCCTCATCCGAATATTTTAAGAGGGAGAAATCGCTACAGCATATGTTTGTTAGTTTTCGTGCATCTCTAGAAAACGTGCTTGAAACCAAGGTGTGTGGCAGCATTTTTCCAGTGTTTAGTCTCCTGTGGTTTCTGACACTGAGCGAAACACACATTTTGCCACTAATGATATTAACCGGTAGAGCTGGGGGCAAACTGTGCCCCTTGATCTAAAAAGATGGAATTTAAGACTTTGCTTCTTCAGTCTCCTTCAAGGGCAGAGATGAAACAAAACACCCACAAAGCAAGGCCACAGAAACGCAACTATGAAAAGCCTGCAAGCTCCAAACAGACACCTTACAAATGTCTCTTGTGAGCAAATTACCGCTCTGCCAGCACGAGATTAGCTGGTTTGGGGCGCTTTTTCCACATTAAGTGTTGGAAAGGCAAAACCAGGATACATAACTTGGAAATTATAAAAGGAAGTAAATCCATCAAGGGAAATGCTTTTGGGAATATAATTAAGCAGGGCGCTGGAGCAGCACAAAGGAACCCTGATGGGGAAAGGCCCTGCCGTTGAGTGACAATGTCCAGGCTAGAGAGAAAGGCAGCCCGGCCCCGGTGGAGAGAAAAACAGAGTTAGGGGACCGGAGACACCAGCAAATGGGATTTGTACGAGAATCTGAGCAGGAAACATAATCAAGGAATATTTCTTCCTGTTCTGTTTTTGTGGGGTGGAGTGGATGCTTCTTACCTTCTCCGGCTTCTCAAAAAGAAAACAACCTCGGAATTACAACCTGGAACCCGAAAACGGTGCAGGCGGAATAGGCAATTCTTTTATATCCATTAAAATTTCTAATCTTCTCAATTAAAACCTGGCATTAACAAAAAGCATTGTTGGCTGAAGAGCGTCTTAACCCATTGAGAGGGAATGGGTTGTTCTTTAACGGAGCCATCCGGTAAATGATGCCACAAAGAGCGCTCAAAAGTCAATGTAAAGTCTTCAAAGAAGGGAACATTCTAGAATGTGTTTTGTTGGCCATTGATAGAAATGCAGGTAAAGAGAACTGTTTGATTGGATGACCCCCTTAAGGAATTCCTATTGGTAGAAAAATTAGGGGGTGCCTGCCTCGAAGCGATGAAATGCAAACAATATGGTAGAAATTGAAAGAGTTATCAATACATTCCTGTAAAACCCTTTAATGCGTCTTTAAAGTCGTGATTCTACATTCAAGCTTCACAACAATAATCTTTCTTTTTTGTGGGTTCTATATCGCATGGAGGTTAATGTTCTCGTTGAAGAGATATGAGGGGAACTGCAAGTAAACTTTCAAATCCCAACAGGACAATACGAACTTTCATTTTACAGAGGTCGATAAAAAATTCAACTTATTGTGTTGTTATAGCAACAATGTTACATTGTACCCCGTGAGAATGCAAGGCTCCGGTTGAAACTGCTAGTATGAAAAGAGCAATTAATACCATCAAGATTGATATGATATGGGCAAGAGAGCCCTGCAAGTAAAGCGTTCACTCTTGACGTCCTTGTGGTTCCTAAATATACATGCCAGAAGTTCTAATCCCTGCAAGGTTAACCTTTCATGCTTCTGAGGTCTGGGTACCATTAAAATTGTTAATATTAACACATCATGGTTACAATCTTTAACAGTGCCAAAATCAGCATTGTGAAGCACCAAGCAAAACAAATGTGGTTCATAATCAGCTTACTATATTGTAAAGACCTTCCCGAAGAGTCAACATTTTACTTTTCACGGTTACGTTTTTCTTATTGGTGGGGGGGGGAGGGGGGGGGGGGGGGGTGTTGGGGGGGGGGAGGGGGGGTCTATTAAAGAATGAATGGCGTAGCCACAGTGTATAATCACAGTCATTCTATGCATTGCAATTTCACAGAAGCATTGAGGCTGTAAAGGCACTTCCTCTCTGTGATGGCGTTCACCTTCACACACATTTTACTTGGTTCAGAAATTTAGGCACTCGACCTCGAAGGCACTTCATTGACTTCAGAACACCGGTAAAGTAAGAGAAAGGTAACATTACTTACATCACGACATCGACATCCTCTTTATCGACTTTTTGAAATCATACATTTTTTAGGGGGAAATATTCATTTTATTATTTCATTTTACCTCTAAATGTGTATGCTTGAATTTAGCAGTAACATCTCGACGGTGCTTAATCCTAGCTAGTTGTTGAAGGTGGGGCCCACTGGCATTCATTTTTTGGGGATAGGGACTCACTTTTCATCATAAAAGATTGACCGGGAAAAAGAGAGAGATAAAGGCAGAAAAGAGGGAAAGAAGGGGGAAGAGAAAGACTGGAAAAAGATGCTAAAAAAGAAAACAGGAATGGAAAAGAAACTGCAAGAGTGAGAAAATGGTGCAGTTTTTTTTTAGCTGTGGATGAAAGGGGCATGAGGTGGGTGCAAGAATAGAAAGCCTTGGTACGGGGCGTGTCTAACATTCCGTAGCACCGGATGTGGGCTTCTGTGCAAAAGTTAGGGCCCGCACTTTTTCGTTTATTACAAATTGAGCACTGCTGCTCAATCAAAAACATCTTCCAAAGCAAATTGAAAGTACAGACATCTACGAAGGAAATAGAATCAATAGGCGTCCGTAGATAACTGTTGTCTTATGGATTAGTTGTGGTGCCAGTGTATGATTCTCAAATGGCATCACTGATGACATCCATGATGACATCATTCAGTGACTGAGTGTTTTAAAATAGTTTATGAGTGTTAAATATATATTGTATACAAAAAGAGGGAGAGGAGATCTATATGGATCTAGAGGGCAAAATTTCCACCCAGGACAAGTGGAAGGTCCAAGCCGCAGTGTTGGCCCTCAGATTTGTGATATCAAAGAGAGGACTGAGCTGTTCCTGGGATGTAGGTGCAGGTCACTGGGGTGTGGATATGTAAAGGTGGTTAAATGGTAACCAACCAGTGGGTATCCATTTTGTTGGATATATTGGCCTCACACACCCTTGCAGGTGTCATGCTTCATCATGGGCAATGCTCCTCGTTGGGTGGGCGGTGCAATACCCAACAGGCTACACCTCAAAGAGGGGCTCTTTGGCGGAGATCTTTTTATCCAACTGCCCGTGGGTGAAGTGTGGGTGAGGGGCCAGAGTAGTGGTAGACGGTATGTGAAATATAAAATAACGCAGGGGTACCAGAAGGAGCTTTATTCGGGTGGTCCCGTACGCTAACTAAAAACAATAGTTAGTCTAGGAGGTCTGGAAAGTAATGTTTTCCGCACTCAAGACTATACTACAAAGTGAAGGAAGTGGTTGACATGTTTCTCGCTGAGTGTATATTCACCCGCGATTCATCAGGACCTATAAAAGTGCTTGCTGTCTACAGTATTGCTGATCTATCTAAGTATCAGTGCTTACAAAAACAATTTGGAAATGAAGAACCTGCTTTTACATTGTTCCTTGCCTGGTTTTGGAAACAAAAGGAGAAGGCAGGGGATTACATATATCAAGCAAGTACCGTACAGTGATCCACATTCGTTCTGACCTGGTGCACTCTGTGGCATGCTAGTGTTGGTGACTACTAGCACGTGGTGAAAGGTAAAATCACACTAGTGAAGCATCTCCAGGTGGAGCAGTAGTGAGTGACATGCTCAAATGGATAATTTAGATGGAGACATTTCTAGTGACATTAAAAACCAAGAAGAGCAGCAGTATTTAACAGCAAATGGAGCAGTAGTGTTGTACTAAATGGGTCATAATGGACCCACTCACCTAGAGGTCAATTTTTAAATGTAACAGCAGTGCCTGGCGGGATGGGCATCAGTGAGTCAAGCCTCTGTAGCTAAGGCTAAATTAGAAAGGGAACAAGGGAGGAATGGAGACAGCATACAGATTCAACTAAAACCAGAGTGTTCCTTACTTGATGAAGTATCTATTCTCTATGTACCTGGCCATAAAAGTATATACGGCCAATGCTGTCACTCAGGGTCTGGTGGGAAAGCTAGTTTCCTTTTGAGTATTGTGTATCATCTGTCTAGTAAGGGTCTAGTTCTCATATATCGACCCAATCACCATATAGTAAGTTTAAACATATAATGCAAAGCAGTTAAAAAGGCTGCTCAGTGTTCAATAGCTTTGCTTTACACTATTTTCTTTGAAGTGGTTCACAGTATCGGGTAAAACAGAGGCTCGGGTTGGAACACAACCGGTGTTAATAATTTGACATTGCTGCCTGTGCCTGCTTGCAAAATCGCGCCTGATTGTGCCGATCTCACTGGTGTTGTTGTGACCTCCATTACCTGTACCTGTACCCCAAGCTCGTCCCGGCCGCCTTTTGGCTTGCAGCCATTTTGTTGTTGTTGTTGTGACCCCCAGCCCGGCTCTCCGCCCCGCTCCCCGCCTCCCAGCTGATCCTCCCTCGCCCCTCCCCCTCCCACTATCCACATATGACTGCTGCATTTTCGCGCAGCGTTCACGCGCAGTGGTCGCGCCCCATGCGCGCCGAAGGTGCGCTAAAGGTAAGCCCGTCTACGCCCGTCCGCGCCTGGACCGCGCCCAGTGTCAGACCCCCTGGCCCCCGCATTTTTCAATCCGCCCGCATTACTTATGACGCCACAACCCTCTCCGCCCTTAACCCTGGCCGACTCCTAAACTGCTATCAAGCCGCCCCAGGACACACCCATGGTCCCTTCACCTGCCTCTCCTGCAAGTTCGACTGCATCAGGACCCACACCAAATCCACAAACTCCAAACAGAAATCCAATACTAACCACCTAAAGTGCATCCTGATCAACACCCGCTCAGTCCACAGACACTCCATCGAACTCTGGAACCTACTCGACACTACATCGCCGGACGGCGCCTTCCTCACAGAAACGTGGATGAACGCCTCATCAGCGCCCGACATCGCCATAGCCATCCCAGAAGCCTACAAGATCATCCGAAAGGATCGCACCAACCAAACAGGAGGAGGCATCGCCATCGTCCATAAGAACACCATCCGCATCACGACCAGTTCCGACGACAACCTCACTTCTGCCGAACCCCTCACTTCCAGATTCACACCGACCACAAAACCACACTCAGAGGCACCCTCATCTACAGACCCCCTGGCCCCCGCACGCAATTCAGCGAAGACATCGCTGACTTCATCAGCCCACATGCCCTCTCCTCCGAAAATTACATTCTTCTGGGAGACCTCAACTTCCACCTGGAAAACAAAAACGACAACAACACCACCACCCTTCTGGATAACAAGGCCAATCTAGGACTCACACAACTGGTAGACACCCCCACCCACTCTGCCGGACATACGCTTGACCCTTTCTTCACCTCCAGCAAGCACATCTCCTTCGATCACACCACAGCTCTCCATTGGACGGACCACAGCTGCGTTCACTTCAATTACAAAAAGCCCACGACACACAATCCCCCCAACCCATTCCCCGAAGAAATTGGAACAAAATCACCACCGACCAGCTCTTCACATCGCTTCACCAAAACCCCCCTGCCAATTCATCGGACCCTAACCAAGCAGCCACCAACTTCACACAGTGGATCACCCACAGCGCTGACGAACTAGCACCCCTGAAAAACCATCTAATTAAGCAAGGCAGCAAAAAAGCCCCCTGGTTCAACGATGACCTTAAAAAATCCAAGAAGTTCTGTCGTTCTCTCGAGAAAACCTGGAGAAAAAACCCAACCAATGACAACCTAGCCACCTTCAAGATCGCCACCCGCAAACACCATCAACTGATCCGATCCACCAAGAAATCTGCTTTCAAGGATCGACTTGACAACAATGCCCAAAACAGTAAGGAACTATTCAACATCGTCAAAGAATTCACCAACCCCACCGCCGGCACAAACGACATTTCTCCCTCCCAAGACCTCTGCGACTCTCTATCCTCATTCTTCCACAATAAATTCGCCGGAATACATAACAGCTTCGACAACCAGTCCGATGACATGCCCACCCCACCCATTTCCGAACCAACACCGCCCTCTAACATCCTTTACGCCTGGAACACAATCACCACCAAAGATACCATCCGCCTGATGAACTCCATCCACTCAGGAACGCCTACCGACCCATGCCCCCACCACATTTTCAACAAAGCAGACTCCATCATCGCACCCCATCTCCGCGACGTCTGCAACAGTTCTTTCAACTCCGCTACCTTCCCGGAAATCTGGAAACATGCCGAACTCAGCGCCCTCTTGAAGAAACTCACAGCAGACCCCACTGAACTTAAGAACTACCGCCCCATCTCGCTCCTCCCATTCCCTGCCAAAGTCATTGAGAAAGCTGTCAATAATCAGCTCGCCGCCTTCCTCGAATCCAACAAATCCCTCGACCCTTCACAATCCGGCTTCCGAGCCAAACACAGCACCGAAACCGCCCTCATCGCAGCAACAGACGACATCCGAATACTACTGGACAACGGAGAAATAGTTGCCCTCATCTTACTTGACCTCTCCGCAGCCTTCGACACAGTCTGTCTTAACACCCTAATACAACGCCTCAGCAACATCGGAATACAAGGACTTGCTTTGGACTGGATCATCTCATTCCTCGCCGGAAGAACCCAGAGAGTTCGCTTTCCTCCCTTCAAATAAGAAGCCAAAGAAGTCATCTATGGCGTACCACAAGGATCATCACTCAGTCCAACCCTCTTCAACGTCTACATGAGTCCCCTTGCAGCCATCGCGCGCCAACACAACCTCAACATCATCTCCTACACAGACGACACCCAGCTAATCCTCTCCCTCACCAAAGACCTGAACACTGCCAAAACCAACCTTCACGATGGAATGAAAGACGTAGCCGAGTGGATGAAGAACAGCCGTTTAAAACTGAACTCGGACAAAACGGAAGTCCTCATCTTAGGGTCATCCCCCTCGGCCTGGGATGACTCCTGGTGGCCACCAGCCCTGGGAACCGCCCCCATTCCAACGTATCACGCACGTAACCTGGGCTTCATCCTGGACTCCTCCCTCTCGATGACCAGACAAGCCAATGCCGTCACATCATCCTGCTTCAACATCCTACGCATGCTCAAAAAAGTCTTCCGCCTGATCCCCACTGAAACAAGAAAGACGGTCACTCACGCACTGGTCACCAGCTGACTGCATTACGGAAACACCCTTTACACCGGAACCACAGCCAAACTACAGAAAAAACTCCAACGCATCCAAAACGCATCAGCAAGACTCGTATTGGACATCCCTCGGCAAGCTCACATTTCCGGCCACCTAAAAGATCTCCACTGGCTCCCCGTCAACAAGAGAATAACGTTCCGTCTCCTCACCCACGCACACAAAGCCCTCTATAACCTAGGACCCGAATGCCTCAACACAAGACTGTTCTTCTACACCCCCACCCGCCAACTTCGTTCATCCAACCAAGCCCTCGCCGTCATTCCTCGCATCCACAGATCCACCATGGGGGGAAGATCCTTCTCCTACCTAGCGGCC
The DNA here is from genome assembly GCF_964263255.1 of Lissotriton vulgaris. Lineage (NCBI taxonomy): Eukaryota > Metazoa > Chordata > Amphibia > Caudata > Salamandridae > Lissotriton > Lissotriton vulgaris. The sequence goes on from NC_141699.1 coordinate 291,343,306, forward strand.
AAGACCTGGAATTCTCTCCCCACCCACCTCCGCCTAACTCAGAACCACCTCTCCTTCAGAAAGCAATTAAAAACTTGGATATTCGATAAGTAATAACTCCCGCCTCCTCAAGCGCCTTGAGACCCTCTGGGTGAGTAGTGCGCTATATACATTTTTTAACTTGAACTTGTGACTGGGTATGTGAGTTTCTGAATGGGTGAGTGATCGGTGGTCTGAGTACCTGTATGGGTATCTGAGTGTCTGTGTGAGTGTGTGACTGCCTGTATGGATGAGTGAGTGGGTGAGTCAGTGGCTGTATGCGTTAGTGAGTGAATGGTGACAGGCTGCCCTGCCTTAATGTATTGCGGTAAGCTGTTGCGAGCTGGCAGGCTAGCTGTTTAGCTGTAGCATGACTGAGCCTACCTGTTGGCATTTGCTTGTTTCCTTTGAGATTTCTCTGCAGCCTTCTAAGGATCTTGCTGCTTGAAGACCAGGCTGCTGGAAAGAAGGCTGGTGGAAATGGTCCGAGCTGTCTGAGCTGATGTCCTTAAACTCCCTGAAAACCCTAAAATCTGGCCAGGTCCAAACGATCCAAACCAGCCCGGTCTCTCTTCATCTCAGCCTCCCGTTCTGTTCCACAGGGTTCATGAGGAGGGGGGGGACGAGGGGTCCAATGAGGTGCAAAAAAAGGGGCAGTGTATGGTCCTGGGGATCATTGGGATTCCTTGGAGTCTCTGGCTGGGCGCTATCACCAAGCGGGGCAAGGAGGAGGAGACCACAAAATGAGTGGGTCGGGCAGCAAGCTGGGAGTGGTCGCACCGACCCACAAGTCGCCCCTGCCTAATGCTGGCTGACTTCTCGAGTTCATGCGAAGCCGCATCTCTAGCCTTCAGTGCAGCTGCTAGCCCCTGCTACTGTTCAACCTCCCCCGGCCAACTGCTGAACTGCCAAACGCGTCTCCAGCCCTCAAGGGTGGAAGGGATCCCAGGTGCAGGCAGCAGGTTTACTGAGCATGGCACCAGCAGAACCCATGGCTTTCATTCTCGCGCTCTCTCACGCTCTCTGTCCCAGCTCCTCCTCCTCCTCCTACGTTTGTCCACAACTCAGAGTGGCTGAATGAGCCAAAACACTGTTAGTGAGGGCTTGTGTGCGGGGCTGTACGTGTGAGCAAGTATGTGTTTGGCTGTATTGGTGAGTGAGTGGATGTGTCAGTGGTATATGGGTAAGTAACTAGGTATGTGAAAGACAGCATATTTGAGGGATGGGGTATATGAGTGACTGTATGGGTGAGTGAGTTGATGTGAGAGTGGCTGTATGAGTGACCTATGCAGTTCTCCTGTTTCCTCCAGTAAGTCCCACACAGCATAATTGCTCAGAGGTCTTGGGGGGCCATGCCCCATTTTTCCACCACTCTGCAAACATGCCTCCTGGCGCACTATTGGTTGGAATTGAAGACCACTTTACTACTGAGGGTCCTTGGGGGCCACCTACCCCTCCCGTTACCTAAAGTAAGTCCCACACAGCTGGATTGCTAAGAGGTTGTCGGAGGCCACGCCCCTTTCTCCGTCACTCTGTAAATGCACCTCCGGGCACACTACTGGGTGGTAGAAGAAGCCCACTTTAGCCCTGAGGCACTCAGGTGTAAAGTGGAATTCATTCTCCAACCAACAGGGTGCCTGGAGCCATGATTACAGAGTGGTGCAGAAAGGGGCAGGGCCTCTGGCATGTGCCCCCCTTCCCTGGACTGATTTTTACCCCGGGGACCCCATCCCCGGGGCCAGGTGCTTTTAGTTTGGGGAGGCAGCCACATACTCCACCTCCTTGGGCAAATTACTATCCCAGGGCCCTCATTCCCCCAAAACCTGGCTTTTTCTTTTTTTTAAATATTTGTTCTAATAAAGTAAGGGAGCCACTGGGCCTGACCTTTTTATTTATTTATTTTTTTAAACATGAGAGGAGGGCTGGGTGCCACACTCCCGGGCTGGAGACCCCATACCCTGGAGCCTGGCCACAGTACCTGGTGCCCTTGCCCCACTCAGTTCACCCAGTTTCGCACATTGGGGACTAAGAGGAGCCTAAAGGCCCTGTGATCCCTGCCAGCTGCCCTGCATCCTGCGGGAGCTGGTATTGCTTTTGGAAAGAGGGAGATGCGGAACATGCAGCTCCCTCTGTCCAAAACCAATTCTGCTCTACTTCTAGTAAGCAGAAGCAGAACAGATTTTGCTGTAGCTTGGGGGGATCAGTAAAGTAGCTGCCATGCCATAGCAATGGCCAACTGCAATGTCCTGGGGGTGGGGACCCAGGGACATTGTAGGAGCTGGCCCTGGGGGGGGGACCAGGGGGGGGTAGACATTTCCCAGGGCCATTATTGGCTCAGGATGAGGAGCCGTGCAGCTCCCCTCCTTTTTTGTCATTTGCCCCAGGGAGGTGGTGGTCCCCGGGGCTGTGGGATGGCCGCATGGCCCCTACATTGAAATTTGCAAATACCACGGGGAGGTGGTGGTCCAAGGAGCAGTGGGCGGCTGCAGTGGCTGCAGGAGGGTCCACGTGGCCCCATCAATATATTCAGCTTAAGCCCCGGGGAGGTGGCGGGCAGCCCCCTGGGGCTAGGAGGGTCCAAGAGGACCCCATGTAAAAACAAATAAGCCCCAGGAAGGTAGTGGTCCCCCATATTCATTGTTAAAAAAGCCCTGGGGAGTTGGTGCTCCCCTGGGCACTATTCAGCTCTAGGAGGGGGGACCCCTGCCATTTTAAAAAAGTGCCCCATGGACCTGGTCCAACCAGGGGTCGATATTGAACAAAGTGTGGGAGCTCGCTCTTCGTTAAAAAAAAAAAAACAATTTACAACAAATTTGAGAATTCGTCGTGATCTTGTGTTCTTTTTAAAGTTTTTTTTGTTCATGATGCGGTCCCAGAAGGACCCAAACACCATGTCTTAGGGTTCAGGGTATTCTAACCCTGCCCCCTTTTCTATATTTCCACTTTTCGGGGGGTGACTCGGTGAAGCCGAGTCCCAAGATGGCTGCCAACACTTCCCTGGTTGAAGTGTTGGCAGCCAATTAGAGCTGTGCAGTTCCCTACAGGAGCTCATCTTTTTTCATGAAGGCTTCACAGCCAGAGATATCACTAACTTTTTCTTCTTAAATTTCTAAAAAACTGCTGAACATATTTGCACCAAATAACAAAAAGCACAATCTGTGTAACATCTACCTTTTTGCCAAATTTGGTGTCATTCCATCCAGCGGTCCAGGCTGTAGGTTTGACTATGCGTCCTATGGGAAATTAAAATAGGAAAACACCCTTTTTTTTAACCCCCATTTTGCTTGGCCCCCACTTAACGGATCACCCCAAAACTTCCCATGCACAACAGGACTTACTATGTCTCTTTTTTGGGGAAAATGTCGTGAAGACTCACCAACGAGTGCAAAAGATATAGCCAAGTCAAAAAAAGTTTTTCCTCTGGAAACTAGGTCCTAACTATAATTATAACTACCTATTGGTGACTGCCAGTAGGATATACATGTATATATATATATATTTCTCCACATGTTGCCCTGAAAGGAAGACGCACTCTTAGGCAGATGGTTCCACTGAATCTTTTATTTAAAACCAGAAAAATCAATCCAATTGTTCACTCCGCCTGACGGATTTCAGAGCCTCCTGCTCCTTATTCATAGGCTGTGCTGGAGTTACACAGAGGCACTGTCTCCCTCATTTTTCAAATGCATGCTGATCTGCCCTCTAGTGGGCTTCACAGGTGTGTCCAATTACAAATGCATTTGGGGGATGAAGTCCCCTTGGTTCTTGAGCATCCTTGGGGGCCACTAGCCCTCCTGTTACCTCCAGTAAGGCCCACACAGCTGGTTTGCCGAGAGGTGTCCAGAGGCCAAGCCCCCTCTCTCCACCACTCTGCAAACACGCCTTCTGTTGAACTGCTGTTTGGGGGATGAAGTCCACTTTAGTCCTGAGGCCTTCAGGATGCAAGGGGACGTCATCCCCGAAACAGCAGCGCACCAGGAGGAGCGTTTGCAGAGTGGTGAATAGAGAGGGATGGGCCTCCCATGAGTTGTCAGCTTTTCTTTATGTTCTAGGAATTGGGGCTGCGTGGCTCCGCTTCCCTAGACCATTGTGGGTCCCGGGGACCCCATCCCACGGGGCCAGGCCTTTCTAAAAAAATTAATAAAAAGGGAAGGGGGCCAAGCGGCACCCCCCAGGCCTATTTTGGGCCCTGGGACCCCATCTCCGGTTTTAGGCCTTCACCATTTTTGTTTATAATGGGGAGGGGGGCCAGCGCGGCCCACCTCCCTGGATCAATATTGCTCTGGGGACCCCATCCCCTGGGGCAAGGCCTTTTGGTGGGGGCCGCAGTGGGAGCCTCAAGACTCCCCGGTCCCTGCTGGTTCTGTGCCTCCTGCAGTAGCCGGCATTGCTTTTGGACAGAGGGAGCTGCTAATATGCAGCTCCCATTGTCCAACAGCAATTCTGCTCCACTTCATAAAAGTGAGAGGTTTTTTCATGCTCTCGCTTCCATGAAGCGGACCTGAGTTTGCTATGGCTTGGCGGGAGCGGTGCTGCCACCAAGCAAAGCAAACTGCAATGTCCTAGGGGTGGGCTTCCGGGCATTGCAGGAGCTGGCCCATGGAGGAGGCGGTACCCATGTCCATTATTGGCTCCAGGAGACGGGCCGCGTAGCCCTCCTCCATTATAGGATACAGCCCCAGGGAGGTGGTGGTTCCCGGGGCCGCAGGGGGACTGCATGACGCCACACTCAATGTAAAAAAAAGCCCCAGAGAGGTCCGGCCACCCCTGCCTTTTTTCAAATTAAAGCCCTTGGGAGGAGGTGGTCCATGTGCTTCGCACACTGATTTATAGTCAAGCTCAGGGAGGTGGGGGTCCCCAGGCCTGGGGAGTCTGAGAGCCCCCCACTTAAAAAAGAAAAGTACCCCTGGGAGGTGGTGGTCCTCGGGGCATATTAAGCCCCAGGAGGAGGGCCCATGTGCAGCCCCTCCTTTTCTGCATAATGCCTCTAGGACCTGGCCCACCTGGGGGCCAATAATGAACAAAGTGTGGGAACCCAAGCTTCATAAAAAAAAAATGTGACTGGATCTGGCCAACATTTTTTTTATTAATTGCTTTTTTTTGGCCCTTTGGGGTACCAGTGGGACCCCCCTAAAAAGGCCTAGGGGATCATGGTGTTTCTACCCTGCCTCCTTTCTTAAAAAAAAAAAAAACATTTGTGTGACTCAACAGAGTTCCAAGATGGCTGCCAACACTTGCTGGTGGAAGTGTTGGCAGCCAAACAAATTTCAGTAAGGTTTCAGTAGGATTTTGGGCTCCCGGATATTTGTAAAAAGCTCAGTTTCTGGACCAACAACTAGTTTTCTGCCACATTTAGTGAAATTCCATTCAGCAGATTGGGCTGTTGTCGTGTTAAAAAATGAAAAATCCTCATAGACGTAACATTGGGGAAACGCATTTTGGGACCCCTCTTTTTCTCACCCCCTCATGACAGATCACCTTGAAACTTTAACACAGCGGCTGATCCAAAAAGGGGCGTTTATAAACATTTTGTGAAGATTTGATTGAGTGGTTCTGTAAGTGGGTATCTGGGTGTCTGAGTGGAACTGTGAGTGGATGTGTGTCTGAGAGGGTCTGTGAGTCAGTGCGTGACTCTCTGAGTAGACCTGCGAGTGGCTGATTCTGCAAGTGGGTGCATGAGTGTCTGACTATGTCTGTGAGCGGTTGTACATGCCTGAGTTAATCTCTGAGTAGATACATGAGTAAATGGGTCTGTGAGTGGCTGTGAGAGTATCTGAGTTGATGTGTGAGTGAGCATGAGTGCCTGAGTGGGCTCTGCTTGTTTTCTGTAGGCCTGAGTGGAGCTCATGAAGTTTCACTCTGCAGAATTCCATGGAGTTATAGAAAAACTCTGCCAAATTCTGCAAACTTTCGTGAGCAGGCAGAGTATTGCTTGGCCAACCCTAATGAAGTCCCCTTGGCTGTTTAAGCTCCATGGGAGCTAAGAACCCCTATTGTTGCCACTAGTAAGTCCCCCACAGTGGGATTGCTGAGACCTCATTGGAGGCCCCACCCTTTTCTCAACCACTTTGCAAGCACGCCTCCTGCACACTTCTGCATTGGGGGTGAAGTCCCCCTGGCTGCTGAGGGTCATTGGGTGCCAAGAAACCCTATTGTTGCCACCAGTTAGTCCCACACAGCGGGATTGATGAGACCTTGTAGAAGGCCCTCCGCCTTTCTCAACCTCTGTGCAATCACACCTCCTGGTGCACTACTGTTTAAGGGGTGAAGTCACCTTGGCTGCTGAGGGTCGCAGGGGGTCAAGAACTCCTATTGTTGCCACAGATAAATACCCCACAGCAGGATTGCTGAGACCTTGTTAGAGGCCTTGCACCTTTCTCAACCAAGCTGCAAATGCGCCTCCAGGCGCAATCCTGGGTGGGGGATGAAGCCCCCTTGGCTATTGATGGTCGTTGGAGGCCAAGAACCCCTATTGTTGCTACTAGTAAGTCCCCCACAGTGGGATTGCTGAGAGCTCATCAGAGGCCCCATCCCCTTTCTCAATCCATTATGTAAACTTGCCTCTTGCCACACTTGGTTGGGGGACTGAATATCCCATGGCTGCTAAGGATCGTTGGGGCCCAATAATCCTTATTGTTGCTACAAGTAAGTCCCCCACAGCAGGATTGCTGAGACCATGTCAAATGCCCTGCCCCTTTATCAACCACTCTGAAAATGGACCTCCTGGTGCACTACTGGTTCGGGAAAGAACTCCCCTTGGCTGCTGAGGGTTGTTGGGAGGCCAAGAATCCCTATTGTTGCCATTAGTAAGTGCCTCACAGCAGGATTGCGGAGACCTTATCAGATGCCCCTCCCCCTTTCTCAACTACTCTGCAACGGGCCTCCTGGCACACTGTTGTTTGGGGGATGAAGTCCCATTTGCTGCTGAGGCCCCCATCAATGTTTCAATAGCCCAGGGGAGGTGGTGCCCCTGGGGGCTTATAGAGCCCATTGAGGGGGGACCCCGTGCCCCCCTAATTTTTATAAATAAAACCTCAGGGAGGTGGTAGACCCTGGGGCTCTATGAGCTTCAGGAGAGGGGCTTGTGTGCCCTCCGTCTATTAAACAATGCCCGCAGGACCTGACCCACCTGGGGGCCCTTTGCAAAACAAGCATGGGAGCTTTTTGCCACAAATTTAGTGGATTTTCAGAATCTAAAAATAAAAATACTTTTTTGCCCTGCAGGTGTTCCTCTGGAACCCCATAAGCAAAGTAAGGGGATTATGGTATTCAACCCCTGCCCCTTTTTCCTTTTTTTAGTGGTTTTCCTTTGGGCCTCAGCTGAAACCAAGTCCCAAGATGGTTGCCAACACTTCCTGGTTGAAGTGTTAGCAGCCAATCAGAGTTCTGCATTTCCCTGTATGAGCTTGTAATTATTCACGACAGTGCGGCAACAGATTTCACTATCTTGATTCTCTTACATTTCTCAACAAATACTGAATGGGATTACACCAAATAACTGAATGCATAATCTGTGTGACCAATCTACCTTTCTGCCAAATTTAGTGTAATTGCATCCAGTGTTTAGGGCTGCAGGCTCGACTAAAGGTCCTAAGGGAATTAACATGGGAAAACGCAGCTTTGTTTACTGCCCTTTATCTAAAAAAAAAAAACAATTACAATTTTACTGAAAAATGCAGAGGTTAAAGTGAAGCTATAGTTAGTTGAAAATGTCAGTTAAAAAATAATTTAAAGCTTTAAAAAACATACAGAATTTAGTAGTTGCAGTTTACTGAGCTAACAATACCTTGTACTTCACCATGCACTGCTTATGATCTCACATATTACTTTACTCATGACATGTTCAAGGACATAATTGATGACATCTCAAATGACATAACTGATGTCATCATTGGTGGCATCACTGATGACCTAATCGACTAATCTTCGGTTCAATATAATCTACAAACATGCACAGCCTTTGAAATGTGTAAAATAAAAGGACAAAATGGTGCAGAAACATTTAAAACAAAAAAAATTACATACATATATGTGCATTTGTTTGATTTGTCTAGTAAGGGACGAAAACAAAGGGGGAGGTGGTCCCAGCATGCTTTTTTCCATGCAATTTCCACAGGGAAAAACAGATAATTATAGAGTAAAAACGGCTGAACCAAATTACATCCAGTTTGGGAGACAGCTAGATCTTTATTTAGAAAGAGTACTTTTTGATTCGGTGTAAATCTGTTCAGCCATTTTAGAGAATTTAAGGCTCAAATATTTATCGGTATCTGTTGCTGTGAGAGTGCTTTACATGATTCTGCACCATACAGTACTTATTTAAAAAGGTTGCACTGGTCTCTCGAGTAAATTGAACATCTGGATAGTGGCTCATGGCACGAGTGACAAAATAGGTGAGATTATAAGCAGTGTTTGGTGAGGACACAAGTTATAGTTAGCTCAGTAAACCTCAACAGGACTATGTCAGTGTTTGATTAGTTTAAAATTGTATTTTTAACTAATATATCCACCTAATTATAATCTCACTTTTACCTTTGATTTTCAGTGACTATATACACAATAATATGTTCCTTTCAGTGCTATTTTTAGTATAGATATCTTGTGGTAAGGCCTCCACACAGAACGTATAATACCAGCTTTGCTATGGCAGTGGACTGCCTCATTATTAGCAATGATATTTTCAAGCCTAATATAATGAGATATCACCTCCCTCAACCACATGATTGAATCTAATCAATAGACAAACAACTTTCTGGTTGAACATCCAATGGTTCCAGGTCTGAGGCCACAGAGCAGGCGACTAATTCATTTGAATCATCCTCTGGGAAACAGCTGTCATTAGAAATACTAAATGGATTGTTAATCAAACCTTTGGATAGACTGCTCTGGCAGATTCAGATTTAACTTATAGCATAAGCAGTAGAAAGTAATGTGAAGGGGGAGGAAGGCGTTGGAGAGGTCCTCGACAAATTGGTGCTGGAAGAAGCTCATTCTATTTGCAATGTGGCCAATGATGAATTAACAGTTACTAACCAGGATACAAAGATAAATGTACGTATACCAATTCAAACAAACACACTGACCACAAAGTAAAATATGAAAGTAAATTTTTACTCATAAACTTTCATCTCTTGAATTTGAAACACAAATTATTCCAATTGCTGTCCCTAAAACATACTTAAAACATACATGACACATAGATTTTGTAAGATTGCAATCCCTTCTGACACGAACCAACTATTCAAAATCTTTTAGGGCCCAAGATTAAATTGATGTACCTACAAGATTATTGTATATATAGTTGTCACTGCCAATAAGTATATAAATTAACAATTTTACTTGTTGTTTTAATTGTGTATTATTTCTTTGCACAAAATCTATGTGTCATGTATGTTTTAAGTATGTTTTAGGGACAGCAATTGGAATAATTTCTGTTTCAAATTCAAGAGATGAAAGTTTATGAGTAAAAATTTACTTTCATTTTTTACTTTGTGGTCAGTGTGTTTGTTTGTATTGGTATAAGTACATTTATCTTTGTATCCTGGTTAGAAACGAAGTATGCAAAAAATATCATTGAAATACTAAAACACTGTGTATTTCCGTCCGACAGAACCATTATTATTCTGTTTATTACCCACCCAGGTTCTGAGGGTTACAGGGTCACCCCATTACATGTAATCGAATTAACAGTTACAGCGCAGCAGAAATTGGACAGTCATGAAGTATGAGAAAAATATGTGATTGAAGGCCACTTCCCTACAAAAGTATGCTGATGAGGCCTGGGTGCCATGAGAATTACACATTTATACAATATCATTAAATGAGGTTCTAGATCCCAAACCTTGGAGCAATCCTATACTGGGAATGTTGCTAAAATATTCATAGTCTAGCCAACAAAAACCCATAGAGGACATTGAAGAGTTAGATAAGGATATTATCTTCCTGTTCAGAACAATAAGTTATTAGCAATCCAAGGAATTAATACATAACACTAGCCAATGAAACTAGATAAGCCATAGGAGGAAAGCAAATTGAAAAAGCTGAGAAAGTTCCTGAAGGACCAACAAGATAATGCTGCAGGAAGTGTCGAATCATTAAGGAATGAGGATCTGAAAGACAACAATATAGGGGTAACGTAGACTTTGACATCAGATTTCGAATCTGAATGTCAGTTCTGAGGTGGATCCCTTGAATGCGGTTGGAGGCAGAACCTTCTAGTGGTACAGTACGCCATGGCATTTTTCTGAGGAAAGATCAGAAGCCACAGCCGGAAAAATAAAGGCAGCCAATAGATGGTGGAGAATGTGGCACAACTAGCAAACAAAATGAGAAAACATAGGAAGAAATAAGAGAAATCAAGGCATAAAATGAAACTCTTGTGAGGAGAGTTTCACAGAATTGAATGGTAAATTGACTCAGGCAAAAGCCAATAATACAGTTAATAATCTATCTAGCCTTGCTTTGAGTAAAGCTGAAAGAGATGTATCAGAACTGTGACTTTCCTTTTGACAAAAAAAACTTTTGTTTTCTGTTAGGTATGTTTCATTTTTTGTGAAAATTAAAGCCAATGAAGGCGCATAGACTGACAGAAAAAGGAGTTAATGCAGATGGTATGTAGCTAAATAGTTCATTCAATGCATCAGCAATTCAGTGATATTGGGACACTTATCAAATTACAGAGCACAAGAGTCTATAATGATGAATGAGATGGAAGATCGAGTAGATTTTTTTAATACAAAAAATGCTGCTGATATGATTATCATGTTGAATGAAGTGGGTATATGGAGTAGTTTGAAACCAAAATAAGGAACTGTGCCTTAGTTATCAAATGATGGTATAGACGTGTTTCATATTGTTTTGATGGAGAAATTGAAGAAATTGATATGGGTGGAAAACAAATGGAGGCAATCTACTTCAACGCTTCAACATGGGCACAACAAAAAGCACTGTAATCAGTGAAGGCCTGGTTACGGCTTTGGTGGTGCGATGCTGGATTTGCCACATTGCCAAACCTGTGATTGGGCCGCCCCCCAGATTACAAGAATTTCTCGTATCTGGCAGTTTTTTTTTACGTTCCCATTGCGGTGATCTGAAAATGGGCACCGCAATGGGAAGGCCAAAGCCAAAAACAGTTCCTGCACTGTAAAGTCCATACCATGCAGGAACTGTAGTGCATGTACACCAGGGGGCACATGTTGTGCCCTCCTGCATGCACCCCAGGGTGCAGAGGCCCAAGGGGGCCCTGTAGGGTCCTGTAGACCTTCTTCTACACCTACCGAGTCTGCGAGAAATTTGAGTATCAGGTTTGATACTGACCTTTCTTTTACGACACACATCCGACAAGTCTCAGCCACATGTTTCTGGAAGTTAGGGTCCTTCAGGAAAGTTTACTATATCTGCCTGAGGAAAGCCGTAAGATTATCATAAATGCCCTGGTTACCTCCCTGCTGGACTATGCAAACAGTCTGTATATTGGGCTCCCAGCATATCTCGTTCTCAGATTACAGATTGTGCAGAATGCAGCAGCAAGGCTGATCTGCAAGGTGCCCTTTCAACATCGTATTTCCGCATACCTGATGTGGTTACATTGGCTTCCAATGAGCAAGAGGATTACATTCAAGGCCATGACACTGACTTTTAGAGAATAAGGGGAGTGAGCCCCTGCTATCTTCAGAGAGGCTTAGCCTTTACCACCAGAATCGCGTCTTGAGATCTAGAGACTCTTTTCTGCTTCGTGTGCCACGATATGCCAAAGAGCGTCAAGGTGTAAAGCCATTTTCGGTCAGGGCTTGCCCCTCCACATGCACCTGATCAAGTCAGAACTAGAGTTCAGGAAGACCTTAAAGACTCTGCTTTTCTCACAAATGTAGTACCTTCACGCTGATCTTCGCTGTCAGTCTGCACTAGCACCCGGGCACCTCCTTCGAGGTAGCTGTTACGCTCTACAAATGCATTTGGATTGATGGATTGATTTGATTCCTCTCTGCCACATTTTTCATGGTGGAAGAACCGCCATGAAAACCGTGGCGGAGAGGAAATGATTAATATGGTTGGTGGGACTGTGGCAGTCCCGCCAAGCATATTACGGCCTCCTGACTGCTGCAACACCGCAGAGCAATGGTGGCTCGACCACTCTAATTGTAATCGGGCGGTTGGAAGACCGCCACGCCTCCACGAGTCCAGCAGTCCATGACCACCAGACTCCTAATAGAGCACTAAATGAAGACAGTTAAGTGTGGGTGTCAACCAATGGCCGACACCCTCGCTACTTCCCCAGTGCGCCTGTCAGTCATTGGCCGACACTAGAGAGGTTTATAAAGGCCCCTCCAGTGATCTGCACCAGAGGGAGTCCTTTATATTATTTTTAGTTCAGGCTGCCCGGGAAAAGCTTCCTGAGCAGCCTGAGTTTTTTATTTTGCTGTAATGTCATTACATTAAAAGTGAAAGTAAAACAGGCGAATGGGCTTGTTTCACTTTCACTGAATCAGTGCTCGGGGGCATATCCCTGCCACGAGCACTGATTCTCTTGTGGGAGGTATCGTCAGAAAGGGTTGAATCTCCCCTTTCCAATGGTACCTCTGCCCAGTGGATCCCTGCTTGGGGATCGCCACAGAAGTGTGATCTCCAAGCAGGGATCCACCTATTAGCCACGATGGATGGAGGGTAGTGGCCCCTTAGGCAATGGCTTGTGCTCTCCATATCAGTTTAAATATTTCAGTCTTTCTGCCCCCCTGGAGTGAGGATGGGGTAATTACCCCCCAATCTGCTAACTCCCAGAGGGGCAGAAAGCCAACTAGACACCAGAGTCACTATAAAAATAAACATAGGGGTGGGAGCTGCCCACTATGAGCACAGGCATGCACCCACCCCTAGAAGAAATATGGTGACAGTCTTTCTGCCTTCCCTGAAGGGCAGGTGGCGGGCAGAAATCCCTGCTTCACACCAGGGGATATATTTTTATTTTTCTAAATGTAGGTGTGGGGGTTGCTCACCATGGGCTTGGCCAGGACCCCATCCCAATAGGTGGACAGACAGAGAGCACATTAGATTCCAGGGTCAATAAAAGATATATAGAGGCATGGGGCTGTCCACTATGGGCATGGCCAAATCCCCACCCCAAAAAAATATGGTGACAGTCTTTCCCCCCCCCCCCCTTCCCCCCCCCCCCCCCGGAGAGCAGATGGGGATGATTGCCCTCAACCTACCCTCCTCCTCTGGGGCAAAAGCCTGCTAGACACAAGGGAATGCATTTTTAATATAAGGGTGGGTGCTGCCCATGGTCATGGGTGTACCTCAACCCCAGCAATAGGACAGTCTTTCAGTCTTTGGGGTTATTACCCTCCATCTGCCCCCCCCCCCCCACTGGCTATAGTGTCTTTCTGCCCATCATGGGGTGCAGGTAGGAATTTTGTCCCAATTCGAGCGATTGCCTCAAATATGCCCCCGGGGGGACGGGGACGGAAGGAAAGTCATCTGACACCAGGGATATTGCCTTTGGGTAAAAAAAAAAGGGTGCGGGTGTTGCACTCTTGTACTGGCCACACCCCCACTCCAAAAAAGGAACAAACCAGTCTTATGACAAAATCCACAGCAACCCACTTTTCAAACAAAAAAAAAGGCCAGACTTGGGTGTAAAAATGTGATGTATCTATCTTGCATTCTGGGTGGTTTTCTGTGGCAGGCACTAGGCCTAACCACACACGTGAAGTACAATTTTTATTGGAAAACGTGGGAGCATAGAATAATAGAACATTTGTTATTACCAATTGGATTTTGCTACACTTGTGCCTTCCAAATGTAAGCCAGTGTGTAAGAAAGAAGACATTTTGAAAAATACCTTCTAAATCTTATTCTAGTATGGGTAAGCGCAAATCCAGAAATGTACAAATAACCAGTGCTTGTTAACTTCACATCTTGTGCCCATTTCAGAAATACATACATTTCCTTGATACTTATTTTTCACTTTACATATTTCACCATATGAGTTGATCTAAACTTGGTACATAATGAAAAAACATTGTACGGTGCAATTCTGTTGTTTCTAGGTACTTACCTTGGGTTCTTAGAGAACCTACGAACCGTATACTTCCTCTAAACCAGAAGGGTTTAGTGGATGTAATGGTATATTGCTTTTGTAACTCGGTCATTGTAACAAAAGGTTACAGATGAACATGTCAAAGAATTTCATTTTTTCCTACTCATTTTTTTATTTCTTTATTTCAATGGTTAGTTTCTTAAGGAAAAGCTTGAAGTATCTACACGTATTACCCCTTGCTGAATTCCATAGCTTTCGTGGATCACCCACGGGTTTCACATTAGTTTCCACCACAAACTGGAAGCAGGTTGAGAGCACAAAATAGGAAAAATGGGCCACCTGTTTGACTTTACTTTAATCCAGAGCACTTTTTAGGTTTCGCTGGGGGGCGGAGCCGTTAGGCTCCTCCTCCAGAGAAATCTATTGAGTACAGTAGTGACTCTGGAACACGCCCCCCCGTCTCATTGGCTAGCTCCATAAATGGAGCCTAGCCATTGGACGAGGGGCCTGTCCATCAATGCCGGACCAGACACGGGGGCGTTCCCGAGATTCTTTGGCTTTTGCCGACGTCACGTGACGCCGGGAACGCCCCCGAGTCTGTTCCGGCATCTCCCTTGCTGCTCGGGACGGGTCTCCTTATTATGCCCAGGTCTGCAGGTGAGTGACCTTCCCCCTCCCTCCCTTTCTCCCCCTCCCTCCCTCCCTTTCTCCCCCTCCCTCCCTCCCTTTCTCCCCCTCCCTCCCTCCCTTTCTGCTCGATCCCCGCCCGGGGGTTTCTTCAGCCGGCCGGCCAATCCTAGCGCGGCCGGCCGGAAGTGCCCGCCCCCCCGCCGCCCGGGGGAAGAAGGAAGACGGCGGCCCACAAGAAGTATGGCGGCCAGGCTCAGCCATCGGGACTCCATGGGAGGGGGAGAAGCCGCACCTCCTCCCGGGCTCCTCCAGCAGCATTGGCGGCGGCTCGGGGTGCGTGCTTGTTTAAGTTAATGACAAAGATCCGTTCGGCACGTACCCCACCTAACCCGGTGTTTTTATTCCGCCGGATGGAACGCTGCAAGGCTGTCTGAGAATGCTCCAGGGCGCAGCGCGCGCTATATATAAAAGAGACAAATACGCATCGCGTCAAGAGATAAAAAGATATCAGTTGGAGGGCTGCGAGTGTGTCTGAACCCTAGTGCGGCTGGGAATCGTAAGAATGCGCGCCCCCCAGACGGGAGCGGTGGTGGAGGGCTCTCTCCCTGCAGCTCGCTGAGCCGCCCGCCTGTTGCGCCCTCCCTGCCCGTCCTCCTCCCGCCCCAACCCCCATTTCCTCTCCCAGCCGCTTGAGCTGCAGCAAGTAATTGCCATTCAGGCAGGAAGAGCAGGCAGCATTCCTCCCACTCCGCTCGCTTTTCGTCATTTTCGGTGGACAAATAGTTTCAGGGCAGACCTTGAGTCGTTAAAAAAACACGACAGGATACCTAGCTGCTCTGCCAGGGACTTTTCTTTCTTCATGAACCCGCGCCTCCAGGGAACTTTGGGAGCCTCGCATTTCCGAGGTTTCATTTTCGCCAGCTCGCCGCTGCTTCCTTGTTCCTGAGCTCTGGGATCCTCGGCGGTGAGTTGAAACTTACATTACTTGTTAGTCCGGCTGTGCGCGAGCTGTTACAGGGTGGCACGCGCGTCAATGGGCTGCAGATGTAAAAGGGATGTTTTTGCAGCCACGTTTTAAGCACCAAAGAGTTCTGCAAAGCGTAATGTCTTGAAAATTTCTTACGGTGTTTATAGCTTGAGGTACTTTTAGGTTTGCTTTGTTGCTGTAACCGGTCTGTGGCTTTTAGCCCCAACTGCATTCATGCAGTCGAGCTGTAGGGGGCGCATTTTGGGGTACTTACTCATGGGATGGAAGCTTGTTGCTGTGTCTCTGTCGTGTTTCCGGGGGCAGTTCTGAAGGAGATGAACTGAACTGTCACATGAAGTAAACATTGAAACACATTAAACAGCGTATATGTAATGCCTGTGTAACATGGGAAGCGTGACGTGACGTCTTAGACTGCGCTTTCTCAGTAATTTATTTATTTATGCGTTTTTATATTTTTATATATTTTATATAGTAATGGCCCAAAGACTTGTAAAAACGGGTATTACTACCAAAATCAGCGGTGCTCCTTGTACTGAGCTCGGAAAGTCGAAGGAACGTGGCTGGAAACACCGAGGTTCCAGCTGGTGAACTGAGATTATCACCCAAAAATATACTCTAAGATGACAAATTCATTACCTGATAGAAATCAGTCGGTTGATTAATTAGGTGCCGCCAGATAATATTTTTAAATAAAGGACGTTACAAAGTTGTTTTTGGAATAATATTTAGATTAACTCTTTGCTTCATTCAGCGGATTGTCTATTAGGAGACTAAACATGTTCAGGAGAGCATCATATTAATGTCACGCAAGTTTCATCCACAGCGGTATCTCATGTCATTTATTGCCTTCATTCCTGGTGCCCCTGCAGAAGAACATTCTTCAAGCAGGGCAATGTTTACGGTTGTGTGTCTTCTTGATGCTTCCCAAACAAATACATTGGGGGAAACTCCAGGAGGTGGATTTGGTTTTATTGAGACTGACATATGATGTGGGTTAAAGACCACATAAACAATATTTGATTTTTTTATGTTTTATTTAATTAGAACACTTCTAGCCTGTTCCTGTCAGCTTAGCAGTACAATTCACAATACAAATCGTTAATAAAATCATTTGTGTTATGACCAGGCTGTACGACTCAAACTTGACAAGGCACCTAGTCTGGATTGGTTCACAGCTGCTGTTTATTTTTTTTAAAAAAAGAAAGAAATTGACATACAGCTGGCTGCTGTACTGACCAGGCTGTCCAACTCCTTTAGCACTCGGGGTTCCCTCATGGACACTAAGAAATTATTACAGTATTACCTAAACGGGAAAGATCCACATTATTGTACCTCATATCATCCCATATCTTTATTGAATGTAGATGCCAAAAGTTTTAGCGCTATCCGAACTACCTGACTGGGCCAGTATATGCCTGGACTGATAGATCTGGGCCAGGCCTGCTTCATACCAAGGCGCAACTGCAGTGATAATACCAAGCGCTTGATTTATCCCTATTGACATGACTACGCGTTTGTGGCCCTGCCCTACTCATAATAATCGGCACGGAGTGTTCGATCAGGTCCACTGGCCCCTTTTGCAATCATTTCTGGAAGTGATGGGTCTGGGAACCCTCCCTGATTTTGCATATTCATATGGTTTACTTATTTGGAACCTGTAGCATCCATGCAATTTAATGGGTTATTGTCCCATCCCGTACCTCTCTCTGAAGGGACATTGCAAAGTCGCCACTTCTATTTGCTCGTTATATGGAGTCCATTGCAGAGTGACTGCGGTGACATCCCCTTATAGAGGAAATTTATATGGGATGTCAAACACATAGGTGGTGCTGTATGCTGACAACCTGCTCCTAGCAATTAGTAAGCCCTGTCGGTAGTTTCCTCCGATCTTGGAGGAGCACGAGTGCTTTGGTAAAGCATCTGGATTCAAAGTGAACACATGCAAATCTCAGGCCCTTATCCTAAATATTTCCCTTGCGGTACAAATCCAATTGGCTACTCTTTTCCTATTCCCTTGGGCATTACAGGGATGCCCATAATTGGGAATTCAACTTTTCTCTACCCTGGGAAAAAATTACGTGATACATGATTGAGTCCCAGTTATTGACAGCTGGCTCCGTGTGTGTGTGTGTGGGGGGGGGGGCTCTTGCGTGTGTGTGGGGGCTCTTGCGTATGTGTGTGGGGGGCTCTTGCGTGTGTGTGTTTGTGTGGGGGGCTCTTGCGTGTGTGTGTTTGTGTGGGGGGCTCTTGCGTGTGTGTGTGGGGGGCTCTGGTGTGTGAGGGGGGCTCTTGTGTGGTGTGTGTGGGGGGCTCTTGTGTGTGTGTGTGTGGGGGGCTCTTGTGTGGGTGTGTGTGTGCAAATGCAATACGTCTTGCATTTGCGACAGAGTAAGCTATTGGCATTGTAAATGAGAATGCCATTTATTTATCTGTTTTCAAAACCAACACATAAATAAAAAGTTTGTCATTTACAATGCCAATAGCTCAAACTTTTCCGAAGGCGAAACCGTTGCATTGTAAATGCTTGTTTACAATTTTCTCAAAGAAATCATAATTTGGCTATAATTTTACCCATTTTCTCGGTCCCCTCCTGGGGAATCCACAAACCCCGGGTACCTTTAGAATCCCCTGGATGTTGGAGAAAAAAGGATACAAATTTGGCATACATTTAAGTTGCAAACAAATTATGAAGCCCTAAGTGCAAACTACTTCAAATAGTCAAAAAGGGCTCAGCACTGGGGGAGCAAATGTCCAACAGTTAAGGGGTTAAATTAGGATGCCATGTGGTGTAAACCAATTGTATATTAGCAAAAGGCATCTATGGTTTATCAATACCTGCAAGTAGAGTCTGAAAGTCATACCTATAGTATATTACAACACACTGAACTGATTTTGAAGATGACTATGTTGGGCTTAATGGAAAATATGTTTTTGTTTCATAAGGTGCTACATACAAACCGGTTAGTAACACAGCCATGGGCCCCTGCTTCTTTCCCTGCTATGAAAAGTGATTCATGGGCTGGTGAAAAATGCATGCAAAAGAAGCTTATACTATTTATTTATTATCTATACTACTATTATAAAGAGAGAACACAAACCTTTGAGCCAGGTAAACTACAAACGTAATGCACCAATCACTACACCCAATACACCATTTGAAAGGGGAGATGTGGCAGAAGGACATAGGCTATAGATATGTACACCATATACATTAAAAAAGCAAAAATGCCAAAAGTGGTAAAGTAGTCCCTTGGGGGCGTGGTCGTTGCCGTGGGCATCTCAAACAACAAATGTGGGCATTTACAGGGCCGTGCCAAGTGCAAATAACAAACATAGGCCAAGCGACTTCACAACACACTTACATATGCACACATAGAGCGGAAATGCGCTTTCACTGAATTTAGAATGCATAATATGCAGACATAGAGCGGAAATGCGCTTTCAATGAATTTCTAACAAACATTTGCAAATCCCAACACATACAGCGGAAATGCGCTCTCAATGAATTTTAAATTCACACATGCAGCGCGGTAACACCAATATACGAAAACAGCAGAGGTGCGCGCTATAAGAAATATACACACATTCATTGCAGTTACCCAGACAACATTGACGCCTTCGCATTAAAAACCGGGCAGGCCTTCCATCGACGAGGAGTGTCAAATGACGCCACACAGGGGGCAGGATTAATCGCATACTACACCAATCACAACACACTAAAGAAAACACACACGTGACTTTGGCTTACCAAAAAAAAAGTCTTTAACCATTGGTCATTGACCAACGACGTCACAGGGGGGTAAACACGAACAAAAAAAGCCGACATTTCTTAACGGAGAAACGCAATCGACTGCGCATTCACGAGACTTTCCTCACATCTTGCGGACAAGATAAAACGCTTACAATAAGACATACGAATAATGAAAATAACACAACTGCCCATAATCACTCGAGCACTGCCAGGACTTCACCACACAATTGAAAAAATAAAAGGGAAAGTTCTTTGAAGGGATACAAAAATGAACACATGGAAGGAGCCTTCGAAAGAAAATAAAACATTAAACAGGTGACACAACTCTTCTGCGGGGCGGGCGGGGGCCCTGAAGCAGCCTTTTGCTCTCGGACAACGTCAGGACGGGCTGCTAGTGTTTTATAAAGTGTGAACATGACCATCATGGAATCAGAGCGCTATACAACAAGCGAGCAGAAGAGTGTTGCAGTTCATTGAAACACCTGTCACATGTGATATTCTGTACAAAATTCTTGTGGCAACTATAAAACAATAGGATGCAAATATAAAATAAGGAACACTGTATGCAGAGTTCATAGCACGAAGTACAGAACAATAGGATGTGGTATAAAATAGGGTGAATAACAGTTTTAAAATCATTCCCTTAAGGCACATGTTTCCTTCTAGAAAAGCCTGAGTGAGGTACTTGCTCTCACTGAGGGTAGTAGGGAGTTCCATATTTTTGGAGCGGGTCCAGAGAAAGTGTGCCCTTGTGTTTTCATTTTTTTAATCTGGGTGGTTCCAGTATTAGGATTTAGCACTTTTTGAATCCCTTTCACCTCTTGAAAGCTTGATTCTATTCACCAAGGTTTGAGGAGCAGAGTTATGAAGAGTTTTGTGTGTTGTGCAAACCACTTTCAGTTGGATCCTAGCTTCAACTGGGAGCCAGTTGAGGGTTGTGTGTGATGGTGAGATATGGTCATACTGATGTGTTCCTGTTAACAATCTTGCTGCTGCATTTATTATTGCTTTCATTAGAGCTAGGCTGGCTTTCAGTAGACTTATGAGTGTTACGGTCCCATAATCCAGTCTTGAGAGCACTAGCGATTGAACTGCTGTTTTGAGGTCACCTAGCGGTATGAAGGTTTTTAGTTTTCTTAGAAGGTGCAAATGTAAGTTAGCGATTTTTGTTGCAGCATGTATGTGGACCTGCATGTTTCATTTGGAGTCTAGTGCGATGCATGGTGATTTGATAGAGTTGCAGATGGTTGGGGTGCAGATTAGCGATTTGAGATTAAGAGACCAAAGTTGAGATTGAGGGGATCCAAGGGAAGGGGAGAAGAGAATTAATTCGTTTTTTGTTGGGTTGAGTTTTAGATGGTGGCGTGCTAGCCAATCATCTGTTTTTTTCCATGGTGTCATCCAGTATCTGTATATTGTCATGAGACGAGATTTTGATGTGTATCTGAGTATCATCAGCATACAGTTGGTATGAGTTTTCTGATTGTTTAAAGACTTCAGTAAGTGGTTCCATGTTTAAATTGAAGAGTGTTGGTGAGATTGTAGATCCTTGCAGAATGCCACATCAGTGTCTGATACAGCAGATAGAGTGGTGCTGAGTTTAACTATCTGTTGACGGTTCTGCAAGAAGGAGGTGGGCCAGTTAAGCACAGCTCCTGACAATCCTATTCTGAATTTAAAAATGTCTCTGAGGCATTTGTTGAATGCCGCTTATAAATCTAAAAGTATTAGAGGAGACAGGATTCATTTTGGTCTAGAGATGTTTGTAAATCACCTAGGATGTTGAGATAAGTGACCTCTATATTGTGTCCAGGCCTGAAACCTGATTGGTGTTTGTCCAGGAGATCAAAGTTTATGATGTGTTTCGCATACCTGATCGTGGGTGCACTTTTCTACCAGTTAAGCAAGGAAAATAAGACTGCATACTGGTCGGAAGTTATTTAAGTCATTCAGGTCAGTGTCCAGTGTTTTTAGCAGAGGGGTTACTTGGCCCATCTTCAGGAATTCTGGAAGGGATCCTAGTTGAAAAGAAGCATTTACAATGTTTCTCCATAAGGGAGTGACTGATTGGCATATCTCTTTCAGTATGTGGGAGGAAACGGGATCGTTAAAATCTGTGGTAGGATTGATTGACAGCATTGTTTTTTGGATTTCCTCCTCAGATCTGAAGCTGTTAGAAAAGGCTCTGTTTTTACCTGGGACAGTTGGCGAGTTTTGGACAGAATTCTTGCTGTGTGGTGTGAGAGTGAGGTTGATGGATCCTCTAGGATGGGTACTAGCTTAGCTGTTGCTCGAGATTCTTATGGATGTGATTTTTTCTTTAAAGAAAGTGAAGAAGGCATTGCAGATGTCCATTGAGCTGTTAGCAGTTGTGGGTTCTTCAAATTTTTCTGATTGCTGTTTCATAATGTCAATGGGTTTTTTGGGCCTGTTCTTCACTCTGTCTAGTTGAGATCTGATCGCTGATGTTTTGTCATTCAATATAGCTTTTTTGTATACAGTTCTGTGCTTTTTCAACTGTTTGAGATCTGTGTTGTTTGGGTCATTCCCCTAGAGTCTTTCCAATTGTCTTAATTTTCTTCTTTCATTGTTTATCTTTTGGTTGAGCCATTGTACTCCAGGTTTTTTCTTTTTGCCTTTGCAGATGTGACAGAGCAGACTTCTGGACTATATTGGTCATACTGTTGTTGTAGAGGTGCATCAGTTCATGAACCGATGTTTGGTCAGTCCTAGGTTCCTAAAAGGTTTGGGATAGTTCTACCTGTTATGTTCTGTTTGTGCGGCTGTAGTCCCTCATCCACGTTTTCTCCTTTCTCGTTTGACCCTTGAATTTAGTTTCTTATGTGTATATTTGGAAATAAAAATTGCATTTGGAGTGATGTCTAGCACATTTACTGATGCCAGTTTGGCAATAATGAGGTCAAGTGTGGCACCTTTTTTGTGAGTTGGTCCATTGCATGCTTGAATCATGTTGACATCCCGGAGCAAGTTACTGAGTGCAGACGCTGTGGGGTCTTTGTCGTTGTTTCCAATGCAGGTTGAAATCTCCTAATAGTATTGTATTCAAGTCTGATGTAGTGTTGATTGTGATCATTTCCATGAGTTGCTCCAGGAAGGCTATGTTGATCCCCGGTATGGTATGACAGTAGTGTTATTGCCAGTAGTTTCTTTTCAAGCTTGATTTGAGCTCCCCAAAAAGCTCAAACGATGATGTATCTCCTAGAGAGACTGAGTTGAGGGTTATGAAGTTTCTGTGGATTATGGCGAGACCTCCCCCCTGCTTCAGTACGTGGTCTAGATGTACGACAGAAAAATCTGGGGGAAAGAGAATGTCTAGAATTGGGGCTGCTGTTGGTTTGAGCCATGATTCCGTTAAGAATAGAAGGCCCGATGTAGGTAAATATGAAATACCGATTCCTAAATACCGAATTTTGCCGATTCGGTATTTAGGAATCTGTATTTCATATGTAGCTAAAAATTCTGTAAAAAATACCAAATCGGTAAAATTCGTTATTAACAAATCGGTAATACCGATTCCGTAATAAGGAATCACCTTCCCATTCATTCCTATAGGCCTTGAGGCCCATAGGAATGAATGGGAAGCCATTCACTATTATCGATTCGGTAAATACCGAATTGGTAATAGGGGGAGCATATTCAAGGGTGGCAGGGTGTCACATTGACACCCTGTTGCACCCCTGATTCGTGCATGTGTGCACATGTGGCACACATATAAGCATGGGCGGAAAATCCGTTACGCTCGCGGATTTTGCGGATTTTCGGTAAATTCGCAATCCGCGAGATCCGCAAATTTCCCGCAAAATCCGCAAATTCGCACGCAGCAGATTTTTTTTTCTTGGTGATACAATTTTGCTGCGTGCGGTGTAAGTTCGCAATTGCGAACTGGTACAAAACCCTCACGAACTGGCAGAAATCCTTGCGAACTGGCAGAAATGCTTGCGAACACAAAAAAAGCATTCAGCAGGTTCAAAAGTTCAAACTCATCATTAGTAACCATTCCCTGTAGTGCTTCCTGACAAGGGCCCCTCCAGAGTTCAGTTGCTAGTTGCAACAATTATATGACCCTGCTCTGACCCTCACAGCAGGCTCATAGAATAGCTACAAGTAGGCCACAAAGGTCCAGGAAAAAAAATTGCACTGCAACGGAAAGCAAATTACAGATAAGGAAGCAGGTGCCAGGCTGGAATTTTAAAACAGTGACACAATAATAAATCAACCCCAAATTAATTAGTGTCAGTTGAAGCAGGCAGGTGTGCTTGCTTTTCCCCCCCATAATCTACAGTGATGATGAACCAGAGGGTGGCATTGATGCACCAGAGGATGGCATGGGTGAAACAGAGGGTGGCAGGGGTGAAACAGAGGGTTCTGGGAACCTGTGATGATGAACCAGACGTAGAAACAACATAATTGTGACCGTTGCGAGCCGACATATAAGTTCGCAATTGCGAACTGGTACAAAACCCTCGCGAACTGGCAAAAATCCTTGCGAACTGGCAGAAATCCTTGCGAACACAAAAAAAGCATTCAGCAGGTTCAAAAGTTCAAACTCATCATTAGTAACCATTCCCTGCAGTGCTTCCTGACAAGGGCCCCTTCAGAGTTCAGTTGCTAGTTGCAACAATTATATGACCCTGCTCTGACCCTCACAGCAGGCTCATAGAATAGCTACAAGTAGGCCACAAAGGTCCTGGAAAAAAAATTGCACTGCAACAGAAAGCAAATTACAGATAAGGAAGCAGGTGCCAGACTGGAATTTTAAAACAGTGACACATTAATAAATCAACCCCAAATTAATTCATGTCAGTTGAAGCAGGCAGGTGTGCTTGCTTTCCCCCCCCCATAATCTACAGTGATGATGAACCAGAGGGTGGCATTGATGCACCAGAGGATGGCATGGTTGAAACAGAGGGTGGCAGGGGTGAAACAGAGGGTTCTGGGAACCTGTGATGATGAACCAGACGTAGAAACAACATAATCGTGACCGTTGCGAGCCGACATGTAAGTTCGCAATTGCGAACTGGTACAAAACCCTCGCGAACTGGCAGAAATCCTTGCGAACTGGCAGAAATCCTTGCGAACACAAAAAAAATCCGCAAATTCGCGAGAATTCGCAGATTTTGCGGATTGCGAGTTCGCGAACGCCAGATTCGCAAAATTCGCCCATGCTTACACACATACATGCATGCCCTAAGGGCATGTATGTCTGCCACATGGCACTGAGCAAAAAGCAAAAAATTGCTTTATTTAAGGTATTTAGTATTTACCACCAACTTGTAGTTGGTGGTAAATAACGAATCCTGATAGTAAAAATGCACTATCTTGAGTGCCACCTACATAGCTTTTAAGGATTCGGTAATTTACCGATTCCTTAAAATAAGGAATCAATAAATTACCGAATCCTTAAAACCTGCCTCCTACATTAGAAAAGGCTAAATCCTGGTCGGTAACGGGATAATTATTGATTTTCGGCCACTACCGACTGGTATTTAGCTACCTACCTATGGCCCAGAATGTCTAAATCACGTGCTAAGATCACATCTGCTATATCCGTTGAGTGTTTTATAGCTGATCTGAAATTGTGCAGCATGCATTTCATATTTGTGACTGTTTTGTTGGTTACAGTGGAGGACATTGTGTTTGTCGTGATCGAGATCAGGTTGATGTGATAGACTTACAGAGGATTGACTCTCTGGTTTATGTTGTTCGGTGACTTGGTGCTCGGTGTATTTGATGCTGTGTCCGGTAAGGCTTTCTGTACATCTTAATAGTATATTGCATTTATATCTTTTTCTAAGAGGTAATTGTTTGTTCTTCTTAGCCTATGAAGCTTATTGTCTCAGGAAGTTGAGATTCTGTTGTTATAGATAGGTTTTCTGCTGGCAGGGTAGTTTGTGCACTTGGTAGTGGGCATGTACATCTTCTCAAGGGTGAGTACTATGAGTGTGGTTACTTTCTTTTTTACCCAATCTATATCTCCCCTGAGTAAATGGAAGTTGTTGTTGGTTTGATTTATGGGTATTTTTGTGTTCATTGGGTTGAGATATTTTGTTCAATTAATGGGATAGGAACGAATGACACAGAGTGTTTTTTGTCACTATTCTGAAATTGACCAATTTTTATTTTACCAAAGTTTACTATAAATATAAGCAAAGGGAAACAGAAATATCTTGATATAAGTCTTTAGGTCCTCAATGGGCAAATATAAAACTTCCTGTTTAAAAAACATGTGGTTAGTAACAACCCATTGCAAGCATATATCAGTATTTCCTCAAAGGAAGCTCTTACAAGCTTGCAGGAACTGCAGCACACAAAATAGTTTCTTATGAGAGCACAGAAATGCTTGAGTGTTTTAGCTAATATGTGTATCCAACTAAGGGTCTAATACAGCCATGGAGAAAGTCAAAGTAAACACAAGTGGAGTTACTGTATGATGACGCAGTAGCCAGAACAAGAAAAGAACAGGGACTAAGCCACAATGCAATCATGTTCATTACCCGGTAAATTAGGCAAACAAAATTGAAACTGATTTATTAGAACAGTGACTTTCCTTTTTTTTGTTTTCAAAACATTTGTTTTTGTTAGTTATGTTTCATTTTGTGTTGAAATTAAAGCTTATGATGTCTCATAGACTGACAGGAAAAATAGTTAATGCAGGTGATATGTAGATAAATAGTCCATACTAAAAATCAACAACTTATTAGTATTGGGATACTTTTCTCATTACAGGGCATAAGAATGTATAATGATGGGAGAGAAGGGAGAAAGAGTCGTTTTTATTACAGAAAATGAGGCTGATATCATTAACATATTGAACGATGTTGGTATACAGAGTGATTTGAAACCCAAATAAAGAACTGTGACATGGTTATCGTAAGATTGTATAAATGGATGTCATATTGTCTTGAAAGAGAAATTGAGATAGATGAAAAACAAGAGGAGGCAATCCACATCAACTTGGGCAAAACAAAACGCACTGAAATCATTAAGTGAAGACACCTATAGAGTGAAAAAAGCCAGTGACAAGAGTGGCAATATGAGGTCTCATCCAGAGAACAATATGATGGCGAGGTACTTAGACAACAACTGAGTAGTTCTGAATGTTATATGGTAGTGTTCAATAAATGAAATGCCAATAAGACAACATATAATGATTGGTCACTATGCTGAAAGGATAACATTTAATTTTATAGGTACATGCACCTAAACCTATATTTAAAGTAATACAACCTTTGTATCCCTACAATCGTTCATTTGTCTAATGTACATAAGGTTTCACTATAACTGCTTGCGTTCCATTGTTTTATTAATTGGCAGCTTATTGGAAAATACCTCTGTCTATGGGGAGAATATTCTGTCTTTACTAGTGCTTGCATAACAAAGACAATGGGGATTTTATAGTCAAAATAGAAGGAATGAACTTAACACGTTCATATATTATGATGCCATGTGGCAGAAATCATTTGTTTATCAGCAAAAGGCACCAATATCTTATCAATACCTGCAAGTATATTTTGAGAGCCATGCCTATAGTATTTTGCAACACACTGAATTGATTTTTTAAGAGGACTATGATGAGCTTATTGGAAAATATGTTTTTATTTCATGAGGTGCCACAAACAAACTGACTAGTAGCACAACCCTTGGCAACTGCATCTTTCATTGCTACGAAAAGTTATGCATTGGCCGGTGGGAGATGCTTGCAAAGGAAGGTCATACTCAACACATTACATTTAGCTGTGCTGCACAGCTATTTTGTTCATTTAATAGAATGGGAACGAGATTGACACAAAAGGTTTTGTCACAATTCTGAAACTTGACCAATTATAATTTCAGGTTTACCATGGAAATGCCCAAAGAAAAATGGAAATATCTTCATCTAAGTATTTAGGTCATCAATGGCCAAATGCAAAACTTCCTGTTTAGAAAACGTGTGGTTAGTAACAACCCATTGCAAGACTATATTAGTATTTCCTCATAGGAAGCTCTTACAAGATTTTAGGAACTGCAGTCCACTGATTAGTTTCTTATGAGAGCACAGAAATGCTTGAGCGTTTTAGTTCATATGGTTATCCAAGTAGGGGTCTAATGACAGCCATGGAGAAAGACAAAGTAAACATGTGAGTGGAGTTACTGTATGATGACGCAGCAGCCAGAAAAAAGAAAAGAATAAGGACTAAGTCACAGTACAATCATGTTCATTACCCGGTAAGTTACGCAAAGAAACAACATTAAATAGTTACGAATTATGCATTTGAATTTTCAACACTCAGATCAAAGACCTGGATTATGCATGGGAGGAAAACCTAGCATCATCTCTCTGTGACAGATTTGTGAGAGGTTTTCTTTGGTGAAGGCTATAGATTATTGGCTGATGGACAAAAGGGATTTTCATGGTTGTCAAAATTACATAGCCTGCAAAACAGCAAGGACAAGTTTGAATACAAACTTCCATACAGATGTAAGAACAAACCTTTAATGAAACGTATTATGTGTAATTCAAGATATACTATTTATCTTTTTGGAATGTAAATGTAGTAGTATTTGTAAAGCACCCGAATCGACAACCGAATGGGTATCTCAGGCGCTTGTACGCATACCGCTGTGGAACCCTTCCTGGCTTTTCCCTGTGAAGTGCCCACTCCTGGGCACCCCAAGGTGAAGCCAGGCACCCTAGCTTTTTTAGGGCCGTTGTGGAGATTAAGCAAGCTATTGCCCAAAGTTGCAGACTGGGACCCATGATCAGAATAGGCTCTGAGGCGAGGATTATCAGGTCCACGGAAATTGAGCCCAAGACCCACCGAGGCGGGAATTGAACCCTGGTCCCGGGCTAGACCACTGCAACAGGGTCTGCGCTCTAACCATTGAGCCACACTTCTCCACAATGTCCGTGTGACAAAGGCTATGTACGGAGTACCATATTACATTTAATGAAATTGGCTTTGGAACATATAAGGGCTCTAAAATATAATGGCAGCACATACCTGGTTTTCAGGCATTATAAAGAATGTCAAGAAAGGTGAGATGAATTGTTAGTATTTTTTAGAATATAAAGGGCTCAGAAACACATGAGTGGATATAATAGATTGTTGTGACATAGATGCGTGTAGAGTTTAACTGTAACACACAAAAGGTTATGGGAAGAATGTTTGCAAATAGTCGTCACCACTTGCAATCACTCTGGCTAGAATTCCAATCCATTGATTTTCAGCCAAAGTACTACTCTAGACAGAAACCTGCCTATTCATATCAGTGCTGACTCTGATCCTCATGGAACAGTTATCCAGAACTACCAGGTGAGGCTCCCTCCAGAAGAAACACAGGCATCTCAAGACTGGTTGTATCTACTAAGGCTTTGTTAGTGTGGTATTACTTGGATATTGTAGTTGAGTGATCTATGGACCCACATCTGGTCACTTTGAGTTTTACATCAAAGCTGCAAAATATGATAGTGGGATGCCAGCACATAGTCCAAAACCATTGACAATCCCTCAGTGTAGCATTCAAACCCATTTCTTTTTACCCTCTGGGTTATTCTAAACCAAAGCCTGCCATATCCAAATCAGTACTGACCCTGCTCTTCATGGGAGCATTTTATCCTGAACTGCCAAGTGAGGTCCCCTCCAGAAAGGAAGACAAGTAACCCCAAACCAGTTGTAGTCTTATTAGGCCTCATCAGTGTAGTACAGCTTGGATCCTGTGACACTTCAAGGAAGGGACCCGTGTCTGGGTATCGGTTTGGAATGGACAGTTCCCATGGGCAGTGGAATCAGTTCAGATGCATGTGACTACTCCGGGGTATCTGCCGCAGTCACAGGTTCACTGAAGTGCTTCTGCAATTCTTTGATTTCAAGGAGAGCACTTACCACTGAAAATGCCTAGGCCTTAGTGAACCAGGTCTGTACAAATGTTCAGTAGCAAATCTCCTCAGGGTAACTTTTGAGTTAAACATTGTCATTCTTTCTCCAGAGTACACCGGGGAACCTTCATGAACTTCAGTTTTAAAGCCACTTATTGTATTTCTTGTTAAATATCTTTCCTTTTCATCATAAATAACCATATATAGCATTATTTTTGAGAAATTAGAGAAAGGCAGGCAGGAAAGACAGAAAAGCGTGGGGTGAAAAAAGAGGCGGGGACAGGCACTGAGAGAGATACATTCCTTATGAATTACATCTAGCATTCTGTGAAGATGTTTGAGCTCGCATGTAGGCCCGACAAGGCGTGTATAAACGGCAAACATTCAACCCATGCTAACCTTGTAACAGCTGTTGTGAATGTTTACTGTAGAAAATATATATATATATATGTTTTCTTTTCTGGACAACAGCAGAGCTATCCATGGTGCTGAATTCTCAGCATTTAACATTAGCCCATCATTTCTGATGGGAAGAATTCTGCAAACTGTAGAGCAAAGACCTAGCCTAAAAGTCACATTTGCCCAAATGTCTTGAATGGTGTGGCATTGAGATGTGAGCCTGCTACTACTCCCAAATTTTACTGTCCTCTATTTTCTAAAATATAGTTTAATTATTTTTCGGTTTAAATCATTTTTATTGGTTTTAAAAGATAACAACAATGCAACCTGAACCGCCTATGTCCATTGGCCAGTGGGTATTTGTTTGGGTGCATAATCTGTAGACATGCGTAAAGAAAGAAACAAACGAGAATAAAAGAAAAAGAATGTAATTCCAACACCATTGCAGGTAAATTAAAACAGTAAATGGGGGGTGAGGAGGGGGGAGAGGGTGAGAGGGTGGGTACCTCTCTTCTGAAGTGCTGATAGCCTTAAGGGGTAGGCGCGGCCTAACTGGGCGTGGTAAGTTCAGCAGCTGTTAAACGAGCGTAGGACCCGCAGGTACTGGGAGCATGTCAACTCGTGGAACTCATCTGCAAATCACGCTATGCATGGCTGCCACATCTTGTCGAACCGTGGTAGTTGCTGCGTTGCCGCTGCTGTCAATTTCTCCATTCCCAGACTATCCCATTCTTTATGCAGCCAATCCTGATGCGAGGATATCCTGTCCATGCCCCACCTGGCTGCCCCCAATGTAAGAGTGAAAGCTTTGCCTCTGGGCATTCTCAGTGGGTATGTGAGTGGGTTGGGTAGATCCAGCAGTATGAACATGGGGAGTTTGGGTATATCTGTATTGAACAATGTGTCAATAGCGTCTAATACTTCTGACCAATATGAACCTATCTTTGGGCACTGCCACAAGAGATGGGTGAGCGTACCCAGTTTCCCGCACTTTCGCCAGCACATCCTATCCCCGGGGTCCCAGAGTAGCTACTCTTGCTGGTGTGAGGTACTAATAATGAGCCATTTTGAGGAGCATTTCCTTACTGGTAGTGTTGAGGGCGGATGTTCATGATCGTGAAGAATGTCACTCCACTCTTTGACAGTAAATGAATACTCACATTGTTTTCCCCATTGGGCCCTGGCTGGGGAAGGTAAAGGGTGTACAGGCCGCATCAGAAACGCATAGATATTGGACAGGAGTTACTTGTCTGTGCTCCATGTGATGAGCCACTTCTCGAAAGGCAGCAGTGTTCTGCTCGCATGGGGTAGGATCCACTGTCTGGTGACCCAGTGAGCTATGGCCAAACATTGCCATTTCACTGAGTTTGGCAGTGGGTAGAATGTCTGCAGTTTTTCCGAAATCCATGAGACCCTCTGCGTCAAATAAGTCCCCCACCTGCTTGCAGTTGGCTTCCTGCCATGCTCTCCATCGCCGGGGGGAAGTCCGGATTGCCTATCAGAGGGGTCTGCAGAGATGTCGGACTAGAGAGATTATGTCTACGTTGTACTGTATCCCAGACACCCAGTGTCGATTTTGTGACCAGTGAAATGTATATGCCCGGTGGTTTATGTGGTTTAGGCAACCACTGCACTTTCCAAATATGCATCCCAGCTATAGCTTGGCCTCTAAAGCACCAATGTTTTTCGGTTAGTGTTTGAGACCATTCTACCATGTAGCTCTGTTGGGCTTGCTGTTAATACTTGCAGATGTTTGGGACCCCCAGGCCAACCTCAGCCACTGTGAAAAAGGCTCTTGATCTAGACATTCTCACTCTTTTACCCTCCCACGTAAAATCCCAGATTAGAGTCTGCAGCTTTTCCAGTACTCGAGCCGGGGGCTGGAGCAGTAATGTTTGCAATTTAGGGAGTAGTGTCATTTTGACGGCTGCCAGTCACCCCGACCAGGAAAGGTTCTGTGGCTTCCATTTAGCGATGTCCGACCGCGTCATAGTGAGTAAGTTTTCACAGTTATAGTCCGCAGTGGCCTTGATTGTGGGGAATATCTGGAGGCCTAAGTATGAGACCACATAATCTGCCCACTGAAATGGGAACCGTTCACGTAGGCATGTTCGCTTAGGTTCCTATTGTGTCAGGTTCAGGACCAGGTATTTCTGTGGATTGATTTTGAAACCCGAAGCTTGTTGGAAGTCCGAGAGTACTGCCATAACTGTGATCTGCGAGTCAGACAGGTTTGGGAGAGTCAGAAGGATATTGTCTGCATGTACCATGATCGTATGTTCCCTCCCTCCCATCTGGATCCCGGTCACCCCTACGTCGCCCCGTATGCTTTCGGCCAGCGGCTCCATGTAGAGTGCAAAGAGGAGAGGGGACAGGGAGCAACCCTGCCTGGTTCCTTGCTCTATTGGGAAAGTTGGGAACTGTATGCCGGTTACACAAACGTTAGCCTGGGGAGCTACATAGCAAGTCTGTACCCACCCACGGAATCAGGGGCCAAGTCCCACCTGCTCAAGCACCCGGTACAGATATGGCCAGTTTACTCGATCAAACGCTTTCTCAGAGTCTATCGTGAGCACTAGGGCCGAGATCTAGGAGTGCTGGGTTTTGTCTAGAAGATGGCACAGCCTGTTTGCGGTATCGCTGCACCCCCACTGCGGGATAAACCCGTCTAGGTCCGGGTCGACTACTCCCTGCACGTATGGTACCAGTCTCTGCACCAACACGTTAGTGAAGATGTATGCATCCATGTTCAGCAAGGAGATTGAACGGTAAGACGTGCAGCTTTTGGGATCCTTACCAGGTTTGGAAATTACTGGGATAGCTGCGTTGCACATTGAATCTGGGAGCGTACCCTGCGTGTCAATGGAGTTGAATTGAAGTGTGAGTATTAGAGCCAGATGGGATGCAAAAGCTTTATAGAAATCCCTGCCATAGCTGTCAGGGCTGGCTGCCTTATGCGGTTGCAACCTGTGGATTGCAGTGAGGACCTCCTGTACCGTAATGTCCTTCTCTATGGTACTGGGCAGAGGTACCTCGACTTCAGGTGGATAGCCCCCAGACAGGTATGCCTCTACATCCATTTCTTGTAATGACTTGGCAGAGTAGAGTGCCCTATAAAATGCCCCAAAGGCATTTGCAATACCTTCGTTTGTGACAAAAGCAGAGCCATAAACTCCACGAACTTCGGGTATCTTCCGATATAATACCTGCGCCTAAGGTTATGCGCCTGAATGCGTTCCGCCTTGTTACCCCCAGCATAGTAGTTTTGGTGCAGTCGTAGTAGGGCGTATTCTGCCTGTCCCATATCTATGGCCTGTAACTGTTTATGTGCTACTGTCAATTGTCGACTCACGATCACAATACCCGAATGAGCATGTGCTGACTCCTA
This sequence comes from Lissotriton vulgaris, assembly GCF_964263255.1. Lineage (NCBI taxonomy): Eukaryota > Metazoa > Chordata > Amphibia > Caudata > Salamandridae > Lissotriton > Lissotriton vulgaris. The sequence continues at coordinate 291,376,392 of NC_141699.1, forward strand.
GGGGCATATTACCAACAACTAGCGATAATTTTTGTCTCTAACTTGTTTAGAGACAAAAATTATCGCCGCACATCGGCGATTTTTATCGCAGATAAACCTTGCTATTAACAAGGTTTATCGCAAATGCGATAAAAAACGGCCGAAATGCATGAATATCGCTGAAAAGTCAGCGATATTCATGCATTATCGAGCAAATGCTCTTAGCCATGTTATCCACCTCCCATTGGATAACATGGCTAAGAACTGCTCAGGGCAGGTGTTAGCTTTTGGAGATATTCCCGCTTAGCGCGAATATCTCCAAAAGTTGGTAATAGGAGATAGCGATGTTAGCGACTGTTTTCAGTCTCTAACATCTTGGCACGCCCACTTTGCATCTCATTAGTGATAAATATCACTGACATGCAAAGTGGGGCCCAAGATGGTCGCTATCTCCTACTAGCTGTCGCTAACTGGTGTTAGCGACAGCTTGGTAATAGGGAGATAATTTTATCTCCGCTTTCTTGGCTTTTAAAGCCAAAAAAGCGGAGATAAACCCCCTTCAAATTTTTAATCTGGCCTTCTAGTTGACCTCACTTGTTCCACCTCTCCCTATGTATTCTGTGGCGATGCCAATGAAGTTGCCCAGTAGGACCACCTTTTGCATCTCCCATAGTGTAGCTATGGCCATCTCGGCAGTGTCATTATGCCCAAGGAAGGTGGTCAATGCTTTTAAGGTGGACAAACACACCTTCTCATATGTGAGGAGTTTTGTGTTGTGTTTAATTATTTTTGTTGAAAAACAACATAATTACGTGGACATTATGAGAAAAAGTAAAGCTGCTCATACAGATATATAGTTGTTTGAATGTCAGGTACCAACACAGGTATATTCAATCCTAACATCCACGTTTCTGTTTATAATTCAGCTATTAAGTGATTATTTATGAGCCTTAAAAAGTGTAGCATTTCTCATATCATTTTGTTTTCATTTTACAGCAGTTCTCTGCTGTGATCACGTAATCAGTTACTGTTACTGTTCTATATTAATATAATCATGTTTTTAAGTGATATTTATTCTTATTGACGATAAGCTCTCAATGAGACAGCAGGTAACAAAGGTCGCTGCAATCTGTTTCTCCATCTTAAGATGGTTGCAGAAGATCTTATGGATGTTACCTTGCTCTACTCGGGGAACTGTCGACCAGGCTCTTGTGATCTCCCGCATCGACTACGGGAATGTGCTTTATCTTGGGGCCGATAAGGCCACAATAAACAAACTCCAGGTGGTGCAAAACTCATCAGCTCGTTTATTGTGTAATGTACCCCGGAGATCTTCTGCAGCCAAGGCTCTGTGTGACCTTCATTGGCTTAAGGTCCCGAACCGCGTGCAATTTAAAACCTTATGTCTTCTTTTCAAAATTCGGCAGGGCTCTGCTCCTAAATACCTGCAGAACCTGGTTCAAGTCTATGAGCCTGGTCGTACTTTAAGATCCTCCACCAGTGGCAATCTCTTGGTCCCTAGAATTAAATTGGCCAAGATGGGCGGCCGCTCGTTTTCCTATCTTGGTCCAAGGATGTGGAATGCTCTTCCGCCAGCTCTGAAAGCCGAGACTGATCTCCTCTCATTTCGGAAAAAATTAAATACTCTTTTGTTTAATTGATCCTTCTGCACTGTCTGTTCTGTTTGGGCTTTTGCTTGCTTTCTTCTCTTGTCTGTCCCTGGCGCCGGGAAACCCATTGAGGGTAGCTGTGCGCAATACAAGTTTAGATAAATAAATAAAATAAATAAATATTTGTAGTCCATTAATATCTCTGGCTAGGCTGACATACACTTTATGTATGTAATAATTCTTATCTAGACCAGCCTTCCCACCAACACTCACTCCTGGTGTTGGCTGCTCAACCTAGCTACACAGGAGAATCTGGAGATTTAGAGCTAGATATATCAATGTATGACGTCATGCAAAGTGACGCAAAAGGGATGCAAAACTAAAGGGAGGTGATCAAGCTATGCAAGGCCACCTTGCACGGCCCTTCATGGTTTGATAAATTTAGAGTAATTCAAGATGGCATAAATAACTGCCTTGTGTTACTCTGCGGCAGGTAGGCATTACATGGATGGAGATTGGGTGTTTCCTACGCATCCACCCATGAATTTTGGCGCATTCCCAGATTTGCCATTATTGGTAGACATGGGAGTGCGTTAAAATGCTATTGAGGGGTAACAAGAAAAATATATTTATTTCTCCTCGTTTTTTTCCTCATTCTATGGGTGCCATATTGTTCAGCACAAGTAGAAAGAGGAAAATGCCTTGCAGGATTGGCTTTGTGCTGGAAGATGTCCCTTACTGCACAAAAACAATCCTGTCTACAACGCAGACACCCTTGCACCATGACACAAGGGTCCCTTTGTTGACGCTAGGCTGCCAAAAGTGCACCAGCATTAGGAAATGTGCCATATAATGGTAAATGCAGTTTATTCCTTTCAGGAGTGGCTCCTCTGCAATGGTGGAGGAGCATCGCCCCACTGGCTCAGAGCCAGAAAGTGGAAAATAAAACAATATCTTGTGTAGGGAGGGGTGGGGCCAGGGCATGGGAGTGGGAGTGGGGAAGAGGAGTGCTCGGTGCACTTTTAAGTGTGAATGTGTGTTTGACCAGCCATCTCAGGCCAGACAAACATGCATGCCCACTTAGGTTTCTCCAGCCTGGCTGCATTAAGCAGCTGAGCTGGAGAAACCACACAGACTCCCTGAGCTGAGTGGAGCATCTTCTCAGCCTGGTCAGGCCAATCCCCGTGCAACTCTCTTATCACAGCAGCGCGGGGTTTGGATGAGAGTCTGATGCTTTCCAAGGGACTCCAGGAACCGCAGCAGAGGAGGGCGAGGCAGACGGTAGCACCAGGAAAGTGTTCATTTTTAGCATAATCTCCATCTCCCTCCACCCATCGCGTGCTAACCCTGTGAGCTTCCTGCTGGCCCCCTTACCACCTCCACCCACCCCCCCGGTATTTTAGTGCGTCGGCCGCCACTGATTCCTTCCCTTTACCTTTCACGCAACACAGCAAGGTGGGTTACTGCATTGCGCTGCATAAAAGAATTATAAATCTGTCCCTTAATGTGTCATATTGCAATGTATTAAGTTTTTGCGTTGCCTTTGCGCCTTGCAAGGGAGCGCAAGGGGGACGCAAAACCTGAACGAGAATAATCAAGTCAGGCAAGGCCACCCTATTTGGCCCTGCATGGCTTGATAAATCCAGAGAAACGCAAGGCACCGAAGAACACTGCCTTGTCTCACTCTACAGCAGTGAGACATTCCCACGCATCCACCCATGGATTTTGGCGTAATACCAGATTAAGCCCAGAAGGGCACAATAATGCCCGAAATGCACGAAATGCATCGGGATTTGGGTTTTTTCCCGTCATGACTTATGATGAATGATTTCTATAAATTCACCAATAAGTGGATCACCTATGAATATCAGACTTCATGAAAATAAATATTTGAACTTGTTTGCTATATTGGTTGAAAACTTTTTGATTCACTCGCATATTTGGATAAAAAGATTAGCCTACATTGGCTTCACTGCTGTGACCTCAGGGACAGACCCTAAGCAGGGTCTGCTATTTCATTGTAATCCCAGATTTACCATCAGTGATAGACCTGGAAAGAATGCGTCAAAATGCTACACTTCCCCCAGGTGAGGAGTATATTGGCAAATTTGGTGCATTCCTGTCCTTTCCTTTCACGCAGCACTGCATTGTGTAAGAGGCCCTAATGTTAGGTGTGCATGCTTCCGAATCCTACTGTATTTCCAGGTGACCAATGTCCTCCCTTGGCCTATCGGTGGAGTGTTTGCAGCGCAGTATGCCTGGCAGTTCCCGGAAGGAACTCCAAGTAGACTGAAGGATGTGACAAATTCGACCATTGGTAAGAAACCCCTCTGCCTGCAATCCCGATTGGTGGTCCAGGGACTTAAACCCTATCAGGGGCCCCTCCTTATATATTTTACCATCCCTGGACAGCCGAACTCGTTCCCAAGGTGTCAATTCTAGAAATAATGTTTCGGCACAGCTCCTGCTCATATTTTATAACATTACAATGTCATATCGGAGAGGAAAGCTTCCAGCATATGTTGGGAAACCCTTCTAGTCTATGTTTTGGCATTTTCTTGGACCGAGCGCCTTTCTGTTTTCTTTAACATCACACATGTATTTATTCGAGTTTTTTTTTTTACGCCGTGATTACAGAAGTCCCGTCGGCCTAGATCCGCGGCACACCGTCCGCGGTGCACGCATTCTGGGGGCGCAGTTTCCCAGCCGTCTGAGTTGCCGTGTAGCGGCGCTGTGTGAACCCGGCTGTCAGAGCGGCTCAGGCTCGCCTGGTCGAGCAACCCCCCCACATTAGAGCGAGCCCTAACTTTCGGGGGCTCCACGAGGTTCATCAGAGCAACCATTTATGCGGCGCTGTTTTTCCACAATTAATTTTAATGATTAAAACAACGTAGTTACAGGCTCGTTGGCCTGTCACTGAACCGCATTAAGCATCTATTTTGTTTGAAAATTATAAAATTGCACTAATGAAAGATAAATCTTTGACATCCTGCAGCCCTACTAAAGGATATCTCCCTGCAGTTACTCTAAAAGCCATTAAAAAGATGAGATAATTCTGCCCTGAACTGCTGGGCGAATAAGGTTTGTATTTACAGATCACCGCCGAGCCTGCACGGAGGGAGGCTGAGGGGAGAGAGAAGCGATCTTTAATGTTTAAATTAATTGGTTCGCTAACATCTTCAAGCCATTACCAGCCTAACTTCAAAACCTTTCTGCGGCACTTACGTCGGAGTCGGCCTGGCATTGTTTAGAGAGACTGCAAAGTAGAGAACATATTATATTTTTATCTCCTACACCAGGGATATATCTTAAGCTAGAAATGTATGTCTAGATAAATAGAGAGAATCAGAGGCGGTGGGAAGAAAACATTATGTAATTATGGACAAGGAAAGCGGCAGAGGTGACAAACAGCACAAGGAAAGTGTAGAGAGTGTTGAAGAAAACAAGGAAGTCTTCAGAGTGTGTTGTAAGGATGACCAGAACAGAAATAAAGAAGAGAATTGAGAATGAACAGAGGGAAAACCAGTTAAAGATGTAAAAGGTGGGGGAGAGTCTGCAGTGATCAAGAAAGTAGGAGGACAGAGCATAGGAGAGAGAGAATGAGCAAGCGAGAAGGTTGTTAAAAGAGGGGAAAAGTAGGTTTGAAGGAAATAGAAAAAGAGGCGAGAAAAAGAAAGAGAATGAGAGAGAATCGGAGACACAGAGGCAGTGGAAGGAGTGGAGAAAGAACGAGAGATGACAAAGACCACAGAGGGAGAGGGAGAGAGAGAGAGGAAAGAGAGAGAAAGAATCAGGAGGAGAGAAAAAAAGAGGGGAAAAAACGCGAATCACCACTGTCAATTTCCAAAATTCTTTGCCAGACATTAACAAATGGATGTGCTACAACTCACTATCTTATGCAAAAATGGTGAGAAGAAAGAAATTCTTCTGCCCACTTTTCAATCCACACTATGATACTTTGAATTTTGGAAAGAGGACAGACAGAACTGCCTCAGCCCTCAAGATAAGAAGAAAAACTAGGAGTTAAGATTGACTCTGATGTTAACAAGTTTAGTAAAATCAATAATGTGACCTGCTCATGCTACTTCCATCTTCAGGTTTTGAAAAAGATTTTGACCTCATCCTGTTTTCTCATGAGGTCACACTTGTGAATGTCTTCATTTCCTCTAGAGTGGATTACTACATTGCAGTCCAAATTAGGGTCCATTTAGGCTGAAATTAATACAGAACGCCGATGCTAGACATTTGTCACAACTTTACTGTTTTGATCATATACCCCATTGCTAATAATAATAATAAGTCCATTTGTAAAGCGCCATGGTTACACTAAAGCCAGAAATCAAAGCCCAAGCCATACCCGACCTACCCTTGAGGAAAGAGAAATGTTTTTAATTTTTTCCTAAAGCATCTCTCCTGGGTCTCCATCGGAAGGGCATTCCATTATTTAGCCGCCAGTAGTCGAAAGGACCGGCCACCGTTCCTGGCCTTTTTAATAGCAGGAACACATACCAAACCTACCCAACTGACGTGAAGGAATATGCGGGGACACGAGTTCAGCTAGGTGCAAAGGGGCCTTTCCCTGCAGAATCCAGTGGCAGACGCAGAGCGCTTTAAAGGCGACTCTTTCTTTAATCGGGAGCCAGTGAAGCACTGCCCGAGCTGCCCTGGCAGATGACCTTCACGGGCGCCTCAGAATGAGGAGGGCGGCTGCATTCTGCACTCCCTGCAGTCGCAGCAAGCATCTGGCTGGTGCGCCTAGATACAGAATGTTACCATATTCTAGGCGTGAAGTCACCAGCGCGTGGACCAGCGTCTTCCTAGCCGCCATGGTTAGTAGGTCCAAGGTTTTTGTCAGGACCTTCAAAATCCCGAAGCAAGTACCTGCCACCCGCCTAGTTTGGTAGTCGAAAGAAAGGCTAGGATCCAGCCAGACTCCCAGGTTTTTTGCCTGTACACATGGCGTAGGTGTCACCCCAGGTCCTGGGGCCACCATGCCGACGACCACACAGTTAGGGCCCGCCCCACCACCAGCACCTCCATCTTGTCGCCATTCAGCCTCAGACAGTTATCAGCCATCCATGCAGCCAATTCTTGCATTCATGCCCTGAAGCTGGAGGCAGCCGACTCCGGTACCTGGGAGACCACCAGCTGTGTGTCATCGGCATAGGATACGACCCTGATCCCAAACCCCTCAGCAATCTCCGCCACGGAAGCAACATAGATATTATACAGGGTAGGGCTCAGGGTCGATCCCTGCGGCACTCCCTGGTTCAACTTGATTACCCGGGAGTAGTGTTCGCCATGTCTCACCTGGAAGCACCGCCCAGACAACAAAGATTTTAACCAGTCCAAGGCACTACCAGACACCCCACCTTTCTTCAAACATTGCACCAGAGTGTGCTGAGCTACAGTGTCAAAGGCGGCGCTTAAATGCAGCAGGATTAAGGCCGCCGTTTGACCAGCATCCACAAATTGTCTGATGGTCTCAGTGGCAAAAAGCAGAGCCGATTCAGTCGAATATCTGGCTCGAAAGCCGGACTGGGTAAGGTGAAGAAGATCATGTTCCTCAATGTAGGCCATTAGCTGTACATTCATCACTTTTTCAGCCACCTTAGTGAAGTATGGCAAAAGGGAGATAGGGCGTAGGTTGTCTAGACGCTCTAACCCAAGGTGCGGTTTCTTCGGGAGCGGCAAGACCGCGGTTAACCTTGTTGCGTTGGTTGTTCATCGAGTAATGGATCAATTTTAGACCACTTTGGTCCACAAAACTCTTTAACCACACCCCCTTCACCACTAGCTGGTTGGTTTAGTAGGTGTCCACTATGTAAACTTAGAACCACCAATACATTTCTTCTTTGGGGCCTTTGGGATCCGGGCTTTTTCTATGAAATCTTCCTCTCTGTAGGATAACCTGTCCATATCACTGCACATGGAGACAAAAATGTGAATATTTAAGAGGGTATTACAACTCTGATTGTGTGCCTACTAACACAGTTTTTTTGCCTGTTTCCCAAGGTTTGAAAGTTCAATCATCTGTGAATGTTACTACACCTTGATACCACTGGGTGACTTTACTGCACTTTAATAATCATTACAAAATATGAATATGAGTTACAATTCTGTGAAAAATTCGGGGAACAGCCATGACAACGCCGGGATTTAACCGCACTGCCATTACAACGCGGGGATTGCAACGAAAGTCGTTACAACGACTTTCGCTGGAGGGCGCTGTTGGATAGGGAATAGTTTAATTTTCTATCCAACACCTTCCCTACTGTCAACATAGGCTGGAGTTGGAATTTAAAATTAAACTATTCCACTATCCAGCGCCCTCCAGCGAAAGTCGTTGTAACGACTTTCGTTGTAATCCACGCGTTGTAATGGCATGCGTGGTAAAAGCCTGCGTTGTAATGCCATACAACTGAAAAATTCAAATTGAACACAAGTATGCAAGTTTTAGCTCTCTCAGGGACAGTTTTTATGGCCTGAGCATGCTGCTTCTCTAGCAGTGCTAAGAACTTGGCTAGTTTATGGATAAGGCTTAGATATAATTAACACAATCTCACCAAGATGTATCCCGTGACAATAAACATCCCACCATTGGCATGAAAACCCATGTATACAATCTTCCCTTCTCTTGGTTGTTCTTTTTCTTGGCTGCATAAATGCTGCCTGATACTCTGCTTCATGGAGACTGAAATGAGTGCTCAAGGGAGGGTCCTTTAACTTAACTTCTCATCTACAGGAGAAATAATTTTAGGGCTTATCCTCAGGCTATGATGGATACCTAAGCCACAAATGAAACTGGGCAATCATTATCACACGATCTTCCCAAGTATTTTGGAGAGATCAGGATAGGTTATCATATGGATAACCTACATTAGTGGATATGTACCTGGCCTTTGTAGTTGCCTGACAGAATGCATTTGTGGTGTTTGTTGTAACAAGTCTACCTGTGGAGGGCTGCAGTTCTGTTTTTGAAGCTAAAGCAATTTTCACTTAGCTGCCAAGGGTGGTGATTAGCAGGAATTGGTGCTCAAGCCACATAGTGAACGATACTCTAGAAGATATTTTCTCTTTTGTCTGTGCTAATGCCAAGGTAGTGAGATACCTTATCTGACTTACATATTTCTAGATATCTGGGTAAAGAAGATGCTCTTTGATTGGTTCTTGCTTCCCTACTTGGAAACAAATAGTAATTTAGCATACTTATTTGAAGGTAGAATAAAGCAATCTGGTTTCTGCAAAGGCTCTGAAATGAAAGATGTCTGTGTACAAGATTTCTTTGGCCTGTGAGACTGGCCATAGATAGAAAAGACCTTTCTTCCTGCAATGAAAGAAATTCTGCTGGAAAGTCCTCGCAATATCTGCTGGTGTTCTAGCCCCCAAAGGTGATCCTTCAGAATCTCACAACACTGATGACACAATTTACCTTCTGAACAGCACCATCTCTTTTAGGTATCAATCTAATTTCAAAATGAAGTTATTGAACCAGCGCTTTTGCTACACTGACCTTGCCACCAATTAGGAGATCTTTCTAGTGCCATTGAGGGCTTCATAACTATTAGCTGCATCTGCTGTGTCTCATGTGTTGTTCAAAGCCATTTCAGAGGAAGCCACAAACCTCCCGAATCTGATCATCCTCAGACTTCTGTGCCATCAAACCAATGCCTGGACATTTCCTCAGGTGTTGCTATGACTATTTCTGGTCCCATTGACTTGCCTGCTTCTTTTCTTTACCTCCTAGACATAGCTTACTATATTTGACAGGAGCAGCCCTTTGTCAGTAGAACCTGGGCATTCTGTATATACTCAAAACAATGGTTCACCTGGATTTCATTCAGATGAACTTTGTAGATAAGCAATTAAGAATATTCTAAGTATATCATTAATAGAGTACATAGAGAGGCATTTTTTGTACAATTGAATTTTTGAAGTCTTTGTGCCTGATAGAAAGATGAAATATTTCTTTCTTTCCATATTTGTACTTTCAGATGTACCCTTTCTAAATCCCGCTTTGGTGCTAACTGCCTCTCTAGAAACTGGGCTTGAATCAATCAAGCAATCAATCAATCAGGGTTTTTAGATAGCGCGCTACTCACCCATGAGGGTCTCAAGGCGCTGGGAGGGGGAAAGTGGGTTCGGGTCATTCGAATAGCCAGGTCTAGAGGTCCTTCCTGAACGTGTGCAGGGTCGGGGAGCGTCTAATGTTCACAGGTAGCTCGTTCCAGGTCAATCAACATGGAAGACTTTGGTAGTGGTCTGGCAACTTCATTGCCGTGCACAAATTATCCCAGTGTTGATAAATTTGAGGGAGAGATCGCAAGTTGGTTGACACAAGCTAGCATCATCTCTGTAAAAATAAACCACCTTGGAGCCATAATGCGTAAAAATTGTTCTCCAATTCTTTAAAAGTATAAAGATTAAAACTGCGTAATGCAGAAAGAAAGTGACGGAAGAACTATTGCTCAAATAACAAAGAGGCATATATGTTTCAACTAAAACACTATAAGAGACTTATTACCCACCTTAAGCGGTTGTTAGAGTCATAAATTCCACAAACTAGTCAAAGGAAATCTCCGCAAATGTGTGAAAGAATTATCTAATCCAGACAGAATGATTGCTACTATTACACCAACTCAAAGCCTCGGTCAGGCCAATACATTTTTTATTGACAAGATCTTGACCATCAAAGCCAGTATTCCTCCTAAACCCTCTGTGATAATGTCTGAAATGCCCGCCATTAGCAAGGTATGCTTTATGGAATTATTAATCAACGTGAAATCAGGTTCACCAGATGAACCTTGGCCTCCACAGGTGCTAAGGATGGGTTTATCCCCGCAATAGCTCTAGCTCTTTTGAATCAGTCTGTTAGCTGTGGTATGTTTCCCAGTGTCTTTAAAGAAGCCACAGTAGACTTTTGTTAAAGAAAGCCAGGGACGATCCTTCTGTACTAAAAAATGATCACCCTATATCACTCCTTGGCCAAAGTACTTGAGGCACAAGTAGCAGGCTATATTTGTTCTGTCATTAATAAAAATAACTTCCTGGATTCCCCTCAAGCCAGTTTCACGCCTGCTCCTTCCACGGAATCGGCCATCCTGCCAGTAGTGAACGACTTACGTTAGGCTTCTGACAAAAGGGACAATCCTGTACCCGGTTCTTCTTGATCTTTCGGCAGCCTTTGACACGGCCCACCATAATGTCTTGGTGGACCATGTTGGGGTTGCAGGCTTGCAAGGCACTGCTCAGAAGTGGGTTATTTCATTTCTGAAGGATCATTCACAGTCAGTTAAACCTTCATGTTTTTGCTCTCTGGAGTTTACGTTATCCTGCAGAGTACCTCAGAATCCTGATATGACCAAATTGTTATTATTGGTGAGCAATCCAGCTTGTGGAATGCTGCCTTCTGGCCACCTTCAAGGAGCTCGCCTCCCCACCCCAAGAAGTCAGTCAAAAGTCTCAGAGGTTGATTGACTCTAAGTTGTCAATGAAACCTCAAGTAGGGGCTACAGTCTCAGTCTGCTTCTTCCAACTTTGCAAAATTAGAAATATTGATAGACTTCTCTCCTTTGAGGGTCTTACACAGGTTATCATTTCATTGGTCAACTCCAGAGTCTACCATGCTAATTCCCTATATTTGGACCTTCCTAAGGATCTAGTTGGCAGACTCCAACTCATACAGATTCAGGCTGCCAGGCTTTTGTACCAGTAACCTCGGAAGTGTTGCACTATGCCCTTGAGCAGGAATTGCATTGGTTACCATTACCAATTGAGTAAAGCTCAGGTTTCAAGACTTGCAGCAGTGTTTTAAAATCCTTACAGAATCACAGCCTGGCCTTCATCTTGGCTCTCAATCATAAATATACACCTGGTAGCAATTTAAGATCTTTCCATTTGAACATTCTTTCTAGCCCTTCTTTTAATAGGTAGATATTCGATGGTTCCAGTTTTTCAAGACTTGCCCCCGTATCTTAAATACCCTCCCTCCCAACATCAGGTTGTCCTCCTGTTATTGCAAATTTAGGAAACTCTTGAAGACATGGCTTTTTTGGTTGGCATACAATTAACTAGTCAGAGTGTATAACTGAAGTATTGCTTCTGCAGCTCTAATGCTAAGAGACCGTAAAACGGATGTGAGCTTTATAAATCCTGGTAACATAACATAACAGAACATAGCTTAACACAACATGTAACATATGAACTATGTTTTTATAACGAATCAGAATGAAAAATATGTGACTGTTTTTTAAGTAACCATTGTATCTTTAGTTATTTTAACATGGGGAGAAAGGACAAGCTTTAATGTTTAAAATATTCTTGCCGAAACATTGTTTCTTGCATGACTAACTCTGCAATGACTGCCCGCTTTTTATTGAGAAAAGTACCATCACTTTATTGCCAAAATCAAAGCATTCACCAATAACCGGGGGCATATTATCAACAACTAGAGATATTTATAGCTAAATAAGCTTAGCGCCATTTTTTTATCGCCGCGCATCGCCGGATTTTATCGCAGAGATAACATGCTATTAGCAACGTTTATCTCCAATGGTATAACATTTCCAGCGATAGCGGCGAAATGCGTGAATATCACTGGAAATCCAGCGATATTCAGGCATTATCGCTAATGGGGTCTTAACCTGAATATCCACCTCCCATTGAATATACAGGCTAAGAAGTGGTCTGAGCAGGTGTTAGGTTTTTGCGATATTCGCGCTTAGCGTGAATTTTTTCATCGCTACGCCTGCGTTGATAATAGGCGATAGCGATGTTAGCGACGGCTTTCAGTCGCTAACAGGTTGAGTACGCCCACTTTGCATGTCATCAGCAATAAATATCGCTAACATGCAAAGTGGGCCCCAAACCGCTCGCTATAGCCTACAAGCTGTCGCTAACTGCTGTTAGCGACAGCTTGCTAATAGGGCGATAAAATTATCACCGCTTTGCGGACGAAAACGGCAGCTAAAGCAGCGATAATCTCATATCGCCCGCCTTGATATTATGCCCCCGGGTCTCCAGGAAAAGGCACAAGGTTAACATCCTCCTATTTTCTAAGTTGCCTCATATGGCATTCACTGTATCACTGTTTTATATGTTAAACCAGTAATGATGCTGTAATATTTGTACCTTGTACCTTCCACTGCGAAACCTGTTAAATCTTTCTCAGAATTCAAGAATTATCCTGACTGCAGTGTATAGTCTATATTCAATCCTGTATGATTTATGCACAAATGTTTATTATTTATCTCTCCGAAACCTATGTATAGCATTCTGACACCCATAAGATCTGGTCCATGTTACATAAAACTGTGACCGAAAACAATAAAATGAAAAGACTACATCATATACCTTTCCAAAACTGGGTGTTATGTTTGTGCTAGAGGATGAATGTGATATTGCTGCCCTGCTGCAAGGAAATTCTGCCCCTTTCTATCCTTCAGTGTTCCTGTAGGTATTGATAGTATATGTTTTCCCATATATGCTCCATTATTGGCTCAATTAATCAAATCTTGTCCCACTTTCATGACTATTTATGTAAACAACGTAGCATCGACGGCAATGTACCTATGCACACAATTTCCGATTGACATGTTTTTACTGCTGCTATCAATTAATTAACACATTTGTGTCCAGTTTTAACCCCTAGCATTTGCATGAATTTATTTATTTTTATTTTATTTATCTAATTTAGTTTTGAGAATAACCACACTCTAGAAAATAGAAAACAAAGGGCTTCTATGGTTGTTTAACATTCCACCAACTCGACATGCAAAAAGGGAAAGCTGTTGAACTATAGGGTATGTTCATTTGGCTCTCAGATCAAATGAACATATCTGAAAGGAAAATGAATGTTACTGGTTCTTTGTAATCATGTTAGCAATTATACAGGCTAGTCATTACCTTATTGGTCAGCTTCAATTCTAAAAGGGAAATCCGAAAATGTATACAGTGAAGAAAGATCTAATAAATCAATGAATCTGAAAAGAAAGAGAATGTTCCTAGAGATTCTATGAAGTCCTATCCATCACAAACATAATACACAAAACTTTTACAGCCCTTCCACTTAATGTTCATCATAGATAAACTTCCATTTAGCCTGATTTAGGAATATAATCAAGTGCAATGGCATGTGGCTGAGCAATCTCAGTGGCACGAATAGGTCCATGCATCAGTTAAGGATTCAAAGTAACCCTGGGCAGTGAACTCCGCTCCGCGAGCGGAACAGAGTTTTTTTCCTCGCACGTATTCTTCAACATCAAGTTGGCAACCACGAGTGAGGAAAATCAACCTCCTGGAGAGATTTTTAGTCGTTCGTGATCGTCAACATCAAGTTGGCTAGCACGAGTGAGGAAAATCAACATCCCGGCAAGATTTCTCAACGCGGGTGGTCATGTTTCTCATTGCGAGTGGCCACGTATGCTTGCGACAGCTCACGTTGAGAAACTGCTCATTCTCGTTCAGAAAGCTGCCGCTCGAGTAAAAATCTACTCGAGCAGCAGAAAAGGAAAGCAGGGAGTGTTTGCACTGTGCATGGTGCAGTTCGCGATGATTGCACAGTGCGGACAAGCATCGGCACTGGGCAATCACAATGAACAGCATTTTTATATTGTACTCCGCTCCGCATAGTGCGGCGCACTTTTTTTTGGCCTTCACAGAGTTCTGCGTAGTGCAACTCTGCAAACTCCGCCCAGGGTTAATTTAAAATCGGTGAACCACACAGTTGCTACATTTTGAATACTTATTTCTCTAATAAAACACTACCATACATGTTACCACCAAAAGATTCAGACATGCTGACTCACACCAGGCTAAGGCACAGAACAAGTAGGCAAAAGTGCCTTCCTATCAAACTAAACAAGCACTGGCAAAGCCCATTGGTCTGGCAAAATCTGCCAGCCTTTTGATTTTGTCAATGCTTGTTTTGCTATTTTTTATTTAAACTGTTTTGGAGAGGCAGCAGCCAGACCCTTGTAAATATGTATAAAATGTTGACTTGAATACAAATATTTTTTTTACTCTTAAGAAGCAGAATACGTTTGTGTGTGGATGTACTATTAGTAAAGAAGAAGATTGTCATCACTTGCACTTGCAGTAAAGTTAGCCAATGTTTGAAGTGAGCTGACCCATTGCCCCATACTGAATGAGGTATTGGGCAGAAATGTTTTTAAATAATGCAACCGCAGACCAATGAATGAAGAGGGCTGGCTTAAAGCCCCTTCAAATAATTATATTCTGAAAATAATTTGAGTAAAATCGAAAGTCTTGGCTAATGCCCCACCTAACAAATTGCACCATAAATATCTATGAGATGTAACCAACAGGAAGATAAATGTATCTCACACCTCCTTGTTTGTGATCTTCCCTGTTTCCCACACACCTTTATACAACTGAATGCAGGCAGGTTTGTCGTTAGAGCTAGACAAGATCTTGGTCTTTGCCATTTGTAGATTTGCTCTATACTATGCTCTTAACACCATCGAGCTTGGCCACTCAATCTCTATCAAACAGGCAGCTGAGAACCTCTCCACCTAGAGCACCAAATGTGCCAACAGAGTTGCCCCTGTCAAGCCCTGCAAGACCAATAGATCCACCAAACAAGCCAACTGGTACACACCAGAACTCCGGATCACGAAACACAACGTCAAACTCCTAGATAGATGATGACGCACCAGCAAAGGTCCCACAGACCGAGCTACCTTCAAGTCAGCCCTCAACACATACCATAAATGCCTTTTAGATACAAAGAAACATGCCCTGGTGGAGCGTATCAAAGACTCCTCCAACCACAGCAAGGAACTCTTCAATATCATCAGAGTCCTCCTGTCAGCCAGCCACTGAGAATACATTCACCCCTTTCCAGGAACTCTGCAACAACCTGACTACTTCCACAACAAGATTTCTACCATCTGCAGCAGTTTGAAACCCAACCCACAGACCTCTACAGCCTCCTCACACCAACAAATGCCGCCCATAATCCTCCGCTTATTGCATGGGAACTGCATACCACACAGAGCACCACGGCCATCATGAACTCCATCCACTCTGGAGCACCCACAGACCACTGCCCCCACCACTTCTTCAACCTGGGGCGCAATTAAATGAGCAGCAATCTCACCTCTACCCTACACTCTTCCATCACTTCGGCCACCTTCCACGATCAATGGAAACATGCTGAGGTCAGACCCATCCTCAAGAACCATACGCCAATCCTAGCAAACTCAGGAACTACCACCCCATCTCTCTACCCCCCTTCCTGCCAAAGTACTCTAGAGGGCCATCAACCGACAACTCACTGAACACCTGGAGAACAACAACCTGCTGGATACCTCCCAAACCGACATCAGAGCCAGTAAAAGTACTGAGAAAACCCTGATCAGTGCCACCGATGCCATCAGAACCCTCCTCAACAGTGGAGCCACCACTGCTCTGATCATCCTCAACCTCTCAGCAGCGTTCAACACCATATCCCACCACACCCTCATTAAGAGACTCCGCCACATCGGGATCCAGGAAGACCCCCCTCAAATGGATTGTATCCTTTCTCACAGGAAGATCCCAGAGACTTTGCCGACCTCCCTTCACGTCTTAACCCAAGAGCATTATTTGCGATGCCCCTCAAGATTTTTCCTTCAGCCCCACCCTGTTCAAAGTCTACATGACTCTGATGTCTAAAGTGCCCAGGCTGCATTCAATGAGCAAGGGTGCCCTTTGTCACAGGGTGGAATGGCCATGCAGCCTAACAGGCAACAGTGGCCAAAGGCCACTGTTGGCTAAACCTGCGATGGCCAACATATGTGCAGGAGCACATGTTCCTTTCAAAAGGGCCTGATTGCCTCAATCCTGTGGTGAGTGAGGTCACAGTGATCAGGACCCCTTATTTTTGTTATCATAATGTCCCATAATGTCCCTTAAATAAAGGAGGCTGGGCGGCACTCCAGTGCCCATATTAAGGAGCCACAACTGACAATAGCTCTCGCTCAGGCTTTTAGTCTGGTTCAAACTCTGGTTCTTGCAATAACACTAGCTGTAACTTGGAAAGTGGAT
Organism: Lissotriton vulgaris; assembly: GCF_964263255.1. Taxonomy (NCBI): domain Eukaryota; kingdom Metazoa; phylum Chordata; class Amphibia; order Caudata; family Salamandridae; genus Lissotriton; species Lissotriton vulgaris. Next base: position 291,393,029 of record NC_141699.1, read on the forward strand.
AACGTGTTGACTTTAGCTATGATTCTAGCTCTTGCTCTAGTGCAAGCTGACACAGGCTGCAACTATAGCTCTCACCCAGGCTTTTAGCCAGGCTTAAGTACTGGCTCTAGCAATGTCATGGGCACGAATTCAAGCTCTGGTGCTCACACCAGTTTAAGCTGTATCCCATAATCATACTCTAGCGCATAGCTTGGATCAGACTCTGGTTCAAGATCTGATTATAGCTATGATTCTAATTCCTATTTTGAGTCTGAGTATAGATCTCGCTCAGGTTTTTTTTCGACTAAAGCCTTGGCTCCTGAAATGATGACTGTAGCTTTGATTCTAGCTGTTATGGTAGCCCTGACTCTACCACTGACTATAGCTTTTGCTCAGGTTTTTAGCCTGGCTCAAACCCTGGTTCTTGCAATAACAGGAGCTGTGACCTGGGAAATGGCTGAAGTACTGACTGTTCCTATGATTCTAGCACTAACTACAGCTTAGGCTTTCAGCTTTGGTCAAGCACTGGCTCTAGCATTGACTTGGTTACTGACTCAAGCTGATTCAAGCTCTGGCACTTACACCAGTTTAAGCTGTGCCCCATAATCATACTCTGCAAAAGGAATAAATGATGGACTGAATGCCGAACAATGTCCAACACTCACTCCCAGTACAGAGATCTGGGCCTAAATCCATCATTTGTTTGCTTACAGCACCATTCCAGATTGGATCCAGCCATAGGCAATTCAGTCTTGACCCTACTCCCCCTGGGAACAATCCAGCACGGACTGCCAGGCCAGGTCTCCCTAGACTGGAAACAAGCATCCTAACATCGGTTTTCGGGTTTCACCCCACATCAGCCAAGATAGCTTGACTCCAGTGGCATGGTGAGCACGGAACCCAAGTCAAGGCATACCCTTCCTAGGGTGACAAATACAAAAGGACAAATGATGAACTGAATGCTGAACAATGTCAAATACTCACCCCCAGTACAGAGATTTGGGTCTAAATAAATTGTTTTTTTGCTAACCACGCCATTCGAGTTTGGACCCACTCATATGCAAATCAGTTTTGAACCGGAAAAAAGCATCCTAGGATCGGTTTCATGGTATCACCCCCAGATCAGTGGGATAGCTTGACTCCGGTCCAGGGAGGACCTGGCTAGGAAGTTCCGGATGGACTGTTCCCATGAGGAGCAGGGTCAAGACTAATTTGCATATGGCTGAGTCCAAACTGGGGTGATGAAGTGAGCAAAAGAATAATGGCTTTAACCCAGATCTCTTGACTGGGGGTGAATGTTTGATTTGTTCAGTCCATCATTTGTTTGCGCAGCATAATCATACCCTAGCGCCATACTCTGGATCAGACTTGTTCAAGCTGTGACTCTTGCATGCGCTCTACTTGTTTCCGAGTGTGACTCTGTCTTTGCTTAGAGCGTCCTCTGGCTCAGCACTGTCCATTGAGAAGAAAGCACAGGTCTCCTGCCAGCGGAGTTTGGAAGGGAGCTGGGTCTCTTCATCTCATGTAACTCTATATTTTATATTTAGAATAAAACTACTGAGAGGAGCATTGGAAACAGATGCTGCAGCTGGATGAGTGCTGTGAGGACGGTGGACAGAAATGTGGTATTAAAGCAGCAAGTATTGCACCCCGAGGGGAGTAAATCCCATGTGTATAACATAGGCAAACACATGCCTGCAAACACACACGTGCACGCACGCACACACACACGCACACACACAATTACTCTTCTGCTGCCATTAATCCATTCATGATCAAAATAGGGGCGTGGGGTGGGGCTTTTAATTGTGAAGCACTAAGTCCGCGCAACTTCCGGTTTATTATACCAATCAGAGAGGCTGAAGTGCCGCTTTTCGAACGGCAATTGCCTTGTTGAGATCAAAGAGCTGTGGGAAATGAAGAGGCTTTCTGCAATCCTGGGTATTCCAAGAAACACGCATTAGTAGCGCAGAGAAGCTGAAAAGAACTACTCTGTTTAATAACATATTTACCTTTCTTCTTTAAACAATGAAGCTAAGTCCTCTCATGTGTCCTACAATAGGTGGTGGACAATGTTACTGCAGAAAGCTCTCGTCCCAAGGTAAACATGGCCTTTATAATGTCAAAAACATGATAATTGTAATCTTAGCAAGCGGAGCAAGCATTTCAACTATCCAGGGGTATATTAGAAAGAACCAGAGGCTTTTCACCATACACAATAATGAAAGGTTATATTTACTATTTATCTTTAAAAGGGAACTTCAACATTTCGTAAGGGACGTGCAGCGTAGCTTCACATGATGGCATCATTACTTTCAAGCTTTATCATTTTTATTATGTTTATTTGTATCCATTGAGTTTTGAAAACTGCTCCACGCCTGTTTGACCGCACAGAAAGTAAGAAGAATTACACACAGCTGTATATTAATGTCTGAACTCCACATATTGTACTGAGGCACGTTCCTGTTTAGTCTGAGCAATTCCTGCTGCTGCAAAGTTGCAGTCCTTGCCTGGACATCAGATACAATGTGCTAAGGAGAGCGAAAGTCGGCAGGGAGTGGGGATGGAGGTATGTGGCTCTTACTAGGCTTCAAAAACAAAGCAAGTTTACAAAAAAAAAAATTGCACAGGTGTTGTAAAGATGAGATGATCCAGAGATGTAAGTAAAATTCAAATTTATTGTAGATGCGGCACAGTACATCCGTTCATAGTACGAAGAAGCAGAAACTGTCGTGTGGAACATGGAACCAAAGATGTACAACGCAGGTACACGGTTCCATGCTCTAAGCACGAGATGAGTCACGAGGGAAATGGAGGACAAAGGGGAACAGGGGGCAAACAGGGAATAATAAAATGTAACAGGTGTCTTGGGGTGTCATTTCAGCTCAGTGACTTTAGCAGTGTTGTCTTTTTAAAACATCTTATACTTTGTGTTCTGTTTCTTTTTCACCCAACGACATCCATTTTAAAGGCATACATTCCATTGAGAAAAACCATAATCTGGTAAATTATTTGCACAAGTTCGCCTAGTTGCAAATCGTGCAAACATGGCTATGAATTCATTAATGTGGTGAAATCACATTGATTTAACATGAGAGTAGGCTGCCATCACTAAACAGAGGGGCATTTGTACAAGCCCCTATCCCCACCACAGCGTCACTTTTTCCGACGTAGCGATAGGGGCTTAGCCTAGTAAATAAGGCCCCCTTTCAGGCTATGGTTAGCGTGAAAGGGGTGGGCAGTGGGTGTTGCAGTGGGCGTTCCACCGCAACACCCATTGATTTTCACGCTGCCCCCTATGTACAAGGGCAGTGTACATAGGTGCCTGCACCAAAATTTAGACCAGGGAAAACCTGCTCCTTACTTGGCGAAACGAGGAGAAATGCGTTATTTCTCCTCGTTTTTGCTTTTTTCATGTGTGCTGCCTTGTGAAGCACACATGGAAAAAGCAAACTGCCATGTATTGGGTATATTCAGTAAGGTCCCCTTTCCTGTGCATAAGCAATCTGTAAAAAAAATTGCCACTTAGTGACTTTTATGTGTGCTGCTTGAAGCAGCACACATACAAGTGACAACATTGCATTTTAGGATTGTTTATATGCAGGAAGGGGCACCTTCCTACACATAAATAATCCTCCCCTGCATGCAGACACCCTTGCACTATGGTGCAAGGGTGCCTGCATTGACGCTACACTGCCATCGCAGGGGGGAAACGCAAGGCTGCACCATATTCTTGTAAATATGGTGCAGCCTTGCGTTTCAGAAGTGGCAAAGTGAGGTGTTAATCCATGACGGCTAACACCTCACTCCGCCACTTCACTTATACATGTCCCCAAGAATGTGAACATAAGTAAGGCTAATATGATCACATTTCAAGTTGAGGATTTTATTACTTATTTATCTACTTTTGTGACCTAGATTGTGTATTATCCCTCATTTCAAAATGATATTGTTTGTACTGTTGCTTAATGAAAGCGCACAGGTGCATTTATACACCATCAAAAACAAGTCTATGAAATACCACAGAGAAGAAAATTGGTTGAAAGGGCAGAGGTTGAAGTTACGTCCACTTTTTTCAGATAAAAGTCAAATATCACAACAGATCTGAATCACTATCTTGTAATATGAAAAAGAGAACGTGTTTATGACCAGCCACACTTTCTTATACCTAGGTTCTGGTGTAAATGTCAAACAAGTTGAACCACTGGTAGTATGGACCTTTGGCTATCAACTGAAAGTGCATGAAAGGTGCTAACATCAACAACATAAACCAAATTACTGTGAAACCGATTTGGCTCCAAAAAGACGATGGGGCATATTATCAACAAATAGCGATATTTATCGCTATCTAGACTTAGTGGCTATTTTTTTATCGCCACGCATCACTGTAATTTATCGCTGAGATAACGTGCTATTAGCAACGTTTATCTCAAAAGCGATGAAATTCCAGGCAATAGCGGCAAAATCCGTGAATATCGCTGAGAATACAGCGATATTCACGCATTATCGCTAACAGGGTCTTAGCCATTATATCCACCTCCCATTGGATATAATGGCGAAGAACTGGTCTTAGCAGGTGTAAGTTTTTGGAGTTATTCACGCTTAGCGCGAATATTTCCAATGTGTTGGTAATAGGTGATAGCGAGGTTAGCGACTGCTTAAAGTCGCTAACAGGTTGGGAACAGGAAATATCGCTGACATGCAAAGCGGGCCCCAAACTGCTCGCTATCGCCTACAAGCTGTCGCTAACAGCAGTTAGCGACAACTTGCTAATAGGGCGATAGAATTATCGCCGCTTAGCAGCCAAAAATGGCCGCTAAAGCGGCGATAATTCCCTATCGCCACCCTTGAAAATATGCCCCGACATTCGATTGTGCAATCTGAAATTGTATATTACATAGATGAACAGGCAAATCATAATCGAATACCGGATGCAAAACAGTTAATAAATTGGCTTCATGAAGGAACTTACCTAATCTCACTGCATTTATCGTCCCCCGCAAAATGGTTTATGGTTACTTCTAGATTAATGTTTTTTACTGCAACATTATCTTTTCTTGCAATATGAAGACATACTAATGGATGGATAACTTAGTGTTAATCATAATCCTTTCTTGTTTTGCTTTGCTTTGATAAGGTCGTGATTCATAGACAGTATCCCTAGGGAAATTCTACTCCAAACCTTTTTCTTTGCCATGTGGAGTGCCAGAGGGGTTATCCCTCAGTCCTACCCTTTTTAATGTTTACGTGGTGCCATTGGCCCCCTGATTAGATCCTATGGCTTTAGCCTTACCTCATATGCAGATGGCACACAAATTGTAGTGTCACTGCTACCGGGACAAGAATCAGGAATGAGCAAGACTGCATGGAAGCAGTTAAAACCTGGATGACAGAACTGCCTGAAACTAATCTCAGGTAAAACTGAGATCCTGACGTTCGGAATTAAGGCCAATTTCTGGACCCCGGACTGGTAGCCAGTAGAACTGGGTACCCTCCCTAACCCATAAGGAAGGCTAAAAATGGGGGATGTTATAGTGGATGATAGACTAAACTTCGAGGATCAGATAAATGCCTCGACCTCAGCCACTTTTCATGATCTTAAACTGATTAAAAAGGTTAAACCATCCCTGCCAGAAGACAGTTTACGAACTGTCATCTCATCCCTCATTTTATCACAGCTGGATAACTGTAACGGGCTCTACTTGAATATTCAGGAGCGGCACCTTAATAAATTGCATATCCTGCAAAACGAGGCAGCAAGACTTGTGACAGGTACTTCCTAATTTGTATTGGTCATCAAGAAATTAAAAGACGACACTGGCTGCCGATCAGGAAACAGGTGTGTTTCAAGTCTTTATCCACAGTTTTCAAGGCGCTACATCCCCAGGGTCCTAAATATTTAAAACAGCGGCTTCAATGGTATACTCTCCAAAAAACTCTGCGCTCACTAGGAGCTAAACGAGTGAGCATACCACCCACAAAGAAAGCTACGTGGTGGGGAAGAAGTTACATCACATGCGCGGCCAAGGCCTGGAATGACCTCCCTTGGAATCTGAGGAACTCCATGGACCTCCTTGTATTCCAGAAGGAACTGAAAACTTGGGTTTTTAACCTATAGAATCTCCCACTGACAACTCCCCTGCAATTTTGATCTTAGAAGTGGTAGCCACCAGCGCCAGGACACCCCCGGGTAACCGTTGCGCTTTAGAAATGCAATTAATATAATATAACATAAGTTATATAATTGATTGATCTATGGGAAAGCCATGCTAATGGAAAAAATTCTAGCCACCATAAAGGAATTGGAGGGTTGCTGCATAGAGACAATTCAATTAGGAGTTGGTCTTTGTAGAGGTCTGAAAAGTTTGCATATTTTGCTTTCGCATTATCACATAAAATTTCCCAAAACATGAAATTAGGCATGATTATATAAAGTAGATAACTGGCATTTGGCACTATATTTTTTACACTGTTTTAAATTTAAAAAAAGTGTACACATGGTATGGCTAACCATTTAAAACTTCAGGCAGATTGGTACAGGGGAGAGTGGGGATTTATAGGTGGGTCAAATATGTTATAATTCCCATTAAGAGTTCCATGGGAATCCTCAAAAGTAAAAAAAAGAATTTAACAGAACTGCACCAAACTTTCAATGAAGATAGAACTTAATCCCATTTTGGGATTTTTTTTCAAATATGGTACAAATCTGTTCAATGCTTTTTGAGACAACGTAAAAAGAAATGTTGGACATGTTAAAATAAGGAGTGCATGGTCCTAGTTTGTACTCATACAATGTGTGTGTATGTGTGTGTATGTGTGTGTGTCAGACGGATTTGTGCTTCTGATTGCTATAAAGATGTGCTTACAATAGACCAGATTCTCACTCCACTATTAAGCGCATGCTCAGGAAATATCACTGCAGGAAAACTCAGAGGAGGTTTTTGGGGGGTTTCCATTGTGGTTTACTTCTATTGGCTGTGATTGTAATTATTATCTGTTTCACATATTGCTCACTATTTATTTCTTGTACCACCCTTAGCTTTTCACTATATCCCCAAGGTCCCTCCCTATAATATGTTCCCCTGACCCCAGCCTGCTTTCAGCTGATTAAACTTGTAAACTTCAACTCACCCTACCTCTTTGTATTTCTCTCTCCAGCTTTACTCTGATTGTTACTCTTTCTGACCCTCTTTGTTTATATCTTTTCTCTTGCCCATAAAGTGGTCCTCCCCATCTACTAACTCCTGCTCTTATCTCTCACCTGCTCCTTGCTCCTACCCTGACCCTCCCACCTTTTCTCCGAGCTATATCTAATCTTCTCCTCCTTCCTCCCTCGCCCTCACCCTGCCTCCTTAATCTAAATCACCATGTCCCCTCTCAAACACCCCTGCAATACACATGGCTTCAGACTCAATCCACAGGACTCACCCATCACTAGACATGGCCCGAACTCATGGTCCATCCTCTACCCCCCTAATCTCTCCAAAAACGCCAAGAAAAACTTTAAACACAAACTACTTATTGGTTCCCATGAAACTCTTTTTGTCGATAACTACCTTAGCCTCTCATTTTTCACTCCAAACGTCCCTCCAAATGGGAATACATCTTCATTCACCACTTCCCCATCACTAAATCATGTAAAATCCCGTATGGTTTTAAATTGTCCACCTCCCCTTCTCCTGCTTTCCTCGGTGAAATAGACATCTCCATTTTCAAATCTGTTAACATTCTCATCCAAGCTTATGAAAATCAACTCTCCATCTTTGAACAACATTTCAGCACCTTTTCCTACCTACTAACACTTCCTCCTCCCAACAGACTGACACCTTCTCACCCTCCCCTTCCTTGTCCGCAACCCCCCACCCTAAAGACACTTCTAGTACGTACGTTGTCTCTTAAACCCAATCCTCCAATAACCCCCCTTTGATTGCACCCCTCCCTCATCTGGACACCTCAACAGCTTGTTCAGCCTTCCAAACCCTTTATTTCCCTAATGACTTCTCTTCACCCACCACCAGGCGCACTCCCTACCTCACTGCCTCCCCCCAGCTCCCTCCCCCGCAGTTCCTATTATTAGACTGCCCGTCCTAATTAATCCTCCCCCTAACTGCCTTCCCCCTTAACCAGGAAGCTATTTCCCCTTTCTACTCTCTTGACCCCTTACTACCTCAGAACACTGATTACAACTCTTTGCACCCTCTTTCTGACCACACGGTCCTCTCTTTGTACACCAACCCGAAAATGCCTCTCCACCTCATCCCCCCAGCCTCCCAACCCATACACTCCACAGATCACTTTCCCCAGATAAATCTGATCCTACTCTTCTCCCCAACACCTTCTCTCCCCCAGTACCTATCACTCCTTTAACTCAGACTCTATCTAACATTGAAAACTATCTCATTTCCTTGTATTCTGAACTCTCACAGCTAAGGAATGATCTGAACTTGTCGTCCGAACTTTCTCAACTCAGGAAAGATTTTACCTTCTTCTCCTCTGAAATCCGCCAATACCACGTGACTTCCCCAAATCTTCACTCACTAAACTCCTCCAAACTTCAACATTGGAGAACCGTCCCCTGCTGCAACTCTTGCCATAGGCCCCCCTTGCCTCGAACCACCTCTCCCCCTCTGACTTACTCGACCTCTGTAACTCTTACCTCCCTAACTATCCAATCGACCCCCCACCCTCCCATTCCCATGATCCTGGGGACGAGCAGAATCCCTTCCTCCCCCATCTACCCTAGACCCTCATCACAACTTACTGCTATCCAATCATGCCCTCCCCACTCTACCATTACCGTGATCCTGGGGACAAGCAGAATTCCTTCTTACCCCATCTCGCCTAGACCCCCACCACAACTATCTGCCATCCAATCATGCCCTCCCCCCACAAACAACCTGAAACCCCTTACATGCATGCTAGTTAACTGCCGCTCAGCTGTCCGGCATGCAACGGAAATAGCTGAATCCGTCCTCAATGATGATATTGACATTGCCTTCCTTATGAAAACTTGGCTCAAAGACCAATCTAAATCTATCTTTGACCTTCTCTCCCCCCTGGTCACTCCATACCCAGAAAAGATAGACTAGATAGAATTGGAGGTGGTCTAGCCATCATCTTTAAAAACAAACTTCAACTCTCGCTTGTTAAGAACACTGACCCCACCACCTTCGATTAACTCGGAGCAGAACTTATAATTCAGGGCGCCCCTCCTATTCGCCTACATAATGTCTATCATCCTCCTGGTGAATCCCTTCCCTGCTCAGAGGAACTTTCCGACCTCCTCACCCAATCCTCACTTTCCAACTCTAAAAATCTCTTCCTTGGAGACTTCAACCTCAACTTGAATGACATCAAAGACCCTGCAGTTAATCTCCTCTTGAATCTTCTGGAGGTCAGTGACCTCAAACAAATCTGTCTCTCTCCAACTTACTCCAAAGGGGCACTCTTGATGGAATCATCACTATTTACGATTTGGCCTCCCTTTCCAGCATCATCCCCATTGACTGGTCCGACCATCACCTCATCCTCTTCAAGAGCAATATTCCGCCCCCCCCCCAATCCATACCAAAAGCATCAAACACAAGAAACTGACCAGTAACCTTCATCTTATCCCACCCCGCGAACTACGAAAAGAAAATCAAAACCCAACTCCTGCTAGCTCCCTTCTCCCAAAATGCCAACACCCTAACCGAACACTATAATAAATCAGTTACTGAGGTTCTAGATCAAGTGGCCCCCCAAACTTAAAACCCAAAGAAACATACCTTCCAAATCCTGGTTCAACTCTGATCTCAACAATGAAAGACGCTCCCTTAGACAATCTGAAAGAACATGGAGGCAACACCCGTCCCCCTCCCATCTAGCCCTCCTCCGATCTGCTAGGTCCAACTACAAAAAGCACATCCTCAATTAAAAGCCTGCCTTCTTCCACACTCAGCATAGGGCCAAAAATAGACCTAGAGAACTATTCAACATAGTCAAAAATCAAACATCCCCTGCCCCCCAAAAGTTGACTGTCTCTATTGAGAAATGTGAAGAAATTGCAAAGTTCTTCTCTGATAAAATCACCAAAATAGACCAATCCTTCATCTTAAATCCACTTTCTCCTAACACTCTACTTTCTTATGACATTTCTCCTGAATCTCCTTCCCCTTCAAATCCTCCCCCTGTCCCTGCCCATTTCTCGTCCGCTTCCTTCCCACCTAAACCCAACCCTCCTCTCCCCCAGCAACAAAAAAACAATGCCTCCTGGCTAGGAGTGGGCGGAATTTGCGGAATGGACTATCGCGGATAGAGGCACGGATATTGAACAAATCTCTGTGCCTCTCCGCGATATTTCCGTATCACAGAGCCAGCCCACCCACATCCCGCCGGTCTCCCGCCTTCCCGCCCACCTTATTAATTATTTATAGGCTGGAAATAAAGTTAAATAAAACTTACCTTATTATTGAACTGCAAGCTTCCCGATCGCGGCTTCTTCTTTGAAACTGCGCATGCACTCGAGCCTGCGCATGCGCATTCCGGGCAAGGAATGCGCATGCACATTCCTGTCGAGGAATGCTCATGCGCAGGCTCTCGCACTGTGCAGTTTCAAAGAAGAAGCCGCAATCGGGAAGTTTGCAGTTCAATAATGAGGTAAGTTTTATTTAACTTTATTTCCAGCCTGTAAATATATTTAATAAGGCGGGCGGGAAGCGGGAGGCGGGTGGGCGGCCAACTTCCGTCCCCCCCGGGATTGTGCAGAAATTTGCACCTTTTTTCCGCCTTCTTTGCGGAAGGCGGAAAGTGCAAATTTTCGCACATTCCGTGGGCAGAACGTAAATGTCCGCCAACCCCTACTCCTGGCATAATTTTCACCCTTTTACCGAACACGAAGTCTACAACATCATCGCTAAGCTAAAACCATCCTCCCATACCAAAGACCCGCTGCACCTTAACTTGTCCAAAACCGAAACATATCATTGTTCCTATCTGGGCCACTATTTTTAACTCCTTCCTGGCCACAGGGTGTGTTCCTGCCTCCCTCCAACTGGGTCAAATCACACCCATCCCCAAAAAACCTATTGCAGATCCCAACGACCTAAATAACCTCCGACCCATCTCCAACCTCCCTCTTCTCTCCAAAGCCCTTGAAAAATGTGCTCTGCTGCAACTAGATAATCACATCAACACTTTGACCTCTTTGACTCCCTACAATCTGGCTTTAGAAAAGGATGCAGCACAGAATCTGCCATGCTCAATATAGTGGACAACATACTTCATTCACTCGACAAAGGTGAATCATGCCTTCTCATTCTCCTCGACCTATCTGCTGCCTTTGATACTGTTAACCACAGTGCCTTACTTAACACTCTTAAAGTCCACTTTGGCCTCAATGGCCATGTCCTTAACTGGTTCATCCCCTTTTTCCAGTACACAGCCCAACAAATCAAAATTGATAACTGCCTCTCCAACCCAACTCTGATCTCTCTCGGTGTTCTCCAGGGATCCATTCTCTCTCCTGCTCTCTTCAACCTCTTCATGGAACCACTCACCATCATCCTCAAACAAGCAGGAATAAATTATCACCTTTATGCCAACGACCCACAACTTCACTATAAGATTAAATCCCACTCCGATATCCTTCACCTTAATGACACCCGACCAAGATCCAATCTTGGATCTTGGTTCCTCCATAATCATCTCAAACTCAACCCTAAAAAATTCTGAAATCATTCTCTTCAAACCTAAAAAGAACCTGCTTCCAATACAAGACTGGATCTGTGACCTTAATGCTCTCAACTGCTGTCTCACCACTTCTAATTCAGTTAAGTCTCTAGGCATCCTCATTGGTAAAAGCCTTGCCCTCACCTCCCACATAAAAACCTCAGCCAAAGGAGCACTCTTCACTCTCCGTCATCTCAAGAAAATTAAGCCTTTCATCTCGGCTGATGACTTTAAAACTGTTGTCCAATTGCTGATCCTGTTGAGAATTGACTATGGCAACGTTATCCTCACTGGAAGACCTAAAGTCCACCTTGCTCCACTCAAATCTGTGCTCAACCTAGCTGCTAGATTTGTCTCAGACTACAAACGTTTTGACCACATCTCTCCCGCCCTGAAACCCCTCAAATGGCTACCCATCGAAGGCAGATCCACCTATAAGATTGCATGTATCAGGCACAAAGTCCTTCACCAAAACACCCCACGTTACCTCTCAGACAAACTCCACAAAGCAGGCTGCGCACGACCCACGAGAAACACTAACGCCCTCATTCTTATCCCCCCCTGTTAAAGAAGAAAGGCACCCAAGCTCGCTCCTTCTCCGGTAACGCTCCCTCCATCTGGAACTCCCTGTCTAAAGACCTATGCTGTAACACCTCCTACTTCAACTTCAAAAAAGAACTCAAATTGTTCCTCCTCAACAAATAGTGGGGTCCTTAATTCCTACCTCTGACACTGTTCTCACGCGCTGCGACCCCATCATGCCCCCCTCTACTGCCCTCCAATTCTATCCCCTCCACTTTCTCCTACCAAACACCCCTCCCTCATGCTACTCTTCCCCCATCCTCCCTCCCTGCTCTCTATATCTACATATGACTCCTAGCCCTACGCACAACCTCCCACTGATTTACTACTCCTGCTACTCCCCTAACTCCTACTCTCTTCTTCCCCTTCCTTATCTCTTCTCTCTCACCCTCACCCTCATTGCAAGCATGCGCTCAGCCTGCCTCGGAAAGGAGACCAAGGACTACAAAGAGAGGTGCAATTTGTTAGGGGACGTGTGAGAGATCCTTGAGATGTTGTTCCATCTTTCCATTTGAAATTATGGTGGGCATACTGTTCTACATATTCAATAGTACACGTTGAGCATGCTATCAAAAGGCCTCCTAGCCCAAGTGCCTGAATCTATAATATAGCACAGAAGCATGGAAAAGGTGTTACCTTATGTGCATTGGCGTGCTCTAATGGAAATAAGGGAACACCCACTTTGCACTGCATTTCTGGTCCCCTTTTAAGCCACAATACCTTGGGTGGTAAGTTTGTGAATCAGTTAGTGATCTGGGGGTTATGTTATGTTAAGTTATGCGAATTTGTAGAGCACACTTTCACCCGGGAAGGTAGTACAGGTATCTGGTGCTGAGCAGGTGTGAGCTGCCACACTGAGGGCACAGTGAGACTAAGCAAAAAGGCAGGTCTTCAGATTCTTGCAGAACTCAAGAAGTGAGGAGAAGGCTCTCATGTGTAGTATAAGCTGTTCCATGTTTTAGGAGTGATATAGTGGAAGGCTTGACTACTGGTAGGAATGTGGAGGAATGGAAGGTTTGTGAAAGCAGATGTGATTGTTGAGGTATTCTGGTCCAGCATTATGTAGTGCCTTGAAAGTGTGGGTGAGGAGTATGAATTTAGTTTGTTTGTGAATGATGAGTTAGTGAAGCGCCTTCAGGTGTGGAATGATGTGAGTGTGGCGTGGAAGGTTGTAAATGATCTGCAGCGTGCTGGTGAGTTATTTGTTGATTCCGGCATAGAGGGTGTTCCCGTAGTCCAGCTTTCTTGTGACCAGGGCATGTGTGGCAGTTTTCCAGGTGCTGATTGAGAGCTATTTGAGCCATTTGACAATCACCTCAGCATCCTAAGGGTATGGAAGGATGAGACGGTGATGGCATTGACTTGGGCGGTCATGTCTATTTTGCTGTTGATGATGTTACAGATGTTTTTGGAGTTGGTGGTGGGATGGGTGTTTTGTTCCTAGCTCAGTTGGCCACCAGGTGAAGTTCTACAGTGATGTGCACTCCCCAAAGATCATGATTTTTGTTTTCCCTGTATTCAGCTTTAGACAGTTGGTCTTCATCCAGTGGCTGATTTCAGTTACACAAGCATTGAACTTGATACAGTCACTGAGCATCTTTTCTGTGAGAGAGAGAGATTGAGTTGCATGTCAGCAGCATAGGAGATGACGTTGATGGTTTGAGATTGGATGATGCTGGCTAGTGGGATAATACATACATTGAAGAGGGTTGGGCTGAGAGAGGATGGGATTGTGGGTGTCCGATATATATGGTGCAAGTCATGCTGACTGGGTCATTACAGTCAGGATGGAGCAATCAGCAAATACATTGAGTGTGTGTCCTTGGATTCCGATGTCATGTATCTGTTGGATGAAGATGGGCTGGGTGACTACATGAAATGCTGCAGAGAGGTCAAAGGAGTTGTTTCCTCTGACATGCGGATGTCATCGGTGGCAGTGATGAGGGCAGTTTCCCTGCTGTGGTTTGGTCTAGAAACAGACTTAGTGGTGCGTTGATGTGTTCAGTCAGGTGTCTGTTAATGATTTTCTCTAAGACCTTGCCAGTAAACAGTAGTATGGGGATGGGTGTATAGTTGGTGAATGTTGAAGGGTCCACAGAGGGTTGCTTCAGCATTGAGAGGACAGTTGCGTGTTTCCAAACAGAGAAGTCATGGAAGAGGCATTCAAAATGGATGTATGACGTTACAACGCATACTTTTACAACGCATACCTTTACAACGCATTTTTTACACCGCAACATCCATTACAATGCCTTCCATTACAACGCATGCCATTACAACGAATTCTTTGAAACTACCTTTACAACGCATTCCACTACAACACATAGTACATTACTATTTTAACTCCAGGGGGTGCAACAGTAGGGTAAGTGTTGGATAGTGTAGGTATGCGTTGTAATGGTATGCATTGTAATGACTGCGTTGTAATGACATGCGTTGTAGTGGTATGCGTTGTAGTGACATGCGTTGTAATAGTTGCGTTGTAATGGCATGCGTTGTAATGGATGTTGCGTTGTAAACGTTTCGTTGTAAAGGTAGTGCGTTGTAAAAGTTGCGTTGTAAGTGTTGTTTCCCATTCAAAATGGGTGCTAGCATGGCGTCGATGGGTTGCATTCTGCTGGAGTAGACATACTGTTGGCAGGGATCCAAGGGGGAACTCTGAGTGGATGGACTTCATAGTGGCAGCGATTTCCTCCAGAATGATGATAGGGGATGTGTTTAGCATTGGTTCTTTGAATACGATCGGGGTGTTGGAGTTATCTGTTGGGTCTAGTTGCGGGCTGCAGTTGCTGTAAATAGTGGTGATTTTGATGCTGAGGAATTGAGAGAGATTGCTGCAGTGGTCCTGTGAGGGTTGATCGAGTTGGAGGTGGCCGATGGTGAGGTGAAAACTTTACATTCACAAAGATTTCTTTGCTTCTGTTGGTGCTGGTATTGATGCATTCCACAATTGCATCTTTTGTGGTCCAGATCTTTTGATGGTAGCACATTCGTGTGAATTTGAAGGTGATCCTGCCTGCATTGGCCTGGATCAATCTACATTTGCACCTCAGATGTTTGTAGTGGGGTTTCATCGGTCTGAGTTCCTCAGTGTATAAGCTGGCCTGTGGTCTGGATCTTGTTGTATTGTTTTGTTTGGGGGGGCAGGAGGCGCTGCTGGATCTTGTTGTATTGCTTTGTTGGAGGGGGGCCAGGGAGGCAGCTCAGTAGACGATCCAATTGTTGAAATTTTTGATGGCTTTGGGGAGGCTGTTGCTGTCTTCAGAGCAGTGGGTGTTGAGAACAGTTATTCAGTCCTTTTCAGTGATTCTGTTCCAGTTTTGGTGGGCTGGGCTGGAGTAGACATACTGTTGGCAGGGATCCAAGGGGGACCTCTGAGTGGATGGACTTCATAGTGGCAGCGATTTCCTCCGGAATGATGATAGGGGATGTGTTTAGCATTGGTTCTTTGAATACGATCGGGGTGTTGGAGTTATCTGTTGGGTCTAGTTGCGGGCTGCAGTTGCTGTAAATAGTGGTGATTTTGATGCTGAGGAATTGAGGGAGATTGCTGCAGTGGTCCTGTGAGGGTTGATCGAGTTGGAGGTGGCCGATGGTGAGGTGAAAACTTTACATTCACAAAGATTTCTTTGCTTCTGTTGGTGCTGGTATTGATGCATTCCACAATTGCATCTTTTGTGGTCCAGATCTTTTGATGGTAGCACATTCGTGTGAATTTGAAGGTGATCCTGCCTGCATTGGCCTGGATGAATCTACATTTGCACCTCAGATGTTTGTAGTGGGGTTTCATCGGTCTGAGTTCCTCAGTGTATAAGCTGGCCTGTGGTCTGGATCTTGTTGTATTGTTTTGTTTGGGGGGGCAGGAGGCGCTGCTGGATCCTGTTGTATTGCTTTGTTGGAGGGAGGCAGCTCAGTAGACGATCCAATTGTTGAAATTCTTGATGGCTTTGGGGAGGCTGTTGCTGTCTTCAGAGCAGTGGGTGTTGAGAACAGTTATTCAGTCCTTTTCAGTGATTCTGTTCCAGTTTCGGTGGGTTGGGCTTGTAGTATTGCATGTGTGTTGGACTGTGTCAGGATGCTGAAATTGACAAGGGCATGTTCTATCCAGGGGCCTAGTGTGGACTTGTCGACTCAGATATTGTCGAAGTTAGTGAAATTAGCGTCCAAGATATGGATGGCATTGATGGTTGATCCATTTACCCCATAGGTGAGGGCCAGGCTTCCAAGGTCTTCAATGAGTGCTCTCGAGTTGGGGTCGACGTGTTCTTTCAGGTAGAAGTTCAAGTGTCTGAGTAGTATATAATTGCTAAAATTAGGTTAAAGGCTAAAAGGTTTAATTTATAAATTAAATCTGATTGATTCTTTCATCTGCACAATTGTTTCCATGAATGGCCCTGTCAGCTCACAAACCTGATGGAATCTGCTTCACTGAGAAGTCTTGCCCTTGCAGTCATTTTAAGGTTCAAGTACCTCATTTATTATCCAAATTATTTTCCTGTGACTACATAAAGTGTCATAAATTGAAGCACTTTGTTGTACAGTAGACTGTAGTCTTGTGTCTCACGGTATTGGAAAAGGTGGTAGGCTACAGTGAAGTAGAGTGGCATACCATTTAGTAGAGTTTTTTCTGAGTGGAGTGGCATACAGTACACTATTATAGAGTGTTGTAGAGCAGATTGGCATATTGTGTTGTAGAATACAATGGCATAGAGAGATGTTCATTAAAGTGGCATCCAGTAGAGTAGAGGAGAAGAGTAGAGTACTGTGTCATAGATTAGAGTGGAGTAAAGTAGGGTGCAGAGGCATACAAACTGTGCATACAGTAGAGCAGCATAGAGTAGAGTAGAGAGTTGTACAGTGGCATATAATATAGTACAGTGGAGTGTAGGGATATAGAATGAGGCAAAGTGTCAAAGAGTGGCATAGAGTATGTAGAGTGTTGTTGGGTAGAGTTGCATAGAGTACAGTAGCGTGTTAAACAGTGAAGCTTCATACAGAAAATTGTTGTACAGTAGTATACAGTGTGTATACAGTGTGGCATACAGTGAAGTCAGTATATTGGAATAACATACAGTAGAGTGGAGAAGATTGAAGTTGCATACAGTGTAATTCATACTGTGGAGGGGTATAGAGTCGAGTGGCGTACAATGAACTAGTGTATAGTGGAGTACAGTGGAATGGCATAGAATGGAACAACATACAGTTGAGTGGCATACAGCAGAGTGGGGTAGACGGGAGTGGTGTACAATGGAATGGGGTAGAGTGGATTAGCATACTGTGGAGTGGCATACAGCGGAGTGGCTTCCAATGGATTAGCACAGACGGGAGTGGCATAGACTGGAGTGGTGTGTACTAGAGTGGCGTAGAGGGGAGTAGCATACAGTAGAGGGACATAGAGTTGAATAATGCAGAGTGGCTTGGTGTACAGTGGAGTGGCATAGAGTAGAGCAACCTATACTGGAGTAGTATACAGGGCCGGGGCGTACAGCAGTGAATTGTGCTGCCTTGCATTGATCCAGATTTACCAATCAATGCAGAGTCATGCTTGGTTACCTTGCGATGCCTTGTAAATCTGACTTAAGTATTGCATTGCCCATGCGACACCATCCGCGATGCAAGGGTACCGCAATACAATAATACAGCAAGGACTTCATAATATTTTGGGCCACAGTATACTGCAGAAACATTGTGGTTTACCGTGGTACAGGGTGATAACAAGCCAGTATATAATTGGATAATGATTGTTTTTAAAAACTAAAAAGTCAGCCATATTATTTTTACTACGCTTTGGCTATGTTCTGAGTTAGGGCCTTAGATAAAAATAAGTATTAGACTTTTTTTTTTCAGTTTAAGAAAGTTTTATTGAGCATAAGCAAAATGGTACATCATAAGATTACAACATAAGATAATGCAAAATCCATAGGAGATAATCATAAAAGACATTTTTGAGATATAGAGAAAGAGAAACGAGGAAGTAAAAGCATGTAATTGGAGAAAACCGTACAGAAAAGGAAAGAAGAAAAAGCAGGAAAGAGAAAAAGAGGGAAAGAGGAAGAAAAAGGAAGGAAGGGGGGTTAAGGGGGGAGAGAGGAGGATAAGAAGGTGGAGAAAGGTAGCCAGGTAAGATCAGACTTAATTTTTAAGGTGACAGATGAAGAAGAAGCAATAGCAATTCTATGCTCATCACACACAAAATTCCACCATGTCTGCACAGACAGTTTAGAGTTATCCTTCCAGCAAGACAGGATTACTTTGTATGCAGTTGCAATGAATAGGTCAAACAATTTTGCATTATAAGAATGTAAGTCCAAAACATCAGACATAGAACCTAGAAAAATATGCAACGATGAAAATGGTTCAGAAAAATGAAAAATACGCATACAGTATTTCCAAACCGATTTCCAAAAGGTGATAACTCGTGGGCAATCAAATAAGAGGTGTTTAAGTGTGCCTGGGTGAGATGAACAGGACCAACAAAGGGGAGAGGAGGAAGGGGAGAATTTGGTAATGCTTATAGGGGTAAACAGAGCTCTGTGGTAAATGAAAAAAAGTGATTGAGTAATACGGGCCGAAACCGAAGTCTTAAACAGCTTGGACCATAATCGATCCCAAGTATCAATAGATAGTGATAAAGAGAAATCAGTTTCCCAAGCAACTTCATTAACAGTATTAGGTCTAGGACCAACATTCTCTAATAACATTTTATAAATCAGAGCAGCTTTGGGTATTTGCTGAGTAAACAACGGGTACAGAGGGGTGGAAGGAGTAAGGGAGGGAAGGATATCAAATGTAGGGAGGGTAGATAGGTGAGACACAATGGCAGTAGTAATAATATCAAATTCATTACGATGTTGTACAGATAAATCAAACTTAGTTAGCATTTCATCAAATGAGATAATGGATGAATCGGAAAAGAATTGATAGACAAACATAATATCCTTTTCTTTCCAATACTTGAAGTAGAAAGATTTACCCTTGTATTTAAGATATTTGTTGTACCAAATACTGGAGGAAAGAAAAATCTGTAAGGGCGATAAGTCTTTTGAAAAAATATTGTGTAGCAGTGTATGGGAATATTTCAACACAGGGTAACGCGTCAAAAATGAGCAGTTGGACATAAAAAGGGATTGTTGAAAAGTGAAATCCTTTAACAAAGATCTCTCAACTGCAATCCATCTGGGTAATGGGGTATCAGTAAAATCAAACGCCAATGAAAAGGCTTGTTTTAGTAAAAAGGCCGAATGGTATGATTGGAAGTCAGGGAAGCGAACCCCCCCTTCAGATTTAGGGCGTATAAGTTTTGGTAGGGAAATTCGGGGTCGCTTATTGTTCCATAGAAATTTAGAGCAGATGGAGTTTAGCCTATTAAAGTACAATTTAGGAATTTTTACAGGAAGCATGGACACAGTATATAGTATATGTGGAGAAATCATCATTTTGATGGTATCTAAGCGACCCCACCATGAAAGGAAAAGAGGAGACCATGTCTGTAGGAGGGAGTGAAGTTTTTGAATAAGGGAGGTAAAGGTCAGTTTGAGTGTGTCACGCAGGGTGGAGGAGAACCAAATGCCCAGATATTTGATCTTGGAGGGACACCATGCAAAATCGGTGGAATCAAACATATATTGAAAACAGGACGAGTTAAGGGTAGTACTTCTGTTTTGGAGAGGTTAAGTTTATAGCCAGAGACAGATGAATATAGGCGGACCTCTTCTAAGAATGGTGGAAGGGATGAGACAGGGTTGGCCATATAGATCAGAACATCATCGGCATATGCCGAGATTTTTGTCTCAATCGAGGATTGTTTAAATCCCTGGATGAGGGGGTTAGAACGGATTTTAATAAGGAAGGGTTCAAGGCAAAGAATAAAAAGTAACGGGGAGAGAGGACAGCCCTGTCTTGTCCCTCTAGATAGGGGGAAAAACTTAGAGAATTGATTATTGACAAAAACACTGGCACGGGGAGCAGAGTAAAGGAGTCTAACCAAGGAAATGAAGTGGGGGCCAAAACCAAACCATTGCAATGCCTTAAACATAAATTTCCAGTTAATTCGATCAAACGCTTTCTCTGCGTCTAATGAAAGGGCAGCTAGAGGGGCCTTGAAACGCTTACTATGGGAAATAATATTGGTAAAGACACGGGCATTGTCTGCAGCAAGTCTGCCTTTCACGAAGCCAACTTGATCGGTCGTTATTAACAGAGGTATAAGGGATTCAAGGCGGGCAGCTAAAATTTTGGCAAAAATTTTACAGTCGTAGTTAATAAGGGATATGGGACGATAATTTTTGCATAGGGAATGGTCCTTATCTGGTTTGGGAATGATGATTATGAGGGCATCCAAAAAGGAACCTGACGCCTTGGCAATTGCAATAAAGGAATTAAAAAGTTGTAAAAGGTGAGGAACAAAAATGGAGTGCATGTTGGCATAGAATTCGATAGGGAGACCATCTGGACCAGGGGCTTTCGCTTTCTTAAGGGAGGTAATAGCCTTGAGTATTTCTTGAGGGGTAATGTCAGCTTCTAACTGCTGAAATTCAGTAGGAAGTGATGGAGGAGGGGGAAGGCCTTCGAAGAAACGAGAGAGATCCTCATCTCCTGGACATGTATCATCTGTATATAAGAGTTTATAGTAATTATGGAATACCTGAGCAATATCCTCATCAGAGGAAACCTTTGTATTAGTGTCTTCATTAAGAATAGAGCCAATTGATTTGCGTTCAGATTTGATTTTAAGATAATTTGCCAACATTTTCCCCGCCTTATTTTGGCCCCCATGAAATTTGGATTTGATCTTTAAAAGGGTGTTGCAAGCTTCAACCGTGGCAATTTGATTGAGTTCAGATTTGGCTTTAATGAGTTGGAGGAGAGCGTCGGGATTCTTGGAAGAGAAGTAAGAGTGTTCCAGGGTCTTAATGTTGGCGAGTTGGGCGGTGTATTTGGCCCTAATGAGTTTCTTTTTCCTAGAAACATAAGAAATTGTAAAACCTCGTAGTGCCGCTTTAAAAGCATCCCAATTGTTTGAAACTGATGTGTCGTGGGGTAAATTGAGGGAGAAGTACTCAGAGATGAAACTTTTAACTTTAGACATAAAAACCGAATCAGAGAGAAGGTAAGTGTTAAATTTCCAGCGACTGAAAGAGTTGGTAGTGTGGGACAGGTCAAAAGTGGCATATACAGGTGCATGGTCCGAAAGGAAAATGGATCCAATTTCAGAATTTTGAATCGCCGGGAGAAGAGATTTACTGACTAGAATATAATCAATTCTGGACCTGGTATGGTGTACATTAGAGTAGAAGGTGTATTCGAGTGAGTCAGGATTACAGGTTTTCCATACGTCAAAAAGGGGACGGGAGGCAATTGCAGATTGGAATGCTTTATGAGTCTTGTCCGGCTGGAATTTGGAGGAGGATAGTCTATCCGAAAATGGGTCCAACCATTGGTTAAGGTCACCAGCTATGACAACATTAGGGCAGTCAATAGAGGAAATGAGGATTTTAATATCATTCCAAAATTTAGGGTCGGGACGGACGGGACCATATATATTTAGGAGCACCATAGTTTTACTTTGTATAGACACTTTTGACATAACCCAACGACCCTCAGCATCCGATTGAGATGATAAAATTTGAACATCCAGACCTTTACGGAATAAAATAGCAACACCCCCTTTTTTATCAATCGCAGAAGAAAACACCACTTGACCCACCCAAGCCCTCTTAAGCTTCAGCGATTCGACATCTGTACAATGCGTTTCTTGGAGAAAAGCAATCTGAGCATTCAACTTGGATAAGTGGGACAATACCTTTTGACGCTTAACTGGGTTGCCGAGACCACGAACATTCCACGTTACGAAGTTACACATGATGGGAGGTAAGGGAGGAGGGTAACATTTGGATCCAATACACTGCAGGTAGGAAACTAAAGGGAGAGACACGGAAGACAAACAAGTTAGCAATACAAATCGGGTAACTATAGGAAAACAAAATATAGATGAGCATCACAATCCATAAAAAGAATAATGAGTAACCATGAGGAGAACAAGAGACTACAAGAAGAAAGACAAAAAGGGAAACAAAGAAGATAACGGAACATGAATGAGCAAAGAATACGCAACAATGGCCTGTGAAAAGGAGGGGAAAGAAAAAGGAGAAAAAAAGAAGAAAACAGCTAAGAAACAGGTCAAGGCAAAGATGCCAGACCTGAGAAAAGAAAGAAGATCTAAGTGCTAGAGGCATGGAAACGCCAACGCGGGCGCCTAGCCAACAGAGCAGGGAAAACGCGGGAATATAGGTAGGATATATTCAATAAGAAATAAAGTTATAGCCAGATATGACAAGAAAGAAACCGGGACAAGGCCACACCAGTCGTCAAGACAGTAGAAAAATGATTGCAGAGAATAGAAGATAGTTAGTTTCAGTCATTGGTGTCCATCGTGGGTGAAGAGACGGTGAGAAGAAAGTCTCGAAGCTTCTGCGGATCCTCAAAGGTACGTGAACGACCATTGTGGGTTATTTTGCAGAGACAAGGATGAAGGATTCCATATTGGATGTTGAGTTCCCTCATGCGTGGACGTAGATTAAGGAATTCCTTGCGACGAGCATTAGTAGCATTCGATAAGTCCTGGGATATGTAGATGGTGTGGTCAGACCATATGAGGCGACGTTTTGCTCTTGCAGCTTTAAGTACAGTCATCAATTCAGCGAATTCCAGAAAAAGCAAGATGATACCTCTGGGTTTGGCCGGGTTAGACGTTGGTCGACCCAGTCGATGCGCACGCTGAATGTTTAGTGGGACAGATTCTGGTTGTAGGTCCAAAAGCTCGTATAGTAGTTTGCGGACGAAGGTCACCATATCGCCCTCCCCAAGGGACTCCGGAACACCATAAATACGTAGGTTGTTCCGCCTGTTACGGTTTTCAAGGTCCTCAGTGTGAAGTTTCAGCTGCTGTATCTCCTTTTCAAGAGTAGGAATTTTTGTAGATACATCCTGGACGTCACTAATACGTTGTTCCAGTTGCAAGACTTTGTTTTCCATGACTACCCATCTGTCTTCAATCTGTTTGAGCTTCTCATTAGTTGCCAGCATGAACGGTTGTAAGCCACGTACCTCTTCTAAAATGGAGTCCAGCACCGGGTTTTGAGAGGTGCGAATTGGGGACGGAGGGTCATTCTTAGGGCGTTTTGGTTTTGTTCCGGTGACAGACGCTCTCACATGGCCTGCGTCCTGAGACATGGTGCCACCAGGGGGGCAAGCTAGGAGGACCGCAGGGTTAGAAGCCAAACCAAAAATTAAAGATTGTGAGACCCTCAAAGTAAATATATAGAGATTACTTGGAGGGAGAGGACCTAGGCGAGATGATAGGCAGCACTGGAGAAGCACGAATTCCAACCTATAAGACAGGCATCTAGAGGCAGCAGAAATCAGATAGTCACAACCAAAGAACCAACCATGGAGATATTGAGGTAGAAAGCAGCAAAGCGTCCATAGAGAATGGAAACCATGTGAGTTATTTCAATGAGGAACGGCGGGTTAATGGTGACGGAGATGCAGGTATACAGCAAGTGCGCAGGTAGCACCTCAAAATGGCCGCCTAGATGTAAAACTAGTATGAATAGCGAAGCTGAGGAGAACTCTGGCGCCAAGATTCACAAGAAATGCAGGGAAAGCATGAAGCGCAGTATTCACGACATACCTTGTCGAAATGCGACCTGTAGCGGCAGCATATTCACAGGAACGATGTTAGAACCGCCAAAAAACGGGACGCGAGCGCGGCGGCACAAAATGGCGGCCGCCCGCGTCCCTGTACACAAAACAGAGGCTGCAGTGCAAAAAGACGTCAAAACGGCAAATTGAAGCACCGCCGCCGCTCGTAGTGCATGGGGACCATGTTCCGCCGTATGAAAGTAGCTTTATCCGGTGTCCGTATGAGGAGAGGACACAGAAATCCAAGAATAGCTCCCGCGTTGACACGGAGCTCAGCCGGGCAGCGCCATCTCACGTCGGCGCGTAAGCCACGCCCCCCAGTATTAGACTTTAATCTAGTTTCTATCTATTACCACTTTTACAAACTGGTAACAGGTAGGCATTTTTTTTTACATATGTTTAAACAAGTTTAAGCAGTACTGTGCAGTACCTAGTAAGTTCCATACTTTTTAGGAAGTGTTTTAAGATGCACTGTATTTGTGTGGTATTTTTAGGTATTTCCACAGTACTCCGCACACTTTTTTTTACAGACTTAAATATGGTAACATTTGTAAGTATGTATCAAGAGGGTGTGCAGTTCCTAACGGGAGGGGCAGGGAAAGAGAGGTCTTTCTTCGTGATTCCCTCACACACCCCGAAGGATGTCATGCTTCATCATTGGGCAAGCTCTTCGTCTGGCCGGCGCTGCAATGCCCGACGGGCTCCCATAAACGGGGCTCTTTGGCGGAGATCTTTTGAAGAAGCCGTAAGGTGGGTGCGGTGTGAGGGCTGTGTAGTGCACATGGTGGTGGGTTAAAATAAGTCTAGAGCAGTCTTACTCTTGTATGTTTTATTACTGTGGTAGCTCAGGCTTAATTAAAATAGTGGGTGCCCTAAATGGATATAATGTTCCTACAGGGCTGCCATAGTGTAATGGGTCAACATGTTTCGTGCCTACTTTGCCCCTAATGGGTCAGATGGCAGTTCATAAGGACTAAGAAAAGCTAAATGTGAGTTGTGCACTGCCGCCAGTCACGTTATCGAGCAAGGGTAGGATAGACGAAAGTTGGCTGCCACCCTTTCCCCAGAGCAATGATGTGCTCTGCCTCCCCCGTCAGCTGTAGGCTCCTATACCAGGGGTCTTCTTACCCCAGTATAAGTCTACTAGGGTACACCCTACCGCGCCTGGTCATCAGACCCAATTTAGAGAACCAGACCGGGGGTAGTGCACCACTCAAATTTAGCTTTTCTTGGTCCTGATGAAGTGCCATCTGACCAGGGCCGACTTTAGGGCAGTGCAACAGGTGCGGCCGCGCAGGGCGCTGACCAGTGGAGGAGTGGCTAACCTCAGGGGGGGGGCGCTGTTTTTATAAATAACTTATGATTTGAGAGATGATGGGCTCTTTTTCCTGGTGGTAGTGAGAGAATCTGAGCAGGCGGCCATGGGGTTTGGGGGGTGACAAAAAGAATTGTCGCACTGGGTGCCACCAGAGCTAAATCCAGCCCTGCATCTGACCCATTAGGGTCAGATGGCTATGCATGCTATGCATTAAAAATATTTTGCCAATAGAGGTACTCAAAATGTGCGTAACTTGCTTTTGCATAGTTGCACAACATTTTGGGAAAATTAAGCAAAATGCATCATTTCACCAGCTTTTGACATGAAGTCACATTCCTCACAAAAAGGAGCAGGAAAATGACAATTGCCAGCAACAGCAGCAACTTCTGTTATTCCCTTGCTGCTGTGCCATAATTGTTCTGGTGACAGCGGTGTAATTATTACATGACATTGCGTACTGGCACCATTTGGGGAATTTTATGTGTAATGTGAAAATCCCAAAATTAGGCAAATTACTCCAGCATAATTTAAATTCACCAGGTATAATTGCAAGTCACCCCGAAGTTCCATGACTGTACAAAAGAACTCAGCCATCAACGTTGTTCCTTATATGGTCCTCGATGACTTGCAGAATCCTTATAATGTACTGCATGGGGTACTTTGCTCCATACATAGGAAAATGCCTTAGAAATCTTACATTAATTAAAAATCATAGAAGAGATACAAAACCGTAAACTTTACTGAAAATTGCTATTTAATTGCCCTATTTATGAGGGACCTATTCATTCTGATTGTCTCAGTAACTTCATTTGCAGGACAATCAGAATTAGAAGTTCAGCAGGAATGCTGCTGGTGAGAGGTACTCCACTCGGAGATTTCAAGTGAAATTTATGGGTCGAATATCAGGAAAAAAATATATAAAAATCTGTCTAACTCCCACATGCTGTTTCTCAAAAACTTTTGTTCCTCTCAAACCCTGGAATTATTGACACCACTGATAACCGTAAATCCAGGGTGAAGAAATAACAGGGATTACTCCTGGTCACTCATAATGAAGTCTATATTAAACAACTCAATTATAAATAGCCCATTGCATTGCAATGACCTGGCAAGTAATTTCAGAAATGCCTTCATAGTTACTTTCACTCACTGATATTATATTTAATTGCTATCACATCACCATTGACTTCATTAATTACATTACTGATGTCTGAAGCAATTTCTGTTTTTTTCATCTGTTTGCCTACGGTGAAGCTATAGAATTTTGTCTATATCTATCCATAAAGGCACATCTGTATGTTGAAAGTGGTACTGCAGTCATATCTAGAATGAATGTCTGTGAACTATGTGTATTGTGTATGAGAGCCAAATTGCAGAATCATTAATTATGTATATGTAAAATAAGTATGAGAGTAAAACATACTCTGATAGGGGACAGAGATTTATCCTGGTGCTATGTGTGAATTCCAACTATGCAGTGTTCTCTCCACTAATGTATATAACTATATATTAATTTTCTCTGAAAAGAGGCACCAACCAGAAAGTTTTCAATAAAAAATCTTTATTGAATAAATTCCAAAATTGGTTAGGTTTAATTTCAGCTACGAACAAAGTGTAAATTTGCAACCAACTTGTCCTTTCTGAAATTCGGTACTTTCTCGGGGCTTGTTGCAGGTAAAATATAAGAGGAATAGTCGTCAACTCCGTTCCACATCTTACAGTTTGTTAATTTTGCCTATATATGTCCCCTCAATTAAGAAAATCCATATGGGTTTGAAATCATATAAATTAGAAATATGATCATATAAATACTATTGGTTATCAACCTTGGGCTTTGGATTATCACTGTTTGCTCGACTGGCATTTGATGATCCATTATGGAGTGATTGTTAGGTCCATTCTATCACTTTTTAGGTCTCACTGAGCCAGCGCATATGCTGCTCGGAGAGACATTTAGTAGGTGAGTGCTACTGGCTGGCCTAGCGCTTGCGTGCACGTGCGCAGCCGCCATCTGTCTCTCACACAACTCCCTCTTCTCCCCCTCCCCCAACACAGATCGCTTCTCGCGGCCGCCGCGCTTGATCGCGATCACTTTCGCGGCCGCGCGCTGTGTCACTTTCACGGCCGCGTGGGCAATGCTTGTTACCCTAGTCACCAGTTTTTCTGTGTTTCTGATCTTCCGCCTCACATCAACTCCTTTGGGGCCCTGATCAGCCCATATTTTTGTAATAACCCTAATCAGAATAGGGTATTTTATCCCGCTTAGTAGCAAATTATCCAGCCGTTTTTCCCAGCTCGAATCTCACATCTTAATCTGGCGTGGTCATCGATATCAGGCCATGCTTTAGAAAACTTTCAATTTTCAAATTGAGGGAGCACAAGGATTCACAACTACTTTACTCTCACAATTAGTGTTCCCAGTAAAGTCTCCAAGCTCCACAGCTTGCCTCCTTTATCAGTTCAGCCCCGCGGGGGTTTAGATCTTTCGGTGTGCGACGAAGTTTACCTCCGTCCACACTGCACCCAGGATCAGTTTTGTCCCATAATTAGTTGGCAGGCATCCCTTAATTCAGGACCAGGCTCATCTCCAGTGCCCCTTCTGCACGCCACAGGAAGGTCTCCAGGCCTCAGGTGCTGGCCCTCAGCGCACATTGCTCCCAGCCAGTACAACTTTCAGTCACTGCAGCCGGAGGGGGGTGCACGCGCCCTTACGGGCACTGTATTGCCAGTGCTGTAGTGAGTTAGGCCGAACTCTGTATATATCCTAGCAGGTGCAATTTTAAAGTCCCGCGACCGCACTCACAAATGCCTTGCTTCGTCTGCCCCATATTTCTTGCCGCCCAGCCTTCCCCGCTGTCACTCGCATATCAGGGGGCATCCGTGCAAGTTTACACGCTCATCGAGGTGCCAGGATGCACAGAGAGCTCACAGCTGCAGCCATCTTCCTGTACAGCAGGACACGCCCCTCTTCTACTGGTGCCTTCTCACTCAATCTCCAACAGCCATCTCTTGCCCTCCAGGTGTCTGCCCCTCTAGTTGGGATAAAGAAGTTCTTTTTTTAGCACTATCCCCACAACAAGCTTACAGGATTTGGGAGTAAAATAAGTGCCCCTACTTAACATTGCAATAGGGTGTTCAGCAAGAGACATGGTAGACATGATAAATCGCAGCATTGCGGACAGAGACCAATCATTATTTTTTGAGATAGGCTCCAGTTACAAACTTTATTCACCCCTTGTTTCAGTCTTTAAAGAAATGTCTCAAAACATAGGAGACCGGTTCTGAGAGGGAGCACATTCTACACTTTTGAGCTATAAAATACTCTGGAAGGTGCATCAAGGAGTATATGCTGGTCCAGGACATCTTGACAGAACAGGAAGAAGAGTGCTCATATCAGGTTCTGCTCCTTATTTCAAAGCTAATAAGGCCACTGTTGAGACTTCAGGAATGGTTGATTGTAATCAGTGTATGGGCACTCACATTTTATTCAGGCTATCCCCAAGAACTAGATATCGTGCCAACATTTCAACAAGCATTGGCATAGCCAATAG
Source organism: Lissotriton vulgaris (assembly GCF_964263255.1). Classification (NCBI taxonomy): domain Eukaryota; kingdom Metazoa; phylum Chordata; class Amphibia; order Caudata; family Salamandridae; genus Lissotriton; species Lissotriton vulgaris. The sequence goes on from NC_141699.1 coordinate 291,421,871, forward strand.
ATCTCGCTTTTGGGACCTATAAGTATTTAGTTATCCAGCACAATATCCTTGGTGCAACAACATCAACTGTTGCATGGCTAAACACTTAAAGGTCCAAAAGCGAGACATAGTGGCTTTGCCAATGCTTGTTATATATGTGATCTTTAGTAAGACCTATAGTGGTATGTCAACATGAAGTTTAAAGAGATGTATTGTCAACTTTTTACAGAAGTATAGAAGGTTATTTAGACATATTGTTTCTTCAGACAGAGTTCCACATGGAATGGCCCACCCAGGGAAACATTGAGGGGCAGACAAGAGAGATTTCATTATATTTATTCCTGGTCTCAGTACGTCTTTGCACCTCTACTTTTAATGATCTCCTGGGATTTATATGGTGCATCCTAAGTTCTAAGGATGATGCTAATAGAGGACTTTGATTGTGATACAAAGCCAGCTAATATTTGAATCTGCTTTCTTGGGGAAAGAGGTGTACTTCACTTAAGAGACCTTAGGAGACAGTAACCATTTTCTCTAGTGTTGACACAACATAGGACATCTTCTCCTTGATGGGACTCTACAGTGTATCAGCATCAGGCCTCCTTGTTACTATGGAAGAGGAAAGAAAGAATAGGAATTTCTGTTAAAAACAAAAAGATCATTCAACCAGCATTTGTATAGCACTGTCACCTCTAAGGGTATCTGGGTGCTGTGAATGCGATGTCTCAGTCGAAAAACCAGGTCCTCTGTTTTTGATGTCATGAGGGAGGAGGAGGCGCTGGGTGGTGGAAAGAGGGAAATGGAAGGAAGAGGGAAGAAACGAGCAGAAAGTGACAAAATAAATGTCAGAAACAGGCATAAAGTGGCAAATAAAGGTCAGAAACAAGCAGAAAGGAACAAATTAGAGGTCGGAAACTAGCAGAAACAGGCAAAATAAAGGTCAGGAACGTGCAGAAAGGCAAAAAATAAAGGTCTGAAATGAGCAGAAAGCGACAACATAAAGACCAGAAATGAGCAGAAAGAGGAAAAATAAAGGTCAGACACGAGCAGAAAGAGGCAAAAAATAAAGTTCCGAAATTAGCACAAAGAGGCAAAATAAAGGTCAGAGATGAACAGAAAATGAGCTGAAAGAAAGGCAGAAAACTTAGCAGATAACGAGCAGAGGAGGCACAAACTGAAGGCAGGAGAAGGTAGCAGACTGTGGGCGAGGAGGACAGGAGAAGTGTCGCCAGGGGAGTTGGCACTAGGACCAGGTGTTTCAATTAATCTCATGCACTGGTAATTTCTCAGAATTACATAAAGATAGAGAAAAAATATGTGCAGTTGAGACTTAACCATGCCAAAAAACAATTACTCCAGTCATAATCGCTATCCAATGATCTCTTTGAATGGAAACACCAGCAAATCCAGACATGTCAGCCTTATTAGCCTAATCAGTAAGGTGTAGCTTTTGTCCTACTGCACAGTGAACTACAAGGCCCAGCTATGGGCATAGCCATTGTACTTAAAGTTTTTAATGGATAAAAACAAAAAGGTAATAAATAGAACACTTAAACTAATTTAAAGCTAGTAACATATGCGAAAGACACTGCTTTTTAGTGGGGACTATCGATGACAACATTGCAATGGATTGCGGCAATTTATTTTTGACCACATCATTCCTTTTCAGTATAATTTTATACACCACACGAGAACTATTATTAACATTAGTAAACGGACCTCTCCTTCGGCTCTTTTTCTTCTTCTTCTGGAAGTTGTAGGGATAGGTATTATCTTACATGCACTCCCTGTGGATGGCCCCAAAATATTAATTTTCCACATTCTAGAGAACTTTCTAGATTATTTTGGGAATTCAAAGGCATTTTGTAGGTGCGTTATGAGATATATTTTGGATTGGTGAGATTCTCAATCTTACCATTTGGGTCTCTTTTAGGGCAAGACAAAGGATCCAGAAAAGTTGTGCAAAGCCGGAAAGTTTGCATTAAGAAGCCAGGTGAAGTTTTGGGATTTCGGAAGCCTTCACAAGAAGTGATTAACTCCACACTGAGGACTGTAGAAAGATTCCAACCTCTACCTAGCATTCTGGTAGCATTTTTTAAAGGTACCAACAGACATTCTCTGGCCATTATTTTCCTAGTTCCTCATCCTGGCAGTCACCCAGAATACTGACTTTGAAGATCTCGGAAAAACACTACAAGTGCTGAGCCACTACTCACCTTCATCTTCACGTTACACTGACAGCACCTTCTGTCACTGTCCATTTTCAGGTCCTGATAACGACCCATGGACTAAAGCCACAAGGATTGATATGTCTACCGATATCCTCAGGGCAGTGCCATTGTCATACTCACACTCCCATAATATTTAAACATTTATTGTGCCTCTATGAGCGATTTCTTACACAGCCAGTAGTTTTGTTTTCTTCTTGAAGTCCCGAACTGGTGAATCTATGACTTCCTTTGCATTATTTTGAGCAGCTACTTAATCTTGTGTTATCACTGGCACTTCTCAAACACTTACACACAAGTTTCACTTTTGTTTGTTACTACTAATTGCTATTCTGTGCTATTGCGTGTATGGCAATATTTTCTACTGAAACCCACCGAACCATAGTTGTATTACAAAAGATATTTTTTTGTAATGCGGTTTCCTTCAGCAAGATGTCCCTTGGGATGGACTTCCTTCATCAGGAAAATTGTAGTGGCCATCCATCTACCCCCACAGGCAGATAAGCATGCAGATAAGGTGGAGCCAAAAGAGATACAGGACCCAAGTGACACCTCGGCATAAGGAGACTATTCAGATCCAGTGATTGGGCCAAGGGGCAACTGGGTGCTGTTCAGTTCTTGTTGTGCAAGGTGGAGTGCAATGTCTGAGCTGGGAACTGTTTGGTCCAGAGCGCAACAGGAAAGTTATTTTTGTTAAGCTTTGGGTGGGGCAGTGGCTTTTTCCACGGTCCCACCAAGGATAGCCCTGGTGAAGGGGGCTAAAAGGAAGCAGGAGGAAACTGGAAACACATGAAAACCTGGAACACAGAAGGGGTATGGCTGTCGAGAGTTGGAATTTCATCTCCCGTCTTGAGCAGTGGGTTGATGCAGCAGAAAATCACTGGTGGTTGTAGGATGGAACAACTTAGGGAAATGTATCTCATACTTTAACCAGGCTTTTTTTACACCACATTTTTTTACAACGCTTATGCTTTTACAGCGTTTGCCATTACCACGCATTGTTTATACGTATAAAACCTACATATTTGTGGGGGGAGTCCCCCACACCCCCAACTTGCCTTAAATGCATGGTAAAGACATGCGTTGTAAAAACATACATGTTGTAAGAACATACATGCTTAAAAATATACGATAAAGTCACAACGTGGTAAAACAAAACTCATTGTAAAGGCTGTTCCCTCTAACTGGTGTTATATTCTTTACTTAAAAGTTAGAACACTGAAAATTGAGCCACCTTATTTGCACGGAAACTCTATGTATTCTGAACTGTGCTGAATTTAAATGGATACTTGACACCACCTAAAGTAGAGTTTTATAGCCTGCAGCAAGCTACGTATGAGCAGCATACCTCATCTCTCATGTTTTGAAATGCCTGCTAGATATTTTGTGTTCTGCTGCGATTTACAAATGGCATTAATGAATATGGCACGATCTAATGTAATTGGCACCAACCTTTATATGGCTTCGGATATATTAATCCATTCTGGATCTGCAACCTTTGTGTTATGTGAATACAATTCTCGAATTGTGTTTCTCCACACATCTTAAAAGGGTTAAAGGTGTGTCTGCAATCTCTTTATGGCACTGACAATTTGTCAATTTATCAGGAAATTGTCATGGTCAGTAATTAAATCTAACAGTGACATTTATCTTTCAACCACAACTTTTAGCGAAGTTCCCCATACCAGTCATCCACAGAGCTATGATGGGCATTGTTGGGACGGGATGTCTCCTGCATATCCCTGGAGAGAGTGCTTCCCCTGCCTTATGCTAATCTCTGAGCAAGTCACTCAAAAGCTACTGTATAATTTCTAGATCCCTACCTCATTGAGCATGACAATCATACATGTCCACTGAGGGTCTCCCTGTTTACATGGATTGAGACCCTAGAGCTTGGCTCTGAGGTCGAGGGGGCATGCCTAGTGCACCCCTATTTTTAGAGAGTGGCTACTACCCTCTCTATTAAGGTTGAGGTAGACTGACAGTGGTGGCAGCAATAAATCTATAGTCAGGATGGGTGAGTCCCTAGGCACCCTCCTGACCAAGTCTGTGCAGTCTGCCATGCATGTGGTCCTGTTGCCTTTGTCTACATGATGTGTGTTTGAGAGCCAGTGGGTGTACTGGGAAAGAATGGTGATTTGAGCCAGTGTGAGGAATGCGAGCTGTTCACCTGGACATTCCAGCTCCCCCGTGCCCCTTTCCTTGGAAAGGCCTGGTGGTCTGGGGTAGACACTCAGCTCTTTTCTGGGTTTAGCAGCACTAACTCTGCAAAGAGGACCCTCCCCCACTGTTCAGGGCCTCCTGGGCTGGAGTTAAATAAAATTCCTCTCTAGGGAGTTGCACAGCCTGATACCAGGAAGGGACCTGGTGCATGCTTTACCCATGCATTGAACACGCCGTGAATGGTTTGTGATTGGAGGTGTATTCAGGATACGAAAGTAGCAGACCCTCTGATTGGATGAGCCTGTCAATCAGAGGTGATAAAAGTCTGGCCTGAGTGGCCAGCTGCAGTTCAAGACTGGTCTGTGACTGAAGAGGCGGCCACACCAGGTCCGTCTGAAGATAGCCAGGCGCGACCCGCAGTGTGAAGGCAGGAGATAAGACTCTGTTCACTGCGTCCGGAACTAAGGCATCAGCAGCATGGGAAAAGACCAGCTGTCTCTGTGAGGCTTGGGAGAGCTTGCTCTTTTGACCAAGGAAATTACAGACAGCTGCCCAAGGTGTGGAAAGGAAGCTTACGGCACATCAACGATTTGGTGTGGGAAGGAAGCTTGTGGCACATCAAGAAAAGCTGGTAGAGGGAAGCTTGCAGCACATCAAGAACAGCCAGAGAGGAGGAAGCTTGATTGAAGGTGAGATCAAATCCCCTCTAAACTCCTCCCTTGCGCTGTGGGAGCCTGTACAAGCAGTAGCTGGGAATAGAGGCCAGTAAAACAGGCACCCACCTTTCTTTTTGTGATCTCTAAGGGTATCAGGGTGAAATGGCACTCCATCCAGCCACTACCCTCCTACAGCTAGCCAGTGGCTACTGGACTAGTGGGACTCCAGTAATCTGTGCCGAGACATCAGGAACCTGTGCTCAGATCCCACCCACACAACTAGAGCTGTGTCCTCACTCACAACTGTAGGGCACTTCTGTTGCTTTGGGTGGGGGGTTATGGGGCTGGTCAAGAACATTTGACTTCACATCATATGCTGAAACTATATCCTTTCAATCCAAAGATTGGTATCAAGGCTCTAGTGAATGAGAGCAGCCCTGTGTAACATGGTCTGTAATATGCAATGCTTATTGTGTGTTTTCATGTTAACTGTGTTTTTATAGTGCTTGGCGCCTAAGAGGCGCTATAATACTGTTTGGGGTCAGAAATCTGTCCCAGAGGGTTGTAGAGACATCTGATTTTCACTGTTTATCCTAGTTTTATGTGTAGTAAAATTATCTTGTGTGTATTAAAGTACTTTTCTTTTATAAAAAGTAAAGCGCCGACTGGACATTGAGTTTATCAACTGGTGGTACAGTTTACACTGTATTTTGAATGTCTAACCCCAATTCACCTCCTTGAGTAAGTCTTTTACTGCTCTGTCTCGCTACCCTGAGAGAGTTAAGTGCTGTAGAGGAGTACTTGGTTTTCCAGTTTTGGGTCCACTAGTACTGAGGCCCCAGGACACCAGTGAGGGAACACTCCAGTTGATGTAATTGGAGCACTGTTATCCCTGAGTGCCCTGGTGCCCAGGAAGCTGGGTCTAACAGACATTGAACCTGCCTCCTATTTAGATGTTATACCTTATTTTACCATCTGGAAAGTTACGGTAATATAGTGCTTACCAGGGGGCAGTACTTCTATTTGGGGCCACTTTTGAATCTGTGCCAGCCATTTTATTTTCAAACAGATTTTATTTGGGTTTTAGAGTAATCAATGTGCATCAAACATTTACATCTGGAAACAGCCCAAGTACAGTGGGCACAGCTTGTTATCTTGCTAGTAATCAGGTGTCAAGAAACAATGAATAATGAACTATTGTCTGACTTTCGTCACTCCCCTCCCACGCTACCTCCCTCTGAATTGCACCATAATTTGACATATTCACTCTGTATCTGAGTATGGATTTTGTCCTGTGGAGTTACAATAGATATCTTCCAGAGTATGTCCGGGGTGACCTCCTTTTGCTTATCAACTACTGCAAGGGGGTAGACAGTTGAAAGAGCTGCTTGTCTCACTTTCTCTCCTCACCATGTCTTGGGGATACATGGCAGGGGAACCTCCTAGTGTGGGGTCTCTTGACTGGGAATCCAGTCAGAAGACCACTGTTGGACCTAGGGTACACCCAAGTCACATATGGTAGCTTGGCACTAAATAGCAGGGCTAAACTCCAAAGTACATGTGTTAAGTTTGCGTCACACCCCTCAGTAACATAACGTTCATCCACTAAAAAATGACACTACACCTTACTTTTTATAAAAGTAGAAAAGCTTTATGATCTCTTTTGTTATTAACTTCTTCTTTGTGTTCAAAAGATAACTCAGTATCACAGTTACAATGAGTTCAGTGCATTTACGCTTCTTGTTTCTGTAAACTTCCTCACTCCCTCCTTCCTCAGTTACTTATGCATTACTGGCTTCACATTAAAAACAGTTTCAACCATTAATTCATAAAACACCCTGATTTACCACCTTGGGAATATCCAGGCAATAGGAACCTAGAATGATACCTCGGTAACTACCGTGTGACACTTTCCCTACAATCAGGTGAGCAACCCCAGAGTTTCAGATGCCAGATGCAATGTTGCAATCAGCTCATTTAAAGCTTGCTCATGTGCTTGAATAAGGTAAAGTCACAGTTTTTCCTCCCCTTCCACCTCTGAAAGAGAATACAACATTAGACCTCAATCCCCATCTTTATCAGCCACAGGGGCTCAATTCACTTCTCCAGCAGTCGCGTTTCCCTGCTTCCCCTATTCTTCTTTACTCTCAATCCTGATGACTTTTAGTCACAGTCTTACCCAACTTTGTCAGGGCTGGCCTCACAGTTATCCCCGATATTAGGGGGCGAGAAAGAGCTCCCTTCTGGTTTCACGGCTGCTTTCCCAGTCATACAACAACCCCCTCCTCTTTATCTCCACCTTACTTGGGCCAATCAAATAATGTGCCGGTTCAGTCAACCAGCTCTCCTCTCCCAGCAGCTCCTCCCACGGGGACCGGGACAAGTATTCTTCAAGCCGGCACCGAGGGGAGGCCTGCTTGAGGCCAGCGGTGATTCAGTCACTCGCGTTGTCTCCTCGGCTCCCTCGACGATCACGCCACTGATCAGGCGCGGGGGAGCAGTGTCTCGGCAAGGCGCCGCCTCTCTTCCTACTCCGTCAATCGGCACACTGCTTCTGGGCCTGCGCGAAGATCAGCGCCTCCTCACTTCTTCACAACAGTCGGCCACACCGCTTCTGGGCCTGCGCAAGGATCAGCGCCTCCTCGCTTCCTCACAGCAGTCGGCCACACCACCTCCGAGTATGCGCCCCGACCGGTGCCACCTCCGCCGACACCTGCCTCCTCACCAGTGACACCTTGGGCAGCACAGGACGCCTTAACTCATTCCGGCCTCCCTCTCTTAGAAACCGGTAAGGCGGACTAGTGGGGTTTGCCGCAGTTAGTGGCCAGGATCTGGGTAGGCAGGGGCAAAGGAGGTCTCGAGGGGGCCAGCTGTAATTACGAAGCCGCCTTCCTCAGATGTCAAAAACCAATGAAAAGGGCTCGGTCAAGGGCTAGGAGGGGAACGTCCTCACGAAGAGGTTGTCTACCTTTCAGATAAACTAACTACTTCTTGCGCGCCCACCTCCTCACACCTCTGCCTCACTCCTCAAGCTCTCTGGACTACGCAAAATGGCTACCCTGCCCCTGGCCTTTTATAGACTGACCACCAAGGGTCGAGCAGGGTCCAGAAGATTCTGGAAGGTCTCTATATTACCCTATGGGTCTTTCTCAAAGGATGGCAGTTATGGCAGTTAATGGCCACCATTTTAGGTACCTTCTAGTTTTTAGTCAGGAAAGACACCTAGGCCCCAGGAAAAAGGACCATGAGGACGAAGAACACCTAACCCCTAGGACAACACCGCAAAAATTCAATGGACATAAAAATTAAGGGTTTTGAGGGGCCATAAGGGGACAAAAATAAATAAATAAATAGGAGGGACTACCCAAAGGGCAGATAGGTCTAACACGCGTCCCCCCCATCTGAAAGTGGGGAGAGCTACCCAACCCCTTGGGAGTCCTCATCACTAAGGCGGAAATACCTAGAGAGACCGTCTGCATTGGCGTGGTCCACTCCAGGCCGATGTTCCACCCGGAAGTCCATTCTCTGTAGGGAGATGGACCATCTCAACAACTTGGGATTTTCCCCCTTCATTTGCATCAGCCAACGAAGGGGTCGGTGGTCGGTCTGAACCAGGAAGTGCGAGCCAAACAGGTATGGCCGCAGCTTCTTCAGAGCCCATACCACAGCAAAAGCTTCCCGCTCAATTGCACTCCACTTCTGTTCCCGGGGAAGCAGTCTCCTGGACAGGAAGACTACTGGCTGATCCAGGCCCTCTTCGCTGAGTTGCGATAACACTGCCCCAATGCCATGCTCTGATGCGTCTGTCTGGACAATGAACTCCTTGGAGAAGTCTGGGGCCCTCAGGACCGGTGCTGCACACATTGCCTGCTTCAATTTCTCAAAGGCTTGCTGACAAGCCTCTGTCCAGACTACCCGTCGAGGTTGTTTCTTGGATGTGAGCTCTGTGAGGGGCACTACAATAGTGCCATACTCCTTCACAAAGCGACGGTAGTAACCTGTGAGGCCCAGGAAAGCTTGGACCTCAGTCTGGGTCTTGGGGGGTTCCCAAGCCATGATAGCCTCAATCTTTGCCTGGAGGGGCTGCACTGTGCCCCTACCCACCAAGTGGCCTAAGCACACAACCGACTCCTGCCCAATCTGACATTTGCTGGCCTTGATTGTCAAGCCCGCCTGTTTCAGGACTTGGAGAACAGCTTGCAAGTGACGCAAATGATCCTCCCAACTGCTGCTGAAGACAGCAATGTCATCCAGGTAAGCAGCGGAGAAAGCCTCCATTCCAGAGAGGACCTGGTTCATCAGCCGCTGAAACGTGGCAGGGGCGTTCTTGAGCCCAACGGGCATCACACAGAACTGGAAGTGTCCCTCAGGCGTGGAGAAAGCTGACCTTTCTTTTGCTCCATCTGTAAGGGAGATCTGCCAGTACCCCGAAGTAAGGTCAAAGGTACTCAGATATTGGGCAGCTCCCAGCCGGTCAATCAGTTCATCCGCCCTAGGGATCGGATAAGCATCATTCTTGGTCACTGAGTTCAGTCCCTGGTAATCCACACAGAACCTCAGTTCTGGAGTGGTGCCCGATGGGGCAGCTTTTGGTACTAGAACCACCGGACTGGACCAGGGGCTACTGGAAGGTTCAATAACTCCTAGCTCCAGCATCTTGGTCACCTCACCGTGGATGCTGGCCTTCACCTTGTCTGACAGCCGGTAGGTCTTTGACTTCACTGGTGGGCTGTCTCCTGTGTCCACATCATGGGTACAGAGGTGGGTCCTTCCCGGGAAAAGGGAGAACAACGAAGAGTACTGCTCCAATATCTGGCGGCAGTCCTCCCGCTGTTCAGGAGTTAGGGATGGGGAAAGAATCACTCCCTCCACCGACCCATCCTTTTCCTGAGACGAAAACAAGTCTGGGAGAGGTTCGCTTTCCGCTTCCTCTCCTCCATCAGTCACCATCATCAAGATGACCTCGGGCCTCTCATGGTGGGGTTTGAGGCGATTAGCATGCAGCACCCGTAGGGGCTGTCGAGGGGTCTTAAGATCCACCAGGTATGTGGCCTTACCCTTCTTCGCTAACACCTCAAAGGGGCCTGTCCAGTGATCCTGGAGGGCACTTAGCTCTCCAGGCTCCATCACCCACACTTTCTGGCCAGGCTCCAACTCCACCGGGTGAGCGTTGTGGTCATACTACTCTTTCATTACTGCTTAGCTGGCTTCCAAGTTGTCAGAAGCTTGCTTCCACAACTTTGCCATTTGGCTCCGGAAGGCCAGCATGTAGCTCACCACATCCTGGGGAGGCTTTCTGGGAGACTTTTCCCATCCATCCTTCACCAGGCTGAGAGGTCCACGTACAGGGTGCCCATACAGAAGCTCAAAGGGGCTGAAGTCCACTCCCTTCTGCGGCACTTCCCTGTAGGAGAATAGCAAACAGGGTAGGAGGACGTCCCATTTCCTCCGCAGGCTCTCAGGCAGACTTCTGATCATGCCCTTCAAGGTCTTGTTGAACCTTTCTACCAGTCCATTTGACTGGGGGTGGTAGGGAGTGGTGAACCGGTAGGTCACTCAACACTCCTTCCACATTGCCCGCATATATGCTGACATGAAGTTGGGCCCCCTGTCAGGCACAACTTCCTTGGGGAAACCCACTCGGGTAAAGATCCCCATCAGGGCCCTAGCCACAACTGGTGCAGTGACAGTCCTCAGAGGAATCGCCTCTGGATACCGCGTGGCGTGATCCACCAGAACCAGGATAAACCTGTGACCAGCTGTAGTTGGTGGATCCAATGGCCCCACAATGTCGATGCCCACCCTTTCAAAGGGGTGCTAACGACAGGTAGTGGTTCTAGGGAAGCTTTCAGCTTCACCCCTGTTTTCCCACTGGCTTGACAGGATACACATGTCCGACAGTAAGTGTCAGATGCCACTTTCATCTGAGGCCAGTAAAAGTGGGGGACAAGCCGGGCAAAGGTCTTGTCCTGACCTAAGTGTCCTGCCAAGGGTATTTCATGAGCCAATTCTAACAGAAAGGCTTGGTATCTTTGAGGGACTACCAAGGCCCTTGATGAACCAGGTAAAGGTACCTTGGGTTCACTGTAGAGGAGTCCGTCCTCCCAGTAAATGTGGTAGTGCCCTGCAACGTTCCCTGCTGCCTGGGTTTCGGCCTGTCGCCTCAGTCCCTCAAGGGTAGGGCACTCCTTCTGGCCCTTACAGAACTCCTCCCTGGTAGGCCCTCCCTCCACATGCCACTCAGCAGGGATGGGTAGGTCCTCCAGGGAGACTACTTCCCCCTCCACGGACTCCTGGCCTACCACCGCAGGTGGCCGATCTGTCCCATGGGGCGTGGAAGCCAAAGCAGGCTTCTCCTGACTTCGGGTCTGTCCCTTTCTGGCAGCGGGCTGGGCCATTGTTCCAGGCTCCAGCCCAAGAGAACTCCCTCTCTGGGCAGTTGCAGACCTTGTGCTTACACAGGCCCAGTCAGGTGTACCCAGCATCTCCGAATGCGTCCGGTATTCCACCTCTCTCCAAGCATTATGCTCCATGTCATTCCCCAGCAGACAATCGACTGGCACGGCAGGGCTTACGGCAACTCGTAGTGAACCTGCAACCCCTTCCCACTCAAAGGGAACCTCGGCCACAGGGTAGTGGCCCATTCTGCCGTCAGCCATCGCGGCAGGGTGGAGTACATTGGGAATTACCTGCTCTGGAGACACCAGTTGACTCCTTACCATAGTCATACTGGCTCCTGTATCTCTCAGAGCCTCCCCTCTCTGGCCATTGATGGTGATCCATTGCCCATACTTGGTAGTATTTGGGGGCACCTGGATCTTAGGAACCATCTCCCGGTCTCCCAGGGACACTAAGGTGACACCCGCCCACTCACCCCCCTTATATAAGGGCAACTCCTCCCCGAGCACTACACTAGCTACTCCCGGGGCTTTTCCTCCGGTGGGAGGGGGTGGTCTCTTTGGGCACTTGACATCTCCCTTATAATGTCCAACACCACCACACTCAAAGCAATGGACAACCCTTGGCTGCTGGCTTTGGCCAGGATGAGGGTTTCTGGGCGGGTTAGCCTTAGGGGTGACTCCTGTCCCCTTTCCCAGGAAACTGTTTTGGGGACCTTTTGAGAACTCCTGCTTTTTATCTCCCCCCTCTTTCTTATGGGGGGCGCCCTGTCCGGCCCTTTGGGAATCCCCTCCAGTCACCTTTGAGGACACCCGGGTACTTGCCCAGATGTCTGCCTCCTCTGCAAGCTTCAGGGGGTTGGTCAGCTTGCTGTCCACCAGGTGTTGTCGCAGCTCGGGAAAACATTTCTCGAGTAGGTGCTCTTTGAGAAAAAGGTCGCACAACCCCTCATAGTCCCTCACCTCGCTGCCTTGTATCCAGCCCTCCAACGCCTTCCTTGCATAGTCCAGGAAATCCACCCAGTTTTGGGTGCCTAATTAGTGACTTCCCCTGAACTTTTGGCGATATTTCTCAGGGATCAGCCCAAACTTTTTAATTAGCACCACTTTCATGGTGGGGTAGTGGGTCTGCTCTTCCTGTTCCAGGGCCAATAGTGTGTCCCGACCTGTAGGAGGCATATACTTGTATAACCCACCTCCCCAGTGTTTTTCCTGGATCCCATGGGCTCTTAAGGAAACCTCATAGGCGGCCAGCCACTTGGCGATATCATCCCCTGGGCTGTAGCTGGCAACTATGTCTTTGGGTAAGTACGGTCTGGATTCCCTAGTGAGTTCTTTGGTTTCGCTGCCACCATTTGGAGAATTGGAGGGTCCTAACTGTAGGGCCTTGAGCTCTAGCTCTCTAAGTTTTAACTCATGAGCCATCCTCTGTTCCTTCCTCTCCTCTTCCAACCTGGCCAACTCCCACTTGAGCTGTCTTTTCTCCCTCCTGTCCACTAGTTCAGCTTCGGTTAAGCTTCTTCCGGAGACACTGCTGCCCCCCCTTGAGAAGGTCATAGGTCCTGGGATTAGGTTTCCCATCTCAGGATGGAACAATCTCTCTACCCCTATGACTGTGTCCCGGTCCGTCCCCTCTTCCTCCTCCTTCCCTTCTCCATGTGCTGCCACCCAAGCCCTCAAACTGGTCTGGAGTTCCCCCTTCTTGGCACCACGCTTAAAAAACACTCCCATCTGTTGGCAAAAGTCTCTAAGCTGGGCTGCAGAATAAGTTTCCAGTTCTTCCAGAACAAATTCCATTTTGCTGATGAGCAATATAGGGACAACCACACAGTAAGAATGGATTCAAAAGGTGCAATTTGAAGGTACCTCCAACCACCACCAGGAGTAAATTTAGAAAAAGCAAAAGTAGTAATTGGGAAGTCCGCCAGCAGAAAACTCCAGGTGTAAGCCTGTGGAGTACACTTAGTTACTGCAGAGTAGACGCAAACACAGTTCTCATCCCACCGCTAGACACCAATTATGTTGGACCTAGGGTACACCCAAGTAACATAAGGTAGCTTGGCACTAAATAGTAGGGCTAAACTCCAAAGTACATGTGTTAAGTTTGCGTCACACCCCTCAGTAACATAACGTTCATCCACTCAAAAATGACACTACACCTTACTTTTTATAAAAGTAGAAAAGCTTTATGATCTCTTTTGTTGTTAACTTCTTCTTTGTGTTCAAAAGATAACTCAGTATCACAGTTACAATGAGTTCAGTGCATTTACACTTCTTATTTCTGTAAACTTCCTCACTCCCTCCTTCCTCAGTTACTTATGCATTACTGGCTTCACATTAAAAACAGTTTCAACCATTAATTCATAAAACACCCTGATTTACCACCTTGGGAATATCCAGGCAATAGGAACCTAGAATGATACCTCGGTAACTACCGTGTGACACTTTCCCTACAATCAGGTGAGTAACCCCAGAGTTTCAGATGCCAGGTGCAATGTTGCAATCAGCTCATTTAAATCTTGCTCATGTGCTTGAATAAGATAAAGTCACAGTTTTTCCTCCCCTTCCACCTCTGAAAGAGAATACAACATTAGACCTCAATCCCCATCTTTATCAGCCACAGGGGCTCAATTCACTTCTCCAGCAGTCGCGTTTTCCTGCTTCCCCTATTCTTCTTTACTCTCAATCCTGATGACTTTTAGTCAGAGACTTCCCCAACTTTTATCAGGGCTGGCCTCACAGTTATCCCCGATATTAGGGGGCGAGAAAGAGCTCCCTTCTGGTTTCACGGCTGCTTTCCCAGTCATACAACAACCCCCTCCTCTTTATCTCCACCTTACTTGGGCCAATCGAGTAATGTGCCGGTTCAGCCAACCAGCTCTCCTCTCCCAGCAGCTCCTCCCACGGGGACCGGGACAAGTTTCTTCAAGCCGACACCGAGGGGAGGCCTGCTTGAGGCCAGCGGTGATTCAGTCACTCGCGCTGTCTCCTCGGCTCCCTCGACGATCACGCCACTGATCAGGCGCGGGGGAGCAGTGTCTCGGCAAGGCGCCGCCTCTCTTCCTACTCCGTCAATCGGCACACTGCTTCTGGGCCTGCGCGAAGATCAGCGCCTCCTCGCTTCCTCACAGCAGTCGGCCACACCACCTCCGAGCATGCGCCCCGACCGGTGCCACCTCCGCCGACACCTGCCTCCTCACCAGTGACACCTTGGGCAGCACAGGATGCCTTAACTCATTCCGGCCTCCCTCTCTTAGAAACCGGTAAGGCAGAGTAGTGGGGTTTGCCGCAGTTAGTGGCCAGGATCTGGGTAGGCAGGGGCAAAGGAGGTCTCGAGGGGGCCAGCTGTAATTACGAAGCCGCCTTCCTCAGATGTCAAAAACCAATGAAAAGGGCTCGGTCAAGGGCTGGGGGGAACGTCCTCACGAAGAGGTTGTCTACCTTTCAGATAAACTAACTACTTCTTGCGCGCCCACCTCCCCACACCTCTGCCTCACTCCTCAAGCTCTCTGGACTACGCAAAATGGCTACCCTGCCCCTGGCCTTTTATAGACTGACCGCCAAGGGTCCAGCAGGGTCCAGAAGATTCTGGAATGTCTCTATATTACCCTATGGGTCTTTCTCAAAGGATGGCAGTTATGGCAGTTAATGGCCACCATTTTAGGTACCTTCTAGTTTTTAGTCAGGAAAGACACCTAGGCCCCAGGAAAAAGGACCATGAGGACGAAGAACACCTAACCCCTAGGACAACACCGCAAAAATTCAGTGGACATAAAAATTAAGGGTTTTGAGGGGCCATAAGGGGACAAAAATAAATAAATAAATAGGAGGGACTACCCTAAGGGCAGACAGGTCTAACACGCGTCCCCCCCAGCTGAAAGTGGGGAGAGCTACCCAACCCCTTGGGAGTCCTCATCACTAAGGCGGAAATACCTAGAGAGACCGTCTGCAGTGGCATGGTCCACTCCAGGCCGATGTTCCACCCGGAAGTCCATTCTCTGTAGGGAGATGGACCATCTCAACAACTTGGGATTTTCCCCCTTCATTTGCCTCAACCAACGAAGGGGTCGGTGGTCGGTCTGAACCAGGAAGTGCGAGCCAAACAGGTATGGCCGCAGCTTCTTCAGAGCCCATA
The DNA here is from genome assembly GCF_964263255.1 of Lissotriton vulgaris. Taxonomy (NCBI): domain Eukaryota; kingdom Metazoa; phylum Chordata; class Amphibia; order Caudata; family Salamandridae; genus Lissotriton; species Lissotriton vulgaris. The sequence goes on from NC_141699.1 coordinate 291,437,430, forward strand.
CCTCCGCAAAAGCTTCCCGCTCAATTGCACTCCACTTCTGTTCCCGGGGAAGCAGTCTCCTGGACAGGAAGACTACTGGCTGACCCAGGCCCTCTTCGTTGAGTTGCGATAACACTGCCCCAATGCCATGCTCTAATGCGTCTGTCTGGACAATGAACTCCTTGGAGAAGTCTGGGGCCCTCAGGACCGGTGCTGCACACATTGCCTGCTTCAATTTCTCAAAGGCTTGCTGACAAGCCTCTGTCCAGACTACCCGTCGAGGTTGTTTCTTGGATGTGAGCTCTGTGAGGGGCACTACAATAGTGCCATACCCCTTCACAAAGCGACGGTAGTAACCTGTGAGGCCCAGGAAAGCTTGGACCTCAGTCTGGGTCTTGGGGGGTTCCCAAGCCATGATAGCCTCAATCTTTGCCTGGAGGGGCTGCACTGTGCCCCTACCCACCAAGCGGCCTAAGTACACAACCGACTCCTGCCCAATCTGACATTTGCTGGCCTTGATTGTCAAGCCCGCCTGTTTCAGGACTTGGAGAACAGCTTGCAAGTGACGCAAATGGTCCTCCCAACTGCTGCTGAAGACAGCAATGTCATCCAGGTAAGCAGCGGAGAAAGCCTCCATTCCAGGGAGGACCTGGTTCATCAGCCGCTGAAAAGTGGCAGGGGCGTTCTTGAGCCGAAAGGGCATCACACAGAACTGGAAGTGTCCCTCAGGCGTGGAGAAAGCTGACCTTTCTTTCGCTCCATCTGTAAGGGAGATCTGCCAGTACCCCGAAGTAAGGTCAAAGGTACTGAGATATTGGGCAGCTCCTAGCCGGTCAATCAGTTCATCCCCCCTAGGGATCGGATGAGCATCAGTCTTGGTCACTGAGTTCAGTCCCCGGTAATCCACACAGAACCTCAATTCTGGAGTTGTGCCCGGTGGGGCAGCTTTTGGTACTAGAACCACCGGACTGGACCAGGGGCTACTGGAAGGTTCAATAACTCCTAGCTCCAGCATCTTGGTCACCTCACCGTGGATGCTGGCCTTCACCTTGTCTGACAGCCGGTAGGTTTTTGATTTCACTGGTGGGCTGTCTCCTGTGTCCACATCATGGGTACAGAGGTGGGTCCTTCCCGGGACAAGAGAGAACAACGAAGAGTACTGCTCCAATATCTGGCGGCAGTCCTCCCGCTGTTCAGGAGTTAGGGATGGGGAGAGAATCACTCCCTCCACCGACCCATCCTTTTCCTGAGACGAAAACAAGTCTGGGAGAGGTTCGCTTTCCGCTTCCTCTCCTCCATCAGTCACCATCATCAAGATGACCTCGGGCCTCTCATGGTGGGGTTTGAGGCGATTAGCATGCAGCACCCGTAGGGGCTGTCGAGGGGTCTTAAGATCCACCAGGTATGTGGCCTTACCCTTCTTCTCTAACACCTCAAAGGGGCCTGTCCAGCGATCCTGGAGGGCACTTAGCTCTCCAGGCTCCATCACCCACACTTTCTGGCCAGGCTCCAACTCCACCGGGTGAGCGTTGTGGTCATACTACTCTTTCATTACTGCTTAGCTGGCTTCCAAGTTGTCAGAAGCTTGCTTCCACAACTTTGCCATTTGGCTCTGGAAGGCCAGCATGTAGCTCACCACATCCTGGGGTGGCTTTCTGGGAGACTTTTCCCATCCATCCTTCACCAGGCTGAGAGGTCCACGTACAGGGTGCCCATACAGAAGCTCAAAGGGGCTGAAGCCCACTCCCTTCTGCGGCACTTCCCTGTAGGAGAATAGCAAACAGGGTAGGAGGACGTCCCATTTCCTCCGCAGGCTCTCAGGCAGACTTCTGATCATGCCCTTCAAGGTCTTGTTGAACCTTTCTACCAGTCCATTTGACTGGGGGTGGTATGGAGTGGTGAACCGGTAGGTAACTCCACACTCCTTCCACATTGCCCGCATATATGCTGACATGAAGTTGGGCCTCCTGTCAGACACAACTTCCTTGGGGAAACCCACTCGGGTAAAAATCCCCATCAGGGCCCTAGCCACAACAGGTGCAGTGACAGTCCTCAGAGGAATCGCCTCTGGATACCGCGTGGCGTGATCCACCAGAACCAGGATAAACCTGTGACCAGTTGTAGTTGGTGGATCCAATGGCCCCACAATGTCGATGCCCACCTTTTCAAAGGGGGTGCTAACGACAGGTAGTGGTTCCAGGGGAGCTTTCAGCTTCACCCCTGTTTTCCCACTGGCTTGACAGGATACACATGTCCGACAGTAAGTGTCAGATGCCACTTTCATCTGATGCCAGTAAAAGTGGGGGACAAGCCGGGCAAAGGTCTTGTCCTGACCTAAGGGTCCTACCAAGGGTATTTCATGAGCCAATTCTAACAGAAAGGCTCGGTATCTTTGAGGGACTACCAAGGCCCTTGATGAACCAGGTAAAGGTACCTTGGGTTCACTGTAGAGGAGTCCGTCCTCCCAGTAAATGTGGTAGTGCCCTGCAACGTTCCATGCTGCCTGGGTTTCGGCCTGTCGCCTCAGTCCCTCAAGGGTAGGGCTCTCCTTCTGGCCCTTACAGAACTCCTCCCTGGTAGGCCCTCCCTCCACATGCCACTCAGTAGGGATGGGTAGGTCCTCCAGGGAGACTACTTCCCCCTCCACGGACTCCTGGCCTACCACCGCAGGTGGCCGATCTGTCCCATGGAAGCCGAAGCAGGCTTCTCCTGACTTCGGGTCTGTCCCTTTCTGGCAGCGGGCTGGGCCATTGTTCCAGGCTCCAGCCCAAGCGAACTCCCTCTCTGAGCAGTCGCAGACCTTGTGCTTACACAGGCCCAGTCAGGTGTACCCAGCATCTCCGAATGAGTCCGGTATTCCACCTCTCTCCAAGCATTATGCTCCATGTCATTCCCCAGCAGACAATCGACTGGCACGGCAGGGCTTACGGCAACTCGAAGTGGACCTGCAACCCCTTCCCACTCAAAGGGAACCTCGGCCACAGGGTAGTGGCCCATTCTGCCGTCAGCCATCGCGGCAGGGTGGAGTACATTGGGAATCACATGCTCTGGAGACACCAGTTGACTCCTTATCATAGTCATACTGGCTCCTGTATCTCTCAGAGCCTCCCCTCTCTGGCCATTGATGGTGATCCATTGCCCATACTTGGTAGTATTTGGGGGCACCTGGATCTTAGGAACCATCTCCCGGTCTCCCAGGGACACTAAGGTGACACCCGCCCACTCACCCCCCTTATATAAGGGCAACTCCTCCCCGAGCACTACACTAGCTACTCCCGGGGCTTTTCCTCCGGTGGGAGGGGGTGGTCTCTTTGGGCACTTGACATCTCCCTTATAATGTCCAACACCACCACACTCAAAGCAATGGACAACCCTTGGCTGCTGGCTTTGGCCAGGATGAGGGTTTCTGGGAGGGTTAGCCTTAGGGGTGAATCCTGTCCCCTTTCCCAGGAAACTGTTTTGGGGACCTTTTGAGAACTCCTGCATTTTATCTCCCCCCTCTTTCTTCTGGGGGGCGCCCTGTCCGGCCCTTTGGGAATCCCCTCCAGTCACCTTTGAGGACACCCGGGTACTTGCCCAGATGTCTGCCTCCTCTGCAAGCTTCCGGGGGTTGGTCAGCTTGCTGTCCACCAGGTGTTGTCGCAGCTCGGGAAAACATTTCTCGAGTAGGTGCTCTTTGAGAAAAAGGTCGTAAAACCCCTCATAGTCCCTCACCTCGCTGCCTTGTATCCAGCCCTCCAATGCATTCCTTGCATAGTCCAGGAAATCCACCCAGTTTTGGGTGCCTAATTTGTGACTTCCCCTGAACTTTTGGCGATATTTCTCAGGGGTCAGCCCAAACTTTTTAATTAGCGCCACTTTCATGGTGGGGTAGTGGGTCTGCTCTTCCTGTTCCAGGGCCAATAGTGTGTCCCGACCTGTAGGAGGCATATACTTGTATAACCCACCTCCCCAGTGTTTTTCCTGGATCCCATGGGCTCTTAAGGAAACCTCATAGGCGGCCAGCCACTTGGCGATATCATCCCCTGGGCTGTAGCTGGCAGCTATGTCTTTGGGTAAGTACGGTCTGGATTCCCTAGTGAGTTCTTTGGTTTCGCTGCCACCATTTGGAGAATTGGAGGGTCCTAACTGTAGGGCCTTGAGCTCTAGCTCTCTAAGTTTTAACTCATGAGCCATCCTCTGTTCCTTCCTCTCCTCTTCCAACCTGGCCAACTCCCACTTGAGCTGTCTTTTCTCCCTCCTGTCCACTAGTTCAGCTTCGGTTAAGCTTCTTCCGGAGACACTGCTGCCCCCCCTTGAGAAGGTCATAGGTCCTGGGAGTAGGTTTCCCATCTCAGGATGGAACAATCTCTCTACCCCTATGACTGTGTCCCGGTCCGTCCCCTCTTCCTCCTCCTTCCCTTCTCCATGTGCTGCCACCCAAGCCCTCAAACTGGTCTGGAGTTCCCCCTTCTTGGCACCACGCTTAAAAAACACACCCATCTGTTGGCAAAAGTCTCTAAGCTGGGCTGCAGAATAAGTTTCCAGTTCTTCCAGAACAAATCCATTTTGCTGATGAGCAATGTAGGGACAACCACACAGTAAGAATGGATTCAAAAGGGGCAATTTGAAGCTACCTCCAACCACCACCAGGAGTAAATTTAGAAAAAGCAAAAGTAGTAATTGGGAAGTCCGCCAGGAGAAAAGTCCAGGTGTAAGCCTGTGGAGTACACTTAGTTACTGCAGGGTAGACGCAAACACAGTTCTCATCCCACCGCTAGACACCAATTATGTTGGACCTAGGGTACACCCAAGACACATAAGGTAGCTTGGCACTAAATAGTAGGGCTAAACTCCAAAGTACATGTGTTAAGTTTGCGTCACACCCCTCAGTAACATAACGTTCATCCACTCAAAAATGACACTACACCTTACTTTTTATAAAAGTAGAAAAGCTTTATGATCTCTTTTGTTGTTAACTTCTTCTTTGTGTTCAAAAGATAACTCAGTATCACAGTTACAATGAGTTCAGTGCATTTACGCTTCTTGTTTCTGTAAACTTCCTCACTCCCTCCTTCCTCAGTTAATTATGCATTACTGGCTTCACATTAAAAACAGTTCCAACCATTAATTCATAAAACACCCTTATTTACCACCTTGGGAATATCCAGGCAATAGGAACCTGGAATGATACCTCGGTAACTACAGTGTGACATTTTCCCTACAAACAGGTGAGTAACCCCAGAGTTTCAGATGCCAGATGCAATGTTGCAATCAGCTCATTTAAAGCTTGCTCATGTGCTTGAATAAGGTAAAGTCACAGTTTTTCCTCCCCTTCCACCTCTGAAAGAGAATACAACATTAGACCTCAATCCCCATCTTTATCAGCCACAGGGGCTCAATTCACTACTCCAGCACAGTCGCGTTTCCCTGCTTCCCCTATTCTTCTTTACTCTCAATCCTGATGACTTTTAGTCACAGTCTTCCCCAACTTTGTCAGGTCTAACAACCACACACAAGGAGGTTCCCCTGCCCTCTATCCGTAGGTGTTTTAAACAGTTAGCTAGCACTTCCCAAGCCCGGGCTCAATCCATCGAGCCAATGCTTCTCCTAGCTTCTCGCATCAGCCCCATGTCTCAAGTTCTCTCTTCAATGCAATGAGGCTTGCCTTCCCAGGCAATTTCTAGTGTCTGGTAATTTCCCTTTTAGCTAATATGCATGCAAAGTTTTTGAACCTACTCATTACCCTTCTTTTTGGCGGTATGAGGAACCCAGCCCAACAAGCAGTGACCCAGGGAACAGGGGATCTCTTTCTCCACAGCCTCTGCAACTGTCACGGTTATCTCCTCCCAGTCGGTTCGTATCGTAGGGCATTGCCAAACTTTATGCATTAGGTCTGCGCCAACGGTCCCTCACCTCAGACAAACAGCATCGGTTGTGTTAAAAATATCTGTTAATACGGTCAGATGTTAGGTAAGGTCTATGGCATATGAACACATTGATCAACTTGAATCTAGCGTTTCTGGACACCTTGGGCATTCTGTCTAGGATATCTGCCCAAGTGTCCTCAGGAATCAGTGCCTCAAGGTCTTTTTCCCTTTTAGTCATGAATGCAACTAGTGGATGAATCACGTCACCCTTATTGCTTGATATTAGGCTGTCACTGCTCTGTAGGTCCCTGAGGGTTTTGCCACATATTGTCATGTCCTGTGCGGTTTCCAGTGCCTGTAGAACGTCGTCATCACTGCCCCATGTAATAGAAAATTGCACTGTGGTAGGTCAAACTCAGTTCTAAATTTCTCAAAGGGAAGCATTCCCTGTTCAAGAAAGAGATCTCCCACTATTGTCGCCCCAGCAGTTTCACACTAAGTCAGTCCTTCACAGTTTCCCCATGTGGTAGCGTGGTGAACATTGTGATGGGGAGGTCAGGTGAGTAAGGGAGTTTCCACCTCTTCTTTTGGAGGCAGTGGGTCCAGCATCTGTGAATCGCCTCAAATTCCCTTGTGTCGCCATCTGCTCTATGCTCCGTCTGCAATAGAACTTTCAACGAACGGGTCCCGCGTTGTGACGAATGGCCCTAATGCTGTCCCAGGCTCTGTCACTTGGATCTTAAGCATGTTTAATCTCATGAAAGTGCATTTCTGCACTACCAAATTTCAAGACAGTTAGACAGCATGTATCATGTAAAAATGTATAATAACATCTCTGCACACTCTAAACACCCACATTTTCCCTATTCCTTGAATTACTTAATTTCAATGCAAATGCAGACTTGCCAACTCACAAGGTATCACCGCATGACACACGACATCGGCTCACTTCATACGGTCATGCTGTGAGTAACCAATATCACATGGTGTTGGGGAAAATGAGCCGAAAACCACTGTAAACAGTGGCATTCTGGCTTGTTTTCTAATGCTGTGAACAGCCAATGTCCAATAAAGGATGTGAAAACACTCCAGAGCATTGGCACCAGCCTCAGTACCTTTTTTTCTTTTTTTTTAAATGAGGGGATATGGGGATGGGGCTGAAGCAAAAGTGCCTTGCAAGTACTTCTGGGCACCAGGCCCCATCATTTCCAAGGCCCCGCCCCTCCCCACACAATGATATTTTTATTTTAGTTGGCAGGTCTGCAAATGTATGCAAATGTGTGCCTCAACCAAGGTCTCATGTTCGATTTTCTCTGTCATTACAACTGAACTGATGCTTCTTCCCTATTGCCCTTTTTCTTATGAATTTATTTTTTGATCAGTACGTATTCTAACATTACCCACTACTAACTTATTTCACCATCCTCTGTTCCATGCTACCTCACCCGCCACCTATTTTCAGTCAGTGGCATCACACTCTCTTGGTAAGTGACTATCCACAGCAACTTTAGTCACAGTTTCACTCCTATTTCGTTCCAATGGACACCATGATGATGATATACTTTAGAGCTGTATTGGTTGAATCTGCCACGCAAACTGGTGTTAAGGTCAGTATATACAATAAGGTGACCACCCTGGAGGATTATGGCAGACTGGCTTTTCATTCCAAGTTACCTGTCACATCTTGCTTACTGTAAACCTCACAGGGCCATTTATGGTCAATGGGACTCTCTGTCATTTACCCCTTTGCTATCATTGCACTTTTAGAACCCAACATGTTATGCTGTTCCCGGCCTGCCTGAGTGAAACATAACAGTAAAACTGCATTTCCTTGTACAACCTGATGCTGCTTTGGGATTCATTAATTTGCACATTAAGCATATCAGCAACTGGCAGACAGGTCTCTTCTAGGGGAGTTCATACACATGGTGACTCCAATCTCAGTGACAATGTCTGAATGTGTTGACTATGTACAGGCCCAGCTCCAGGATTTAGGATCTGGGAGGGCCATGAAGAAAGGTGGGTGGGCCATAAAGATGAGAGGGGTTGTTCAGAGACTCCCAGGATTTGGAAAGCTAGGTCTGGGCATGCTTAACAGTCTTGTCCAGATGTGACCGGCACACCATACCTACCCCTGCCTTCTGTGTCCTTGTTTTAACTGTGTATTTCTAGAGGTTTAAACCTATGTACTTGATCTCTTCTACTTTCTCAACCTCACCCTACTTTCTCTTTGTCTCTCGTTCCTGTCTCTTGACTTCACTCTCCTTTGTCTCCACTTCACCCTGTTGTCCTGCTCACCTCACTCTCTCACCCTCTACTTCCTCCCACCTCACTCTCTTCACCTGACCTCGCCATCCTCTCACTGTAGTTCAAAATACTGGCACTCAACTTCACACTTCTCTATCTACCTCTCCCTTCTTTCTCCACCTCAGCCTTCTTTCTCCACATCACCGTTCTTTCTCTTCCTCATTCTTCTCTTCTACTTCACCCTTCTCTCTCTTCCTCACCCTCCTCTCACTCTTGCTCACCCTCCTGTTTTCCGGCTTGTCCTCCGTCTCGCTCACTCAGCATCTTCGTTTTTTCATACCATCCTCCTTCCTGCCTCTGTCTCTTCCCTAATACCCTCCTGTCTATCTGCTTCACCTTCCCCTCTCTTCACCTCACCCTTCTCTCTCCCCACCACTCCCTGGACTCTCCACCTCACCCTTTTCTATCAGCCTCACTTTCACTGCTGCAGCCTAAGGGGTATAAATTAGGAGTGGGAGGTAAACTCTGCTTCACCGGTGGGGTATGCAGAGTTTTGCCATTTCACGTAAAAACTATTTGGATGGATAGCCGGGGCCTTAGTTACACATGAAATGTAAAGCATGTCAAGCTGCAGCCTCAGCAGTGCACCACTGTTGCCGAGTTGGAAACATCTGCCTGTGCTGAACAGGCATGTGATATTCATTTGGTTGAAAGTGAAACTGAAAGGTAACAAGCATTTACAATGCAATGGTTTTGCCTTTGTTAAAGTTAGAGCTATTGGCATTGCTCTTGACATTTTTTTTATTTATGTTTTTTTTTAACATAAATAAATGGCATTGTCATTTACAATAGCAGGGCAGGGCACAGGGAAGGGGGGCGAGGAGAGAGGAAGGAGAGCTGCGGGCTCAGGGAAGGGGGGGCGAGGAGAGACGAAGGAGAGCTGCGTGCTCTTGTTGTAATGCTTGCATGGATGAGTTGGTGGATGCATGCATGGGTGCATGCATGGATGGGTGTATGGATAGATGCATGGATGGGTGGATAGATAGATGCATATATACAGCCAATCCCTCAACAATTTATGCAATCCACCAACCCATCCAACCAACAACCCATCCATGCATCCACCCATACATCATGCATACATCCATCCATCATGCATCCATCCACCCACTGTGTCCCACTCCGACCCCTCTAAATATAACTCATTTTTTTCTGTATATAGAGATGACTGTATTCACTAGTATATGCAGTAGACCTTTCTACTCTAACATTCTTATGTGACTCTTGCAGTACATCTATTTATATCCCTTCCATATGTATATAGAAATATAACGAGAATCAACAGTCTCTTCTTTGTGTGACTACATCTAGTACATTTCAATTGTTTTCCTGTTTGTATCTTTTACTTAACGCATGTAAATCAAAGTCCTTAGGTTTGGCAACTGGTTCTTATGTAAAGCGCTCTGACACCTTCGGGTAAAGTTCGCGCTACATAAAATCACATTAAATAAAACTTTACCCCACAAATCCAACCATCCATTTGTGCCTAGGCTTAAATTTTACGGCCTCGAAGCACACAGAGAAGGGACAGTTTACTAAGTCGAGGCTTTGTAGGGTGCATGGCAGGGGACAGTTTTAGGCGCCAAGGGAGGGTAGGGAGCAGAGTCAGAGTACTTCACGGAGGTAGGGGGCAGTTTTTTTATTGTTCAGGGCAGGGGGCTGCGGTACTTTTTGGAGCATGGTCTTATTTTAAAGGGCTCAGTTCAGGTGGATGAACAGCACAAAACACCAGGCAGACAGAGGGAAGAAGGACACAACAAGCCCCACACACTGCAAGCTCCACACACCTCATTTGTAGCATCTAGCACCGACCCATCCCAGCTGATGAGGTACGACCCTTCAACAAAAAAACCACACACACACACACTAAAAGTCCAACTGCCTGCACATTTAGTAGCTGTTAAATTAACTAGATCGTCCAAAAAAAAATCAATGAAAAGAGACAAGCTGGACCCTGTTGAGGGCGATCTGGCCTAAGTAGCATACATTCAATAAATATACACAGAGGTAGTCAATGCATCAAGCTCCTCAAACTACCCAGAAAGTTTCTGGAAAATCACTTTTTGCAGCAGGGCTATTTGAGGGAGTAGCACCACAGGAGCGGCAATGATCATGTAAACAGAGGCTGACAAAATATGAGCAGTTACAATCAAAACAATATTATATAACACAAAACGCATGCTTTCTACATATAACATTGCACTTCCCCGTTTATATCCAAACACAGCTTTCTGAAAGGCGAAGACTGAGCATGCCCCTCGTTTGAACCCAAACACGCCCCCTCACGTTGTGCAGCTGTGCTGTCACTTAAACAACTTCTAGTGTCTGGACCTAACAAGAGCCGCGTCAAAATGAGGCGCTCGGGCAAAACAACAGCACGCCTTTCTCTCTCGGTACATTTGCAAGTCAAGTAGATTAACGTCAATAGGTCCCGGGAATTGACATGTCATAAAACTCTGCCCAGGCGGCTAGATAGCCTCATGCTTGGCCCCATCAACCTTCCTCCTCCTGAAGTCCCCAACCCCAACAAACCCGGTCGGAAGACAAACCAGCTGCAGTACATGCAAAATGTGGTTGTGAAGACTCTGTGGAAACACCAGTTTGCATGGCCCTTCTATCAACCTGTAGATTCTGTGAAATTAAATTTACCCGATTATCATAAAATGATTAAAAATCCAATGGACATGGGAACGCTCAAGAAGAGACTTCAGAATAATTATTACTGGGGTGCAAGTGAATGTATGCAAGATTTCAACACATTGTCGAAGTATCCCTCCTTCTCAGGGTCTGCCCCAGCTGCTGCAAATCGCGCACACATGCTGCAATCAGAGATACACACTAAGCATGCACAACACCAGAAGGCAAACTTGTCCTCTGCTTACCTTGCTTCCACACAGGCTCTCTAATGTTGGGGCGACCCGCTGCCATGCGGGGCCGCCCTGACCAGCAACAACAAAAGGGCCCTCGAGCCTCGCCGGGCTCGAAAATCAAGAAATGGCCCCCTAGAGCCTCTCATGGCTCTACACACGTTGGGAAGGCCCACTGCCAACCGGGGCCGCCCTTGATAGGGTGACCAACTGGCATTGGTGCAAATTCAGGACGGTGAGTGTAAAAATTCAGGACAAAGGGTCAAAATTCAGGACACACATTCAGGACAGGAGGTCAAAATTCAGGACAAAACTTCAGGACAATTGGATAAGTTTTACAGACACATCAGAGGTCGCGCAATAGTATAAAAGTAAGCCCAGCCATATCCAAACATATTCAACCGTTTGCAAACCTATCCATCATGTATCCTTCCATCTATCATTTCACTCATCCATCCCTTCATTCATCCTTTCACTCATCCATCCATTATCCATCCATCCACCCTTTCACCCTATCCATCTGCACACTCATTCATGCACTCTTCTACCCATCCATCCATTAATTAATTCACTCATCCATCCAGCCATTTACCCTTTCACCCATCCAGCCTTCCTTTCACTTACTATCCATCCACCCAGTCACTCATCCTTCCACCCATCCACCCTTTCAGTCATCCATCCTTCCTTTCTCTCTCCATCGACCCTTTCACTTAGCAATCCTTCCTTCCATCCATCCACCCACCCACCCATCTACTCATCCACTCATGAATCCATCCATTGACCCTATCACTCATCCATCCTTTCTCTCATCCATTTATCCTTTCACTCCTTCACTCATCTATTCATCCTTTTGTCCATCTACCTTCTTTTTCACTTACTCATCCATCCTTACATCCACCTTTTCGCTCATCTGTCCATCCATTCACCCTTGCACTTATCAGTTCATCAATCCATCCATCATTTCACTCATGCATCTACCCACTCACTCACTCATCCTGCATCCTTTCACTCATCCATCCACCCTTTTACCCATCCAGCTACCCTTCCACCCATACATCCAGCTATTTTACCTTTTCTCTCTTCCATCCTTCCACTCACTCATCTATCCATCCATCCTCTCATTATCCATCTATTCAATCTTTCATTCATCCATTCACCCTTTCACTAATTCATCCAGCCATCCAGCCATCCCTTCACTTGTTCACTCGCCCACCTTTTCATAATAATTTTGAGCTGAGCCTGTTTGAGAAGAGGCCCATCAAGAACTTCACCCTCGCTGTAGGAGCCATTCCAGGACTGGGACAGAAGCCACCCAGGGCAGAGACAGGATCCACCACAGGGGGGGACAGGAGCCTTCCCAGGCAGGGGGGGGGGGGCAGGAGCCACCACAATGGGGGCACAGGAGCCATCACTGGGGGGCACGGGGGCAGGAGCCATCACAGGAGGGGGAACAGGATCCACCAGGGTGGGCATGCAGTATTCTAGTATCATCTTGGTCTCTTCCAGGGTGGGGGAGGGCTCCTCACCTCCTCCTGGACAAGACAACGAGAAGACAGGCTGAAGGTGTGAGGGTTGCCATCCCGCTGTGCCCTTCGAATGCAGCTGGGTATCTGAGCTTTTGTACTGCCTTAGAGTCTGTTACACCCGACCTCAGCATCGGAGTCAAGAAGGGAGGTGGGTGGAAGCTGTGCCAGCTTCAGGGTGTTGCGACCGGTGCCCGGTTAAAATTACGGACAAATGGCGTCCGTTAAAGGAGCCTTCACGGACAACGGACAGACAGCCGAAATTACGGACTGTCCGTGAAATTTACGGACGGTTGGTCACCCTAGCCCTTGAAGCCCTCATGGCTTGACTCGCGTTGGGGCGACCCACTGCCAACTGGGGCCGCCCTTGAAGCCCTCGTGGCTTCATACGCACAAGGAGCGCAAGCGCGCGCTACTGCGGGGGAGGGGCGGACACCGACAATGTGTCCCGGCGCCCCTCCCTTTCGTGTGCTCACTCATCGGTCGGCGGCTCTCTTCAGCCGGTGTCAATACCGGTTGCTGGGTGGCCGGCGATCTCACTCGGAGACTCACCCCCGCAGGCACGGCCTCCGTCACGGCTTCTCTGCTCCCGAGCAGCGGTCCAATCCGGTCGCAGCTTCCACTGGCCTCCGATGACGTTGAGGGGTTCCCCGGAGTCAGCCACTCACAGCGCGGCTCCTGGGGCAGATCCTGATGACGCGGCGATACTTCAACTAATGGTGGCGCAGCTCACGGGGACAGGCCCACTGCAGCGGCCAATCAGAGCGCGCCTCAGCCGACGAGCCTCCAGGAAGCAACCAATGCGGTCGCGGCCCCTTCGTGCATCGGCCAAGATGCCGAACAGCTGCAGGTTGGTTTCGCGGACCCCAGGCTGCGGCGGTGAAGTCCGGCCACGGAAATTTACGGCGCCCTGGGTCACAGGGCAGGATAGCTTCTTCAGAACTTGCGCATAGGGTTACTTAACCCTGGGGGCACAAGCGCTTAACGGAGAGGGAAACCACGCCACGGAGAGTGAAACCACGCCCATGGAAAAAATCTCTGGAACGCCCCCGAATCTGGTCCGGCCTTGACGGACAGATCTCTGTTCCAATGGCTAGCCTCCATTTATGGAGCTAGCCAATGGAACAGAGGGCGTATTCAAGTGTCCCTTACTGAAAACTACAAATTTATCCTGGGGGCGGAGCTAAAGCTCCATGCCCCAGGCAAAACCTAAAAACGATTAAAAAAAGCACAAGACAGCAGCAGAGCGGGGAGCTTTGTGTGCAACCAGTGGCCCATGGAATGCACAATTGCAGGGGTGCGGAGAAACTGCCCCCTATCCCAAGACGATTTCCGACTTGTCCTCCTTCTCGCCCACTCACCATCCTTGTTTTTTCAAACTATCCTTCCTCCTGCCTCAGTCTCTTCCCTTATACCCTTCTGTCTTTCTGCTTCACCTTCCTCGTCTCTTCACCTCACTGTTCTCTTTCCCCACTACACCCTGGACTCTCCACCTCCCACTCTTCTGTCAGCCTCAACTTCACTGCTGCAGACTATGGGGTACAGATTAGGGGTGGGCGGTAAACTCCACCCCGCCGGCGGGATATGTGGAGTTATGCCACTCCGGCGAAAACAATTTTGATATATAGCTGGGGCCTTAGTTACACATGAAATGTAAAGCATGCAAGCTGCAGCATTAGCATTGCACCACAGATGCCGATTTTGAAATGCCTGTGTGTGTCAAACAGGCATGTGATATTCATTGGGTTATTCATTGGGTTGGAAGTGAAAGTGAAAGGTAAAAAAGATTAAAATAATACAAGACAGCAGCAGCGTGGGGAACTTTGAGTGCAACCAGTAGGTCCCGAACACACAATTGTAAGGGTGTGGAGACACTGCCTCCTCTCCCAAGAAGATTTCTATCGGGCCGCGACTTACTGCAGGGCACCAAGACATCAAGTGAGTCCATTCTCGCCCATCTGCGACATCGTAATTCATACTCTTTGTTTGATCTGGGCCTTTTTGCAGGTTTATCCTCAAACTTTTTGCCTTTTGCCTCCTATTTTTCGGACCCTGCTTCTGTTAGCTTAAGGACTCTGGGCACTTTATCACTGCTAATTAGTGCTCAAGTGCGTATGCTCTCTGTGTAAATTGTAATTCTGATTGGCTCTCCATTATTGGCATATTCGATTTACTGATAAGTCCCTAGTAAAGTTTAATGCATGAGTCCAGGTCTGTAAATCAAATGCTACAGTGGGCATGCAGCACTGGTTGTGCCACCTACATGAGTAGCCCTGTAAACTTTTCTCAGGTCTGCCATTGCAGTGTCTGGGATTGCAGTTCTGCTTCGAGGTTAGATTTGCTATCCTGGAGTACTTTCAACTGAATAAACACTCTTCATCTCAAGATGCGACTTTGTGGGCAACCTTTAAAGTTTATTCACATGGAGTCTGTATCTCTAAGAAAGCAGACATCCTCAAATCCTTATTCAGTATTCTCGACCATGTGAAGATATAACTTAAGCAATTAGAAATCGAATATATTTGTCCCAAATGAAAAATTACATTGGCCAAGTACAAGGAGCTGTTTCTCAGAGTTCTGTGAGGAGGCAGACTGTGACATAATCTATCTTGGGGTGCATGTTAATTCGGTGAGGTTAATTCGGTGAGGGGCACAGGCCTGGGAGAAAGTTAGCCTGGGGAATTAGGACCAGACAATGACATAATCTCATCTGCACTGTACAATATCCTAAATGCTTTTGTCTGGTACAATACTTAGCTCTATGCATCCTAATTCCACTGCTGCCCCATTTAAATCGCAGTGAACTTGGATGCCATAGCCTGGTTTTTGTTGAGGGTAAGGAGTGCTAGCTTCTTAACTTTCCAATAACAGTCGACAACCTGAAAGCTGCTATCAAATATCTCTTTTGTAGTAAAGTCCCCAGGCTCAGATTGCTAGAGGTGAACAGTGCTACCATTGACACAGGCCATCATCCTTTCACTACTCTTGAGGATACGATCACTGTGCTTCTTAAACCTGGCAGAAACCGGACATCATGTGCTTTGTATGAACCATTATCCGTACTGAACACGGATAGCAAAATCTTCGCTAAACTTCTAGCTCAGCGCTTACAGCCAATAATGCAATTCTAAGAGTTACCAGATCAAGTTAATTGTATCCCTCAAAGATACACTGCCTTTAACCCTCACACCTTGATGACTAAATACTGCACCAAGTGGATCCACATTTGGTGGCCATGGCAGTGCTTCTAGATGCCGAAAAGGTGTTTGACGCTGTAGAGTGGCCTTTCATGCACAAGTATCTCTGTCATCGCGACTTGGAGCTTATCACATGGCTAGAGTTAAAATGACTAGACAACATTTAGGGTTGATAACAATGTGAAGGAGCAGGAGGCAGGGCTGCCCCCTGTCGCATCTATCTTTGCATTGGCAGACAAGCTCCTGGCATGTTTCCTCTGGGAATTTAATGTACCCCCTTAGCTATTCTAAAATATCATCAACTACACTCAGCATCAAAAGTCGCATTCACAAATTTCCTAAATCCCCAAAAGAACTTACCTTATTCCCTAAAATTCCAATGAGCAGATGCCGGTACATCTATATACTTCCTTCCTATATTCAGAGATTATGGCAGGCAGACCCCAAACCCCTTTACCAGTTCGACAAGAGTAAGAAGGAGTACTAGGTATCCAGATGCCAGAAATGGTGTGGGCATACTGCTGTGCTAATGTCAACTATGTACTGTTCACTTACAGGCCCAAATTAATACAATTTTAGATCATGCACCGCCATTACTATACTCTGGAGCGCATGGCTAATTCTACCCTGAACACCAGTATTGCTTGTATAAAATATGACCAACCGAATGTGGGTGTCATACACATGGCATGGTACTGTCCTTAGCTACATACAGGCTTATTGGGCCAAAGTATTTACAACGCTCCAAACCATAATAGGCATCTTTCTTGAGCTGTACCCAGTACAGGTGTTTCTGGGAACCACTGGCTGATGTCCCTACTTCTGTGAGATGATTGGTCAGCATGGCCCTGCAGCTAGCCAAACGATGAGTGGCCGTGGCCCGAATGAATAGGCTGGTACCAAAAACAATACAATTAATCTAAGACATGGCATATTGTAGATACGAGCTAAAAATATATGCAGATGGACTACATCCCAAACCACGCCCTAAAGGTCTAGTGCAGGAGTCACCAACATTTGTAATGTTTACTATATTGCAGCAATGGACCCGTATATTTCACTGAACTATTTCATTATATCGTTTTTATTGTATGTAGCCTGTCTTCTGTATTCGCTTGGCTGACTCAGGCAAGCATGAAATGCAACAAAGAAAATCTGAGGTACTCCTCTACGGCCAATTCCCTCCGGCATTTAGAGAATCCCTCTGGCACGCTGGGTTCCCCTGCCCTAGTGGGGACTGTGGTGTCGCCAAGAACCTGAAAATCTGGTTCGGAGCCGACCTGAGCTTTCGTGAACAGATCAAGCGACTTTCAGGGACATGCTTTGGCACGCTCAAAGCCCTTAGGAGGTTTTTCTCCCTCCTCCCCCGCTCTGCCAGGGAGTCGGTTGCCAGGGCCCTCATTCTATCGCGTCTTGAATACGCCAATGTCCTGTACATCGGCATCCCCGGGTATCTCCTGGGGAAACTGCAGGTTATTCAGAACGCCGCTGTCAGGCTCCTGTTTAACATACTGAGCGTACGTAAGCAGCTTAACAACCTGCACTGGCTTCCTGTGGCTCAGTGAGTGCGCTTTAAAACTTTGACCCTGACACATAAAGCACTACATGGCCCATGCCCTCCCTATATGAGCTCTAGGTTTGCTTTCTACCTTCCCAACCGCCCTCTCCGCTCTGCCTCTCAAAGACGGTTGGTAATTCCCAGGTTTCGACGAGCACGACTTGGGGGACAGTCTTTTGTAGTAAAGGCTACCACCATGTGCAAAGCTCTGCCTGATGCTCTGCGACATACCAAGGAACTAGCTATCTTCAAAAAGCTCCTCAAAGACCCATCTGTTCAAGCAATCTGTGTAGCCTTTCTGTCTGCTCTGTCACTGATCTCCCTCCGCACCAGGACACTCTTGAGTAGGAGTGCGCAATATAAATCCCTATATAACATATAACATAACAATAGCACGAGTTTCATTATGCATTGAAATACTTATCGATGTCTGTTATTGTCACTGATACGTGGTATTTCATCGGCTGTTTAATAAATACTAAACAAAATGCGATACAGAACGCTAGGACAAACCACCTTTTCCTCCACAACTTTGCTATGTACTCAAACATTGAGCCAGAATGTGCTCTCAGAATGGTGTGCCAGCATTCGCGCAATGTGGCCACCCACCTCAGTGCCAGGTAGTTCACATGCACAGTTCAAATTTAGAATAAGACAGATCAGTGTGGTAGAAGCCATGACGAGGCCACGGCTGGCCGTAACCTTAGAGCAGGCAGTGGATGCGAGGAAGGTTGTCCAGGGTGCAAATGGGCGAAGTGTGAGTTCCTTGGTATAAAGTTTCATTCCAGTAAGCTATTGCTAATGTGTTATATATATATGCATATATCACACATTCCGCAAGAACACTTACCCCAAACTACATTTGTCCTTAACCTTCCCTAAACTCACAGCAGTTTGTTAACTCCTCCTTTCGCCTCATTCTCTATCAGATCTCTCAGTTCTGTTTTTAATCCCCATTAAGCATCCTCTTTTTTTACCTTTCTTCTCCACACTCCTTCCTATACCTGGAAATTAACTTTTTTGTTCATCTCATCTTGAGCCTAAAAAAAATCTTATTTTCACTTCTTATTTTGTTGCTCCCTCACTCTATTCTGTTGTTTTTTTCTGGGTTTTCACTTGTGCCCTTGTGGCCCCTGTGACGCAGGATGGGCCCAACCCTTCGGAGCCCCCAACCTTTCAGAGGGGTTCCATGTCCAATAAATATCTGTGAGATATGGGAGACTCGGGTACCCCTCTTCACATTCTGCATGGGCACCCCATCATTTTGCGCCCCTCCTACGCCTTGCGTCTTCCGTCGTTTCTATTTTGCCTCTTCTCAGAGTACTGTGTACTTCTAACAGATGCTACGACTCGCCCCCTCCCTCCCCCCCACCCTCACCCCCACCCTCACCCCCCCCAGGAGGGGCACCCAAAGATCCTCCCCAGTTCTTCCCAGTGAAACCGATCCCGCGCTGGACGGCAGATTTGATCGAATTTGTCTCCCTCTGTCCGACCGCCTTTGGCTGCGCCTTGAATTCTGGGTGTACAGTTCGCATCCATCATGTCCCCGGCCTGAGGAGAGGGGGCGAGGATTGAATATCAGAGAGGTGCCCATGCATACCACATGATTCAAATCATCCCAGATTTGATTAATTGAGTTCAACCCGAGGTTTCCAATAATCCCAACTGTTGTTCCTCTTCTCCGAGCGTCAACAGGCCTGAAAGGAGGCCGTATCTCTTTACTGCGCGCCTGTCATACATTAAAGGGGCCTTCAGGTCCCATTAAAATGTTTACATGCGGGATGAAATCTAGACAAGCACAATTTGGGCAAGATGTAGCGGGGCAGTGGATGTTTCTTCCACCCCTGGGCTCCCCTTGCCAAGCAGTGGTTTCAGGTCTGATGAAAGCTGGTTTGCATTTGCCTCTGACATTCGGGAGCAATGTGCTGCTGATAAAAACACAAAAAGGCCCAGGTCTCCCCTAACCGGACCTGAAAGGCTACCCTTCCCCTTGCCGTGGTTCAGGGACAAGGGGTGCCTTTATGAGCTGGCAGAGGCGAGGCTGGTGAGTGTTAAGAGGGGAAACCAGAGAGGCCTTGCTGGAGAAGTGGGCAGTTCTGCTGGAACAATTTTTAGAGTTGGGGTGCCGGCCAAAAACGACACCTCGCTAAAGTTAAAGAGGGCATGTCTTTGAAAGCACAACAAATGCTGCCTGAAGTGAAACATTTTAAAGGGACTATTTGTATTTTATTCATTCTCCATTTAAACCCAATGGGGTCTTTTGAGGTTGTTGCAGCACCTCCCACACCCATGGTTCCAGACAAGACTTTCCTGCCTATCGTTTTATTTCTCTGCACTGATGGTACTATTTATTTACTATGTAATCTCACAACACTGACAAAGCCTTTCCTCTGTCTCAGTCTTGTCCACCTCCATTTTGTAAGGGTTCGTTCACTCTCGAGCACAGCATGTAATTCAGTTTTCTCCCTTCCCTTTGACTGCACTTGTTTGAAATTTAAATTACACCCTCTGAAATGTGTGACATTCACATCTTCCCTGTTGTGTGAAATGTCTTAATGTTTAACATTATGCAATTTTGTGTGATTTTACACCGACAGGAGACTGATTCGGACAGAAAGTTTCTCACCAGAGAAACATTTGCTACCCGGGTCAGTCTCGTGCTGGTATTTTTGTGACGTATAACCAAGCTTGAAAAAGCTCACACGAGGCAACAGAAAAAATACATTTCTCCCTAATAGTTTAATTTTTCACGAAATTTCACAAAACGATTATGCAAACATGCACAATCCTACTCTTGATTTGTGGCTTTCTTTCAGCAAATATGGATAAAATATTGTATTAAGGCACCTCCTTTAAGTTCATTTTATGCAAGCATAAAAATGCACATAATTATATAAAGTGGGGTTAAAGTGGCCAACGACCCTTTCTGCTTCACCTTACGGTGTCCCGACATGTACATTGAGCTAAGGACACATGGTGCTTTCTGTTTTTCAGTTGTACCTTGCAGTGTCACGTGCCACGACGAATCAGAATTGTTTGTTACTACAAGCCATAGAAGAATAGTGAACTCCATCCCGCCTCCATTCCAACTCCATGCATGTGTGCTATGCATTAATGGTCATTTTGCCACTTGAAGGTTCACTGGAAAAAAGTGATTTTACAGCTTCTGCATGATTATAAGTTTGCTACACTCAAAACATAACCCATATGTTGCTAAATTGAGATATTTGAACAAAAATAGTCTATAACATGAGACATAAATGAGACATTATCAATGAAGTCACAAGTACAGTCAGTTGTAGGCACCTGCTTTGGCCTCCTGAAGATGCTTCGCAGGTTTCTGTTCCTGCTACCTATTTCTAATAGGAAGACAGTTGTACAGGCTCTTATTACTTTTGGGCGCGATTATGCCAACAGCCTTTATTTGAGACTCCCGGAGTTTCTGCTCAACAGATTGCAAGTCGTGCAGAACTTGGTAGCAAGGGCAGTCCTCAGCCTTGGGCCTAGAGACCGGATCTCTCATCATCTGAAGGCACCGCACTGGCTGCCAGTCCGCTGCAGAATACTCTTCAAAGCTCTGGTTCTGGCCTTCAAAGCCCTGCATGGTATGGGGGCACTTTACACACGTAAAAGAATCTCTTTCTATACCCCCGGCAGACCTCTTAGGTCTGCTTTTCAACATCTGGTGGTAACTCCTAAATGTGCTAAAGTCCGCTATGGGGGTCGCTCCTTTCAGGTTCGGGTGGCCAGGTCCTGAAATAGGCTCCCTCTACCGCTTAGGCAAACAACAAATATTCTGGCTTTCAGAAAGCAACTGAAAACCTGGCTGTTCCAACAAGCGGGCTGATCACCTCACTCATAGGGCCCTCGTCTCTCTTTCACGGACTGTGTCTCTGCATCTTTCTTTTGTCTCAGCGCTGGGACACTCTTTACGTAGCTGTGCGCTCTATAAATCCGCCTTTAACATAACGTAACATAACATAACATAACATAACATAACATAACATAACATAACATAACATAACATAACATATCAAACTAAGTAAAGTTTACTAAAGTTGCTGTATGTGGGGTGCAAACACATACACTTATGAAAGTTTACTGTTTATCATCAGCTAATGATTGGTGTAATTAGCCGCCCTAACAGGTGACACGGTTAACCAAAAAGTGCAAATGTTTCCTTGTGAAGAAGTCTGGAAGGACTTATGTCTGCTGCAAGAAACAAAACTCAAAGGCACTTAAATGGTATTCAACCAGGGTGAACAGAATGATTCCTTCTTTGTCTGGGTATTATTTCTAATTTCACTATTAGCACACATTAATGTTCACTTCACAGCACAGACACTTGGAACCTTATTAACTAAAGGTTATAAAATGTAGCTCTGCAGCAGCAGGCCTTTAAAAGGCCTAAAATTGAAGCTGTGTTTTTCATTGCCTTGCATCAGGCACGAGCCCTCACTTAACATTAGAAAATAATGACCTTGCTCTCAAAACTGCAGTTATATCAACAATGCAGCCAGACTTTAGAATCACAAATGTGTTGCCATTCTATGTCTTATGTGCCTGCAAGTGAGACTTTCCAAATAAAATATGAAACATACTGTGCTGTTGAGCAGAGATCTTGTTAATGGAAAGAGGGGGCACATAATTGTTGCATAAAATTCCATTCCTTGCAATATAAGTCAACCATGTGGCATAATTTTGTCATCCACCCCTGCTCACCTCCCATTGAACTACTTATTGGTAAACTTCATTATGCTGAGTTCTTCTCATCATCATACTTACCATGCCAAGGTCACCCATTCTTTGAAACATGCATCCTATAAATAAATATATAAAATCAAATATCGTTTATTTCCTTGGTTGTTCTCCCTCTGAGTGATGCACAGACACCTACCAGATAAAATACCTATGTATGTCAACATGTGACCAAGTGGTAAAGTGGCGTAGAAGACCTGACCTGCCGGAGGGTCAAAGATAAACAGGACATTGCCTAGGGAAAATAAGTAGGTCACGGGACATCATCACTTCATCTGTCTTTCTCTTCACAACCTTATCATGCCCACCCGCTCGTACCCTCCGAACTTTAGGTACAACTGCCTGAAAAAGTTTGGCCGATTTTAGGTCACACAAAGGCTGATTAAAGAACATCAGCCTGCAGTTAATTTATGGGCCTGTGCCCCACAAGGTTTTATGTGCTATGCACAGTGATTTAAACGTGATGCGTTATTTAATGGGAAGCCAATGTAGGGCTTTCAGTGCCAGTTTGGCCAACTGTCTTTTTGGGGTCTCGAGTTTCATGGCATCACATACAAATCAAAGCTCAGCCCTTTAGCAGATAACACTCATAAGGAACTATCCTGTTAAATACTAGGATTTATTAAACTGAAAGACAGCAATAAAGTACTTCATATGGATGCAGATATCAAGAACGTGGCTGCAAAGGTAGTGGAGTACACCGAGACCTTATGATGAACACATGCATTGCTACAAAAGTAGCAAATGTAAGCTATATCATGTTGATTCACTATCACAGGGACAAAAAAAAACTACCCACATCCGGGTAAACATTCATTATTCAGTGAAGTGATGAGACAGCATATTCTGCAATGTTTGTGTGGAAAACACTGTTCACCAATGCTTACCAATTTGAAGGTGTTGGGCAGGTTCATAGAAAGCCTCCGAGCTCAAGAGGTCATGACAGTGTGACAAACAAACTATTTTGGAAGTGCCAATCAAACATGCGCATCTTCTATCCTGATCAGGCCATTTGCATTTTTCAAATAATCTAGTGGGACTGATTCTCCCTGAACCTTGTTTCCAGGAGTGAACCTAAATGTCTTGTCTTGAAGATTTTAGGCGAGTCGCTAAAGAGCAAGTCATGTTCTGCCCCATTGTAAGACAACTGTAGTGTCCTATTGCCTTACTGGTAATCACCCTTGTTCCTAGCCCTATTCGTCCCAAACCCAGACATACTTATAAGGAGAATCCTACCTCAAGACTGGAAACTCCGGGGAACGCTGCAAAGGCAATCCTCAACAAACCAAATGTGTCCTACAAAAGGACTGCCTCCCTAGGCATCTTCCTGTGTAGCATGCCAACATAAAGGCTGTTCAGTCAGAGAGGGTGTGAGAGAGGTAATGGATGAGCAAAAAACTAGCATGACTAAGAATAATGAAGAATTTATAGAACACAGCAAAATGTATGCCTAAATGGAACTACGAACTCCAACACCAAAGTTCCTTCTGTCATTAAAAGACATTGAAATCTATAATGTTGTACAAACCAATGAGTAGACGCCCAGGTATCAACTCCACAAATTTCTGCTAAAGGAACACCTTGTTCCCTACCCAAGACATTGCACGGCTTATTGTTGACCTATTGATCGTTGACCTGTCTTGAATACAAGCCTAGAGTGTAGCACCATCTAATTAAAAGGCCAAGGCTATTACTGAACTAATTCATCTACCTATCAACAATGAAGATTACTTCTTACCCTCACCTGCCACCCCAAATTGTTGTAAGTGCAGCAAAAGACCAGAGAAGATGCTGAAGGACAAAACACTATGGGCCTGATTCACAAACTGCACTTAGTAGTGTGTTTTCTAGTACTGCAAAACATCCTTCAAATTGCAGTTCACAAACTACGTGCAGAGTTATACGACTTCACACGGCCATATATGTGTGGAGTTCTCCTTCACAGCTGCGGAGTTTCTGCACAAGTATATTTAGTGGTTAAATGTGGGAGGGACTGGAAGGAGTGGTTGGGTAAAGGCAATTTTGGAAAAGGTGATGGACAGAGTTTCTGAATGATGCAGAATACTCCTACCCAGTCAAGAGATCAGGGCTTGATCCATCACCGTTTTTTAGCTCACTGCACCATCCAAGCTCAGAACCTGGCTACATGCAAATTAGTCTGTTCCTGTCCCAGTGCATGATGGGACAGGGCAGACCAAACTACCAAGCCAATTCTTCACCAGAAAGGAGACAAGCTACCGGGGACCGGTTTCTGGCATTTCAGACGTCATCGGCCCGGCTTGCTTGAATCCTGATGGTGCAATGAGCTAGGGACTCACGTCTGAGTATACCCTCCCCCACTTTTCCAAAATTTAAAAGTGGTTGGGTAAAGGGACAGACCAACTACTAAATAGGTTGGGATTAGGTAGGAGTAAGAGGGGCTTATAGAGGGTCACGGAGGTTTAGGGAGGGATGACACCAATAGTCTAATTACATCACTCTGGGGGTGAGACTTGTAACTTACAGCCTGATTCATCAAAGACCCGTTTTGCGAGTCTGTAATAGCGATTCATAAGGAATCGCTATTACAGACTCGCAAAACAGGATTCATGTAGGAATCGCAAAAAGAATTGCGATTCCTACACATTCCTAATTTGCGATTAGCAAATTGCTAATCGCAAATAAGGAATAACTCCCCATTTATTCCTATGGGCCGAAAGGCCCATAGGAATGAATGGGGAGTATTCCTAAATTGCGATTAGCAATTAGCTAATCGCAAATAAGATAGCGATTTTAAGGGTACCAGGGGTGTCCAAAGGACACCCTGTAGCACCCCTTAAATGCAAATTGAAACAGGTGTTGCGCATACACACGTCCAAAGGACATGTGTGTGTGCAACATGCAACTTAGAAAAATGCTTTTAAAAGCATTTTTCTAAGTTTTCGCTATTTACCACGAGGTTTGACCTCGCGGTAAATAGCGGGCCGAAATTGCGAATTCGCAATTTTTAAATGGATGATAAATTGCATTTAAGGAATCTCCAATAGAGATTCCTTAAATGTAATTCCTCGCAAAATTGCGAAATCGCTATTACCGATTTTTGCATTTGGGATGATGAATCCCAAATGCAAAAATAGCGCTCGCAAAGGGCCAGATTCTCAGAATCAGACTGCATCACTTTTGTTTACACTCAAAGATCGTGAATACTGAAAGTACTAAGCTTACACCAAAGTGTTAGTTTATGCCCTACTGCTTGATCCATCCCTGTGTATGACTGATGCTACCTAATGAAGAAAAGATGGTTCAGAACAAGGCCAACTTTTATCTCCTAACATGGAAATAATGGTTGGTTTGCACAACTACATTAGCTCACCAATCCTGTGAGCTGAAGTGACCTCCACCAAAAAACATCATCTACCTTCTGAGAATCTTAAGACAGTAGAGTTTACAACCTCATACGAATAACTTTACAAAGTCTTCAGAACAAGACAGATCCCAAATTATCACTATCTATCTTGCCTTTCGTAACTTTGCTAGCAATCATTCTCAGCCCTTCACTATATATGTTCCTTTCATAAGTAAAATAAAAGAGTTAGGCAAATGAAATGCTGCCATGTTTTTCCTCTATCCACCTTCAGCCCTATTCACTACTCAACTTCTCACTTCATCAAACAAGTATGATCCTATTACTCCTATCTTCATTGGTCTTCACTGGCCCCCTAATTAGTCCGAAATAAACTTTAAACCAGAGTTTCTAGCCTACACAGTAGTTCATCAATTCACCTCTTTAACTACCCAATATCCTCAAACAATCAGGGGGCTTGAGAAACTTTGAAATAAAGACAACATTCTTCTGGAAAATCCACGATATAAAACAGGACACGATCAACATCAAACTTTTTCAGACGCTGCAACTCTCCTATGGATCTTACAACTAGCACTTCAGAACTAAACCCACCCTACCCTTTGCTCCAACAACACCTGAAAATGCATCTGTTCAGACTTCATCCAATTCCTAATATTTACTTCTCATCTGTTGCTTTTTATTTTCTATCTTATTTAGTGTTGGCATGAGGACAAGATGAGTAGAGTGCTAGAGCTGCCATGGCAACCACATAAGCGTATTGTCTTTATCCAGTGGTTGACACATGTTAGATTCTTTAGTATCCTTAAGCCCTGTGAAACATTGGGCACTAGAAATAAAATGTAATATTGTCCCAGCCCTTTCTCTGTAGTTGGAACTAGAAATACTGCTTGCTTAAATTGAAGACCCTGGATCACCTTTGGGAATGTCCTTCTTTCTACTGGACAAGCTGGTATTTCTCCATACTCAATAGTCTGGAGAAAGGAATAACAACCTGATCTGATAGCCATTCCTGACAATCTGAACTACAGTCTGAAGTAGGTCTTTCCCATGCCTTCAGAAAGTGATGAACACTAAGCATGGGCGAATTTTGCGAATCTCGCGTTCGCGAATTTTGCGGATTTGCGAACTCGCAATCCGCAAAATCCGCGAATTCTCGCGAATTTGCGGATTTTTTTTTGTGTGTTCGCGCGGGTTTCTGCCAGTTCGCGAGGGTTTTGTACAATTTCGCAAAACGCGAACTTACCTGTCAGGTCGCAAGTTTCGCGAACTTGTTGTTTCTACGTGTCCAGCCTGTTTGGGACACTCTTCTTCATCACTGCCACTCTCTGTCACCACTGCCACTCTCTGACTACTCATGCCACCCTCTGGCCCACCCATGCCACCCTCTGTTTCACCTCCAGCCTGGCTCCTGCTTGTCTCCCTTAGCTGTAATTCAGGACCTTTGTGACATATGTGTAACTATTCTGAGGTTCAGAGCAGGGTCACATAATAGTTGCAACTGGCAACTGAACTCTGGAGGGGCCCCTCAGGAAGCACTACAGGAAATGGCTACTAATGATGAGCCTGAACTTTTGAACCTGGTAAGTAGTTTCAGTTTTGCTAAGATCGTATTTCTGCAATTTTGCGCTTATTCGCGGGGCGCGAAGTTGTACTTGGAAGCCGCGAACTCACGCGAACAGTGCGAGCAAGCCATGAAATCCGCTGCTCGCGGATTTGCGGATTTTGCGGGAGATTCGCGAATCTCGCGGATTGCGAATTTACCGAAAATCGGCAAAATCCGCGAGCGAAACGGATTTTCCGCCCATGCTTAATGAACACACCTTACAGCCACAATTGGAGGCCAGACTTGACATATTCAGAACAAGTGTTGTTTCCATGGTGATTTTGTTTTTGATTTTGCATTTAGGGCCTAGAGGTTTCTGAGCCAATCTGCTTCTTTGAGCTTGATTGCTGATGCTGTTGCTGCTTCCTAGAAAGTTTTGGACAATTGTGTTCTTCAGGCTGGCCATTTTTATTATGCCATTTGCAGGCTCTAGTGTGCTTGTTGTACCGGTCTCTACAGCACCCAAGGTCCTTCAGTCATTCTTCTATTGTGAGCATTTGCTGATTATTCACTATTTTACCCACAGAAGTTTAATTAATTGATACTTTCTCAACACAATACTATCCCTCGTTTGGGGTCTTACCAGTCATTCCTTCTAGATTTACACTACCTAAGTGTAACCTCATTTTGCCTCTGTGCTTGCGTGTGCCTATGTGGGACATTTTGTTCATTTTTAGGGCTCGACCTCTGCCAATGCGCAAGCATTGCAGATGTCGAACATTTTATGGCTTATCCAGACCTTAACTAAAGGGGCGATTTGATGCTGTGCCCGTGAAAAAGCGCGTGCACAGCATCAAAGCCACCAGCCTCCCCCTACAAGCTTACCCCAGCGTGCGCTCTGGCATTTCTCCTCCCCTAATTATTCACTGCCCACGGCCGGCCGGCACATCAAAGGCTGCTGCTCCCCGTGCAACTCGTCACCCTTACTCTCAGCTGTTCTTCCCTTCTTGACTCTCCCCGCCCCCCCCCCCCCACGTTCCCTGGCCTGCACACTTAACTTTCCCTAGCTCCGATGCCTGGGACTTCATTCCGCTTTTTTTGGTTTTTTACAATGCATTTACCAATGCTTGTTTTTTTTATTTGCCGCCTTGCATTTCTATCTACCCCTCCTTCCTCTTTCCCTCCCTCCCTCTCGCTCAGCGCCGAGGCCGAGACCCTGGCACAGCTTTGCAACAGAGGCCCTCGGCAACAGGGAGAGTCGATTTACACAGGCAGCAATGCAGCCTCTAGACTCTGCAGCCTGGGCCTACATACAAACAGGCAACCATGGACACGAAGAAACGACATAGCAAAAAATATATCAATCTAACCATGGAGACTTTATGGCGACCATTTGCACGGCTCCACGCAAATACCAGATCAGGCCTCTTTTGCTGTTAAACGATTGACAGTTATTACCCAAATCAATTAACTCTTGTTTTGTAGATCACGAAAGCCTTGGCTGCCCCTGCCAGAGCACAATTCCCATACAGAGCAACAACGCCTATGCTCATTTGATCTCTCATTCAGTGAGGTTTTTCTTCGCAGTCTCAAACGTAACTTTGCCATACATGCAGACGCATGCTTGTTAGCTTACCCTTATTTGGATGATGTCCGCTTTTCAGTGATTTTCGCCATCCTACAAAGCACCATGCTTCTAAAGACTTCAATATGGGTAACCATTTTTGCAAACCTGCAACACCTTCCTAAAGAGGTTTAGTCCTCATTGAATGTATGTGATGAAATCAACCTCATTCGCGAGTCAACAAAAAGGTTGACATTAATACACAGGTCCCGTGATCCAAATTGAAGAAGAAAAAAAAAACAGCCTTTCGTCCCATTCACTCCCGACATCTCCATTCGCACCTCTGCATTATCTTCCTAGAGCACAACCACCAGAGACGAGTTGTTCCCAAATAAAACACAGTGACTGCTACTTGAGGCCCTGAAATTAGAAGTGTGCACAATGCAGTTTCCGGGATCGGACATTAGCACAACTGATTTAAATATGCCTCAAGTTTTAACACGTAGAACAATGATGGAAATTAAAGCCAGTTCACAAGAGAAGCAACATTCCAGTTTTCACTCGCACAGCCACCACACAGCTCCACAGATGCACCCACCACACAGATCCACAGATGCACCCATCACACAGCTCCACCGAAGCACCCACCACACAGCTCCGCCGAGGCACCCACCACACAGCTCCCCCGAGGCACCCACCACACAACACCGCCGAGGCACCCACCACACAGCTCCACCGATGCAGCCACCACACAGCTCCACTGACACAGCTCCACCGATGCACCCACCACCCAGCTCCACCGATGCACCCACCACACAGCTCCACCGAGACACCCACCATACAGCTCCACCGATGCACCCACCACACAGCTCCACCGATGCACCCACCACACAGCTCCACCGATGCACCCACCACACAGCTCCACAGATGCACCCACCACACAGCTCCACAGATGCACCCACCACACAGCTCCACAGATGCACCACCCAAACAGCTCCACAGATGCACCACCCAAACAGCTCCACAGATGCACCCACCCGACAGCTCCACCGATGCACCCACCACACAGCTCCACCGATGCACTCACCACACAGCTCCGCTGATGCACCCACCACACAACTCCGCCAAGGTACCTACCGCACAGCTCCACCGATTCAGCCACCACACAGCTCCACCGACACAGCTCCACTGATGCACCCACCACCCAGCTCCACCGATGCACCCACCACACAGCTCCACCGACACAGCTCCACCGATGCACTCACCACACAGCTCCACCGATGCAGCCACCACACAGCTCCACCGACACAGCTTCACCGATGCACCCACCACCCAGCTCCACCGATGCACCCACCACACAGCTCCACCGAGGCACCCACCACACATCTCCACCGAGGCACCCACCACACAGCTCCACAGAGGCACCCACCACACAGCTCCACAGAGGCACCCACCACACAGCTCCACAGAGGCACCCACCACACAGCTCCACAGATGCACCCACCACACAGCTCCACTGATGCACCCACCACACAGCTCCGCCGATGCACCCACCACACAGCTCCGCCGATGCACCCACCACACAACTCCGCGGAGGCACCCACCGCACAGCTCCACGATGCAGCCACCACACAGCTCCACCGATGCACCCACCACACAGCTCCACCGATGCACCCACCACCCAGCTCCACCGATGCACCCACCACCCAGCTCCACCGACACAGCTCCAGCGATGCACCCACCACACAGCTCCACCGAGGCACTCACCACACAGCTCTACCATGCCCCCACCACACACCTCCACCGATGCACCCACCACACAGCTCCACAGATGCACCGACCACACAGCTCCACAGATGCACCGACCACACAGCTCCACTGATGCACCCACCACACACACAGCTCCACCGACACAGCTCCACCGATGCACCCACCACCCAGCTCCACCGATGCACCCACCACCCAGCTCCACCGATGCACCCACCACACAGCTCCACCGACACAGCTCCACCGATGCACCCACCACACAGCTCCACCGAGGCACTCACCACACAGCTCTACCATGCCCCCACCACACAGCTCCACAGATGCACCGACCACACAGCTCCACTGATGCACCCACCACACACACAGCTCCACCGACACAGCTCCACCAATGCACCCACCACACAGCTTAACTGAGGCACCCACCACACAGCTCCACTGAGGCACCCACCACACAGCCCTACCGATGCACCCACCACACGGCTCCACCGATGCACCCACCACACAGCTCCACCGATGCACCCACCACACAGCTCCACTGATGCACCCACCACCCAGCTCCACCAATGCACCCACCACCCAGCTCCACCGACACAGCTCCACCAATGCACCCACCACACAGCTCCACCAATGCACCCACCACACAGCTCCACCGATGCACCCACCACACAGTTCCACCGATGCAGCCACCACACAGCTCCACCGACACAGCTCCACTGATGCACCCACCAACCAGCTCCACCGATGCACCCACCACACAGCTCCACCGATGTAGCCACCACACAGCTCCACCGACACAGCTCCACCGATGCACCCACCACACAGCTCCACCAATGCACCCACCACACAGCTCCACCGAGGCACCCACCACACAGCTCCACAGATACACCCACCACACAGCTCCACCGATGCACCCACCACACAGCTCCACCGATGCACCCACCACACAGCTCCACCGATGCACCCACCACCCAGCTCCACCAATGCACCCACCACCCAGCTCCACCGACACAGCTCCACCAATGCACCCACCACACAGCTCCACCGATGCACCCACCACACAGCTCCACCGATGCACCCACCACATAGTTCCACCGATGCACCCACCACACAGTTCCACTGATGCAGCCACCACACAGCTCCACCGACACATCTCCACTGATGCACCCACCAACCAGCTCCACCGATGCACCCACCACACAGCTCCACCGATGTAGCCACCACACAGCTCCACCGACACAGCTCCACCGATGCACCCACCACACAGCTCCACCAATGCACCCACCACACGGCTCCACCGAGGCACCCACCACACAGCTCCACAGATACACCCACCACACAGCTCCACCGAGGCACCCACCACACAGCTCCACCGATACAGCTCTACCGATGCTCCCACCACCCAGCTCCACCGATGCACACACCACACAGCTCCAACGACACAGCTCCACCGATGCACCCACCACACAACTCCACCGATGCACCCACCATACAGCTCCACCGAGGCACCCACCACACAGCTCCACAGATACACCCACCACACAGCTCCACCGAGGCACCCACTACACAGCTCTACAGATGCACCCACCACACAGCTCCACAGATGCACCCACCATACAGCTCCACAGATGCACCCACCACACAGCTCCACCGATGCACCCACCACAAGGCTCCACCGATGCACCCACCACACAGCTCCACCGATGCAGACACCACACAGCTCAACCGACACAGCTCCACCGATGCACCCACCACACAGCTCCACCGATGCACACACCACACAGCTTCACCGACACAGCTCCACCGATGCACCCACCACACAGCTCTACCGATGCACCCACCACACAGCTCCACCGAGGCACCCACCACACAGCTCCACCGAGGCACCCACCACACAGCTCCACAGATGCACCCACCACACAGCTCCACCGAGGCACCCACCACACAGCTCTACAGATGCACCCACCACACAGCTCTACAGATGCACCCACCACACAGCTCCACAGATGCACCCACCACACAGCTCCACAGATGCACCCACCACACAGCTCCACAGATGCACCCACCACACAGCTCCACGAAGCACCCACCACACAGCTCCACCGATGCACCCACCACACAGCTCCGCTGACGCACCCACCACACAACTCCGCCAAGGCACCAACCACACAGCTCCACCGATGCAGCCACCACACAGCTCCACCGACAAAGCTCCACCGATGCACCCACCACACAGCTCCACCGACACAGCTCCACCAATGCACCCACCACACAGCTCCACCGATGCACCCACCACACAGCTCCACCGATGCACCCACCACACAGCTCCACCGACACAGCTCCACCAATGCACCCACCACCCAGCTCCACCGATGCACCCACCACACAGCTCCACCGACAAAGCTCCACCAATGCACCCACCACACAGCTCCACAGAGGCACCCACCACACAGCTCCACCGAGGCACCCACCACACAGCTCTACCATGCCCCCACCACACAGCTCCACCGATGCACCCACCACACAGCTCCACAGATGCACCCACCACACAGCTCCACTGACACAGCTCCACCGATGCACCCACCACACAGCTCCACTGAGGCACCCACCACACAGCTCCACCGTGGCACCCACCACACAGCCCTACCAATGCACCCACCACACAGCTCCACCGATGCACCCACTACACAGCCCTACCGATGCACCCACCACACAGCTCCACTGAGGCACCCACCACACAGCTCCACCGAGGCACCCACCACACAGCCCTACCGATGCACCCACCACACAGCTCCACCGATGCACCCACCACACAGCTCCACCGATGCACCCACCACCCAGCTCCACCGATGCACCCACTACAGTACTCCACCAACACAGCTCCACCGATGCAGCCACCACACAGCTCCACCGATGCAGCCACCACACAGCTCCACCGATGCAGCCACCTCACAGCTCCACTGACACAGCTCCACCGATGCACCCACCACCCAGCTCCACCGATGCACCCACCACACAGCTCCACCGATGCACCCACCACACAGCTCCACCGATGCACCCACCACACAGCTCCACCGATACAGCCACCTCACAGCTCCACCGACACAGCTCCACCGATGCACCCACCACCCAGCTCCACCAATGCACCCACCACACAGCTCCACTGATGCACCCACCACACAGCTCCACTGATGCACCCACCACAAAGCTCAACTGATGCACCCACCACACAGCTCCACCGATACAGCCACCACACAGCTCCACCGACGCAGCTCCACCGATGCACCCACCACTCAGCTCCACCGACACAGCTGCATCCACCACACAGCTCCTCCGATGCACCCACCACACAGCTCCACCAAGGCACCCACCATACAGCTCCACCAAGGCACCCACCATACAGCTCCACCAAGGCACCCTCCACACAGCTCCACCGAGGCACCCACCACACAGCTCCACAGATGCACCCACCACACAGCTCCACAGATGCACCCACCACACAGCTCCACCAAAGCACCCACCACACAGCTCCACCGATGCACCCACCACACAGCTCCGCCGATGCACCCACCACACAACTCCGCCGAGGCACCCTCCACACAGCTCCACCGATGCACCCACCACACAGCTCCACCGATGCTCCAACTGAGCTCCATCAATGCACCCACTAAGCTCCACCGATGCACACACACCACTCAGCGCAACCACTGCATCACTCAGCGCAACCACAGCATCACTCAGCACCACCACAGCATCACTCAGCACCATCAGTTTTCAAGCTTTCACGTTTTATTACAAATAACAAAAAGATGTTAACATTTCACTTCTGTTCTTGGATTTTCGTCACAATAAAAAACACTGAAAATAATCTTCACAAAAGTTATTTACAAAAGTTTAAGCTATTGCCATTACAAATCAAATAAATTATTTAAGTATTAATGATTTAAAAAAATTAAAAGCCATTGTTATTTGTAATATCAATACATCTAAGTCACGTAAATACAAAACATGTTGCATTACAAATGGTATAGGTGTCACATTTGCGAAAGTTATAACTATTGGCATTGTAAATGACAAAGCTATTAATATAGCGATTTTAAAAAATAACACATAAATAAAACAAATTTAATTTATAAGACCAATAGCTCAAACTTTCCTAATGCGAGCCCTATTGCATTTCCAATGCTTGTTGGTTTTGATTTCCATTATGTAGCTTTGTAAGGATATGACCTGAGCAACTACCAGTGACTGAGATTAATCCAAGCATTCCATCAATCACCTTGTTGTTGTTGCACCATGAAGCAGGGCAACATAACACAGCACAATGCTCGGTGTGAAAGCACACAGTGTGCCATTTGGCCTTTCCAGCCTTCCCCCCAAAGGGACGACACACAAAGCAATAAGTGTGGACCTAGTTATAAGCATTGTTGCATGCCCAGTGTCATGTAAACTGTAGTTCAAGTTACGCTCTTCGTGAGTACCTCTCACTTCACTACGGTGCTCTGAGTGTTTGTGGTCTTTATATGGTGCTCTGAATGTTTGCTGTCTTCGTACGGTGCTCTGAATGTTTGCGGGCTTTGTACGGTGCTCTGAATGTTTGCGGTGTTGGTATGTCCTGATGCACTAAATGATGATGGTGTCAGCATGCAGAGCTCGCACCGTGTGCCTTCTGCCTATTCTCCCTGTGGACCCTGGTCCCTCTGCCCGAATAGACAACACACAAAACAATAAGTGTGTATCTAGTTACAAGCATTCTTGTATGCCCAGTATCACATTTATGTTCAGTGCATCTGTGAGTGCCTTTCTCTTAACAACTGTGCTCTGAAAGTTTGGGGCCTTCGTATGTCCTGAATAAAAATGCTTGTGCTATGTGTATTCCGGGACAGATTTACAAGCCCCTTTGCGCTGCTGTGGTGCAATAGTTTGTGGTGCAAGAGTAACGCAAATTGAAAATTAAGGCCTTCTTTTACTTTGTTTAGGAATGTTTTCTCGTTGTGGTCTAGTGTCGTTTTGAGATCTTTTTCGAAGTGTAGTCCAAGGTATTTCAGAGCGCCTTTTTGCCATTTCAGTCCTGAGTTACCTAGAACAGCCTTAGAGGTGTGCACATTTAGGGGTTTGCACTCTGATTTGTCTCTATTGAGCATATAGCCCGAGACTTGAGCAAATTCCTCAATGGTGGATATTAGGGCTGTTATCGAGGAGCCTGGGTTCTCTGTAGTTATGAGCATGTCGTCTGCATAGGCAGTTAGCTTAACAGTTTTGTCCTTAATCTGGATCCCTTTTATTTCTGGGTTGGTCCTGATCATGCACAGCAGTTGTTCTTTGGAAAGTAGGAACAGTGCTGGGGATAGTGGGCACCTCTGTCTAGTGCCTCTTTCCAGTAGTAGCAGCTCTGAGGAGCACCCATATACTACTACTCGGGCCTTTGGTTTGTTGTATAGTGCCATCACCATTCTTCTGTAGTTCGTTCCTAACCCGAACCTCTGCATGTATTGGTCCAGGAAAGGCCAAGATACTCTGTCAAATGCTTTTTCAGCGTCAAGTGCTATCATCACCGCTTGTTCGCTCTTGGCGGAGGCGTGATTAATTAGGTGGCATAACAGTCTTGTGCTATGTTTTTTATCTTCGAAATACGTAAGCTGGTGGGGAAGGGTTCAAACAATTAAAATGATGATAGCTCCCCTGATTAATTATCTTCTCAGCATGCTCCCATTAATAACCACAGTAGACTTCCACAAAAAACTAGATGCCCTGTTAAACAAATTCCTATGGAAGAACAAGAAGCCCAGAATAAGGCTCCAAAAGCTAAAACTGCACAAAAGTCTAGGAGGTCTCAATCTCACCAACTTCAAAACCTTCCAGACGGCATGCCTAGCCAAACAAGGGTTACACTGGCTAACGCTAGAACAGGACTACACACCAGTGTGGCTAACGTTGGAAAGGGCTATGCTAAACGGACTGGACCCCCTAGCCCTACTAACCGCCAGCAAACACCCTGGGGTAAGCAACCCCATACTCAAAAACACCAAGAACGCCCTCCTCATGGTGGACAAAAGAATGGAGAACACAATAAAAGGCACCAATTGGGAATCCATCTGGTTTAATAAAAGGATAAAATACAGGGACAGAATACTAGACATGCCCTCCTGGTACGAACGGGGCATCTCCACCCCCAACCAAATAGAAAAACTATCCACCCGCTGACGTTTGACACCCTAAAACACATCCCCAAATTGCCAAACATAGAATTCTATACCTTTCTAAAAATAAGAGCAGCGCTCATCAGGGCTGCGCTAAATAGTTCAACCCCATCAATCTTGCAATACTCAGTCAACCAAAATAAAGTAGGCCACCAAACTTCGCGCCTGTACAAACTACTAAGCCCCAAAACAACGAAACTGAACACCAAGATAGTAGAGTACTGGGAAGGTCAACAAAACAGGCGCTTCAACGACAGGGAAAAAACCCACTTGTGGAACTCAGCAAGCACAAAAAAAGTCACTCCAATCCTAGCAGAAACGAAATACTGGCTCCTCCACAAAGCATACTGGACCCCGCCAGACTAGCAGCAGCAGGGATCCGTGACAACGATCTATGCTGAAACTGCCACAAAGAAAAGGGTGACCTGTCACATCTTATCTTTCACTGCCCCAACGTCAAAACATTCTGGAACAAAATAAGAGACTTCATAACCAGCTTAATGGGGTTCCGTATACAAGCAGACTTTGCAGGGGTAGTGGCAGGATTCATGACTCAGGAGGCCCATCTAAGGATGACAGCAAACTAATAGACATCCTACTTACAGGGGCAGGCAAATCAATCCTAGCAAACTGGAAAGACACAGGGAAAGCAACCTTCAAGAGCTGGTTCAACTGGGTCATCTTCCTCAGAGGGGCAGACAACATAACATCAAAACACACACCAGACGCCAGTAGGAAAGGAGAGATGTGGAACACCCTAGACAACTATCTAGACTCACACAAACCTCCTCAGACAACATACAAGACCATAGATTACACGCACTCCCGACTCTCACACAGGAAGAACCCTAGCAGGATGGCTCCAAAACAAGGAGCATCAACTACCCTTTCCACCTCTCTCTCTTTCTCTTCCTACCTTTTCTCTTCCCCCCTTGTGGAGGCATTAAGTGGGTGTTCCCACATAACACCCATGAATTTTGACACATTCCCAGATTTACCAGAAGCTGTATACCTGGGAATGCACCAAAAACCTATGCCTCCCCTGGTGAGGGGTAAATGGGAGAAATATGTTTATTTCTCCATGTTTTTTCCTCTTTTTATGTGTGCTTCATACTGAATTCTGCCACACACATAGAAAGAGGAAAAAGCCTCATTGGATTGTTTTTGTGCAGGAAGGTGCCCCTTCCTTCACAAAAACAATCCTCCTTACAACACAGGCACCCCATGGTGCAAAGGACGCTGCTTTGGTGCTAGACAGCCATAAGGGGGCCAGCACAGGGGAAAAGGCAGGAATGCGCTATATTGACTGAAATACAGCACATTCCTACACTTTCCCTGTCACACAGCGCAGCAAGGTGACTTGATGTACTGCGTGACTTGGTCAAAAATATGGCCCTTAGTGTCGAAATCACTTATAACATCTCTTCATGTCACAGCTCCTCTTATTATGTATGTTTAATTTGTTCCCCTTTCTCATTATTTATTTCAAAATGTCTATATTTCTACGTATCAGTTTTTCTTTCCTCCATTTTGCATATTTAAGCCTGTGTGTTTACCATTTTTCTTCCATCACTCACCATTTCACCACAAGTATCACATTGTCTACCCTTAGCCCCCTCCTTATATTCTCTAGGGCAGCGACGGCCCGTGGAGGGAGTTACGGTGGGGCAGGAGGGCGGGGAGGTGGAGGGGCAGGGTGGAGGTTGCTAAAAACCGGCATATGGATAATTGCAGGTAAGTAAACAATTTAATTAATAAAACGAATTTCGTAGCGCGCCTTGCATCGCAAAATGCAATGCAGTGCGAGCTACGAAATTTGTTTTATTAATTAAATTGTTTACTTACCTGCAATTATCCATATGCCGGTTTTTAGCACCCTCCACCCTGCCCCTCCCCCTCCCCGCCCTCCTGCCCCACCGTAACTCCCTCCACGGGCCGTCGCTGCTCTAGGGGTGCGGCGGTGAAATTTCGGTAATACCTTTTTGCGTGATAACAGAAAATTGAGAAAAATCATGTGAAATGTAAATCTGGAAGTTAGCAGTACATTATAGGGAGAAATGCATAATTTGATTTCATTTTGGACATGAGGGTGCATTTCGCATTACAAAAAATAGTTTAAAAAACACAAGTGCTGCAAACAACAGCCAATCGTATGCTGTTCATTCACATTGCATTGCTACTGTGCTCCTGCAATAGGATTTTTACCCGAACAGATTTGAAATTGGGAGGCATTGCATATTTTAATATTTGTGAGAATATCGCGTCAGAAGCTTAATGTGAAATTGCAGAAATACGGAAAAAATTGCACAAGATATTTTTTCTCCAAGGACTATTATTCTCCCCATCTCTCTCAAATATCTCTCTATCCACATATTTTAATGGTTTCTGAAATAAGCATTGCACATATCCTTTTAGCGCACTGGACCCTCGTGGGAGTCCTGGGCTAGAAGGTCATTGTTTGGTCTTTCATAGAGGCCTTAGATAACTTAAAATCTTTTCACAGCCCATCAACCCTGGGACTTTGTTACCAACATATTAAGAGGCATAGACGCCGGCGCCAAGGCAAAGAAGCCGTCAGGAGGTGCACTGTCGGTATGCCACCTAAAAGGTGGTGCTCTGTCAGTGCACCCCCTGATTGCAGCCCTCTAGAGAGGGGAATGGGGATCCCGTGGACCTCCCAGACATCCCCTTTAAAAGTGCAGGCGGGTTGCCGCCTGCACTGTGAAACAAGGAGGCTTCAAAGCAGCCGCTCCGTTTTTCATCTGAATGTGCTGCCCTCAGAGGAGCGGGATTTCGTGACTGCCCTGACGGCAGCATATTCCATGTAATAGGATTCACTTTCCCTGTTTGTGCTTGGCACACCTTTTTTAAGGTGAGACGGGTGCAATCTGAGAAAGTGAGCCCTTTACATAATAGGGCCTCTGGGGCCATATTACGAAAGTTCTCTGGCGGCGCAACAGGCATTTGCGCCCTCTTTGTGCGCCCCATGGGTACTTTGGTATTACAGAAGGTGTCGCAGACACTTGTGCGCCCCCTCTGTAATTTTTGAAGTGCTAGCCCACATAGAGAGCCAGCACTTTTTTAAGAGGGCATTACCTCATTTGCATGAGGGCATGGCCCGATGCAAATGAGAGAGTCCCTGTGCCTCTGCGCCTACGCCATCTTATAGGCATGAGCGCAGAGACAAATAAGCTATTAGGGTGTGCACTGACAGTGTGCCACCTTTAGTCACTGTCAGTGCGCACCTGATAGCAACCCTCTGGGAGGGAAAGGGGGTCCTATGGACCCCCCAAACATCCCTTTGCAGGTGGGTTTAGTCACTTACTCCACCCACCTGTAAGGGGATCTCTAATCCCCTTTAAAAACACAGTGAAGCACGAAGTAGCTGCTTCAAAGCCTTCTCATTATTTCATTTGAATGCGCTGCCCCCAGGGCATAGCATTCTATGCAATAGACTGCACTTTCCCTATTTGCGCCCGACTCAAACAGAGGAAGTGTACCCTATACATAATAGGGCCACAGGTGATCCGGCTTGGAGTAGTCGCCCTTGATCACCACAATGCGGTGTCTTGATAGAAGCTGCCTGTGTAAAAGACAAGAGGTGGACTGTATCAGTCACTAGGATGACACTAGGGCACTGAGAACTACTGGACAGTTGACAGGGTGACCACTTTCTGCTGTCTGAGAAGGAACCTGAAGTTGTTGAGAGGGAGAGCAGGCCTGCCTCCAGCGTCAAAGGTCCAGCATCCTAGAAAAGCATAGTGAAAGACACACTCCCCCGAAGTGGGAACAGAGAGGGCGCTGAATAAAGAATAGTCTATCATTGCAACAGAAGAGCTCTGTGACATTCTTACTTACCCAGACACCACTGAGAAGGACTTGACAACCCAGTGACAAGGACTGCAATATCCTCTCGTTATTCAAGATTCGCTTCTTCTCTCTTGCAAAGAGCATTGCACCCATCGTGATAATCTTAGAAATTAGCACATTTTGTCATTCTAAAGCCAGCAATCCTATTTTCTCAGGCCAGACTTTCCCACCCTACACGTGTCCTGCATCGGGGCAGTGCTTCACTTTTCTATCACTATAATACGGCGCGGGCACAAAGGCAAATGAAATCCCTCATTTGCATGGGACAATGCCCACATGGAAATGAGAGAATGCCCTTAGAAGATAGGGCTGGCATTTTATGTGCACCAGCGCTATCGGTATTACAGAAGGGGATACACAAGTGTCTGATGACCCTACTTTAATAGCAAAGTGCCCCAGGGGGATGCAAAGCGGGCACACATGCCTGTTGTGCCTCCCTGGCACTTCCATAATATGGCCCTAGGTTTGTAAAAATGAAAAAAAAAGTTCCTGTGGTTTGAAGGATGGCTGGCACCCGAGAAGGATGTTGTTTTTTCCTTTCCCAAGTAGGGAATAATAAATATTATACCGCTAAAACGTTCACCTCCTCTTTAAAGACTGATTCCATTTCATAAACTCAGGGTGTCAAAGACACTCAGCTTCACTTTGTGGTTTCACACCAGGAAACACATGAAAATGTCAATTTCGGAGTGAGAGGAGCTCTTAAGTGAGCCATTAGTGCACATCGTGCTAACCAAAGTCTAACAGCACATACTACGGCTGCTTCCGCCTATAAGAGTACCCTTGGGCGCGCTGGGGATGGGCTTAAAACAAAGATCACTTCCTTCGGTAAGAACACTGAAGTACTTAAAACATATTCCAATAAGAAAATGTTCTTAGAAAAATCGGTAATTGCTTCGAGAGGAAGAAAGGTACTGGGGCTGTTCTCTTCTCAGCAACTACTTTTACCATGAAAGACATTCTGGCATTTTAAGAAAAGTTATTTTACAACCTCACTTCCATCTAAAGTAGCTTCCTGGTACTTTACTGTCAATGAAGGCTCAACTAACAGGAATGGCTTTCACATTCTGACTAAAGCACTTACATCGAATACGTTTGCGCCTGTATATCTGCTTAGATTTTTAAATACGTGCAAATTGTAGTGGCGTTATGCTTTTTTACACAGCCCTCGTGCAAAGCGCTGCTTTCCAATGACAAGCACTGGGATCCCCGTGTTGTATAAAAACTTCATATGTTTTTGGAAGGAAAGGGGGAAAACGTTTCCATAACACACACTGCAAAAGGGACAATTTTTAGTTTGGACGCTCTCAGAATATTGGAAGCACGTAATGTACCCACGTAATGTGATGATGTGCTAAATTGTTTAGGAGGACTTCTTTAATTCGAATCCAGAAAAACATAATCTCCTAGCAGATGGCATGTTAGGTCTTTGATTAGAAGTCAAGTCATGCTTCTCTCCAATCTCCTTTTTACAAGTTCCATGGCATATAGTGAACCCTTCGTCTCTTGCTCTCTGGCCTTACCTAGGGTCGGACGGAGACAAACACAAAACAGTGTTCCCAATTAAAAAGCTAAATTGCTAAAAAAAGTGACCAATATTTGTAAATCAGTGCAGTTTGAACTTTTAAAAACACATATAAATATTTTGTAATGTTCCGGAGACTGCATGAATTTGTGTGCTGCAGGGAAAGTTTGTGGTAATCGCGGAGAAATCGACAGTGAAAACCGGCCCACCTGATCATCAAACAGGCTCACAAACTGCTAAAAGCTAGGCCCACACACCGACATGCCTGTAACCATTCAATCCACTTAAAATGCCATATCAACTACACTAGCTTTCATGACATCTACTTACTCACCTGCTGCATTTCCGTAGATTGAATGATTTATGATGATGATTAATGTTTTGTTACAATAGAAAGTTGGCCCCTCCCTCTGAACCAGCATGTTTTACATTTTTTATCTTTTTTAAACAATTTTTAAATATTTTTTAGAGAGGATTTTTACGTTTTATTTAGCTCTGGTATGTTGGACATGGTCCCTTGTGGGTAACATACTCTGCACAGTATAAGTAGTATTTTAGGACACTTTAAATTGTACGGTTGAAGTTAGAGTATTTAAATGGTATAAAGCCATTTGTACCGACTATGCACTGTATTATAAGTGATTTGTGCACTTGTTTCTATATATGCGCACTCTCACTTTACACATCACATATTTTTTTTTTAATATGAGTTTTTTTTAGTTTTGCCTGATGCTGCTATGAATTTTGTACTGTACAATGACATTTATAATTGTTTGGTCCTCAAATGTATTTTACTCTGTTATTAATAACTGTATGATTCAGTAGATTGGAGCTCTCCTTGTATATTTTATGTGGAACTCTTTGAAGTTCCAAACCATAATAAAAAATTAATTGAATTGACAAATTATGCCAGTTTCTTCACTGCTGATTGCATAATTCTCCATCTCTTTGTAACTCTTCTGCTTGCTGTAGAAAAACTTGACGTGATTGATTGCAACTCAAACTGTGAGTTCAATATAAATATCTAGGTCCTCGAGTGAAAGAGTAAAAAAATCCCCTCGTCCTGCTTGTCTAGCAGACTTATTGAAACAGTTGTAGACTTGTAACCCTACAGGGCCCAAACAATGCAACATAATTTGTTCTCCTACTAAAGACAGCACCTCTTCATCAAAAATGGATAATAATTGTTGCAATTTCTGTTACGTTTTTCCCATTTCATCGCTGGTTTCACATCAGTAGGTTAGAATACTTATGGAAGAATAAAGTTTAATGTGTTCATTGCAGGCATGTTAAAAATGTAGACAGAGATGAACCAAGGAATATATGAGGCTCCAATAAACAGTTTAAAATCTGGCACACATTTACTTTAATTGTAATGACCAACTTTAAAGTACTGCCCCTTGCAACATGTAGGCATAATTAATAGACTTTTCCCCTGTTCAGAGAGAAGTGAGAGTACAGATCTTTGTATTTTAGCAAGGAAGTAAAACAAGCAATGAGGAGCGAATAGTTCTCACCTTGATTAGGGCAGCTTATTGTGAAAGTGTCTCAGCAGAGCTGTTGCTTACAGGGCCTCCAGGCAACCCTTGGAACTCCAACTTCTGGCCTCTCTCCCTGGGCTGCCCGCCATCCCCAGTCATCTCGGTCAAGAGCCTAGGCGTCACCATTAGTAGCGACCTCTCCATGAGGGCCCATATCAACTCGGTGGTTTCTGTCTGCTTCTTCCATCTATGCAGAATCAGGAAAATCAGTAGATTTCTTTCTCATGAAGCTCTCGTCCAAGTCACTCTGGCACTAGTCATGTCCTGAATCGACTACACCAACTCTCTGTACGCCGGAATCCCCGCATACAGGCGCGGTGCGTCCATTGGAGCGTGGGGCGTAGCCTCCCGGCCTGCCCGCAACCGCCCGCAGCTCCCTCGGCGACGGCGTTAAGTAAACGGAATCAGTTCAGTTTACTTAAGTTCAACTTCAAAATAAAGAGGCCAAGGCAGGCGGGACTCGGGAGAACTGACATTCCAATCATGCCAGTCAGAATGACATCACATGGCCCACCCCCTTCAGAGTCTGAAGGGGGTGGGCGGGGTGACGTCATGTTGACTGACATGATGATGCCATGTCACCAGGGCAAGCAACACAAGTGCGCATGAGTGGGGACGGAGGGTGAATTGTTTACCTGTGCCCACTCATGCCCTCTTGCGTTTGCACTTTTTTGCGCATGCCCATTAGGAGCCCTTTGGGCTCCTAATGGGTGTGCTCCGGGAGAAGAGAAACCTGTGCCCCAAGCGCCAGGATTAGCTGCGAGGGGCTGCCAGTCCCCATTCGTGCATGACGGGAGGCGCCAAGGGGTCGGTGAGCAGAGGTGGCGCGGACCCGGACCGGCAGTGACCTAGGTCTGTTTTTTAAAAAAATATTTAATATTAAATTCCCCCCGCGCGACATCACCCTCCCTCTCCCTAGCCGTGACTGCCCCCTGTCATGACCGTAAGTGGCGCCTTTATTTTGCTACCCACCGTCGCATGTGAGGCTCTGGGGGTACAATGTTCGTGTAAGAGCGCACCGTTTTCTCACTGATCCCTTGTTTTCTGATTTCAGCCACTAGATGCTTTTCTTTCGTGTCTCACATCCGAGATTATGGACCTGTCTTTAATTCTTCGTTATTGAGGTTAGACGTGGGTGACGGGCAGCTGTCACATGAAGGCCCAGCTCGACTCGCAAATCGAGCAGCTGAGCCGCAGCCAGGCCTTGGCTCGAGCCTTCGGTGTCTCGTCCACCCCATCTAGGGTCGGACTGTCTGCCTAGACATGCTGTGACCCTTGCAGAAGTGGCACCGAACTTGCACATCACAATGCCTTTAGCTCGGAGCATCTGAAAAGCAGTGCATTTTTCTAGTATGATCTGTGGCAGATTCGTTCTACACAACACTCTGGTAAGCCGAGTACCTCAACTGCCCCATCTTCGGTGTGTAAGCCCTGGGAAGGAGGCACCCCTGGCTTGCATGCATAGGAATGTCACCCAGCTGGAGGAGCCCCTCTTGTTTCTCCAAACACCCACCTGGGAGGACCCCTCTTGTATATATATATATAGCATTGTATGCCATGTGAGTGGTGTTGACGTGCTGTAC
Organism: Lissotriton vulgaris; assembly: GCF_964263255.1. Classification (NCBI taxonomy): domain Eukaryota; kingdom Metazoa; phylum Chordata; class Amphibia; order Caudata; family Salamandridae; genus Lissotriton; species Lissotriton vulgaris. The sequence goes on from NC_141699.1 coordinate 291,482,404, forward strand.
TGTTACCTGTGAGGCAAAAGCTTTGGGTTTTGAGGCAGTCCGGGGGTCGGGACATGTCGTGTTAGGAGACGGTGGGGGCAATGCAGCCTATGGAAGTTGATCATTTTAAAACATGTGCAGGGCAGGGTTTATTCTATTTACAAGCGCAGTTGTACAAGTTAAGGCATCGCGCAAGTCTCAACATGTAAGGCTGCACTGTTAGGACCATGTTATGTCCCTTAGTTAGACCTTACAAAAGCCCCTTGTAGATTGTTCGAGCTTGCTTGCTCGCTGTGCTGCAGTACGACAATTTTACGCCTCACCACTTTTTAAAGTCACCAGCCACCACTGCCTGCATACCAATCCCACTGACTCCAATTAGTCCAGAATCAAGCAGCCAGGCTGATCCATGGCCAGCTGAAGTTCAGCCACACCAAGCCCCTCCTCAGGAGCCTTCACTGGCTCCCAGTGATTCAGCGCAGTCTCTTCAAATTTGGCTGCCTGATCCATAGAGCCCTCTCATCCCATTGCTTCCCTCATTCATCGCTATGTCCCTCCCCGTGACCTATGCTCCTCCTGTCTGAACCTCTTGTCCCCTTGCACTTTCAAACGAAAGAAACATGGCGGTCGGAGATTCTCCACCCAAGCACCGCTCCTCTGGAATTCTCTCCCTCCAGAACTCCGCCAAATACTCTCCTATTCTCAATTCAGGAAATTGCTTAAAACTTGGCTCTTCTCCCAAGCATACAACTAATTCATACACACTGCCACGGTCTTTAGCCCCTCCACCCTAGCGCCAAGAAACCGATGGTGAACGTGCGCTCTACAAATAACTCTTATCATATCATATCATATCATATCATATCAGCATGCTGCTATCAAATCCTGTTGTCCATACCCTATAAAAAACACAGGGTGTAAGACAAAATCCTGGTAGAATGAGAAATTCCTCTTTCGGATTAGTGGAAATGACTTAACTAATTGAACATGATGTGTCTTTACCCTGAAATTGACAAGACTGAGATAACCTATGACAATCTATATGGTTTGACTCTGCTGCTTGAGCTACCATGAGATTCAGGTCTTGCAGTTAAACAGACTTTGGCCCTGATCATGATTTAGGTGTAGTAATTATCGCATGCCAAGGTAAATTGCAGACCAATTTACTGACTCGTCTACTCACAAACTAAGAACTGCACGTGATCTTTTTTACATGTGATGAATTACACGTATCTGTGGTCCATGTGTGCTATTTATCACATAGGCTACTTTCTGCATGTGATATTTACAGCATGTAAAAAATAACATATGTGGTAAATAACACTAATTTACAAGTATGATAGGTCATCAAAAACCAGTTGGAAATATTGCCTTAAAATATCTCATGTCGAAAGCAGGTGTTAAAAATTCCTGAGTGTGTAGGGAATGAAGGAAACAATGTAAAACAAAAAACAAAAACTAAGACCAATTGAATAATGCCAAAAGCACAGTACGTACACTGTTTGAGGTGACAAGTAAAATCCCACACACACCTGCACACATGGTAAGACCCACATAAGTTGCCATGGAAAAGAGAAGATGACTCACCAGTTGATTGCAGCAGCTCACACTTTCATTCAACAGTAAACCACCATAGGCGCAGCACTGTTAGGCCACTATGTCATGCTATGCCAGATCCATTTTCTGATAAAATAAACTATGCAGTATGAAGATGGAAACCAGGCCATTAATCAATGGTCTCAAGTGGTGCAGCGATGCAGGATGAGAGCCAGGAATGGCAGAGTAAGGTTGGAACACATAAACATGAGTCTGCATGAGTTCCAGAGGATTGACAGATACCCTCAACATAGGGATTCACTGTCATGCCCACTTCCTGAAAATGCTATCAGCACTGGAATTATTTGAGACAGGTACCACACAGCAGACAGTATGACCAGTGCATGGCATTTCTCAGTCCACCTCCCGCAAAAAAACAGCTAAGTGAAAGATGCTTTGCAGAGGGTGAGTGGGTAGCATACACAGTTCTCCCTGGACACCCAAACAGCCAATGGCAGCAAATATCCATGCTAAAGCAGCATTTTGTGACATCCTAGGGTCAATTGACTGCACTCGTGTACACCTGGTAGCCTCATGTAGACAGGAACAAGCGTGCTGCAACATAACATGAAGCAACAAACATTTAATGGGCACATGATGTGTGAGGCAGACATGTGTATAATGAACTGCTCTGTTATGTGCCCTGGATCAAACCACAAGCAAGCCAGCTGCCCATGATGTAATGAGATGGCCGTTGATAGAGTTGACATATTTGATTAAAATGTTGCTCATCCTGAGGAAAAGCACAATTAGTCAGTCATACTGAGGTGCCACACCACCCTCAATGTACTGGACAGACTGAGCAGCCCCTCATCATCAAGATTGCAATGCATTATAATTGTTGTAGTGCAACATCAGAACGTCAGCAGTACCATTAGAAAGTTGTTAGTCTGTATGGCTGAACATGTGGATCAATGTGACTATATTATGTAATTACATCACTTACTGTTCACATTGATGATGATTCTTAGTCAATTTAACCTTTTAATAAATATATGTACGTCCATCACAGTTCTCATTCCTCTGACCTCGAGAGCTACTTTCATGTCTTACACTTAAGACATGTTGAGGATTATCATAATTATTTCTTCCTAACGCTTGAAGTGGAACTGAAGTGAAGAACTACCAGCAGTTGCCAAGCTTAGTGCTTGTGCTTGGCAAATTGCTTATGTACCTAGCATTTCAAAGTTTGTAACCCGTTTTTTCAATGTCAAGTGGATATGTTTATATAGCACTGATGTAGTCCATTATCTCCTTCTATAGTCATGTTATTGTTTTTTTAGTGGAATATTTATCCTGAGATGGTACATCAGATGGCCATGGTGTCTCGTCCTCGTTCGTGAGGACTACAGCTCAGGATCCATAAATGTGTACTTCTTTTCTCCACTGGGCGTTTAATAGAAGATTTTGGCAGGTTCTGCTTGTGATGACAGAGTGATATTAGAGAAAGGCAATGCATTCTATTTGTTTTGTTTCAAGGTGATGTGTCTACACAACATGAATGCCTGCAGACTCCCACATAGGAAGACGTTTTTGGTGTAATTTGTAGGAGTCCTGAGGTCCTTTTGTATGTCGCTCTGGCTGTTTCTGCTCTCTACGAATTATTTTTCTCACTCCAGGAACTTACAATGCCTGAAAATTGGCATTTCCTGATGTTTTGTGCATGTGCTACTTACCAGGTGCAGTATTTAGTACATGCAGTAGTAGCAAACATTTGATATTTAACATATGTGGTAAATACAGATTCTGGAGCACACGGTAAAACCTCTGAGGCCCTGATTACAAGATGGGAAAAATGTTACGACCTCTATGTAAACACATGTTTGCGCAGGGATTGGAATTCCGAGTTGAGTCGTATTTACCACATCCAATAATTTTAAGGTGCACTAAATATCTCATTCTTCATAAAATTTCGGCAGGTCGAACCTGCCAGAGTTTAACAGGGTAAACGTGTATGGCATTTCCTGTTCCATGCAGATTGTGAAGCAGTAAGCCCTAAATCCTCGTTTGTTACTTTAAAATTGTGATAGGTGTTATTTATCGCACCTGATAAACAATGAACCCAGCGGTATTGTTATTTACCAGGTGTAATAAACAGCAACTCATTTCGACAAACCCTGATTCAGGAACATAATCAGTATTAATTAACATGTTACTTAAACCCTATGGAATCTATATTTACCCAGTGAGCAAGTTAGGCAGTTTTACCACCAAACTCGTAATGGAGGCCTATGTTGTCTGTTTGACACCCTTTGCTTAAATTATAATTAGACACTAAAGATTTCTGTCAAGCTTACTGCAAAGGATGCACCCATGAACTACAGTGTAATTATTTTCACAGCCACACACATTGCATCTGAATTGTAGTCCAATCTGTAGACAGATTGGGCTACAATTCAGCTGTAATGTGTTTGGCTGTATACTGATAACATCTATGGGTTGCTCTTCCTCTTCTCACTCAATTCACACAGTACAGCTTCCAGCACAGGTTCTGGTGTCTAAGACTGGTTGATTAATTACATCTGCGTTCTTTTGGGAAGCTGTAAGTACAGAGGCATCACAAACAGGACCAGATAGTCTTTTTCTTCTACCAGGCATCTCCCAGGTGGGCTGGAGCCCTTGGAGGCCATTTTTCAAAGTCCAGTTCTGCTCCTGGTGCCTCTGTCACTTCTCCCAGCTCCTCAGGGGTTAATTCTAGCAGGCATTGAGAGGCTTCAATAGAGCAAGAAAAGAGAGGGATGGAGAAGACAGAGGGAAACTGGAGATTAAGGAGAGAAGAGATAGGAAGAGAGACTCGATGGACAGAAAGCAAAAGATTCCACGAGGAGACAAATTGAGCAGGGTTGGTTTGAGCATTTTGGCAGGGCTGCTTCTGATCCCACTGTCCCGCCCTGACCACTAATGGTACCATTTGCTGTATCTATCACTGACTGACTAGCAAATTGACTGGTGGCATTGAAGGTAATCAAAGCTGAGCAGCAATAATTACATAAATTAATTCTGCGACTTTTAGTATCTAGTGGCCATCTATCCCAGTGGTTGCATTTTGTAGTCCACAGACAACCTGGGATACTTTGGAGTTTACTTTTGGATTCATAACAGATTGGCTTCTCCAGGAACTAGATACCAATTCAGTCAGCAGCTATTGGCAACATCTTTCTTATCTCACTTTTGATGCAAGCCCTCATTAGGTTTGCTAAATTTCTTGGGCTCTTTAAGTACATTGTCTTCAGTGGTAGAACCAATCTGCTACACCTAGTGGAATGAAGAAAGACCACATTACTTTAAAGCATTTGCCAGCACTCAGTCCTTTAAATGTTTGTTAGAGAGAGACGAGTTTCACACTGTCCACTAAGTCATAGAGCGAGGTGTGGCGCAGTGTCTTGAAACCCTTCGCTCTTTACAAATATGAATTAATATTGTTAAGTGTGAATTATTATAGTCCTCCATTGCCACTCTCTCCTCAGATTATCAAGGAGAGGTTCAGGCTGCTCTCGGATACAAAGCTTCACACCACAGAAGTAGCTCAGATAACCCATTCCTATGACACCTCTTTAGAATTGTTAGAATACATACATTAATGTAGTAAAAGATGATCAAACAGGATTAGAGAATGAAGTTGATCTCACAGAATAGAAAGATAAATACCTATGTTTACAAAAATATATATATTAGCAATTCAAAATGTTTACTTGCGATTCTGTATTAAGACCTATATTTGGAACAGAAGCTGCCTTATTTGTATTCACTGGGGAACTTGTGAGGGCTTTCAGTATTTTCTTGCATGTGCTTTTCCTCACAGTGGAAAGAAATACTTTTCATAATTCTCTATATAGGCTGCCAGGCTTTTCAATTCCTCTCTGCTAAATTCTATTCAGTAGTTTTATAGCTGAAATAAAAATGCCGGTCCTTGTCTTTGAACTTTGAACAATATTACGATTTGATGTTCTTACAGATCTCTCCTGAATTATGTATTTTATAAACTCTTCATTCTTTGATATTGGGGTCTTTCTCCTAGTGACTCGTCATTTTGGTATTACTATATTTTCAAAAATTGTAGTCTTCTCATGTTGTACATTTTGCACTTTCTGTAATTTTCTATTTATAGGACTATAACTTTCTATCTCTTTCCTTCAAACCCCTTTGCTTTTCTGCACACTGCCCTCTACTAACTGACCTTCCTGTTGTTATGTTATGTTATGTTAAAATGGGACTTTTATAGCGCAACGGCTACTCCAAAGGAGTGTCCCGGCGCTTTGAGCTCCAGACCATGGAAAAGAGCTAGAAAACATAACAATGATAACAGAACAGGGGCCCAAAAGGAGGGGACAGATTATCAAGCAAACAACCAGGTTTTCAAGTCCTTCCTGAAGACAAGCAGATTAGCAGTGTTTCGCAAGGACACCGGTAGCGAGTTCCATAGCTGAGGAGCAAGGAAACTAAAGGACCGGCCGCCTAGCCGAGCCCTTTTAATGCGTGGCACCCGAGCCAATGCCAAGGCTTCTGATCTGAGGGATCGGGCAGGTCGATAGAAATCCAGCCTCCTCTGGAGATACTTGGCGCCATTGCCATACAAGGCCTTATGAGCAAGGGTCATGGCTTTGAACAGTATCCTCTTCCGCACCGGAAGCCAGTGAAGGGATACAAGGAGATTAGAGGCGCTAGTGCGACGATGAAGGCCAAAGATGGCACGCGCAGCAGCGTTCTGGGTGACCTGCAAACGTTGTAGGAGATAATCAGGCAAGCCCAGATATAGGACATTGGCATAGTCCAATCTGGACCCTATGAGGGCCTGAACAGTAATCCTCCGATGTTGCTCCGAGAGAAGGGGAAAAAACTTGCGCAACATTCTGAGAATCCCAAAGCATGTTCCCGTAAGAGTGGAAACCTGGGATTTGAGCGAGAGCTCGTTGTCAATTTTCACTCCCAGGTTCTTAGCCCACTTAGAGGACTGTGTGGGAGGGAACATGTCGGCAGGCCACCATTCCTGCCAATCTGGTTCTGATGGGCATCCGAAGAATAGTATTTCAGATTTGTCCGAGTTGCACTTAAGGCTGTTGTGTGAAAACCAGCTAAAAACAGCCCCAAGGCACTCACGGATCCTTTCTCCATCGAACTCTTCGCTCTTGCGACAGGTGAAAAGGAGCTGAGTGTCGTCAGCATAAGAGACGATCCGGGCCCCATAGGACTCCGCCAATGTCGCCAGAGGGGTCATAAGGGTGTTAAATAGAGTGGGGCTCAGAATGGAGCCCTGAGGCACTCCGACTCCCAATGGCGGCATCTCGGCGGATCCGGGTGGGACCCAGACCGTCTGGCGGCGGTTGGCCAGAAAGGAAGAAAACCAGTTGAGCACCGTCCCCCCTAGCCCGATGTCACGGAGCCTAATGAGGAGATCCTCATGGGGGACGGTGTCAAACGCCGCCGACAGGTCTAGCATAACTAACATCACCCTGCCTCCCGTGTCCAGCACCTCTTTAACGATCTGCGAGACTTCCAAGAGCGCCGTCTCGGTGCTTAAGTTGGAGCGAAAGCCCGATTGGGAATCATGAAGTAAATCATTAGACTCCAGGAAGTTGGAAAGCACGCTGTGCACGTGTTTCTCCAAGATCTTAGTCAGTGCTGGAAGGAGCGAGATTGGCCTATAGTTGGAGGGTACCTCTAGGTTAAGATTAGGCTTCTTAATCAGAGGGATGACCATGGCTTGCTTCCAGGTCTGGGGCAGAAAGCCCTCGCTCAGGGATAAATTGAGGATGGGATTGGCTATGGGATTAATGGCATCCGCCATTTTTGCTAGAAATTTTGCTGGGCACGGGTCTAACGGTGAGCCCGACTTAAGGTTCCTCATCAAAACTAGAGATGTGGCAACCAAAAGGGGAGGAAAATCAAGCAGAGCTGGGCCTGAGGGAGACAGAGAAGCTGTCTCAATCGGCACCGTAGACACATCATCTGGGGCTCTCAACGGGAAGGAGACCTGGATTTGCCTAATTTTGGTGGTGAAGAAGTTGGCAATAGTGTTGGCCCAGGTCTCCGCTGGAGCACCCTGAGTAGAGATGGACCGGGGGCTGGTGAATTCTCGCACAATTGAAAAAATCTCTTTGCAAGAATTGGCAGCGTCATCAATCCTTTTAGCGAAATAACATTTCTTGCTCTGAAGGACTAGTTCATGGTATGACTTCATCATGGTTCTATACCGTTGTTTGGCCTCAGGCTCATACTGGGCTCTCCAAGCCCGCTCCGCAACTTTACATTGCCTACGGGCATGGGCTAGTTCCTCCGTGAACCAGGGGGCAGAGACCCGTCGAGCAGCGGACCTGGGTGGCTGTAAAGGAGCGAGCTCATTTAGTCTGGCAAGAAGCCAGAATTGCAGGCTCTCAAGATCTTTCTCCAGGTCCCCCGTACAAGACACAGGGTGGTCAACCAGAGCTTGTGTGAGCATATCTGGGGTCACCCGATGAAGTGCCCTATAACTGCTGCCCTGCTGTCTCGTGGCACTGGCCGGAGAAGCCAAGGTGGAGGATATTTCAAAATGGGCAAGAAAATGGTCAGACCAAACGATAGGCAGAAGTGTTACAGCCGTGATAGGTATGGTGGAAAAAACCTGATCAAGTGTGTGGCCTTTGTCGTGGGTCGGACCAAAAAGATAAGGGGAAAGACCCAGGGTGGATGCGAGATCTAACAATTTGATGGCATCCTGATCATTGTAGTCGTCCATATGGAAATTAAAATCTCCCGCAAGTAAGCATTGCTCCGATCTCAGAACAAGGACCGACATGACCTGTTGGAGATCATCAAAAAAGGAACCCACTGGGCCCGGAGGTCTGTAAACAATCAGGCCCTTCAGTGCTTGTTGCGGCGATAGGGAGATGGTAAAAGCTAGAGAGTCAGCCCCTGCGATGGTGTGAGTATGCGTGACCGTGCACGAAAAAGAATTTTTCACAACCAAGGCAACTCCTCCTCCTCTACCCTTGTCTCTATCCTGTCGATGGATGGTATAATCAGTGGGAATGGCAGCCACTATGTCCGGGTGGGAGGAGTCATTAAGCCATGTCTCAGTGAGCATCAAACAGGTGGGACTGGTAGTTGACAAGAGATCAAAGATCTCTTGAGTGTGACGATGCAACGACCTCGTATTGAGGAGTAGACAGAGGTGTTTTATGCTACTCTCCTTAACAGGGAGAAGGGAAGGGAGGGAGCGGACAGGGTGCCAGAGACAAACAGGGCACTTATGCTTACCCCTATGTCGGCCTGGGAAGACTGACAGACACGACACATTCCAATCGCGCAGCGAAAGGAGCTCCTGAGCGGAGTAAGAAAGCATAGTGGCCAGAGGTACCTGCCACGCCAAACGCCTCCGGGACGCTGACGGGCGCAGACGGGCAGGACTCTGGCACGACTCCGGCGCAGATCCGGCGCGACCGCTGATCGCGTCCGCTGCGCGGAGAAAAGGGTGAGCTTTTTGTAGCGCTGCTAGAGCGCGAGGGTGAAGAGTCCTACCCCCAAGATGGCGGCCAAAATGAGATCCCAGCCCTCGGCGTCAACACTCAGCCGAGGGCGGTCTCAGAGTCCCAGGCAAGGGAGGGGGGGAAAGCGAAGCGCTTACAAGCGCTGGGAAGTCAAGTGGCAGGCAGCGCTGTGCTCCTACACGCTTCTCACACAAGCGCGAGCACAAGCTGCAAAAGGCACGCAATTAAAAAAGCAACATTAAAATTTTACGAGCAAAGTTTCACAGCCAAAAGAAAAGTAAGGAGACCTCCCGGCTTCCGCCTCAGGAGGGGAGTGGTAGGTAGGAGCAGATGTTAATCACCTGCTAGATGATCCGCTTCCCTTTTGTAGCGCTGCTAGAGCGCGAGGGTGAAGAGTCCTACCCCCAAGATGGCGGCCAAAATGAGATCCCAGCCCTCGGCGTCAACACTCAGCCGAGGGCGGTCTCAGAGTCCCAGGCAAGGGAGGGGGGGAAAGCGAAGCGCTTACAAGCGCTGGGAAGTCAAGTGTCAGGCAGCGCTGTGCTCCTACACGCTTCTCACACAAGCGCGAGCACAAGCTGCAAAAGGCACGCAATTAAAAAAGCAACATTAAAATTTTACGAGCAAAGTTTCACAGCCAAAAGAAAAGTAAGGAGACCTCCCGGCTTCCGCCTCAGGAGGGGAGTGGTAGGTAGGAGCAGATGTTAATCACCTGCTAGATGATCCGCTTCCCTTTTGTAGCGCTGCTAGAGCGCGAGGGTGAAGAGTCCTACCCCCAAGATGGCGGCCAAAATGAGATCCCAGCCCTCGGCGTCAACACTCAGCCGAGGGCGTTCTCAGAGTCCCAGGCAAGGGAGGGGGGGAAAGCGAAGCGCTTACAAGCGCTGGGAAGTCAAGTGGCAGGCAGCGCTGTGCTCCTACACGCTTCTCACACAAGCGCGAGCACAAGCTGCAAAAGGCACGCAATTAAAAAAGCAACATTAAAATTTTACGAGCAAAGTTTCACAGCCAAAAGAAAAGTAAGGAGACCTCCCGGCTTCCGCCTCAGGAGGGGAGTGGTAGGTAGGAGCAGATGTTAACCCTGTTGTAGTACTTCTTGGATCTGTGCAAACAATTCTGAAACCACATGATCGCAATCTTGATAGCAACAGATGCAGGTTCTTAATCTGGAGCCTTAAATCCTGGTTGGACACAATTAAGGCAAGCAACAGCAGTTCTCCACCCTGTGGGCTCTAGAAAACATAGTGGAGCTACAACACTTTTCACAAGTTACATCCTCTATGTGAAAGAACATGCGGAGGGCAGGGTGGGATTTAAATAGAGCAAGCCATCCACAAGCACTGTCCTGAAAGCTAACATTTTTTTTAAGGTAGCTCTTGAAGTACAGATTTTTGGTAATAGTAGCACCACATGGAAAGACTCCTGGTGGCCATCAGACCTAGGATCTGCAACCACTCTCTCCGATCACGCCAGAAACCTCAGAATCATCATTGACAACAAACTCAACATCAAATCACAAATCAAAGCTGTCTTCTCCACCTGCTTTCTCACTCTCTGCATGCTATCTAAGATATCCAAGTGGCTACTCCTACACACAAGATGCACCGTGATACAGACCCTCATCACCAGCCAACTGGACTATGGCAACGCCCTCTGCCACCTACCCCAACAAACCCACATCACACCCCACCTCAGGCAACTCAGCTTGCTCTTCATGCAGAAGAGATCTCAATTCAAGCTGCTGACCCATACACACAAGGCTCTACACAACCAAGGACCCGTCAACATTAACCCCTGCCTTAATTGCCACCAATTACACAATATCATTGTCTCTCGAGGAAACATTTCAGATTAATTGAAATTTACAATGATGTCACATTTGTGATAATTAATCCAGTTATGCAGGAAAATTTATGCACATATACCAGAGTGTATCAAAGTGTATGTTTTTTATTCAACTCAACTTTTTGTATCAAATTGATACCTGGCAACGGACATACTACTGAAGCTCTTCAATCATTTAACAGTAGTATACAGAACACCTTTTGCTAGGATTATGGACAATCAAAACACCATATTCAGTGGAAATTGAACATGACATTTCATCCAATTTGCAGTCTGTATGATTAACATATAAGCAAAACGGTGTTTGGCGTCAATGTTTCGGTCCCCCGTTGGTCTAAAAGATCCTTGGGACCATCTTCAGGACGGTATTGTTGCACATCAAAATCTAATATAAAAAGAATATGTACTTATCATCTGCATAAACAAGAGGTATTGTCTGCTCAACACATAAAGACAACAATGGTGAAACACCCGTGGTGTCAACCTAAAATCCAACTACTAAAAAGCATGCCACCACACACAAGTGCCCAGTGGGTGAAACTTGACAAACACTCAACTATAACATCTAAAAACTCACTTCGTAAAGTACTTCCAAAAGGAAGTGACAAGAGAAATAAATCCTCTATAAGATGTCAATCAAATGAATCTAATAGAAAAAGCACATGTATAGTCCATATGTCAGTCCTCTACACAAGAATCTAAACTTTCACCAAACAATACAAAAGTCACAAGACATTACTCACATGTCTTCTAAGGAATTATAAAATATCACCATCTGAAAATGTATTTAAAACCAGAGAGAACTCTGTGTACTAAGAAATAGAAGCCCTCAATCCACCCGATAACACCATCAGTGTCCAAGTATTGCAGGGTACTCACAAAATTACTTGTTATTCAAAAGCGTATATTCGCCTGAAATGAAGCGTGAATTATTGAAATGGCACATGTGTATCATGCACACGGGGAGAATCCTGCTGAAGGTCACAGGCGCCGCGTCAACATCACACAGAACTATTTCTAGTGCACCCATTCCCCTCACACAAAACTGCACTCATGCAAGCCACATGAATGAATGACATGAGGAAGATTCGTGTTCCGAATAAATCTTTTGTTTAATTCACAAGCTCTCAATGTGCTTAATCAGCAAACAATAGTGCAACTGAATTCAGACATACTCTGAGGTTCTGTGATTCTGAACCCGTTTTCATAAAGGTCATAGTATTATGATGATTTTGGTATTAGCAAACCGCAAATGACGAGTGCGGCATGTACGAGTGTTTTCGTCATGTTCGATTGATGGATTCACTATGTATTCAGGGATTTCGTTCTGAACCTTTGGGTTCCATTTTGTGTATGGCAGCCATTTTTATGGTTGCCCTCACATAGGCCGATGACTACAGCCGAACGAGTCTTTGGGACACGTACACCTTTAGCTGACATTTGAATGACTTGAGCGAACTGACTCTGTTGCCCGAAGCTAAACTTACTGAGCCAGTTCCTTGTCCGGCAGCTGGTCAAGATAGAGATCAAAGAGCAGGACATTGCTGAGTTTATGGTACACGCACACTCTCTTCTATCTTGCTTCTCATCTGTTTCTGTTCTTTCTTTTATGGCCTGTTTATGATTGGGTTTGTGGTCTTTTATTATGGGTTCGTCCGGCCTGTCCGAGCAAGAATGTTGGCCTTTCCCGTGTAATTGATGATGGGCTGGACAACTGAAAAGTGGGCTTGTCGTTATGTGATACCTTTTGCAATGTCACTTGTCATTGGATAGTTTGTAAATAATTGTTGTTTATCAGGAATGTGATTTTTGGCATAAAAGACGATGTCTCGCTCTATGAAATTGTGCAGTCTCTAGCGAACCACCCGTGTCGTGCTTCGTAGACTTCTGTTCCTGGTTGCAGCCAATAAATTTGATCTTTGACATCACCAAGAAGTATCCTGTGTCTCTGTATTCTAAGACAGGTGAACCCGAAGACTTTGGGCGTGCCCCTGGCGCAGCAGGGTTCTAAAACCCAGTTCTTCAGTTGGCGCCCAACGTCGGGCGACTTCAGTGGTACCGGTCCAAGCCTGAAGATCGTGTGGAGCTTTGTGAGAAAATTCTGGAGGAAGGCCAACCACTTCATCGACCCCTGTATGTCGTCGTGGTCCGAAAGTCTTTGCTGCGAGGTTCCCCGCTTTCCGACGGCTACGAAGGACTGCTGCCCTGCCTGTCGCCCTGTCTTGGACCCCCCTTTGATGATATGTAGAGTGAGACGATAGACAGGTCTTCTGGTGACGTGATCAATACCTCAGTTAAGTATGAGTGGAGCGTCTCCCAGTCCTTAGTTTTTGGGTATCCTTTGGGATCTTTGATTTGGTACTTGCAAGCGCCAAAGCCGAGGGACTCGTGTATTTGCGAGACTATCGAGTTCGATAATCCCTTGAAGTTTGAAGCTAGACTAGTGAGCAAAGATGCCTGGTCTTAGCAGACTTGGAAAGATATTTTGTTGTGGTTGTAATAGGGATTCCCGATTGGAGGATTCGTGTCCGATACCTCCGGTTGGAACTCCGACCTATGAGCTCTATTCGAAACATGGTGTGGGCCCCATTACGTATAATGAAGTGTGGATTAGATACACTAGGAAGGATGGTGTCCTAAAATGGCCCCAACATGGTAGCTATGACACGGAGATTTTAGATAATTTGGAAGTTAAACTATTCAAGAAGAAAGCCCGGCCGGCGATGTTTGACTCTTTCTGCCTCTGGCGAAAGGAAGCCAAACAGAAAGAAATTAAATTCGCGAAGAGAAATAAAAGAGAGAAGGGTATATCGATAATGCAGGCTGCTATACAGTTTAAAGATAATGAAGAAGAACAAGCGAGTAAGCAGTTGCATAGGCAACGTAAAATGGTGATCGATAAGTGTTATCCAGCTTTGCCACCTTTTCAGCATGGTGCGACGAAGGACCTTGAGAAAGATCCTTTGATGTCACATTTGTTGAGTTCTCCACCCCCTTATGTGCAGAGTGCTACAGCACCTCCGCAACCTTTAGTTGCGCAACCTCCGGTTGCTTTGCCTCCTGTTATTGCACAGCTGCCAGCTCCTCTTCAGTTGGCTCCTATTCCTTTTGTGCAGCCTTCTCAAGGGCCGCCGACTTTGCTACCTGTTCCGCCTCCAATTCCTACGACTTTGTCTCCTTTATTTTCTACTTCCTCTGATACTCCTTCTGATACTACCTCTACGTATACTTTGTCTCATCCTGTTTTTCCTCCTGTTCTTGCGACAGCTTCTCCTTCTGTTCGACAGCGAATGACTGATACTTGTTACTGGTCTCTTGTCTCCTTTCTTTGGGTCATTGAGTATGACCCCTGCTTCAGCGCGTAAACAGTTGCGTAGCCAAATGCCTGGTCCCGAAGAGCGGGAAGTATTGGATCATTTAGCGCGTAAATGGGTTACTAATTCTTCGAGATATAGTTTAGAGTCGGTTATGGATGTCTTCCGTCAATGGGAAGCACCAAAGCAGAGGTATGTCTTCGATATGATGTGTACTTTCCTTCGTGAAGAATGGGAAGATGGTGAGTTGGGACATACTCCGTCTGAGTTGTTCCGTGTACAGTCCGAGTTTGCGAAAGGTACGATTGTGGGCCCTGACGTTGAAAAAGCAGTTGCGACATTGCTTTTGCTTAGGAGCGAGTGTCCTTCTGAGCCATTGTTTGAGCCGGATCCTTCTGTTAGGAGAAAAGTGCGACAATATCCAATGAGAGAGGTTCCTCCGGTATGGAAAGATGCAGTTCAGGCCGATGTTAACCAGGGTATTCAAGCTGTACCGGCTCATTTTCAGCGTGTTTGGGTACATGTTCCATGGAAGCGAGATGAAGTTTTGGCCCTTAAGCAGACTCTACCTGACCCCCGTAAAAATCCTGCAGGATACTATAAGGAGTTATCACAGACAGCAGACTCATGTATTATGAATGTAGCCGATATAGACATGTTGTTTGGGAATGTGGTTCCTCAGCCCTTATGGGGAATGATTCGTCATGTGGATCATGTGCAGGAGTTAGGTGATACATGGAACAATATTCCGGCCGCAGATGGTCGACAAGGTGGTGGTGCTAAACCTGAGCCTTTAGTTGCAGAACTCCCTGGTAGGATCATTACTTATATGAAGACTTTAATGCCTGCTATGCGAGTGAATTGGGATAAATTGTCTGCATGTAAGCAGAAGACAAAAGTGTGTCTGATTTCTTCACTAGGTTTGAAGAGACGTTTATCGACCATAGTGATCAAGACATGAGTACAGAAGGTGGCCAACGGTTGTTTGTCGATAAGTTCGTGCATAATTTGCTTCGCGAGTTGTGTACTAAGTTGAAGGATTCAGAGAGTTCTTGGGCTGTTTCTTCGTCGGCGCAGATATTGGCTACGGCGCAATATTACGAAAATAGGGATAAGGATGAGAAAGATAAGGCAGACAAAAAGACTAGTTGAAGACGAAGTTTTGCAGCAAGCGTATCGGCCTCGTAATAATCAGCGTGACTATCAGCAACCTCAGCAGTTTCAGAGAAATTCGCAAAGGTTCAAGTCTTCTCAACCGCGTTTTCCTGTAGGCCCTAATCAGTGTGTGTATTGTAAAGAAGAGGGTCATTTTAAGAGTAGTTGTCCGGTTCTGTTGCAACACACGAATGGTGTCTCTAATGTGAGAGGTCGAGTTGTTCAGCAAGCTCCTAGAGGTAGGGGACGTGGTGTGTTCCCCCAGAATGCGCGTTCCTTTCCTCCACAGAATTTGATGAATTGTTTTGATCAGCAGAATGGTGCGTCTGGTAGGACGACTCAGTACTATGCTGACGACTACTATGTCGAAGGTGAGAATATCGACGGTAATGATTGCTAGGACAGCCATAGACAAAGAGAGGGAGTTGTGTCAATTTCAGTGGATCAGAGTGGACCTTATTTTGAAGTGATTGCATCAGGTGTGTCAGAGCCTTTTCTTTTGGATACTGGTGCTGCGAAGGGTTCTATCATGCACTCTAAACTCCCTGGCGCACCTTTGTCTGGCTTGACGAATGTTTCAGTAGGTTTTTCTGGCGCCCCAGTTTGTAATCCGGTTTCTAGTCCTTTGTCTCTTTCTGTTGGACCTTGTGAATTTGAAGCACCCCTCATTCTGACGACAGGTTGTGGTGAGAACTTGTTGGGACTAGATTTGTTGAAAAGATTGTATGCGACACTACAGTGTTCTCCTTCAGGAGTAAAGCTTACATTGGGTAAGAGAGTGGTCTCTCCGATGTATTTATCTAAAGATCGACTTCCAGTGGAATTGTGTTCTCTCCCTGATACTCTTTGGGCTACTGGTCCTAATGATGTGGGTCTTCTGGAGATCCCGCCATATGTTGTGACACTGAAAGCGACTGCTGGATTGCCACGTATTCCTCAATATCGGATCTCTAGTGATGGTGAAAGAGCGCTTCTAGCAATCATCTAATTGAGAAAGGTGTGATTGAGGAAACGAGAGGTAATGTGTGCAATAGTCTGGTTTTGCCGGTTCTGAAACGTACTGATTCTTCGCAACCGCCTGTGTATAGGTTTGTGATTGATCTCCGCGAAGTGAACAAGATTGTAGTTCCGCAATTTCCTGTTGTTCCAGACATTACTGCTTTGCTGACTATGATTCCTGCTTCTGCTACCTGGTTTTCGGTGATTGATTTGAAGAATGCTTTCTTCAGCATCCCGATTGCCGAGGAGAGTAGAGATATTTTTGGATTCTCTATAGGAGGCTGAAGTTTCTGGTTCAAGCGCGCTCCTCAAGGTTATTGTGAGAGTCTATCCATCTATAGTCAGGCTTTGAAAACACAGCTTGACACCATTGTTTTACCTGATGGTGCTGCTCTTATTCAGTATGTCGATGATTTGTTAGTTGCTGCTGATAATGAGGAGATTTGTAAAGAAGCTACTTTGTCGTTGTTGCGTCATTTGTCTGACTTCCATCATAAAGTGTCTCTTTCGAAGTTGCGGTATTGTCGACAAGAAGTGACCTACTTAAGTCATCTCTTATCGAAGGAGGGAAGAAGATTGACTCCAGAGAGAATTCAAGCGATTGCGAAAATGAATGTGCCAACTACGCAGAGAGAAGTGCAAGCTTTCTTGGGTATTACCTCATATTGTAGGCAATGGATTCCAAATTTTTCGCTTCTTGCGAAGCCTTTGTTAGCACTTACTGTTAAGGATACTCCGAATCCTATTCCTTGGACTGACGAATGCCAGAAGAGTTTTTCTAAATTGTGTGATGCGTTGTGTTCGGCTCCTGTGTTGGGTACTCCCGACTACAGTAAGCCTTTTACACTCTATGTTCACGAAAGAGAGGGATATGCATTGTCAGTCTTGACACAGCAGTTCGGCGATAAACAACGTCCATGTGCGTATTTCTCGTCGACTTTGGATCCAGTAGCTAGAGCATTGCCGAGTTGTTTGAGAGCTACAGCAGCAGCAGCTGTTTCTATTCGACAGTCAGCTGGTTTGGTGATGGATAATACGTTGATTGTGATGGTTCCACATGCAGTGGATACCTTGTTAAACAGGACAAAGACACAGCACTTAACTAGTGCTCGGTTGTCAGGTTATGAATTGACACTTTTAGTGAGTCATGTGCATATAAAGAGATGCAATATGTTGAATCCAGCTACGTTGTTGCCGATTTCAGTAGAGACAGATGTTTCTGAACAGCATGATTGCTTTCTTAGGACAGAGGAGGAAACGAAGGGTAGAATAGACCTTAGGGATACTCCTCTTGCGAAGTGTGATGGTACCTTATGGGTAGATGGTTCGTGTTTCAAGCTTCCGAATGGTGATACGACTGCGGCATATGCTGTTAAGACTTTGCATACGATTGTTGATGCTGCACGTATCCCACAAAATTCAGCCCAAGCAGCAGAGTTGATTGCATTGACAAGAGCGTGTGTGTTGTCGAAAGGGAAACGAGTGACTGTATATACTGATAGCCAGTATGCGTTTGGTGTGGCTCATAGTTTTGGTCGTTTGTGGAAGGAACGTGGGTTCCTCACGTCTCATGGAACAAAGATCCAGCATGGTCAGTTGGTGAATGAACTTCTTGAGTCGCTTACGTTACCGTTGCAAGTTGCGATCGTGAAATGCAGTGCACATAATAAGGTTACCGATGACGTTGGTCGTGGTAATGCGTTTGTGGATGAAGTTGCGAAAGAAACGGCGAAAGATCTGGTTAGTCGAATGTATGTTGCAGGTCCGGCAAGATGGGTTCCGGATAGAGGTATGTGTGAAGATACGATAGAAAGCGTGAAGTCAATTCAGGCTGAAGCTACTGAGGAAGAATTGAGTGTATGGAGAGAGAGTACGGGTAAATTGGATTCGAATTGTTGTTGGATTGAGTTGTCAGAGCATCAGCGATGGTTGTTACCTGATGCGTACGTGCTTGCAGTGGTTACAATGGCTCATGGAATGGCTCATATTAGTGCGAAAGGGATTTGTAAGTTGTTGGCTCCAGTATGGCAGAATGCTGGAATTCCCAAGTGTGCAGAGAACTTGGTCAAGAATTGTATGGTTTGTCTGATGTATATTCCTGGCAAGGGAACTCCAACTCCAACTGGTCATTTTGCGCCTCCGACGTATCCGTTCGAGGTTTTGCAATTAGATTTCATCCATGTGGAAAGATGTAACAACTTGAAGTACGTCCTCGTAGTTGTTTGTGCTTTCTCGAGATGGGTAGAAGCATATCCCCTGAAAGATAATACTGCTTTGTCCACAGCTAAAGCCCTTGTTAAGGAATTCTTCCCTAGGTATGGTTTGCCGAGAATGGTCTGGAGTGACAATGGGAGTGAATTTGTGGGTCAAGTAATGAAGAGAGTATGTGATGGTTTAGGAATCACACAGAAGTTTCACGCTGCAAATCACCCCCAATTTGCAGGTCTGGTAGAATGCTATAATGGCACCCTAAAGCTGAAGTTGGCCAAGATTCAGGCGAGCTCTGGTCTCCAATGGCCCGATGCTTTGCCATTGGCACTTTTGTCAACTAGGATGGCAGTACATTCTCGTACGGACTTAGTCCGTACGAGATTGTGTTTGGTCGCCCGGCAAATATATGGGGAGTGCCGAGGCCGACAAAGTTTAGTGATATCGAACATCCTGTACTGATTGACTATCTGTATGAATTGACGGCTAAATTGCGTGTTTTACATCAACAGGTTCACGAAACACTACCCCAAGCATCTGAAGATCCAGGACACGCTATTGATCCTGGATCCTGGGTTTTGGTTCAAAACTTTCAACGGACAAAGAACAATCAGCCCCGCTGGAACGGCCCGTTCCAGGTTCTGTTAGCGACGTGAACTGCAGTGCGAGTGCACGGGAAAAAGAACTGGATCCACGGCGTACATTGTAAGAGAGCTCCTTTGCCTCTGCCGTACGACCGGTGGGTCCAGAAATGTATTGCTGATTCAAAACGTGAAACCGCGCCCCGTTTTGTGCCGTTCAGCGATGCACGTCTAATTGGGAGAAGTTCTGAGCGTGAAAGCGACAACCTTTTGCAAGAAGCTGTGCCTCCGTCAGTTCAACTGGACACTACTGAACCTGAACTATTGTTTCGTGAACAGACATTGCCTGGTAAAGGCCGCTATAATTTACGACCGAGAGTCGTTGGACAAATAAAATAAAAATCTTTTCTTTGCTATTTTTGAAGCTAAGCTCTCCCATCTGAGATACTGTTTTGACCGATTTTTGTTTTTCGAACCGCCATCCGGGTTTAGCTGTAGGGTCGCGGTATAAAGACTCAGAGCGTACGGCCGTGTAGACACAAGGTCGACGGTTCTGGTTTATTTTAGGGCGTTCCCTGGAACATTCAGAGGTACACTGAGCGAATCGAACCAACTGCCGCAAACAGCACGGTTAGAGGATGGAGTTTTTCAAGATGGAGAGACCTGTTGAAGAAATGAACTTTAAGAGAAAATTGTGCAAAAGAATGAGTAGAAAATATTTCTTGATAATATGCCTTTTGATGCTACTTAGCATAATGATGTTTTTGATAGGATATGTAACTTTCTCTTTTCAGGTGACGTTTGCACCCACTACACAACCCATACCTTCTTCTACTGTTTCTTCGCATTCTTTTCATCCTTTGCCTGAACATGAGTCCATTAGAAGACTAGAATTTGTTAATAACTCCTTTGTTCAACTTTTGCACCAACACCAACTAGTAGTGAACACCACTAATTGTTGGGTGTGTGGCCTTATGCCTCATACTACTGATAAAGGTATTCCTTACCTGGTCCTGCCTTTCAGCTATAATGGTTCAGTGTGGGCATACAGAACAATGTTCATCTATGCTCCTGAAGTTTACCCCTACGTTCTGTGAAAGATAATCCAAAGAATATTGCTCTAGTCAAGGGTATAGTAGACATGATTAGAGAATTGACTCCTATGAGACTATCCCGAGAGATGAGACACTTGCATATATTGGGTGGAACGTGACTGGATATGGTGTTAGTCTGAGTGGAAACCAGCGAGCAAAAAGATCTTCTCCGATTTGGATCGTACCCCATTGTGGTCATTTTTGTCTGTAAGTTTTTGTGTCCCAGACTTCCCCATCGTTTTTAGCAGCTAAGGGTACCTATTTTGTCTGTTACGATAGAGCATATACATGGTTGCCCCCTGACTTTTCGGGCACATGTTATGTCTTGTTCCTGTTGCCTCCTACGTATACAGCTGCGGCAGATTACCATAAGACGAGAGTTGTTAAAGGTGTCTTCAGTAAGGAAGATACTTCAGGACAAGAATTGGGAGATTTCCTGAAGGGTTTTCTGCCGTTTTGGGGACCTATGGTTAACAGCAGGAACATACGGCAATTGACGAGAGTGGTTGGGTCCACCATAGTTGAGACTGCCGGTGCCCTTAGTAACCTGACGGCTGAGCTCCAGTCGGATCGTCTTATGACTCTCCAGAACAGAGTTGCATTAGATGTCATACTTTCAGATAGAGGAGGGGAATGTAAATTGATTCAATCGAGCTGCTGCGTTTTCATTCCAGACAACGCTCCGACAGTGTACCAAGCCATTTCAAAGCTACATAAGATCTCTGAGTCTATACATGTGGACGAAGGAGATTGTTCGTTAATGGGATGGTTTTGGGGATTGTTATCCACTTGGGGATGGAAGATTCTGATGATCATTGGGATGGTTTTAGCTATCCTTTTCTTGTTCTGTCTTTCTGTACAGTGTGCTCCTGCTATGTGTGGCCTCTGTGCTACTTCGTGTGCGAGGAGACCTGTCCAGAGAGAGCTACTAAGTACTAGGATGATGCTACAGCAACATCTTGATGATCTGATGAATATAGACCTGGATTCAGACTGACGTGAGTTTAGGTTATTGCCTATGTAAGGGCAAAAGGAGGGTCTGAGGTTCTGTGATTCTGAACCCGTTTTCATAAAGGTCATCGTATTGTGATGATTTTGGTATTAGCGAACCGCAAATGACGAGTGCGGCATGTACAAGTGTTTTCGTCATGCTCGATTGATGGATTCACTATGTATTCAGGGATTTCGTTCTGAACCTTTGGGTTCCATTTTGTGTACGGCAGCCATTTTGTGGTTGCCCTCACATAGGCCGATGACCACAGCCGAACGAGTCTTTGGGACACGCACACCTTTAGCTGACTTTTGAATGACCTGAGCGAACTGACTCTGTTTCCCGAAGCTAAACTTGCTGAGCCAGTTCCTTGTCCGGCAGCTGGTCAAGATAGAGATCAAAGAGCAGGACATTGCTGAGTTTATGGTACACGCACACTCCCTTCTATCTTGCTTCTCATCTGTTTCTGTTCCTTCTTTTATGGCCTGTTTATGATTGGGTTTGTGGTCTTTTATTATGGGTTCGTCCGGCCTGTCCGAGCAAGAATGTTGGACTTTCCGGTGTAATTGATGATGGGCTGTACAACTGAAAAATGGGCTTGTCGTTATGTGATACCTTTTGCAATGTCACTTGTGATTGGATAGTTTGTAAATAATTGTTGTTTGTCAGGAATGTGATTTTTGGCATAAAAGACAATGTCTCGCTCTATGAAATTGTGCAGTCTTTAGCGAACCACCCGTGTCGTGCTTCGTAGACTTCTGTTCCTGGTTGCAGCCAATAAATTTGATCTTTGACGTCACCGAGAAGTATCCCGTGTCTCTGTATTCTAAGACAGGTGAACCCGAAGACTTTGGGCGTGCCCCTGGCGCCGATGGGTTCTAAAACCTGGTTATTCAACAGGCTCATGTAACCTGAGCAGGCGTGCATGGTTACATCACCACGGCACTGCCAGAATTCTCTAGTAACTAGCGCCTCCTGCCGGACGCACCCTCTCGCCTCTCACCCTGCACGTTGGGATTGTTTTGTCATGATGCAGTGTTGGCCCGGGAACAGCAGCGCCTTTCTGATTGCATCGGCACAGACAGGCTGCTGAGGCTAGATTTCCCTTCACTGGCATCATCCCCCCCTTGCATTGCCATGGTCGGCCGCCTGTTGGTTCTCCACAGCGGTGGTGACCTGCTCCAGGGCCCTTGCAACATCAGCACAGCATTGGACCATCTGTATCTGCATGGCCAATGATCTGCGCGAAAGCTGGGAAGTGGCGTTCCCAATCAGGTGGTTTGATCGTGTGTAGGCTGATAGCCGTGTGAGCAGCTGCCTGTGGCGTCTATGGGTGATGTCCTGCTGCGCCACCATCAGTTGGTTGCTCTCCTTGACTGCTGTGGTCAGCTCCTGCACACTCTCAGTGAGTAGACTAATGTGCATGCAGTTTTATATAGCTTCAGCTGCATTGCTGCTATGTGCTGCACCTGTTTACGATGCACAGCAAGCATCCGAGCCTCAATGCCCAAGCCCAAGTTGTGTGCCTGTTGCTCCATGTCTGCTCTGGTGGGCACAGAGCGCTGCTGCCTCAACCTGCTGCTTGCGTGGGACCTCACACTTGCTGGCCATCGTGTCTGCCTGCTGGGTGGGGTTGGGATCTGCTCCACTGCCATGCGTGCCGAGTGGTGAGGTTGTTGTCCACCTGTAGCTGCAGGGGTGGCCCTGTGCCTTGGTGCAGGGGCTGGTCCAGGTGCTGGTCCAGGTGCTGGTTCAGGTGTTGGTCCAGTTGCTGGTGCTGGCTGGCTCTCTCCCTCCGTCTCATCAGGTGTCTCCGCAATGTGGAGTATCTCACTGTCAGACGTGTCATCATCTGCAGCACCTGTGATATGGATGAGTGCATGATTAATTATATGATTCAGGCACCTGGGATGATGTAACACCCCCGCGCCGCACGGCCACCAGCTGCTGCGTGTGCGCCCTTGCCTTGCCTTGACTGCCTCGCGGCCTGCCTCGCTGCCGCTGACCACGCCCCCTCCTCCGAGCGGCGTGGTCCGTGCTCGCCTGCCGGTTTGCTTTAACTGTTTTTAATTTTCTGGGTCTTGTTTTTACTCTCCATTTGTGCCTGCTTTTCTTGTGAATCTGTGCCCGTGTTAGCATTTTCCTTCCTGTTTGCCCGCCTGCCTCGCCGCCCTCCGCTCTCCCTCCCCGCTTCCCGCCACCGCCGCTTGCCCCGCCCCTTTTTCCCTTCTGTACCCTCCCCGCTCCCGCCTCCCAGCTGCTCCGCCCACCCGCGCACTTGGCCTTATATGGCGACCGTGCGAACGCGCAGCGGTCACGCGCAGCGGGCGCGCCGATTGTGCGCCGAAGGCGCGCCAAAGGTAAGCCCGTCTACGCCCGTCCGCGCCTGGACCGCGCCCAGTGCCAGGACCCCTGGCCCACGAGGACCCCGAGCCACCCGCCTGACCTACACAGCCGCCACCCTCAACGCACTCAACACCGGCCGAATCCCGGGATGCTACCAAGCCACCCCGAGACGAACCCACGGACCCTTCAGCTGCCATGCCTGCAAGTTCACCTGCATCCGGACCTGCCCGGCACCAGCACCCGCCAAGCCGAACACCAGCAGCAGCCACCTCAAGTGCATCCTGCTCAACACCCGCTCCGTCCACAGACACGCCACCGAACTCTGGAACCTCCTAGACACCGCAGACCCGGACGTTGCCTTCCTCACGGAGACCTGGATGAACGCCTCTTCAGCGCCCGACATCGCCATCGCCATCCCAGAGGGCTACAAAATCACCCGGAGGGACCGCACCGCCAACCAGACGGGAGGAGGCATCGCCATCATCCACAAGAACACCATCCGCATCACGACTAGCACCGAAGACACCCTCACCACCGCCGAACACCTGCATTTCCAGATCCACATCAACCCCAGGACCACCCTCAGAGGCACCCTGATCTACCGACCCCCGGGACCACGCACTCAATTTAGCGAGGACATCGCCGACGTCATCAGCCCGCACGCCCTCCGCTCCGCTGACTACATCCTCCTGGGAGACCTCAACTTCCACCTAGAGAACAACAACGACCGCAACACCAGCACCCTGCTCGACAACCTCGCCAACCTTGGACTCAAGCAACTGGTGTCCTCCCCCACCCACCTCGCCGGACACACTCTCGACGCCGTCTTCTCATCCAGCAAAGACATCGCCTTCAGCCACGCCACCGGACTCCACTGGACGGACCACAGCTCCGTCCACTTCACCTTCAACAGAACGACGATCCACCACCACCAGCAACAGGTTGCTCGAAGAAGCTGGAACAAGATCACAGCCGACCAACTCGCCGCCTCCCTGAACCAGCAACCACCTGCCAGCTCAGCAAACCCCAGCCAGGCCGCCGACAACCTCACGAAGTGGATCAGCAACTGCGCGGACGAACTCGCCCCTCTGAGGATCCCGCCCAGCAGACACGGCAGCAAGAAAGCACCATGGTTCACCGACGATCTCAAGAGCTCCAAGAAGAACTGCCGAGCCCTCGAGAGAGTCTGGAGAAGGGAACCCACACCGAACAACATGACCACCCTCAAGCTCGCCACCCGGAAGCACCACCAGCTGATCCGCACCGCCAAGAAAACTGCATTCAAGGACCGGCTGGACAACAACGCACACAACTGCAAGGAACTCTTTAACATCGTGAAAGAGCTCTCCAACCCCAACGTCGGAAACAACGACATCACCCCATCGCAAGACCTCTGCAACTCCCTCGCCACCTACTTCCACAATAAGATCGCGGACATACACAACAGCTTCAGCAGTCAACCGACGCACGCCACGACCGCAGCAACGCCACCCACCACCACCCTCCGCGCCTGGACCCCGGTCAGCACCGAAGACACGGTCCGCATGATGAACTCCGTCCACTCCGGATCCCCAACCGACCCCTGCCCTCACCACGTCTTCAACAAAGCTGACGCTATCATCGCACCCCACCTACGGGACATCATCAACACCTCCTTCGACTCCGCCACCTTCCCTGAGAGCTGGAAGCACGCCGAACTCAGCGCTCTACTCAAGAAACCCACAGCGGACCCCACCGAACTCAAGAACTACCGCCCCATCTCGCTCCTCCCGTTTCCTGCAAAAGTCATCGAGAAGACCGTCAACAAACAGCTGGCCGCCTTCCTCGAGACGAATGGATCCCTCGACCCCTCACAGTCCGGCTTCCGAGCCAACCACAGCACCGAGACCGCCCTCATCGCTGCCACCGACGACATCCGAGCCCTGATGGACAACGGAGACACAGCGGCCCTCATCCTCCTAGACCTCTCTGCGGCATTCGACACGGTCTGCCACCGCACCCTAGTGCATCGCCTCAGCAACGTCGGAATCCAGGAGAAGGCACTGGACTGGATCATCTCCTTCCGCAACGGAAGAACGCAGAGAGTCCGCCTACCACCGTACAAGTCAGAGGCCACCGAAGTCATCTGCGGAGTCCCCCAAGGAGCCTCTCTGAGCCCCACCCTCTTCAACGTCTACATGAGCCCCCTCGCGGCCATCGCACACCAACACAGCCTCAACATAATCTCCTACGCCGACGACACCCAGCTGATCCTGTCCCTGACCAACGACCCCGCCGCCGCCAGAGCCAACCTGCACGAAGGGATGAAAGAGGTAGCCGAGTGGATGACGACCAGCCGCCTGAAACTGAACTCAGACAAGACGGAGGTCCTCATCCTGGGCTCCTCGCCCTCCGCCTGGGACGACTCCTGGTGGCCCCCCGCCCTGGGCACCGCACCCAAACCGACAGACCACGCACGCAACCTGGGCTTCATCCTGGACTCCTCGCTCTCCATGACCAGACAAGTCAACGCCGTCTCCTCGTCGTGCTTCAACATCCTGCGCATGCTACGGAAGATCTTCCGGTGGATCCCCACCGAGACCAGGAAGACCGTCACCCAGGCCCTCGTCACCAGCCGACTGGACTACGGCAACGCCCTCTACGCCGGAACCACCGCCAAGCTCCAGAAGAGACTCCAGCGGATCCAGAACGCCTCAGCCAGACTCATCCTCGACATCCCACGCTACAGCCACATCTCCGGACATCTGAGAGACCTGCACTGGCTCCCCGTCAACAAAAGAATCACCTTCCGTCTCCTCACCCACGCACACAAAGCCTTACACGAGCAAGGCCCGAGCTACCTCAACAACCGTATCAACTTCTACGCTCTGAAACGCCACCTCCGATCAGCCAGCCACGCCCTCGCCGCCGTCCCCCGCATCCGAAGAGCGACAACATGAGGAAGGTCCTTCTCCTACCTGGCCGCCAAGACCTGGAACTCCCTCCCTCCCGACCTGCGCCTGACCCAAGACCACCTCTCCTTCAGGAAGAAGCTGAAGACCTGGCTATTCGAGCAGTAGCGGCACCCCCCCCCCCCCCCCAAGCGCCTTGAGACCCTACGGGAAAGTAGTGCGCTCTATAAATGTCTTTGATTGATTGATTGAACATGCATGCAGGCTTGCATTCCCTGACTGGCTTTAGGGGTCTGTTTCACTTGACTATTTTGACTGTGTGTAGCTATCAGGGCACATTGACACACTACAGGTCCCACAATGCATTTGGGTGTTTGGGAGGAGCAGGAACTGGATTACTGGGGTTAGAAATATGGCTTTCTCTGGGGGCATGGGCATTGTTAGTGTACGGGGTCGCTGTAGCATGGCTCTTACCTTGAGATTGGTGTTTGGCGCACGAGGTGTCCAGTTGAGTCACGCCCACAGAGGCTGCAGGGTTGATGGTGTCCTCCACTAGGTCCTCCAAGGGTGTATTCTCAGGGACTGTGGAGTGTCCTCCTCCCGTAGCCAGTCTCTCCCCCAGTCTCTCCGCAATGCGCTCCTTGGCACGGCCTCTGAGGTCGTACCAGCTCTTTTTTAGGTCATCAATGGACCAGTGCGTGACTCCCACTGCGTTCACCTTAGCCTTGATGAGCACCCAGATGTGTCTCTTGGTAGCCTCTGGGACCTTCCGGGAGAGCTTCCCAAAAAGTTGGTCATGGTCCCTGCTGACTCCTTCTATCAGGTACTCCAGTTCTTTTTCTGAGAATTTGATTTTGCACTGCCTGGTTTTTCACTTTGTCCTGCAGCTTCCTGGGACATTGTGGTATTTATTTGTATCCTGTATTGGGAATGCAGGGTGTGTCTCTTGGAGCTCAGTGCTTTGCCTCCTACTGTATCCAGCTCTGTGATCCAAATGATGCATGGAGCAGGCTACTTCCTGGTAGTGATATCATCATTGTGCTCAAAATGCGACTTCACGTTTTTGCGATCTCGCAATCAGATCGCTAATTTCAATTTCGGTAATTGCGAAATCGTAATTTGGGGTAGGAAACAGCTGATTCTGCAATTTTATGGCGATTTTAGTGAATTCGCATTTGGCGATTGCGGACGGTTGCGATTCGTTGAAATTTACTGAATTTGGTGATGCATCCCATTCTGCGATTTCTAAATAGCGATACAGTATTTTTCGCTATTTAGGATTCGCAGAGTGGGTGCTTGATGCATCTGGGGGATGGTCTGCTGGCTAGAGAAACCAGGGATGTAACGCAGTCCCCAGAAGCACTTGAGGGGCATGGATGCCCCATCCTTGAGGGGCTGGGTTCAAACCAGGGCAAAATGGTATCTGCAAAATATGGGAGCCTCAGTGACCCCCTAGCCACAATCAGGGTACCCCGTTATGTTTTGTTACACCACAGACAGGCACTGATAGGAACACTCCCCTTATGTGTGAGTAATACTTTCTTTTCAGTTATAAGTACACAAAAGAAATCTCACGAGTTGAATGCATCCAGGGATTTCCCAGATAAGGCCATGCAAATACCACGAACTCTACAGTAAGAAAGCCTAATGCAACTGCAGGCGTACTGTGCTTAAGGGTTGATGTCTGGAGAACTCTGCAGCCTGACATAGGAATACAAGCCCATTCCATCATTCCTCCCTCCTTCCCTCGCCTGGCCTTTCACCCTCATTGAAATGTCTTTTCTTGATGATAGCCTGAACGGGATGATTTGTGCCTGCTGACTGCTCTCCCTGTAACCTTTTCTGGAATCTGTTGGGCTTCCTTTAGCTTCCAGGAGTTGGAGACTGGCCTGCCTGTGAACCCACACAGCACAGGCAGCTGATGCCCCCGCCTCCCCCTTGGAGGGAGAGTGTCTGGCTCCAGTGCCTACCAGACTGTATCCTATTCACACATGTGTGGTGTGAGCGCGGGCGAGCGCGAGGATGGCGCATATCTATTTGTGGGGCGTTGGCAGGGCCTAATTTAAGGAAACATTGTGGCTGCCTGCTGACGCCAGGTAGTATGCTGCAGAATGGATGTTAACTGGCAGAACCTGAGCCTACGAAATGGAATCTGCCCACTGAGATATCTTTAATTACATGTATTAGTTATATTGATGTGCATAAATGTGTGTTTGTAACATGCATTTGCTAGTTTCGTTTGTCAGCATGTATTTATGTAGAACAGCAATTGAACCTGTCATCTCCTAAATGCTATATTTGAGGGAATTAATACATTTCTATTTTTCTCCTCTAGCTCCTGAGAAAGACTTCTGTGTGGGTTTAAATGTCAGATCCTAGGTCAAATCCACAATTCCTAATATTCAAATTGTGCAACTGTATATTGTGGGCCTTATCTAAAAGTTAAACTGGCTGCCTGTCAATCCGTTAAAGGTTCGTCAGACCCCGCCACAAACCCTCCACCCCACTCCCTCTCATCCCTGCATCCTAAGATGGCAGGTGAACAGAACTTCGGAAATTTGATGGTGGAACTCCATTACCGTTCCACTTTAAATTAGGACGTGTGCATGTTAATTAATTATATTATTAATTTTTAGGACATTGTGTACGAAACTTAGCATCTTTGTAGCTCTCATGCTTTTATGGCATGCATTCTCAAATGTTGGGTTTTAAGCTTCGTGCCTTTGAACTACCAGCTGAGTTCGACCAATCTTTTACCTTGAAATCCTGGGCCACTCAAAAGTAGCCAAAATGCAGTTTTGGTCTCTATATATGGTTTTTAATATGGTAATCATGGCATGGCTGTAGACGTGTATACAGAAGAACTGGGATTCCAGCTTGTGCATAAACACCTACCTCCGGTCCATTTTTATTTGCCCTGTACATATATTACCAGGAAAAACTGACAACATTTGTCTAGGGGGAAATGAGCCAGAATTGCGTAAAGCCTGCAGTAGTCAGTGTGGAAACACTTATTGTTGCATTGGTCTACATTGATGAGGGGCTGATTTGTAAACCAGCACAAGTGTTATCGGTAGACCAGGGTGAAGGACTACCAGTGCGCTGTCTGTTAATAATGAAGGCCTTGCCAGTTTGCTGCAAGATAGCCCATCTGTAACAATCAACCAAAATTACACTGGTTTTGAACAGTTTATGAGCCACACCAATCAAGTTTCTAAGTAAATGAAGGCTTTCCGAGGCTGGATATGATAGGAAACAAGGCTTGCATCACCCTTTAAAAAAACTTTTCTAAATTTAGCTGAAAATGGATTCTAAGCCAGAGGTAATGACATGGAAATAATTACAATATTGCAAGTTTTTATCAGGCCTAATTCGTGATCGGCCTGATGAAATGATCATAATTTATGCAGGGGAGGGAAACAGGGCTTCTTCTCTTTGCTAGAGTCCAGCTGCTACACTCTCTCAGCCACCAGAGTGGGAGTTGATGGACATGGACAAGTGAGGCTGTACATACTTTAGTAATGCATAAAGTAAACATACACGGGCACTAGTAAAGGCTCAACTTACATTGTGCTCTTAACAAACTCACTCACTACTTGTAGCATGCACCATTACTGGTTGATGCAGATGTTAGTCATAGAAGCGTTTAAACATCCCTTGATTTTGTTCAATGGAAAATTCTGAAGAATAGCTACATATCTAGAACAGTACATGTGTTCTAAATATTCACATACATTACAAAACGTAGATCATGCCTCATGGGCGTTGGAGCACTGTACACAATACAAAGTCTTGAGAAGAGCAAGATTTTGTGAGAGCTAAGTCATCATCCAGAGAGCGGAAACAGGCATTTGTAAAATACAGGTAATGATACACTACAATGCACATTAAATGGATCAGAAGCATCAGTAGTACATACATAGGCAGAGTGGAATTCGATGCACCCTAACTCAAGAGCATGGATTGCCATAAAGTGCAACCATGCAATGCTTTTTCCAGCATTTTTAATTATTGGTCTACCCTCTGAGAATGACCGCAAATAATAGCTATTTTACATGTAAAATGCTTTAGACAATTAACATTAATGAGGGACCCCCACAGATCAATCCATCAATCAGGGGATTTTAGGTGCGCTACTCACCCGTGAGGGACTCAAGGCACTGGGGGAGGTGGGGTGCAGCTCATGGTCGCACGAAGAGCCAGGTCTTGAGGCTCTTCCTGAAGGTGTGCAGGGTGGGGGAACGTCTGATGTTGACAGGGAGTTCGTTCCAGGCTTTGGGTGCGATGTAGGAGATGGCTTTTCCCCGACTCTGGTTCTGCAGATGCGCGGGGTAGTTGCTAGGGTGAGGTCAGCGGAGCAGAGGTGTCTTTTGGGTTCGTGGAAAGAGATTCTTTTGTTGAGGTATTTGGGTCCGATGTCATGGAGGGATTTGTATGCATGGGTGAGTAGTTTGAAGGTTACTCTCTTTTCGATGGGGAGCCAGTGTAGGTCTTGCAGGTGCTGGACCACATCCTTGCGTCGTGGGGTGCTGAGGGCGAGTCTGACTGTGGTGTTCTGGATGGTCTGGAGTTTCTGTAGCAGGGATTTGTGGATTCCCACATAGAGGGCGTTTCCGTAGTCCAATCAGGACACTTTGTAATGGCAAGGAGAGCATAGGTGCAATATAGCTTCATTAAGAAAGTAAACAATGAGATCCCACCTTACTTTAGTGAAGCTCCATTATGTAAGGATGTCATGAGTTCATACTTTGAGATCTTGATAGTAGGCGCCTTGATAATGTAGTGGTGCAGGGAGTTCCAGAGTTTGGAGCTGCTTCTGAGAAAGCCTACTTCAGAATTTTGTGATTCTAACACTTACAAATTCAAAGAGCATTCCTCTACTGCTTCTGAATGAAATTGGGTACTCAGAGACATTTTGTTCATGTTCAAGATAGTTGGTGTGTTCTTAAGTTCAAGTTTATTGAAACCAAGCATAAGGGAATACAATAACAGTGCATCAGTTGGTGTGTTCTAACGGATTGCTTTAGAATTGATACAGCCAATTTTAAATTGGCATTTTGTTTCACGGGGAAGCCATCGAAGATCATTTAGTGCAGGAATTATGTGACCTGCGTACCTAGCCCTAGCTACTAATTTATGGAGGCCTACTAATTGGGCATTTCAATAATCTACTTCGCTCAGGACCAAGGCTTGTAAAACTGTCTTTAGGCCTTGCTTTGGAATAAATGGTTTCCTGTTCCTTCACATTTTCTGTTGGTGCTGGTCTCTCAGGACAGTGTTTTATATGGACTTCTAGATGTAAACTGCAACGAAGTAAGAAATCTAGGGAATTCACGTTTTAACCACTGCAGGTGAGAGCCCTGAAATTGAGAAGGATGTAATCTAGTTTATAGTGAATGGCATTTAGGAATGGGGAAGGTGATAAAAACCCAATTCTGAAGAGGTTAAAACTGAGTTTCTGGTGAGTAATCTATACACTGATTTGTACTCAACGACTTCTATTACATTCTCTTCCGCAATAAAGCTTATTGTCAACAGTGTGTTCTTGGTACTTACATCCAGGAATAATGCGCACATAGCACATCAAGTATGAAACGCTGAGGTAAATCAAGCGGCGTGAGGTATGGAGTAAAGCAGTGATTTCCTATTTGACATTTGCCTATTTTGTTGAGGTATGAGGAGAACCAATGTATCAATGTGTCCTTTAATCCTAATCCGTCTCAAATTCATAACTCTCCTTATAGAATTCCGAGCATTAGTAAAAACCGGCCCAAAGTATATCCAAAACACAGCTTAACCTTATAAGGCTTGGAGAACAGTCATATTAATAACAGCACATCCTCTTAAAATTGCTCACATCCTTCGCAAGACTGGGTAGCAGATTCCCTCCATACCTGGTTGCTATGCTTTTGAACTTCCTCAGAGAGAAATTCTCAGATCTTCCTCCAAAGAGCTCTTTCACAAACAATTAAAAACATGTTACCTTGCGTTGGGGAGGCATTACATGAGTGAAGCATGGACTTTCCTGTACATCAACCATGTATTTTGATGCAAAAACATATTTATTAAAGTCAGTAAATAGTGTGCCTGGC
Source organism: Lissotriton vulgaris (assembly GCF_964263255.1). Lineage (NCBI taxonomy): Eukaryota > Metazoa > Chordata > Amphibia > Caudata > Salamandridae > Lissotriton > Lissotriton vulgaris. Next base: position 291,514,958 of record NC_141699.1, read on the forward strand.
TGAGGCTGACATAGTGATGAGAAATATCCTTATTTATTCTTGTTTCTTTCTCTTTGCAGTTCTGCAAAGAGGAATAAGGCTCTAAGAATAGTTTTTGCATAAAAAGGTATCTCTTCTTGCACACAAACTATCTGAGTACGACACAGGCACCCTTTCGACTTTGCTAAAGGGTGCCTGCATTGGCAGTAGGCAGCAAGAAGTGCACCAGCGCTATGTGAGAGCAGAACTGTGCCATATCTCAGTAGATATGGAGCAATCTGCTATCTCCCTTTGACACAGCGCAGTGAAGCAACTTCCCCTTCTGCGTTGCATCGAAGTTTAGTAAATATGTCCCTTAATGAGCAGTATGTGATAACATACGCTCCCAAAACATAGACTACAAAATAAAGATCTAACAAATGTCGACAATAACAATAAAGACAAGAAAAAGTTACTAGCTATAAAATATAGAAATGTATCTAATCCCATCATCGAGTATCCAAACTTCAAAGGAAAGGAAAATATTGAAATTTCACAAAGTACTTCAATAGGTGGGAAGTTCGTTTGGCTAGATTCAGACTGTTTAACAAGTTGATAATTGTACATTCAGATATTTTCAGATTTTAGCTCATATTGGCAGACTCACTTTGGCTTTGATTCAGAACTTAGCAGAAGGATGCAGGAGACTCTCCCCATTAAGGCTCTGCCACATGGGCAGACAAGGGCAACATTTGGGTTGAGGCACCAATATTCAAAATTGGGACATCAGAATAACCACTGCTGCCCCTGCTAACGAGTCCACAAAATCCCTGCCATGGTGGTGGCGATATTTACAGCGAGGCTTGAACATGAAGGCAGGAATTCTTGTGACAAGGTGGTGATAGGGCCCACCTGCAGGTGTTAGTCCATCTTTCCCTTTCTGCTGGGAACCAAGAGTCTCAGGAGCAGAGGACACATGACCCTGACTACTGCATTCTGGGACACCGCAATACTTTCTCTGATCACCTTCCCCAGAGTTTGCAATCCCCACCAGAGAAACTTTAAGGAATCCATTGCTGATATAATGTATTTATGTAGTACAAATAAGGGAAATCCTAAGTACAACTCTTTTGCTGCGAGATGGGGTGCCTCTGTAAAGTAATTTGGAATGTTACCATGCTCACCGACCTGGGAAAGCTCTGCAGTTCCCTACACATTTTGCACACAAAAGGGTTATGCAGGTGGCATTCCAGAGATTCCCCATCCCCAGTGGTGCAGGTAGCCCCATCCTATTACTAGGACCATGCTTGTTTCCGGACTAGGGAAGACATGGCTTGGCAGTTTGGGCTGAACTGTTCCCATGAGGCACAGGGTCAGACTGATTTGCATATGGCCATGTCTGAACTGGGGTGGCGGAGTGAGCTAAAGAATGATGATGGATTAAACCCAGATCAGTTGACTAGGGGTGAGTGCTTGCAATGTTCAACACTCCGTCCATCATCCCCTTTGGTTTTGCTTTGTTCGCCCTAAGTTGGCAGGGTATGCCCAGACGTGGGTCCCTTGCTCACTTTGCCACTGGATTCAAGCTAGCCTGGCTGATGATGACTGATTAGCCAGAAACCGGTCCCAGGATGCTTGTTTCCAGTCCAGGGAAGATGTGGCTTGGCAGTTCGGGCTAGACTGCTCCCATGAGGCACAGGGTCAGACTGATTTGTATATGGCCATGTCTGAACTGGGGTGGCAAAGTGAGCTAAAGAATGATGATGATAAACCCAGATCAGTTGACTGGGGGTGAGTGCTTGCAATGTTCAACACTCCGTCAATCATCTCTTTTGGTTTTGCTTTGGTTCTGCAGGGTCACCAAGACCAAGAGGTCAGGCTGCCAATGTAGTCCAAACAGGCTGCATAATGACTCCTTTGCACTGGCTGCCTCTCTTTTATGAGACAGAACCAATATCAGTCATGTACATCACCCAGTACTGTACCAGTCCACAGCAATAAACCACCTATCACCAACTGAACAGGCATGGAATAACTGAAGGGGTCTGTCACATTCTGCAGGGCCGCAGAGGACTTTCATTAAGTCCACCACAATGGAATACAACTAGCTACATACTATTCCAGTTGTTTGACATCCCACAGTGACAATTATATGGGATCATAGTAAGAAAGTCAAACCAAATTGATCTCTAAATAATCTCCCCCTCCAACCTATATCTGCTAAGAGCCATAAACTTAAAACTAAAAATTGCAGAAAGGACAACCCAGCTGAGTGAACTATGATCATAAGAAACAGAATAAATGGATCTACAGAGCATTACAAAGATTCCAGTTTAAAGAAAACCCTATGCTGAACACCTATTTCTAATACTTCTTCATCCATCACACTAAGCTATACATCACATCACACGTATACTGCACCTTGGTGGTAATCACAGATGTAAACCCTTTCCACATAGGATCAAAGCAAAGACAAAACCCTTCCAACCACATCCCCTTGATAGTCTACCCATCTACCCAAGTAGCCAAGCAATCCAAAATAGGGGTAGTACACAGTGTGTAAATTTTATTGTACAATTCAATCCAATACAATATAAGAGATATAATAGTATGCCAGTGTCCACTACCACTCTTTCATTCTCCACTCATGGCTGGCTGTCTTCAATACTGCAGGATTATCTAGATGATTACCATAGTTTAGGAGTAGCAGGGTTTAGACTTGGATTGGGTAGTGCCTCCACTTGGTCAAAATAAAGGCTTTAAAAGAAAGATTTTAGACTAATATAGTGGACTTGCATTGAGAAATCAGCCTAATTCCCATTTCTGTTATTTTTTTACTTTATCCAAATGAGAAGGAAAGCTTGGTCTCCAAAGCTTTTACTCTATTCATTAACTGAGTCAAGAAGTCAACACCTAGCTCATGGGCAGTCATGTGAAGGATGAAGGTGAACCAGATACATTGTAAAACAATGTTTATCCCATACAACAACAACAACAAATAGAATTGACGAGACAGGAACATTACATTAAAAACAAATACCACAACTACACGACACAATGGATCACTTTGGGGCTCATGCTCGCTATGAGAAATATTGCTCACCGGTGGGGAGCGCTACTCCCTCCTACAGTGGGAGTTTGGAAGAACCATTTGGATTGGGCAATGTTTTGAGAAAAAATTGTGTATATAGCCCGAGGTTGTCCTAAGAAGTGGACATATGGGGCTTGTGGAATTCCTATTGTGGAGATAAATGCCAACCACCCCTCGCCTTCGACAATGAAGATCCCCCCTCACCCTAGACCTTCCAAGGGATATTTTATAATGTGTATATTGCCTATTGTTCCTGTGAAGCCTGCATTATTACTTCTTCCGCAATGTGATTGAAATGCTGATGTTTGTTAACAAATAATAAAAAAAGTTAAAATATATATATACTAGCAGCCCGTCCCGACGTTGTCCGGGAGCAAAAGGCTGCTTCAGGGACCCCGCCCACCCCGCAGAAGAGTTGTCTGTGCAAGTCCTGGCCCTGTTCAACTGATTTGGCCCACTTGTGTTATTTTTTTAATTCGTATGTATTGTTTTCCACGTTTCAGGTTGTCCGCAAGATGTGAGGAAAGTGTTGTGTCACCTGTTTAATGTTTTATTTTCTTTCGAAGGCTCTTTACATGTGTTCGTTTTTGTATCCCTTCAAAGAAGTTTCCCTTTCGTTTTGTCAATTGTGTGGTGAAGTCCTGGCAGTGCTCGAGTGATTATGGGCAGTTTTGTTATTTTCGTTATTCGTATGCCTTATTGTAAGCGTTTTATCTTGTCCGTAAGATGTGAGGAAAGTCTCGTGAATGCGCAGTCGATTGCGTTTCTCCGTTAAGAAATGTCGGCTTTTTTTGTTCGTGTTTACCCCCCTGTGACGTCGTTGGTCAATGGCCAATGGTTAAAGACTTTTTTTTTTGGTAAGCCGAAGTCGTGTGTGTGTTTTCTTTATTGGTGTAGTATGCGATTACTCCTGCCCCCTGTGTGGCGTCATTTGACACTCTTCGTCGATGGAAGGCCTGCCCGGTTTTTAATGCGAAGGCGTCAATGTTGTCTGGGTAACTGCAACGAATGTGTGTATATTTCTTATAGCGCGCACCTCTGCTGTTTTTGTATATTGCTGTTACCGCGATGTATGTGTGAATTTAAATTCATTGAAAGCGCATTTCCGCTGTATGTGTTGGGATTTGCAAATGCTTGTTAGAAATTCATTGAAAGCGCATTTCCGCTCTATGTCTGCATATTGTGCGTTTTAAATTCAGTGAAAGCGCATTTCCGCTCTATGTGTGCATATGTAAGTGTGTTGTGAAGTTGCTTGGCCTATGTTTGTTATTTGCACTTGGCACAGCCCTGTAAACGCCCACATTTGTTGTTTGAGATGCCCACGGCCACGACCACGCCCCCAAGGGACTACTTTACCACTTTTGGCGTTTTTGCTTTTTTAATGTATATGGTGTACATATCAATAGCCTATGTCCTTCTGCCACATCTCCCCTTTCAAATGGTGTATTGGGTGTAGTGATTGGTGCATTACTTTTGTAGTTTACCTGGCTCAAAGGTTTGTGTTCTCTCTTTATAATAGTAGTATAGATATGTATGTGGTCAAGCAAAATAAATTAGACACATTAGAAGTGAAAAAAAAAAACAAATACCACAGCAACTTCCATTTTTAGAACAGTAAATCAAAAGTTCATTAGTGCACATTGGAGATCATTAGACAAAGTATAAGGGCAATAAATCTGATTCAGGCAATGTTTAGTGGTCTGTAACCCATTTTACAAACCACTGTACAATACAGTCTTATATTCTACAACTCACCAATATAGAACTAGTTCAGCACTGTGTGTAGCTCTGGAACTGCGCCTAGCTCTGAATGTTTTTAACAGTGTGGTCTAGGGACTAAGGCCACAGTTTACTCCCATCCAAATCTATTGATTTAATAAGGATCATGGAACCCCTGGAGTATTGTTTTCTTATGCTCTCCGGAATGTTAATCTTCTTTTGAGTTATTTTGCAACATAAACAAAAATAAGCAAACACAATGTTAGTCCTTTAGGCCATTAGACTCTCTTGGTACCGAAGGGTTGTCGTCAGGGTCTAACTAACAATTCAGATTCCCAAGGTAGAGGGGTACCTTGCCACCTTCCTGCTAGATCTAGACAATCACAAATCTAATAATTATTGACAAGGCCACCAGGTCTGGTCTTGACAATCCTGATCTTTAGGTCTGTCATGAGCTGAGATTTTGATGTTACAAAAATTATACAAAAGTATTTATATGGTTTTTCAGCCAGCCCTGGTTATCCATTGGTCTGTTGTTGTGTCATTCACCTTTTTCTTCCTCCTACTATAACATACATCATGGGGCAATTGGCCAGGCCACTTCAGCCAGTGGCTAACTTCCCTGTGAGTGACAACATTCTGCTCTTTCATAAAGAGCACACATTTGCACACAAAGTGATTTCCCTTCAGTGCCAGGGACTATTGTAGCAATGTGTGATTTTTAAAACCAAAAAATACTGTTCGTTTTAGCCAATGTTTTTATTGGTAAGGGTGCAGCACTCCCCCAACAATATAGTTTGACAAAACATAGCTACATCCAACGCCAGACTATTGGTTTTTGCCAATGACTGCTATTTATTTCTTTTTTTAGACTATAGTTTTGTTAGTAAAACATGAGTTAAGTGAGGCATTTAAAGCTGTTTCTAGGTCAGACCTAAAAATACAAGTGCCTTAGGAGTCAATGGCTTGGGGTGAAACATTTGCAAAGAGCTGTACTATATGGCATCCTTGTTCATCCTTTTAACGGTCCCATGATTAACTATATAAACCACAAACAAAGAATTTGTGATCTGTTCTGCACGAGCCAAAGAATCAGACAAAGGTCTAGTCACTTACCCCCACATGCATCAATGTAAGGTTTTGCGATTCCTTATTTGCGAAAATTAGGGAATCGCAAAGAAGGAATCGCAAACCGGGATGCATGATTAAAATCGCATAAAATTTGCGATTCGGTAAAAATCGCAATTTTTACCGAATCGCAAATATTATGCAAATTCCAATTTGCGATTTCGCAATTCCCATTGATTCCTATGAGCCAAAAGGCCCATAGGAATCAATGGGATTTGCGAATTCGCAAATTAGAATTCGCCAAATGTATTTTGAAGTGCATGTTTCACACACACATGTCCTAAGGACATGTGTGTCTGTAACATGACAGTGTGTGAAAATGCAATTTTGAGCATTTTAACACATTTTCGCAAATTACCACGAGGTTCAACCTCGTGGTAATTTGCACCCCCTAATTGCGAATTCGCAATTTTAAAAGTAATCATGCATTGCTTTTAAGGAATCGCAAATTTGCGATTCCTTAAAAGCAATCGCATTTTTGGAATTCGCTAAATATAGCGATTTTTCTTAAAATGTTTGATGCATACCAAAAAGATATTTAGGAATCGCAAACAGCCGATTTTACCGAATCGCACCGTTTGCGACTCCTAAATACCTTGATGCATGTGGCTGTTAGTTCTGTATTTAAGGGCACAGATGTCTATGCAGCCTGGCATGGTTAGAGGGAACTATTAGTGTGGTTCAGGGACACTTATTTCTGCACTTTGACCCATGATGGTGAAAAAGCCACTTCTTAGTCTCATTCCAGGCAGAGAACATTGATTGCAAAGAATGACTATCAGAGCCTGAGTCACCATACCTGTGCCCTGCATACATGCACAAGGCCATTGTGAGGTGGATCTTAGTCTCTTCTAAAAAGGGTACAGAAGGTCAAAACAGTTTTTGTATGTGTCAACCCTATTTGCTGGGCTATGGGGAAGAAGGTATCATTGTGCCTCAGCCTTGAGGGCTGGGGTTGTTTGTTACTGATATCACTGGATCTATCCTACATTGGCTCCGCAAAACTGGGCAAAGCCCAACCCGTTCAGCACTTGATACTAAATAGTAATGATGGCGAGCAGTTACAAACCTCTCAGGAGGTAGTGTGGGAGTACGCAATCTCAGAAAAGCTCAACAATCACCCAGCACTACAATAAATGATTGTTCAGCAAAAAGTACTTTAAGTCACAGGCAAACTTTAGTACTTCACAGAAAAGGTTACTTTACTGTGGCTTTGTCTATTACACCTTCGATCCTGGTCCCCTTCTCCCTCTCCCTAGGCAGGGCCCTCTTCTGGGTTTGATCTCTCTAAGGAAGTTATCACGGATCAGGTGCAAATTACCTCTTTAAATAATTCATACGTTCAAAAGATTCCTGTGTTACAGCCTTCCTTGGTTAGCAGATGGGGACTTGGTTAACACACATGGGTTGGGTGGTGGGAATCAGAGTACACAATAGAATGGTCTTCATAGGCAGCCTCTGATATGACACCATCTGCTTCTTTTAGGTTTTCTCAATGCATTGTCAAGGTCCACTCAGACACAGTATATCTATTCCTGAATCCAACCTCTAGTGGCCATCAGAGATGAAAAATTCTCCTTTTCCCTTCTACGGTGGTAAGGAACCTTGGGGTCAAATTTGATGCTAAACTCACTTTCTGAGCCTCAGATTAAAGCATTGTCCAGTTCTTCTTTCTTGATCTTGAGATTCTTGAGACGTATGCTACACTTTATTCCCATGGAACAATCAAAACACTATTGTGCATGCCTGGATCTCCTCCATACTGGACTAATCCAACAGTTTGTACCTCAAGTTTTATATAGCGCAAACTTGACCCAAAACGGGTATCAGAGCGCTTTACATAGCACAAGTTGCATTACATGAGGACACATTCATTGTTGTAAGGCACGGGGAGATTAAGTGATTTGCTGAGAGTCACAGGATGTTCAGCGTCATTGTCGAGACTCGAACCCAGTTCCCCAGATTCGAGGTCGACCGCCTTAGCCGTTAGGCCAAATTCTCTCCCCAGATTATTCAGGATGCTGCTGCCGTTTTGATCCTTAAAATTCCTCCCTGGGGTTTGATATCAAGTCATTTTCGACAGCTTCATTGGCTACCAAACAACAGAAGGATTCAGTTCTAGGCCCTCACTTTTGCCTTTAGAATTTTTAGTCTAAAAGGATCTCTTTATCTTAGGCGCCGATTTAAGTTATCCGTTCAGGCCTGCTCTTTGCATTCTAACAACTTCAAATTGTTTCAAACTCCTTGCATTATTAAGTCTAGAAGGGGAGGCCATTTCTTTGCCTACTTGATGGCCAGACTTTGGAATGCTCTGCCTCAGGCCCTGAGAAGTTGTCCTTCTGAAATGGTGTTCAGAAAATGACTCAAAACGATTCTCTTTGATTCTGCTCTGACTACTTCCTAACTTTGAGTTCAGGTATTCAGACAATGTGACAATCCTTTCAGCTAGCACTGGGGCACCTTTTTTAAGCAGCTTTGCGCTTTAGAAATGCATTGTATTATACTAATCTGCCTGGCACAGTTTCTCAATGCAGATACACCATTCCGTTGGGCACAACTTCTTGTCATGGTTCCCACAAAGGACAGTTCATATGTAGAAACATGACCCACACTCCTCAAAGCACTCAGACCACTCTCCGCAGTCTTCCCTTTCTGGCAGACCCACACACCACCAGTGGTCATGTTGCTTCTTACTATCCCTTAACAGACACACTTCCTGCTGCATTGGTAGGCTCCTTTCCACACTCAGCAGGCAGGTTGTCTTCTAGGTGCTTCAGGTCAGAGAAACAGTTCTTCTTACTAAGCAAACATTCAGGGGATGTCCCCCACCTCTGGGAAGCTTGTTGTCAAGCTGTCACCAGCTATGATTGCACAGCAGTAGACCAGGGTAAAATTTTAATTATGCTGCTGTAATTTCCGTAATTTCGTGTCACACTTATTACTCGAAATTCCCGTAATGACCCACTTTGCATAATTACATGCTATTTGTTGTAAAAATTTAACATGAACGTGCCATTCAAAATAAGAATTTACCTCAGAGGCCCTGGAACATCAGCATGGGAGTGGCTGTTGTTTGTGTTGCTTTTTTTGGGGGCATTTCACACAATGTTGTGAACATTTTGCATTATTACGTGAAAGCAAAGTTCATTAATTTCACACACGCCTACACACCAGTCCTCTGAGAATTTTACAGAGAGCACCCTTCCTTGGTCAAAGAGAACAAAAAACAAACATAGGCAAAAAATAGGTCTACAGTTTCTGGCTTTTTCTCAGATCTGGGCAGAATCATCAACAAAATGAACAAATGTAAAGAAAAGTACGATAGAGAGCACCCTTCCTTGGTCAAAGAGAACAAAAAACAAACAGGCGAAAAATAGGTCTACAGTTTCTGGCTTTTTCTCAGATCTGTGTAGAATCATCAACAAAATGAACAAATGTAAAGAAAAGTACGATAGAGCAACTTCTGATGGCATTTGCTTGATTCCAGTGGCGCACACATGGGTGATGACATATGCACATGGTAGCAGAATGATGCCACGCATTATTTGCTTGAATTTTTTTGTTTCTGATCCCACATGGTGCATGGACCTTGGATCAATAAATGTTTTTAGTGTGCAAGGGCAAGTTCATAAAACAAAAGCATTGCGAGGGTAACAGAGGTGCAAATGGGGAAGCGGGTGGGGGTAAGAAAGGGCAAAACATTGCTTGAGGAAGAGAACAAAACAGGTTCCCTAAAGGTGAGCAGCGGAGGGATATAAGGCAGTCAGTCAGCCAACTAGAGAGATGGTAAAGAGGCTATGCTCCAGAGGAGGAACAAACACAAGATTGATAAATTGGTACAAAGAGGCAGTGGAAGGACACAAGTAACTTTGGCAATGCTCCGGATAAGGGATGGACACAAGCTGGACAAGGTAAGCCAAAAAATACTGTTAGTTTAAGCCAATGTTTTTATTGGTACAGGTTCAGCGCTCCCCCAACAATAAAGTTTGACAAAACATAGCTACATCCATCGCCAGACTATTGGTTTTTGCCAATGACTGCTATTTATTTCTTTTTTTAGACTATAGTTTTGTTAGTAAAACATGAGTTAGGTGAGGCATTTAAAGCTGTTTCTAGGTCAGACCTAAAAATACAAGTGCCTTAGGAGTCAATGGCTTGGGGTGAAAAATTTGCAAAGAGCTGTACTATATGGCATCCTTGTTCATCCTTCAACGGTCCCATGATTAACTATATAAACCACAAACAAAGAATTTGTGATCTGTTCTGCATGAGCCAAAGAATCAGACAAAGGTCTAGTCACTTAGTTCTGTATTTAAGAGCACAGATGTCTATGCAGCCTGGAATGGTTAGAGGGAACTATTAGTGTGGTTCAGGGACACTTATTTCTGCACTTTGACCCATGATGGTGAAAAAGCCACTTCTTAGTCTCATTCCAGGCAGAGAACATTGATTGCAAACAATGACTATCAGAGCCTGAGTCACCATACCTGTGCCCTGCTTACATGCACATGGCCATTGTGAGGTGGATCTTAGTCTCTTCTAAAAAGGGTACAGAAGGTCAAAACAGTTTTTGTGTGTTTCAACCCTATTTGCTGGGCTATGGGGAAGCAGTTATCATTGTGCCTCAGCCTTGGGGGCTGGGGTTGTTTGTTACTGATATCACTGGATCTATCCTACATTGGCTCCGCAAAACTTGGCAAAGCCCAACCCGTTCAGCACTTGATACTAAATAGTAATGATGGCGAGCAGTTACAAACCTCTCAGGAGGTAGTGTGGGAGTACGCAAGCTCAGAAAAGCTCAACAATCACCCAGCACTAAAAATAATAAATAGTCCATGAGACACCCCTGCACCCTTGAAGTTCAACAATCACCCAGCACTAAAAATAATAAATAGTCCATGAGACACCCCTGCACCCTTGAAATAATTCTCAAATTGCGATTAGCAAATTGCGAATTCGCAATTTGAGAATTACTGCACAATCATTCCTATGGGCCTCCTGGCCCATAGGAATGCATGGGGAATTATTCCTTATTTGCGAATTCGCAAAATGCGAATTCGCAAATAAAGATAAATAAAGAATCGCAAAAAAAATGCAATTTTTTACATACATTCCATTTTGCGAATTCTAAATAGCGATTCGCAAAAAATCGCTATTTAAGATTCGCAAAATGGAATCTTGATACATCTAGGCCTTGGTGTTTCAACTGCAAAACTTTGAGGCAATTCTTTTCTGGTGGCTTTCCCTCTGACTATTATTAATTAATACCTTCTTCCCCTCCCAGGTTGCTAGTGACTTTGTATTTTTTATAGCAGGGATTGCATATCTTTGCGGGGAAGCTTCAAACACTGCAAAATTGCTATATTTCAATCATCCCTTCCAAATCTGCCTCTTCTCTTCATATCCAGTGCACTCAACCAACCAAGTCTTACTCTCTGGTCAACTTGGAGAAAGCCTCTGATATCTTATGAGACTACACAACCTCATCTCAGCAAACTAGCTTATTCCTAAGAAATATAACCCCATTGCCTCAGTTAAGCGACCAAAAAAGGACCTTGACTTATCTGCTAAATCACCCACTCCTCTAACCCTGAATAATGTCATGGAGGAACTACGGGCTTTAAAACCTTTTAAGATATACACTAATTCCAACCTCCCAGGCATTGAAGAAAAATGGACCCTGCCCAACCAGTGTATTTCAACTCTGGAACATAGAGTGAGCAACCTCGAGGAAGTATCTCCTACTATCTACTGGATAATTAAAGACATTGCTCAACTCAAATGTCTCACAGAATATCTGAAAATTGGAATAGGAGGAATAATCCTCGCCTCTTTGGCATTCCTGAGGGCTCAGAGGGTTCTAACATGATTACATTCCTGCAATCAGCAATTCCCTCCATTTTAATATCCAGCCCTCCTCTCCTTTATCCATTCAAGGGGCCCACCATCTTTAGGCACTAACTATGGCCCTAGAGAGATCATCATCCTGTTTCTACAATTTTTGTAACAAACGCTTGTGCACTCTGTTGCTGAGAAGGTCAGATCTCTACAATGGTCAGGTCATAGAGTATTTTTCACACAGGATGTCTCCACTTCAACTGCAGCTCGCCGAAAGCAATTTCTTGATTTTAGATCTCAACTAGCATCAAGGAATATCCGCCATGGTCTACTACGCCTGTGCCTCTTCAAAATCACCTTTAAAGACAAGTCCTATTCTTTTGAAGAACCTGCAGATTTTCAATCCTTCATCAACCATCAGAAATCAGACCCCATGCTGTAGAGGCATCATCTATAGCATGTCTCTTCTCAAGTTTGAAACTTTAGATGTTATTTTTCCTTGTTCTTAAATAGGGTTTTATGGTATTTAACTTATACCATTCTCTTTCCTTCCTACTTACAATGTTATATACTCTTATGGATATTCCAGGTGTACATATTTCTTTTTTTTAATGATTATTTATTTATCATCCTATATGTTATCCTTGGTTCACTGACAAAATATCGCATATGAAAACATTGCCATACCAAAATATCATGCTCAAAATATAATTGTCAAAAATATTGTCATGCTATTCTTATATTTGTAAGTACACAAATATCGAACAAATAATATTGTTGCCATTAATATAATTGTATTACATATTGTTTTTTTATATATTTAAATTTAAATATTAAATATTCAAATATTGAATAAGAACATTCATTTAATGCAAATAAAATAGATGTAATATATATTTCAACAAATATAATACATCAAGGTATTTAAAAAGGTAAACACAGATATATATTAATATTTATATTAACATTTATATCATTAAAAACTATTATTAAACTAATAATTTGCATTTATGTTATTTAAGAATTATTTAAATAGTTTAATAACATCACAATAAAAATAAAAAGACATATATATATATAGACCACAATTCCCAGGATGCATTGTTAACATCCACAAATGTGCCCACTAGGGGGCTTGAAATAGGGAGAAAAACGACATTGTGGTAACTGCAAGATGCCGAGGCGGAACCTCTGAAGAAAGTCGAGGACGACTGAAACGCGTCAGAACTGCCAAGTTATTGAATAAATCCTTGTAATTCACTGTTGGGGTGCGGCTCATTGCTTTCCGAGAAGGAGAGAGTTGTTGCAATATATATGTGGCTTGGTTCTGCCCAAAGAAGATCGCACGGCCAGAAAACGCGCCGCCTTAATCCCGAAATTGAACCCTCGCTGTTGGCTCGTGAAAACGAACAGTGACGGCAGGCGCTACCAAAGACTGTTTTTGGTACGGTCTCATAGCAACCTTCAAAGTAGGTGTGCTACGAAGCAACAGAAAAATTAAATGGACTTTATTCCTGACAACAACTTTTAACTCTATGAGGCATCACCCACTGAAGGGTTCGAAATAAAGACCACAATTCCCAGGATGCATTGTTAACATCCACGAATGTGCCCACTAGGGGGCTTGAAATAGGGAGAAAAACAACATTGTGGTAACTGCAAGATGCCGAGGCGGAACCTCTGAAGAAAGTCGAGGACGACTGAAACGCGTCAGGACTGCCAAGTTATTGAATAAATCCTTGTAATTCTCTTTTGGGGTGCGGCTCATTGCATTCCGAGAAGGAGAGAGTTGTTGCAATATATATGTGGCTTGGTTCTGCCCAAAGAAGATCGCACGGCCAGAAAACGCGCCACTTTAATCCCGAAATTGAACCCTCGCTGTTGGCTCGTGAAAACGAACAGGGACGGCAGGCGCTACCAAAGACTGTTTTTGGTATGGTCTCATAGCAACCTTCAAAGTAGGTGTGCTACGAAGCAACAGAAAAATTAAATGGACTTTATTCCTGACAACAACTTTTAACTCTATGAGGCATCACCCACTGGAGGGTTCGAAATAAAGACCACAATTCCCAGGATGCATTGTTAACATCCACGAATGTGCCCACTAGGGGGCTTGAAATAGGGAGAAAAACGACATTGTGGTAACTGCAAGATGCCGAGGCGGAACCTCTGAAGAAAGTCGAGGACGACTGAAACGCGTCAGGACTGCCAAGTTATTGAATAAATCCTTGTAATTCACTGTTGGGGTGCGGCTCATTGCTTTCCGAGAAGGAGAGAGTTGTTGCAATATATATGTGGCTTGGTTCTGCCCAAAGAAGATCGCACGGCCAGAAAACGCGCCGCCTTAATCCCGAAATTGAACCCTCGCTGTTGGCTCGTGAAAACGAACAGGGACGGCAGGCGCTACCAAAGACTGTTTTTGGTATGGTCTCATAGCAACCTTCAAAGTAGGTGTGCTACGAAGCAACAGAAAAATTAAATGGACTTTATTCCTGACAACAACTTTTACCTCTATGAGGCATCACCCACTGGAGGGTTCGAAATAAAGACCACAATTCCCAGGATGCATTGTTAACATCCACGAATGTGCCCACTAGGGGGCTTGAAATAGGGAGAAAAACGACATTGTGGTAACTGCAAGATGCCGAGGCGGAACCTCTGAAGAAAGTCGAGGACGACTGAAACGCGTCAGGACTGCCAAGTTATTGAATAAATCCTTGTAATTCACTGTTGGGGTGCGGCTCATTGCTTTCCGAGAAGGAGAGAGTTGTTGCAATATATATGTGGCTTGGTTCTGCCCAAAGAAGATCGCACGGCCAGAAAACGCGCTGCCTTAATCCCGAAATTGAACCCTCGCTGTTGGCTCGTGAAAACGAACAGTGACGGCAGGCGCTACCAAAGACTGTTTTTGGTACGGTCTCATAGCAACCTTCAAAGTAGGTGTGCTACGAAGCAACAGAAAAATTAAATGGACTTTATTCCTGACAACAACTTTTAACTCTATGAGGCATCACCCACTGAAGGGTTCGAAATAAAGACCACAATTCCCAGGATGCATTGTTAACATCCACGAATGTGCCCACTAGGGGGCTTGAAATAGGGAGAAAAACGACATTGTGGTAACTGCAAGATGCCGAGGCGGAACCTCTGAAGAATGTCGAGGACGACTGAAACGCGTCAGGACTGCCAAGTTATTGAATAAATCCTTGTAATTCACTTTTGGGGTGCGGCTCATTGCTTTCCGAGAAGGAGAGAGTTGTTGCAATATATATGTGGCTTGGTTCTGCCCAAAGAAGATCGCACGGCCAGAAAACGCGCCGCCTTAATCCCGAAATTGAACCCTCGCTGTTGGCTCGTGAAAACGAACAGGGACGGCAGGCGCTACCAAAGACTGTTTTTGGTATGGTCTCATAGCAACCTTCAAAGTAGGTGTGCTACGAAGCAACAGAAAAATTAAATGGACTTTATTCCTGACAACAACTTTTAACTCTATGAGGCATCACCCACTGGAGGGTTCGAAATAAAGACCACAATTCCCAGGATGCATTGTTAACATCCACGAATGTGCCCACTAGGGGGCTTGAAATAGGGAGAAAAACGACATTGTGGTAACTGCAAGATGCCGAGGCGGAACCTCTGAAGAAAGTCGAGGACGACTGAAACGCGTCAGGACTGCCAAGTTATTGAATAAATCCTTGTAATTCACTGTTGGGGTGCGGCTCATTGCTTTCCGAGAAGGAGAGAGTTGTTGCAATATATATGTGGCTTGGTTCTGCCCAAAGAAGATTGCACGGCCAGAAAACGCGCCGCCTTAATCCCGAAATTGAACCCTCGCTGTTGGCTCGTGAAAACGAACAGTGACGGCAGGCGCTACCAAAGACTGTTTTTGGTACGGTCTCATAGCAACCTTCAAAGTAGGTGTGCTACGAAGCAACAGAAAAATTAAATGGACTTTATTCCTGACAACAAATTTTAACTCTATGAGGCATCACCCACTGAAGGGTTCGAAATAAAGACCACAATTCCCAGGATGCATTGTTAACATCCACGAATGTGCCCACTAAGGGGCTTGAAATAGGGAGAAAAACGACATTGTGGTAACTGCAAGATGCCGAGGCGGAACCTCTGAAGAAAGTCGAGGACGACTGAAACGCGTCAGGACTACCAAGTTATTGAATAAATCCTTGTAATTCACTTTTGGGGTGCGGCTCATTGCTTTCCGAGAAGGAGAGAGTTGTTGCAATATATATGTGGCTTGGTTCTGCCCAAAGAAGATCGCACGGCCAGAAAACGCGCCGCCTTAATCCCGAAATTGAACCCTCGCTGTTGGCTCGTGAAAACGAACAGGGACGGCAGGCGCTACCAAAGACTGTTTTTGGTATGGTCTCATAGCAACCTTCAAAGTAGGTGTGCTACGAAGCAACAGAAAAATTAAATGGACTTTATTCCTGACAACAACTTTTAACTCTATGAGGCATCACCCACTGGAGGGTTCGAAATAAAGACCACAATTCCCAGGATGCATTGTTAACATCCACGAATGTGCCCACTAGGGGGCTTGAAATAGGGAGAAAAACGACATTGTGGTAACTGCAAGATGCCGAGGCGGAACCTCTGAAGAAAGTCGAGGACGACTGAAACGCGTCAGGACTGCCAAGTTATTGAATAAATCCTTGTAATTCACTGTTGGGGTGCGGCTCATTGCTTTCCGAGAAGGAGAGAGTTGTTGCAATATATATGTGGCTTGGTTCTGCCCAAAGAAGATCGCACGGCCAGAAAACGCGCCGCCTTAATCCCGAAATTGAACCCTCGCTGTTGGCTCGTGAAAACGAACAGGGACGGCAGGCGCTACCAAAGACTGTTTTTGGTATGGTCTCATAGCAACCTTCAAAGTAGGTGTGCTACGAAGCAACAGAAAAATTAAATGGACTTTATTCCTGACAACAACTTATAACTCTATGAGGCATCACCCACTGGAGGGTTCGAAATAAAGACCACAATTCCCAGGATGCATTGTTAACATCCACGAATGTGCCCACTAGGGGGCTTGAAATAGGGAGAAAAACGACATTGTGGTAACTGCAAGATGCCGAGGCGGAATCTCTGAAGAAAGTCGAGGACGACTGAAACGCGTCAGGACTGCCAAGTTATTGAATAAATCCTTGTAATTCACTGTTGGGATGCGGCTCATTGCTTTCCGAGAAGGAGAGAGTTGTTGCAATATATATGTGGCTTGGTTCTGCCCAAAGAAGATCGCACGGCCAGAAAACGCGCCGCCTTAATCCAGAAATTGAACCATCGCTGTTGGCTCGTGAAAACGAACAGTGACGGCAGGCGCTACCAAAGACTGTTTTTGGTACGGTCTCATAGCAACCTTCAAAGTAGGTGTGCTACGAAGCAACAGAAAAATTAAATGGACTTTATTCCTGACAACAACTTTTAACTCTATGAGGCATCACCCACTGAAGGGTTCAAAATAAAGACCACAATTCCCAGGATGCATTGTTAACATCCACGAATGTGCCCACTAGGGGGCTTGAAATAGGGAGAAAAACAACATTGTGGTAACTGCAAGATGCCGAGGCGGAACCTCTGAAGAATGTCGAGGACGACTGAAACGCGTCAGGACTGCCAAGTTATTGAATAAATCCTTGTAATTCACTTTTGGGGTGCGGCTCATTGCTTTCCGAGAAGGAGAGAGTTGTTGCAATATATATGTGGCTTGGTTCTGCCCAAAGAAGATCGCACGGCCAGAAAACGCGCTGCCTTAATCCCGAAATTGAACCCTCGCTGTTGGCTCGTGAAAACGAACAGGGACGGCAGGCGCTACCAAAGACTGTTTTTGGTATGGTCTCATAGCAACCTTCAAAGTAGGTGTGCTACGAAGCAACAGAAAAATTAAATGGACTTTATTCCTGACAACAACTTTTAACTCTATGAGGCATCACCCACTGGAGGGTTCGAAATAAAGACCACAATTCCCAGGATGCATTGTTAACATCCACGAATGTGCCCACTAGGGGGCTTGAAATAGGGAGAAAAACGACATTGTGGTAACTGCAAGATGCCGAGGCGGAACCTCTGAAGAAAGTCGAGGACGACTGAAACGCGTCAGGACTGCCAAGTTATTGAATAAATCCTTGTAATTCACTGTTGGGGTGCGGCTCATTGCTTTCCGAGAAGGAGAGAGTTGTTGCAATATATATGGGGCTTGGTTCTGCCCAAAGAAGATCGCACGGCCAGAAAACGCGCCGCCTTAATCCCGAAATTGAACCCTCGCTGTTGGCTCGTGAAAACGAACAGTGACGGCAGGCACTACCAAAGACTGTTTTTGGTACGGTCTCATAGCAACCTTCAAAGTAGGTGTGCTACGAAGCAACAGAAAAATTAAATGGACTTTATTCCTGACAACAACTTTTAACTCTATGAGGCATCACCCACTGAAGGGTTCGAAATAAAGACCACAATTCCCAGGATGCATTGTTAGCATCCACGAATGTGCCCACTAAGGGGCTTGAAATAGGGAGAAAAACGACATTGTGGTAACTGCAAGATGCCGAGGCGGAACCTCTGAAGAAAGTCGAGGACGACTGAAACGCGTCAGGACTGCCAAGTTATTGAATAAATCCTTGTAATTCACTTTTGGGGTGCGGCTCATTGCTTTCCGAGAAGGAGAGAGTTGTTGCCATATATATGTGGCTTGGTTCTGCCCAAAGAAGATCGCACGGCCAGAAAACGCGCCGCCTTAATCCCGAAATTGAACCCTCGCTGTTGGCTCGTGAAAACAAACAGGGACGGCAGGCGCTACCAAAGACTGTTTTTGGTATGGTCTCATAGCAACCTTCAAAGTAGGTGTGCTACGAAGCAACAGAAAAATTAAATGGACTTTATTCCTGACAACAACTTTTAACTCTATGAGGCATCACCCACTGGAGGGTTCGAAATAAAGACCACAATTCCCAGGATGCATTGTTAACATCCACGAATGTGCCCACTAGGGGGCTTGAAATAGGGAGAAAAACGACATTGTGGTAACTGCAAGATGCCGAGGCGGAACCTCTGAAGAAAGTCGAGGACGACTGAAACGCTCCAGGACTGCCAAGTTATTGAATAAATCCTTGTAATTCACTGTTGGGGTGCGGCTCATTGCTTTCCGAGAAGGAGAGAGTTGTTGCAATATATATGGGGCTTGGTTCTGCCCAAAGAAGATCGCACGGCCAGAAAACGCACCGCCTTAATCCCGAAATTGAACCCTCGCTGTTGGCTCGTGAAAACGAACAGTGACGGCAGGCACTACCAAAGACTGTTTTTGGTACGGTCTCATAGCAACCTTCAAAGTAGGTGTGCTACGAAGCAACAGAAAAATTAAATGGACTTTATTCCTGACAACAACTTTTAACTCTATGAGGCATCACCCACTGAAGGGTTCGAAATAAAGACCACAATTCCCAGGATGCATTGTTAACATCCACGAATGTGCCCACTAAGGGGCTTGAAATAGGGAGAAAAACGACATTGTGGTAACTGCAAGATGCCGAGGCGGAACCTCTGAAGAAAGTCGAGGACGACTGAAACGCGTCAGGACTGCCAAGTTATTGAATAAATCCTTGTAATTCACTTTTGGGGTGCGGCTCATTGCTTTCCGAGAAGGAGAGAGTTGTTGCAATATATATGTGGCTTGGTTCTGCCCAAAGATCGCACGGCCAGAAAATGCGCCGCCTTAATCCCGAAATTGAACCCTCGCTGTTGGCTCGTGAAAACAAACAGGGACGGCAGGCGCTACCAAAGACTGTTTTTGGTATGGTCTCATAGCAACCTTCAAAGTAGGTGTGCTACGAAGCAACAGAAAAATTAAATGGACTTTTTTGGACAGGCCACGTGAAGGGCCGCTCCCCCTCTGCCCGACCCGGCACGAGCCCGGCCCCTCAAGTGTCACACACCACCACTTCACGTTTTCCGTCCCCTCCGGGACCCTTGCCTCTGAACATATCGACCTCGTGGGCCCGATCCACTACCGGCCCGCGCACCCAGCCTGGGCGCCATCTTGGACCCTCCACCACGAGGCCGCATGGCTCCCGATCGACCCCAACCCTGGGCCTGGCCAGGCCTCAGACATCCCGGCACCACCATCCACCCAGGAGGTGAGCGGACTACTTGGCAGGTCAATGGGAGAAAGAGGTGTCGATGGCTCTCCCCCGCCAGGTACCGCTCGCCCACAACCTCCCCGGGCGCTGGCTCCAACCCCCTGCTGGGTGTCTGGACTTCTACATCCCGGACCCCCCGACCTCCAAATGCGAGGGTCCGGACATCAAAGGGCACCAGCCCTATAACTGGGGCAGCTCCAGAGCAGGAAGGCAGTTGTATCTTGGAGTCGAGAGACGCAGAGAAGAACTCATCCTTGACGGGCTATTGGCGCTGCCGTAGCTCTGCCTTGCGAACTATCGTCCTGCCTGCTGGCGCTGCCGCAACCTTCGTAAACCTTCATCGTCGTCGGGACCTGCTGGCGTGGCCGCGGACCGTTTGTAACCTCCATCTTCATCGGGACCTGCTGGCTCCGCCGCGGACCGTCGCTTCCTTCGTCCATCTCGGGACCTGCTGGCTCCGCCGCGGCCCGTCCATCCAGAACGCCGAGCTCGAGGATTGAGAGCTATTCCATCTATTTGGTAACAAGACTGTCCCGCTACCCCGTTTCCCCATCCAGAGACCAGAATCGAGGGGACCCCTGAGTCCAGACCTCCTTGTATCATTTCACCGTACTTAGAGAATTGCTTATAAAGTATTGTTAAACCTTAACCTGGTGTGGTGTCCGTCTGTGGGGGGGAAGTTACTTGTCTGTATGATCGCTGGAGACGGCTCTCCCCGGAGACCTCTCCCCTTATCCTCGGCCGACCCTCCCGGTCCGTCTAACATTGGTGGCCAGCGGCGCGATCCGAATCACCGCATAATCATACAGAAAGTAGCTCACCCCACGACGAAATCACGATGACAACCAAAGAAAGCGGATCCACCGAGAAATTTCAGATGGAAAAATTGGACGAGTACAGCCATCGCGAATTAAAACAATTCTGCATCGAACTAGGTATCGCTACCACCGGTCTCAGTACCAAAGATGATTTCAAGCATGCCCTAGAGTCCTGGGCAGAAACCGGGGCCATAGGAACCACCAACCAAAGCATCGCAGCAGTAGAAAAAAACACCACGACCCCCGAAGCGCAAAGAGAGGGTCTCTCGCAAGACGAGATCCGGGAACGAGAGAAAACCCGGCTACATGAGCTAGAAATGGCCCGGCTCAAAATGGACGTTGAACTCAAGTTGGCCGAACAAAAGCTGAGCTTAGAGCACCTGCGTCTCCGAGAAGAAAGAGAGGAAAAACAGAGACAAAGGGAGCTCGAGGAAAAGAGACTGGCATATGAACACGAGCGCAAGTTAGCTGAGATAGACTTACGCAAGCAGAACAAAGAATTAGGAGTGCCCGAGCAACCCTCCACTCCAGGGCCAACAGTTAAGAAGGTACACATCCCCAAGGATGTCGTTCGAGAATACTTCCGAGAGGACGACATCCAGCAATGGTTCAAGGCCTACGAAATCGCTATGACCGCCCACCGGATCGATCGAAGCGACTGGGGAGCCGGTCTATGGGGGAGATTCCTCAATGAAGGCCGCGATGCCCTGCTACAGCTCCCGGACCACCAGATGACCTCCTATGACCACATGAAAGCTGCCCTCCTCACCCGCTATGGGCTCACACCCGAGATGTACCGTCAGAGGTTCCGAGACTGCACCCGCATCCCGGGTACAACTTGGGTGGACTACGTGAACTATTTTAGCCGAGCCTTCGAGGGCTGGATCAAAGGAAGCAATGTCACAACTTACGAACAACTATTCAATCTCATGGTGTGGGAGCATCTATCAAACAATTGCTTCATTGAGCTCCGGCAGCACCTCCTCGACACCAAATTGACTGATCCTCGGCAGCTCGCAGCCGAGGCTGACCGGTGGGAAATCACCAGAGTGGGCCGAAATGGATCCTATGAACAGAACCGGAACAACAACGGTCAGCACCGTCCCCGAGGAGGAGGGGGCCAAGGACGAGGAAGAGACAACGCTCCGGTCGCCCCCGCTACCAGCACCACCCCCCCGGCCACCCGGGGCAGCACCCCGGCGCGACCGGGATACAGAGCCAATGTCACGTGTCACCGGTGCCAACGAATCGGCCACTATGCAAACGACCCAAATTGCCCACAGTACCAGAGCCCAAGACCCCGCCAGGTGGCCGCTGCTGCCCTGGGGGAAGAACAGATCTCCGAGGAACAGGAAGAATATGAGCAAGAGCATCAAGACTGGGAGCCCGCCGCCATGGCTCTAGCATGCTTAGGGGGGAAAGACATGGTCCCGCGGGTCCCCCTGCCCGCTAACACCCGGAAGTACAGCCAATGGGTGAGCATCAATGGACGCCAGGCCGAAGCTCTCCGTGACACCGGGGCCAGTGTAACAGCCGTCCGCTGTCACCTGGTGACCCCAGAACAGTTCCTACCAAACCTCCTCTGCCCTGTCCGTTCAGCCGATAACTCGGAAAGTCTGTGCCGGATGGCCTGCGTCCCTTTCGAATGGGGAGGGGTCTCCGGCATGTTGAAAGTGACGGTCCGGGATGATGCCCCCGTAGACTGCCTCCTGGGAAATGACCTTGAAAGTTCTCCGTGGGCAGCCGTAGAACGAAGAGAACACCTGGGGATGTTGGGCGTCCCGGACTGGGCGTGCGTCACCACCCGGTCCATGGCCACCCGTGCCAACCCCCGACCGGAGGAACCCGAATGGCCGGCGCCTCCTCCCCCAGTCGCCCCAGTCGAAGACACCGACCGTGCCGTCCCCCCAGAACCAGCTCAGCCTCCGGACCTCACTGGCCTCGACCAGTGGCATCAAGAGGGGGGGCCCACTCAGGAGCAGTTTCGACAAGAGCAGAAGACCTGTCCCTCCCTCGAGGGACTCCGCCAACAAGCCCTCGCCCAGAGTGCCGGGGATACCTCCGGAACACATTGGATTTACTGGGACAATGATCTGCTATACAGTGAGCAAAGGATCGCGGAGCTGGGGGCCAGCCGAGTACTAGTGGTGCCCCTCCGTTTTAGAGACTTCCTGCTAAACCTGGCCCACGATGTCCCCCTGGCTGGACACCTGGGTCAGGATAAAACCTACAGCCGCCTAGTGACCCACTTCTTCTGGCCCAAAATGAGGAATGATGTACTCCAGCATTGCCGATCTTGCCCCACGTGCCAAGCCAGTGGAAAGAGCGGCCGCAAACTAAAAGCCCCCTTGCAAACATTTCCCGTGGTCACCACCCCGTTCGAGAGGGTCGGGATAGACATTGTGGGGCCCCTGGACCCCCGTACAAGACAAGGACATCGGTTCATCCTGGTACTGGTGGACCACGCCACCCGCTACCCCGAGGCTGTTCCCCTGCGAACCGTGACAGCCCCGGTGGTCGGCCGGGCCCTGATGGGGATCTTCTCCCGTGTGGGCTTCCCCCGAGAAGTCGTCAGCGACAGAGGCACAAACTTTATCTCTAAGTATATGAAGTCCCTCTGGCAACAGTGTGGGGTCACCTACCGATTCACGACCCCCTATCACCCTCAAGGGAACGGACTCGTTGAGCGGTTCAACCGCACGCTCAAAGGGATGATTGGGGGGTTGGAAGAGCCCCTCCGTCGCCAGTGGGATGTGCTGCTGCCGTGCCTCCTCTTCGCATATCGAGAGGTCCCCCAGAAGTCCCTCGGCTTCAGCCCGTTTGAGCTATTGTATGGACACCCCGTACGGGGGCCGCTCAGCCTAGTCAAGGAAGGCTGGGAAATGCCCCCTCTAAAGAACCCTCCAGATGTCTTCAAATACCTCCTAACCCTCCGCAACCAGACCCGCCGGTTCAGAGAGCTGGCAAAAGCAAACTTGGAGGCCAGTCAAGAGGACATGAAAAAGTGGTATGACCAAAATGCCTCCTCCATCGAATTTGAACCCGGACAACAGGTATGGGTGATGTCCCCCACCGAACCCTGCGCCTTGCAAGACAAATGGACAGGGCCCTTCAAAGTAGTCGAGCGCAAGGGTCCCGTCACCTATCTCATCGACATGGAATCTTCACGGAACCCCCTCCGAGTCCTCCACGCTAACAGACTGAAACCCCACTTTGTACGTTCAGAACTCAGCCTCCTGATGGCCACAGACAATGGAGCCGAAGGAGACTCCGAACCCCTCCCTGACCTCCTACGGACTCGGGAGAAAGATGGCTCTGTGGATGGGGTCCGACTCTCAGAGGCCCTCACCCTGGAACAACGCCAAGAATGTCGAGACCTTCTGTGGCAGTTCGCCGACCTGTTTTCCCTCACCCCAGGTGTCACTTCCTGGTGTGTGCACGACGTGGACACGGGGGACAGCCCCCCTATCCGCCACCGGGCCTACCGCGTACCAGATCGGGTACGGGCCTGCATCCAGGAAGAAATAACCAAGATGCTCACGCTCGGGGTCATTGAGCCCTCAGACAGCCCCTGGGCTAGCCCAGTAGTACTGGTCCCCAAAGCAGCCCCTCCCGGCACCACACCGGAACTCCGGTTCTGCATCGACTACCGGGGCTTGAATGCGGTCACTAAAACGGATGCACACCCCATCCCCCGGGCAGACGAGCTAATCGACCGCATGGGAGCTGCCCGCTACCTCAGTATTTTCGACCTGACGGCGGGCTATTGGCAGATCGGCCTCACGCCCCGGGCCCAAGAACGATCCGCATTTTCCACTCCTGATGGCCATTATCATTTCAAGGTCATGCCCTTCGGTATGAAGAATGCCCCAGCAACATTTCAGCGGCTCGTCAATCAGGTCTTGGCCGGGCTCGAAGGATTCAGCGCCGCCTACCTAGACGACATCGCTGTGTACAGCCACCACTGGTCCGACCACCTCCACCACCTCCGAACGGTGCTACAGGCCCTTCAGCACGCTGGCCTCACGATCAAGGCCAGCAAATGCCAAATTGGTCAGGGGTCCGTAACCTACCTCGGACACCAGGTGGGAAGCGGCCTGGTGGCCCCTCTGCAGCTCAAGGTTGCCGCCATCCAGTCCTGGCAGCCCCCCACCACCCAGACCGAGGTACGCGCCTTTCTGGGACTCACGGGCTATTACAGACGGTTCGTGAAAGACTATGGTACCATCGTGGGGCCTCTCACAGAACTCACGTCCAAAAATCAACCCAAGAAGGTCAACTGGACCCCAGATTGTCAAACAGCCTTCGAACAACTAAAGGCCGCCATGTGCTCCGCTCCTGTGCTCCAGGCCCCCGACTACAGCCGGGAATTCGTCGTCCAGACGGATGCCTCCGACCACGGCATTGGGGCGGTCCTGTCTCAAGTGAACACCGAAGGCCTTGATCAGCCAGTGGCCTTCATCAGCCGGCGACTCCTACCTCGAGAACAACGCTGGAGCACCATCGAGAGGGAGGCCTTCGCTGTGGTGTGGGCCCTCAAGAAGCTCCGGCCCTACCTCTTTGGCACCCACTTCCGGGTGCAGACCGACCATCGACCCCTGCAGTGGCTGATGCAGATGCGGGGGGAGAACCCAAAACTACTACGTTGGTCCATCTCCCTACAAGGGATGGACTTCACTGTTGAACACCGGCCTGGGCTAGATCACGCCAACGCGGATGGCCTGTCCCGCTTTTTCCGCCTCGACGAGGAGAGTCCCCAAGAGGATGGGTGACTCTCCCCGCCTTCAGCTGGGGGGGACGCATGTTGGACAGGCCACGTGAAGGGCCGCTCCCCCTCTGCCCGACCCGGCACGAGCCCGGCCCCTCAAGTGTCACACACCACCACTTCACGTTTTCCGTCCCCTCCGGGACCCTTGCCTCTGAACATATCGACCTCGTGGGCCCGATCCACTACCGGCCCGCGCACCCAGCCTGGGCGCCATCTTGGACCCTCCACCACGAGGCCGCATGGCTCCCGATCGACCCCAACCCTGGGCCTGGCCAGGCCTCAGACATCCCGGCACCACCATCCACCCAGGAGGTGAGCGGACTACTTGGCAGGTCAATGGGAGAAAGAGGTGTCGATGGCTCTCCCCCGCCAGGTACCGCTCGCCCACAACCTCCCCGGGCGCTGGCTCCAACCCCCTGCTGGGTGTCTGGACTTCTACATCCCGGACCCCCCGACCTCCAAATGCGAGGGTCCGGACATCAAAGGGCACCAGCCCTATAACTGGGGCAGCTCCAGAGCAGGAAGGCAGTTGTATCTTGGAGTCGAGAGACGCAGAGAAGAACTCATCCTTGACGGGCTATTGGCGCTGCCGTAGCTCTGCCTTGCGAACTATCGTCCTGCCTGCTGGCGCTGCCGCAACCTTCGTAAACCTTCATCGTCGTCGGGACCTGCTGGCGTGGCCGCGGACCGTTTGTAACCTCCATCTTCATCGGGACCTGCTGGCTCCGCCGCGGACCGTCGCTTCCTTCGTCCATCTCGGGACCTGCTGGCTCCGCCGCGGCCCGTCCATCCAGAACGCCGAGCTCGAGGATTGAGAGCTATTCCATCTATTTGGTAACAAGACTGTCCCGCTACCCCGTTTCCCCATCCAGAGACCAGAATCGAGGGGACCCCTGAGTCCAGACCTCCTTGTATCATTTCACCGTACTTAGAGAATTGCTTATAAAGTATCGTTAAACCTTAACCTGGTGTGGTGTCCGTCTGTGGGGGGGAAGTTACTTGTCTGTATGATCGCTGGAGACGGCTCTCCCCGGAGACCTCTCCCCTTATCCTCGGCCGACCCTCCCGGTCCGTCTAACAGACTTTATTCCTGACAACAACTTTTAACTCTATGAGGCATCACCCACTGGAGGGTTCGAAATAAAGACCACAATTCCCAGGATGCATTGTTAACATCCACGAATGTGCCCACTAGGGGGCTTGAAATAGGGAGAAAAACGACATTGTGGTAACTGCAAGATGCCGAGGCGGAACCTCTGAAGAAAGTCGAGGACGACTGAAACGCGTCAGGACTGCCAAGTTATTGAATAAATCCTTGTAATTCTCTTTTGGGGTGCGGCTCATTGCATTCCGAGAAGGAGAGAGTTGTTGCAATATATATGTGGCTTGGTTCTGCCCAAAGAAGATCGCACGGCCAGAAAACGCGCCGCCTTAATCCCGAAATTGAACCCTCGCTGTTGGCTTGTGAAAACGAACAGGGACGGCAGGCGCTACCAAAGACTGTTTTTGGTATGGTCTCATAGCAACCTTCAAAGTAGGTGTGCTACGAAGCAACAGAAAAATTAAATGGACTTTATTCCTGACAACAACTTATAACTCTATGAGGCATCACCCACTGGAGGGTTCGAAATAAAGACCACAATTCCCAGGATGCATTGTTAACATCCACGAATGTTCCCACTAGGGGGCTTGAAATAGGGAGAAAAACGACATTGTGGTAACTGCAAGATGCCGAGGCGGAACCTCTGAAGAAAGTCGAGGACGACTGAAACGCGTCAGGACTGCCAAGTTATTGAATAAATCCTTGTAATTCACTTTTGGGGTGCGGCTCATTGCTTTCCGAGAAGGAGAGAGTTGTTGCAATATATATGTGGCTTGGTTCTGCCCAAAGAAGATCGCACGGCCAGAAAACGCGCCGCCTTAATCCCGAAATTGAACCCTCGCTGTTGGCTCGTGAAAACGAACAGGGACGGCAGGCGCTACCAAAGACTGTTTTTGGTATGGTCTCATAGCAACCTTCAAAGTAGGTGTGCTACGAAGCAACAGAAAAATTAAATGGACTTTATTCCTGACAACAACTTTTAACTCTATGAGGCATCACCCACTGGAGGGTTCGAAATAAAGACCACAATTCCCAGGATGCATTGTTAACATCCACGAATGTGCCCACTAGGGGGCTTGAAATAGGGAGAAAAACGACATTGTGGTAACTGCAAGATGCCGAGGCGGAACCTCTGAAGAAAGTCGAGGACGACTGAAACGCGTCAGGACTGCCAAGTTATTGAATAAATCCTTGTAATTCACTGTTGGGGTGCGGCTCATTGCTTTCCGAGAAGGAGAGAGTTGTTGCAATATATATGTGGCTTGGTTCTGCCCAAAGAAGATCGCACGGCCAGAAAACGCGCCGCCTTAATCCCGAAATTGAACCGTCTCTGTTGGCTCGTGAAAACGAACAGTGACGGCAGGCGCTACCAAAGACTGTTTTTGGTACGGTCTCATAGCAACCTTCAAAGTAGGTGTGCTACGAAGCAACAGAAAAATTAAATGGACTTTATTCCTGACAACAACTTTTAACTCTATGAGGCATCACCCACTGAAGGGTTTGAAATAAAGACCACAATTCCCAGGATGCATTGTTAACATCCACGAATGTGCCCACTAAGGGGCTTGAAATAGGGAGAAAAACGACATTGTGGTAACTGCAAGATGCCGAGGCGGAACCTCTGAAGAAAGTCGAGGACGACTGAAACGCGTCAGGACTGCCAAGTTATTGAATAAATCCTTGTAATTCACTTTTGGGGTGCAGCTCATTGCTTTCCGAGAAGGAGAGAGTTGTTGCAATATATATGTGGCTTGGTTCTGCCCAAAGAAGATCGCACGGCCAGAAAACGCGCCGCCTTAATCCCGAAATTGAACCCTCGCTGTTGGCTCGTGAAAACGAACAGGGACGGCATGCGCTACCAAAGACTGTTTTTGGTATGGTCTCATAGCAACCTTCAAAGTAGGTGTGCTACGAAGCAACAGAAAAATTAAATGGACTTTATTCCTGACAACAACTTTTAACTCTATGAGGCATCACCCACTGGAGGGTTCGAAATAAAGACCACAATTCCCAGGATGCATTGTTAACATCCACGAATGTGCCCACTAGGGGGCTTGAAATAGGGAGAAAAACGACATTGTGGTAACTGCAAGATGCCGAGGCGGAACCTCTGAAGAAAGTCGAGGACGACTGAAACGCGTCAGGACTGCCAAGTTATTGAATAAATCCTTGTAATTCACTGTTGGGGTGCGGCTCATTGCTTTCCGAGAAGGAGAGAGTTGTTGCAATATATATGTGGCTTGGTTCTGCCCAAAGAAGATCGCACGGCCAGAAAACGCGCCGCCTTAATCCCGAAATTGAACCCTCGCTGTTGGCTCGTGAAAACGAACAGGGACGGCAGGCGCTACCAAAGACTGTTTTTGGTATGGTCTCATAGCAACCTTCAAAGTAGGTGTGCTACGAAGCAACAGAAAAATTAAATGGACTTTATTCCTGACAACAACTTTTACCTCTATGAGGCATCACCCACTGGAGGGTTCGAAATAAAGACCACAATTCCCAGGATGCATTGTTAACATCCACGAATGTGCCCACTAGGGGGCTTGAAATAGGGAGAAAAACGACATTGTGGTAACTGCAAGATGCCGAGGCGGAACCTCTGAAGAAAGTCGAGGACGACTGAAACGCGTCAGGACAGCCAAGTTATTGAATAAATCCTTGTAATTCACTGTTGGGGTGCGGCTCATTGCTTTCCGAGAAGGAGAGAGTTGTTGCAATATATATATGGCTTGGTTCTGCCCAAAGAAGATCGCACGGCCAGAAAACGCGCCGCCTTAATCCCGAAATTGAACCCTCGCTGTTGGCTCGTGAAAACGAACAGTGACGGCAGGCTCTACCAAAGACTGTTTTTGGTACGGTCTCATAGCAACCTTCAAAGTAGGTGTGCTACGAAGCAACAGAAAAATTAAATGGACTTTATTCCTGACAACAACTTTTAACTCTATGAGGCATCACCCACTGAAGGGTTCGAAATAAAGACCACAATTCCCAGGATGCATTGTTAACATCCACGAATGTGCCCACTAGGGGGCTTGAAATAGGGAGAAAAACGACATTGTGGTAACTGCAAGATGCCGAGGCGGAACCTCTGAAGAATGTCGAGGACGACTGAAACGCGTCAGGACTGCCAAGTTATTGAATAAATCCTTGTAATTCACTTTTGGGGTGCGGCTCATTGCTTTCCGAGAAGGAGAGAGTTGTTGCAATATATATGTGGCTTGGTTCTGCCCAAAGAAGATCGCACGGCCAGAAAACGCGCCGCCTTAATCCCGAAATTGAACCCTCGCTGTTGGCTCGTGAAAACGAACAGGGACGGCAGGCGCTACCAAAGACTGTTTTTGGTATAGTCTCATAGCAACCTTCAAAGTAGGTGTGCTACGAAGCAACAGAAAAATTAAATGGACTTTATTCCTGACAACAACTTTTAACTCTATGAGGCATCACCCACTGGAGGGTTCGAAATAAAGACCACAATTCCCAGGATGCATTGTTAACATCCACGAATGTGCCCACTAGGGGGCTTGAAATAGGGAGAAAAACGACATTGTGGTAACTGCAAGATGCCGAGGCGGAACCTCTGAAGAAAGTCGAGGACGACTGAAACGCGTCAGGACTGCCAAGTTATTGAATAAATCCTTGTAATTCACTGTTGGGGTGCGGCTCATTGCTTTCCGAGAAGGAGAGAGTTGTTGCAATATATATGTGGCTTGGTTCTGCCCAAAGAAGATCGCACGGCCAGAAAACGCGCCGCCTTAATCCCGAAATTGAACCCTCGCTGTTGGCTCGTGAAAACGAACAGTGACGGCAGGCGCTATTAAAGACTGTTTTTGGTACGGTCTCATAGCAACCTTCAAAGTAGGTGTGCTACGAAGCAACAGAAAAATTAAATGGACTTTATTCCTGACAACAACTTTTAACTCTATGAGGCATCACCCACTGAAGGGTTCGAAATAAAGACCACAATTCCCAGGATGCATTGTTAACATCCACGAATGTGCCCACTAAGGGGCTTGAAATAGGGAGAAAAACGACATTGTGGTAACTGCAAGATGCCGAGGCGGAACCTCTGAAGAAAGTCGAGGACGACTGAAACGCGTCAGGACTGCCAAGTTATTGAATAAATCCTTGTAATTCACTTTTGGGGTGCGGCTCATTGCTTTCCGAGAAGGAGAGAGATGTTGCAATATATATGTGGCTTGGTTCTGCCCAAAGAAGATCGCACGGCCAGAAAATGCGCCGCCTTAATTCCGAAATTGAACCCTCGCTGTTGGCTCGTGAAAACGAACAGGGACGGCAGGCGCTACCAAAGACTGTTTTTGGTATGGTCTCATAGCAACCTTCAAAGTAGGTGTGCTACGATGCAACAGAAAAATTAAATGGACTTTATTCCTGACAACAACTTTTAACTCTATGAGGCATCACCCACTGGAGGGTTCGAAATAAAGACCACAATTCCCAGGTTGCATTGTTAACATCCACGAATGTGCCCACTAGGGGGCTTGAAATAGGGAGAAAAACGACATTGTGGTAACTGCAAGATGCCGAGGCGGAACCTCTGAAGAAAGTCGAGGACGACTGAAACGCGTCAGGACTGCCAAGTTATTGAATAAATCCTTGTAATTCACTGTTGGGGTGCGGCTCATTGCTTTCCGAGAAGGAGAGAGTTGTTGCAATATATATGTGGCTTGGTTCTGCCCAAAGAAGATCGCACGGCCAGAAAACGCGCCGCCTTAATCCCGAAATTGAACCCTCGCTGTTGGCTCGTGAAAACGAACAGTGACGGCAGGCGCTACCAAAGACTGTTTTTGGTACGGTCTCATAGCAACCTTCAAAGTAGGTGTGCTACGAAGAAACAGAAAAATTAAATGGACTTTATTCCTGACAACAACTTTTAACTCTATGAGGCATCACCCACTGGAGGGTTCGAAATAAAGACCACAATTCCCAGGATGCATTGTTAACATCCACGAATGTGCTCACTAGGGGGCTTGAAATAGGGAGAAAAACGACATTGTGGTAACTGCAAGATGCCGAGGCGGAACCTCTGAAGAAAGTCGAGGACGACTGAAACGCTCCAGGACTGCCAAGTTATTGAATAAATCCTTGTAATTCACTGTTGGGGTGCGGCTCATTGCTTTCCGAGAAGGAGAGAGTTGTTGCAATATATATGGGGCTTGGTTCTGCCCAAAGAAGATCGCACGGCCAGAAAACGCGCCGCCTTAATCCCGAAATTGAACCCTCGCTGTTGGCTCGTGAAAACGAACAGTGACGGCAGGCACTACCAAAGACTGTTTTTGGTACGGTCTCATAGCAACCTTCAAAGTAGGTGTGCTACGAAGCAACAGAAAAATTAAATGGACTTTATTCCTGACAACAACTTTTAACTCTATGAGGCATCACCCACTGAAGGGTTCGATATAAAGACCACAATTCCCAGGATGCATTGTTAACATCCACGAATGTGCCCACTAAGGGGGTTGAAATAGGGAGAAAAACGACATTGTGGTAACTGCAAGATGCCAAGGCGGAACCTCTGAAGAAAGTCGAGGACGACTGAAACGCGTCAGGACTGCCAAGTTATTGAATAAATCCTTGTAATTCACTTTTGGGGTGCGGCTCATTGCTTTCCGAGAAGGAGAGAGTTGTTGCAATATATATGTGGCTTGGTTCTGCCCAAAGAAGATCGCACGGCCAGAAAACGCGCCGACTTAATCCCGAAATTGAACCCTCGCTGTTGGCTCGTGAAAACAAACAGGGACGGCAGGCGCTACCAAAGACTGTTTTTGGTATGGTCTCATAGCAACCTTCAAAGTAGGTGTGCTACGAAGCAACAGAAAAATTAAATGGACTTTATTCCTGACAACAACTTTTAACTCTATGAGGCATCACCCACTGGAGGGTTCGAAATAAAGACCACAATTCCCAGGATGCATTGTTAACATCCACGAATGTGCCCACTAGGGGGCTTGAAATAGGGAGAAAAACGACATTGTGGTAACTGCAAGATGCCGAGGCGGAACCTCTGAAGAATGTCGAGGACGACTGAAACGCGTCAGGACTGCCAAGTTATTGAATAAATCCTTGTAATTCACTTTTGGGGTGCGGCTCATTGCTTTCCGAGAAGGAGAGAGTTGTTGCAATATATATGTGGCTTGGTTCTGCCCAAAGAAGATCGCACGGCCAGAAAACGCGCCGCCTTAATCCCGAAATTGAACCCTCGCTGTTAGATCTTGAAAACGAACAGGGACGGCAGGCGCTACCAAAGACTGTTTTTGGTATGGTCTCATAGCAACCTTCAAAGTAGGTGTGCTACGAAGCAACAGAAAAATTTAATGGACTTTATTCCTGACAACAACTTTTACCTCTATGAGGCATCACCCACTGGAGGGTTCGAAATAAAGACCACAATTCCCAGGATGCATTGTTAACATCCACGAATGTGCCCACTAGGGGGCTTGAAATAGGGAGAAAAACGACATTGTGGTAACTGCAAGATGCCGAGGCGGAACCTCTGAAGAAAGTCGAGGACGACTGAAACGCGTCAGGACTGCCAAGTTATTGAATAAATCCTTGTAATTCACTGTTGGGGTGCGGCTCATTGCTTTCCGAGAAGGAGAGAGTTGTTGCAATATATATGTGGCTTGGTTCTGCCCAAAGAAGATCGCACGGCCAGAAAACGCGCCGCCTTAATCCCGAAATTGAACCCTCGCTGTTGGCTCGTGAAAACGAACAGTGACGGCAGGCGCTACCAAAGACTGTTTTTGGTACGGTCTCATAGCAACCTTCAAAGTAGGTGTGCTACGAAGCAACAGAAAAATTAAATGGACTTTATTCCTGACAACAACTTTTAACTCTATGAGGCATCACCCACTGAAGGGTTCGAAATAAAGACCACAATTCCCAGGATGCATTGTTAACATCCACGAATGTGCCCACTAGGGGGCTTGAAATAGGGAGAAAAACGACATTGTGGTAACTGCAAGATGCCGAGGCGGAACCTCTGAAGAATGTCGAGGACGACTGAAACGCGTCAGGACTGCCAAGTTATTGAATAAATCCTTGTAATTCACTTTTGGTGTGCGGCTCATTGCATTCCGAGAAGGAGAGAGTTGTTGCAATATATATGTGGCTTGGTTCTGCCCAAAGAAGATCGCACGGCCAGAAAACGCGCCGCCTTAATCCCGAAATTGAACCCTCGCTGTTGGCTCGTGAAAACGAACAGTGACGGCAGGCGCTACCAAAGACTGTTTTTGGTACGGTCTCATAGCAACCTTCAAAGTAGGTGTGCTACGAAGAAACAGAAAAATTAAATGGACTTTATTCCTGACAACAACTTTTAACTCTATGAGGCATCACCCACTGAAGGGTTCGAAATAAAGACCACAATTCCCAGGATGCATTGTTAACATCCACGAATGTGCCCACTAGGGGGCTTGAAATAGGGAGAAAAATGACATTGTGGTAACTGCAAGATGCCGAGGCGGAACCTCTGAAGAATGTCGAGGACGACTGAAACGCGTCAGGACTGCCAAGTTATTGAAAAAAACCTTGTAATTCACTTTTGGGGTGCGGTTCATTGCTTTCCGAGAAGGAGAGAGTTGTTGCAATATATATGTGGCTTGGTTCTGCCCAAAGAAGATCGCACGGCCAGAAAACGCGCCGCCTTAATCCCGAAATTGAACCCTCGCTGTTGGCTCGTGAAAACGAACAGGGACGGCAGGCGCTACCAAAGACTGTTTTTGGTATGGTCTCATAGCAACCTTCAAAGTAGGTGTGCTACGAAGCAACAGAAAAATTAAATGGACTTTATTCCTGACAATAACTTTTAACTCTATGAGGCATCACCCACTGGAGGGTTCGAAATAAAGACCACAATTCCCAGGATGCATTGTTAACATCCACGAATGTGCTCACTAGGGGGCTTGAAATAGGGAGAAAAACGACATTGTGGTAACTGCAAGATGCCGAGGCGGAACCTCTGAAGAAAGTCGAGGACGACTGAAACGCTCCAGGACTGCCAAGTTATTGAATAAATCCTTGTAATTCACTGTTGGGGTGCGGCTCATTGCTTTCCGAGAAGGAGAGAGTTGTTGCAATATATATGGGGCTTGGTTCTGCCCAAAGAAGATCGCACGGCCAGAAAACGCGCCGCCTTAATCCCGAAATTGAACCCTCGCTGTTGGCTCGTGAAAACGAACAGTGACGGCAGGCACTACCAAAGACTGTTTTTGGTACGGTCTCATAGCAACCTTCAAAGTAGGTGTGCTACGAAGCAACAGAAAAATTAAATGGACTTTATTCCTGACAACAACTTTTAACTCTATGAGGCATCACCCACTGAAGGGTTCGATATAAAGACCACAATTCCCAGGATGCATTGTTAACATCCACGAATGTGCCCACTAAGGGGGTTGAAATAGGGAGAAAAACGACATTGTGGTAACTGCAAGATGCCAAGACGGAACCTCTGAAGAAAGTCGAGGACGACTGAAACGCGTCAGGACTGCCAAGTTATTGAATAAATCCTTGTAATTCACTTTTGGGGTGCGGCTCATTGCTTTCCGAGAAGGAGAGAGTTGTTGCAATATATATGTGGCTTGGTTCTGCCCAAAGAAGATCGCACGGCCAGAAAACGCGCCGACTTAATCCCGAAATTGAACCCTCGCTGTTGGCTCGTGAAAACAAACAGGGACGGCAGGCGCTACCAAAGACTGTTTTTGGTATGGTCTCATAGCAACCTTCAAAGTAGGTGTGCTACGAAGCAACAGAAAAATTAAATGGACTTTATTCCTGACAACAACTTTTAACTCTATGAGGCATCACCCACTGGAGGGTTCGAAATAAAGACCACAATTCCCAGGATGCATTGTTAACATCCACGAATGTGCCCACTAGGGGGCTTGAAATAGGGAGAAAAACGACATTGTGGTAACTGCAAGATGCCGAGGCGGAACCTCTGAAGAAAGTCGAGGACGACTGAAACGCGTCAGGACTGCCAAGTTATTGAATAAATCCTTGTAATTCTCTTTTGGGGTGCGGCTCATTGCATTCCGAGAAGGAGAGAGTTGTTGCAATATATATGTGGCTTGGTTCTGCCCAAAGAAGATCGCACGGCCAGAAAACGTGCCGCCTTAATCCCGAAATTGAACCCTCGCTGTTGGCTTGTGAAAACGAACAGGGATGGCAGGCGCTACCAAAGACTGTTTTTGGTATGGTCTCATAGCAACCTTCAAAGTAGGTGTGCTACGAAGCAACAGAAACATTAAATGGACTTTATTCCTGACAACAACTTATAACTCTATGAGGCATCACCCACTGGAGGGTTCGAAATAAAGACCACAATTCCCAGGAAGCATTGTTAACATCCACGAATGTGCCCACTAGGGGGCTTGAAATAGGGAGAAAAACGACATTGTGGTAACTGCAAGATGCCGAGGCGGAATCTCTGAAGAAAGTCGAGGACGACTGAAACGCGTCAGGACTGCCAAGTTATTGAATAAATCCTTGTAATTCACTGTTGGGGTGCGGCTCATTGCTTTCCGAGAAGGAGAGAGTTGTTGCAATATATATGTGGCTTGGTTCTGCCCAAAGAAGATCGCACGGCCAGAAAACGCGCCGCCTTAATCCCGAAATTGAACCCTCGCTGTTGGCTCGTGAAAACGAACAGGGACGGCAGGCGCTACCAAAGACTGTTTTTGGTATGGTCTCATAGCAACCTTCAAAGTAGGTGTGCTACGAAGCAACAGAAAAATTAAATGGACTTTATTCCTGACAACAACTTTTACCTCTATGAGGCATCACCCACTGGAGGGTTCGAAATAAAGACCACAATTCCCAGGATGCATTGTTAACATCCACGAATGTGCCCACTAGGGGGCTTGAAATAGGGAGAAAAACGACATTGTGGTAACTGCAAGATGCCGAGGCGGAACCTCTGAAGAAAGTCGAGGACGACTGAAACGGGCCAGGACGGCCAAGTTATTGAATAAATCCTTGTAATTCACTGTTGGGGTGCGGCTCATTGCTTTCCGAGAAGGAGAGAGTTGTTGCAATATATATGTGGCTTGGTTCTGCCCAAAGAAGATCGCACGGCAAGAAAACGCGCCGCCTTAATCCCGAAATTGAACCCTCGCTGTTGGCTCGTGAAAACGAACAGTGACGGCAGGCGCTACCAAAGACTGTTTTTGGTACGGTCTCATAGCAACCTTCAAAGTAGGTGTGCTATGAAGCAACAGAAAAATTAAATGGACTTTATTCCTGACAACAACTTTTAACTCTATAAGGCATCACCCACTGAAGGGTTCGAAATAAAGACCACAATTCCCAGGATGCATTGTTAACATCCACGAATGTGCCCACTAGGGGGCTTGAAATAGGGAGAAAAACGACATTGTGGTAACTGCAAGATGCCGAGGCGGAACCTCTGAAGAATGTCGAGGACGACTGAAACGCGTCAGGACTGCCAAGTTATTGAATAAATCCTTGTAATTCACTTTTGGGGTGCGGCTCATTGCTTTCCGAGAAGGAGAGAGTTGTTGCAATATATATGTGGCTTGGTTCTGCCCAAAGAAGATCGCACGGCCAGAAAACGCGCCGCCTTAATCCCGAAATTGAACCCTCGCTGTTAGATCTTGAAAACGAACAGGGACGGCAGGCGCTACCAAAGACTGTTTTTGGTATGGTCTCATAGCAACCTTCAAAGTAGGTGTGCTACGAAGCAACAGAAAAATTTAATGGACTTTATTCCTGACAACAACTTTTACCTCTATGAGGCATCACCCACTGGAGGGTTCGAAATAAAGACCACAATTCCCAGGATGCATTGTTAACATCCACGAATGTGCCCACTAGGGGGCTTGAAATAGGGAGAAAAACGACATTGTGGTAACTGCAAGATGCCGAGGCGGAACCTCTGAAGAAAGTCGAGGACGACTGAAACGCGTCAGGACTGCCAAGTTATTGAATAAATCCTTATAATTCACTGTTGGGGTGCGGCTCATTGCTTTCCGAGAAGGAGAGAGTTGTTGCAATATATATGTGGCTTGGTTCTGCCCAAAGAAGATCGCACGGCCAGAAAACGCGCCGCCTTAATCCCGAAATTGAACCCTCGCTGTTGGCTCGTGAAAACGAACAGTGACGGCAGGCGCTACCAAAGACTGTTTTTGGTACGGTCTCATAGCAACCTTCAAAGTAGGTGTGCTACGAAGCAACAGAAAAATTAAATGGACTTTATTCCTGACAACAACTTTTAACTCTATGAGGCATCACCCACTGAAGGGTTCGAAATAAAGACCACAATTCCCAGGATGCATTGTTAACATCCACGAATGTGCCCACTAGGGGGCTTGAAATAGGGAGAAAAACGACATTGTGGTAACTGCAAGATGCCGAGGCGGAACCTCTGAAGAATGTCGAGGACGACTGAAACGCGTCAGGACTGCCAAGTTATTGAATAAATCCTTGTAATTCACTTTTGGTGTGCGGCTCAGTGCTTTCCGAGAAGGAGAGAGTTGTTGCAATATATATGTGGCTTGGTTCTGCCCAAAGAAGATCGCACGGCCAGAAAACGCGCCGCCTTAATCCCGAAATTGAACCCTCGCTGTTGGCTCGTGAAAACGAACAGGGACGGCAGGCGCTACCAAAGACTGTTTTTGGTATGGTCTCATAGCAACCTTCAAAGTAGGTGTGCTACGAAGCAACAGAAAAATTAAATGGACTTTATTCCTGACAACAACTTTTAACTCTATGAGGCATCACCCACTGGAGGGTTCGAAATAAAGACCACAATTCCCAGGATGCATTGTTAACATCCACGAATGTGCCCACTAGGGGGCTTGAAATAGGGAGAAAAACGACATTGTGGTAACTGCAAGATGCCGAGGCGGAACCTCTGAAGAAAGTCGAGGACGACTGAAACGCGTCAGGACTGCCAAGTTATTGAATAAATCCTTGTAATTCACTGTTGGGGTGCGGCTCATTGCTTTCCGAGAAGGAGAGAGTTGTTGCAATATATATGTGGCTTGGTTCTGCCCAAAGAAGATCGGACGGCCAGAAAATGCGCCGCCTTAATCCCGAAATTGAACCCTCGCTGTTGGCTCGTGAAAACGAACAGGGACGGCAGGCGCTACCAAAGACTGTTTTTGGTATGGTCTCATAGCAACCTTCAAAGTAGGTGTGCTACGAAGCAACAGAAAAATTAAATGGACTTTATTCCTGACAACAACTTTTAACTCTATGAGGCATCACCCACTGGAGGGTTCGAAATAAAGACCACAATTCCCAGGATGCATTGTTAACATCCACGAATGTGCCCACTAGGGGGCTTGAAATAGGGAGAAAAACGACATTGTGGTAACTGCAAGATGCCGAGGCGGAACCTCTGAAGAAAGTCGAGGACGACTGAAACGCGTCAGGACTGCCAAGTTATTGAATAAATCCTTGTAATTCACTGTTGGGGTGCGGCTCATTGCTTTCCGAGAAGGAGAGAGTTGTTGCAATATATATGTGGCTTGGTTCTGCCCAAAGAAGATCGCACGGCCAGAAAACGCGCCGCCTTAATCCCGAAATTGAACCCTCGCTGTTGGCTCGTGAAAATGAACAGGGACGGCAGGCGCTACCAAAGACTGTTTTTGGTATGGTCTCATAGCAACCTTCAAAGTAGGTGTGCTACGAAGCAACAGAAAAATTAAATGGACTTTATTCCTGACAACAACTTATAACTCTATGAGGCATCACCCACTGGAGGGTTCGAAATAAAGACCACAATTCCCAGGATGCATTGTTAACATCCACGAATGTGCCCACTAGGGGGCTTGAAATAGGGAGAAAAACGACATTGTGGTAACTGCAAGATGCCGAGGCGGAACCTCTGAAGAAAGTCGAGGACGACTGAAACGCGTCAGGACTGCCAAGTTATTGAATAAATCCTTGTAATTCACTGTTGGGGTGCGGCTCATTGCTTTCCGAGAAGGAGAGAGTTGTTGCAATATATATGTGGCTTGGTTCTGCCCAAAGAAGATCGCACGGCCAGAAAACGCGCCGCCTTAATCCCGAAATTGAACCATCGCTGTTGGCTCGTGAAAACGAACAGTGACGGCAGGCGCTACCAAAGACTGTTTTTGGTACGGTCTCATAGCAACCTTCAAAGTAGGTGTGCTACGAAGCAACAGAAAAATTAAATGGACTTTATTCCTGACAACAACTTTTAACTCTATGAGGCATCACCCACTGAAGGGTTCGAAATAAAGACCACAATTCCCAGGATGCATTGTTAACATCCACGAATGTGCCCACTAGGGGGCTTGAAATAGGGAGAAAAACGACATTGTGGTAACTGCAAGATGCCGAGGCGGAACCTCTGAAGAATGTCGAGGACGACTGAAACGCGTCAGGACTGCCAAGTTATTGAATAAATCCTTGTAATTCACTTTTGGGGTGCGGCTCATTGCTTTCCGAGAAGGAGAGAGTTGTTGCAATATATATGTGGCTTGGTTCTGCCCAAAGAAGATCGCACGGCCAGAAAACGCGCCGCCTTAATCCCGAAATTGAACCCTCGCTGTTGGCTCGTGAAAACGAACAGGGACGGCAGGCGCTACCAAAGACTGTTTTTGGTATGGTCTCATAGCAACCTTCAAAGTAGGTGTGCTACGAAGCAACAGAAAAATTAAATGGACTTTATTCCTGACAACAACTTTTAACTCTATGAGGCATCACCCACTGGAGGGTTCGAAATAAAGACCACAATTCCCAGGATGCATTGTTAACATCCACGAATGTGCCCACTAGGGGGCTTGAAATAGGGAGAAAAACGACATTGTGGTAACTGCAAGATGCCGAGGCGGAACCTCTGAAGAAAGTCGAGGACGACTGAAACGCTCCAGGACTGCCAAGTTATTGAATAAATCCTTGTAATTCACTGTTGGGGTGCGGCTCATTGCTTTCCGAGAAGGAGAGAGTTGTTGCAATATATATGGGGCTTGGTTCTGCCCAAAGAAGATCGCACGGCCAGAAAACGCGCCGCCTTAATCCCGAAATTGAACCCTCGCTGTTGGCTCGTGAAAACGAACAGTGACGGCAGGCACTACCAAAGACTGTTTTTGGTACGGTCTCATAGCAACCTTCAAAGTAGGTGTGCTACGAAGCAACAGAAAAATTAAATGGACTTTATTCCTGACAACAACTTTTAACTCTATGAGGCATCACCCACTGAAGGGTTCGAAATAAAGACCACAATTCCCAGGATGCATTGTTAACATCCACGAATGTGCCCACTAAGGGGCTTGAAATAGGGAGAAAAACGACATTGTGGTAACTGCAAGATGCCGAGGCGGAACCTCTGAAGAAAGTCGAGGACGACTGAAACGCGTCAGGACTGCCAAGTTATTGAATAAATCCTTGTAATTCACTTTTGGGGTGCGGCTCATTGCTTTCCGAGAAGGAGAGAGTTGTTGCAATATATATGTGGCTTGGTTCTGCCCAAAGATCGCACGGCCAGAAAATGCGCCGCCTTAATCCCGAAATTGAACCCTCGCTGTTGGCTCGTGAAAACAAACAGGGACGGCAGGCGCTACCAAAGACTGTTTTTG
Source organism: Lissotriton vulgaris (assembly GCF_964263255.1). NCBI lineage: Eukaryota > Metazoa > Chordata > Amphibia > Caudata > Salamandridae > Lissotriton > Lissotriton vulgaris. Next base: position 291,556,109 of record NC_141699.1, read on the forward strand.
GTATGGTCTCATAGCAACCTTCAAAGTAGGTGTGCTACGAAGCAACAGAAAAATTAAATGGACTTTATTCCTGACAACAACTTTTAACTCTATGAGGCATCACCCACTGGAGGGTTCGAAATAAAGACCACAATTCCCAGGATGCATTGTTAACATCCACGAATGTGCCCACTAGGGGGCTTGAAATAGGGAGAAAAACGACATTGTGGTAACTGCAAGATGCCGAGGCGGAACCTCTGAAGAAAGTCGAGGACGACTGAAACGCGTCAGGACTGCCAAGTTATTGAATAAATCCTTGTAATTCACTTTTGGTGTGCGGCTCAGTGCTTTCCGAGAAGGAGAGAGTTGTTGCAATATATATGTGGCTTGGTTCTGCCCAAAGAAGATCGCATGGCCAGAAAACGCGCCGCCTTAATCCCGAAATTGAACCCTCGCTGTTGGCTTGTGAAAACGAACAGGGACGGCAGGCGCTACCAAAGACTGTTTTTGGTATGGTCTCATAGCAACCTTCAAAGTAGGTGTGCTACGAAGCAACAGAAAAATTAAATGGACTTTATTCCTGACAACAACTTATAACTCTATGAGGCATCACCCACTGGAGGGTTCGAAATAAAGACCACAATTCCCAGGATGCATTGTTAACATCCACGAATGTGCCCACTAGGGGGCTTGAAATAGGGAGAAAAACGACATTGTGGTAACTGCAAGATGCCGAGGCGGAATCTCTGAAGAAAGTCGAGGACGACTGAAACGCGTCAGGACTGCCAAGTTATTGAATAAATCCTTGTAATTCACTTTTGGGGTGCGGCTCATTGCTTTCCGAGAAGGAGAGAGTTGTTGCAATATATATGTGGCTTGGTTCTGCCCAAAGAAGATCGCACGGCCAGAAAACGCGCCGCCTTAATCCCGAAATTGAACCCTCGCTGTTGGCTCGTGAAAACGAACAGGGACGGCAGGCGCTACCAAAGACTGTTTTTGGTATGGTCTCATAGCAACCTTCAAAGTAGGTGTGCTACGAAGCAACAGAAAAATTAAATGGACTTTATTCCTGACAACAACTTTTAACTCTATGAGGCATCACCCACTGAAGGGTTCGATATAAAGACCACAATTCCCAGGATGCATTGTTAACATCCACGAATGTGCCCACTAAGGGGCTTGAAATAGGGAGAAAAACGACATTGTGGTAACTGCAAGATGCCGAGGCGGAACCTCTGAAGAAAGTCGAGGACGACTGAAACGCGTCAGGACTGCCAAGTTATTGAATAAATCCTTGTAATTCTCTTTTGGGGTGCGGCTCATTGCATTCCGAGAAGGAGAGAGTTGTTGCAATATATATGTGGCTTGGTTCTGCCCAAAGAAGATCGCACGGCCAGAAAACGTGCCGCCTTAATCCCGAAATTGAACCCTCGCTGTTGGCTTGTGAAAACGAACAGGGACGGCAGGCGCTACCAAAGACTGTTTTTGGTATGGTCTCATAGCAACCTTCAAAGTAGGTGTGCTACGAAGCAACAGAAACATTAAATGGACTTTATTCCTGACAACAACTTATAACTCTATGAGGCATCACCCACTGGAGGGTTCGAAATAAAGACCACAATTCCCAGGATGCATTGTTAACATCCACGAATGTGCCCACTAGGGGGCTTGAAATAGGGAGAAAAACGACATTGTGGTAACTGCAAGATGCCGAGGCGGAATCTCTGAAGAAAGTCGAGGACGACTGAAACGCGTCAGGACTGCCAAGTTATTGAATAAATCCTTGTAATTCACTGTTGAGGTGCGGCTCATTGCTTTCCGAGAAGGAGAGAGTTGTTGCAATATATATGTGGCTTGGTTCTGCCCAAAGAAGATCGCACGGCCAGAAAACGCGCCGCCTTAATCCCGAAATTGAACCCTCGCTGTTGGCTCGTGAAAACGAACAGGGACGGCAGGCGCTACCAAAGACTGTTTTTGGTATGGTCTCATAGCAACCTTCAAAGTAGGTGTGCTACGAAGCAACAGAAAAATTAAATGGACTTTATTCCTGACAACAACTTTTACCTCTATGAGGCATCACCCACTGGAGGGTTCGAAATAAAGACCACAATTCCCAGGATGCATTGTTAACATCCACGAATGTGCCCACTAGGGGGCTTGAAATAGGGAGAAAAACGACATTGTGGTAACTGCAAGATGCCGAGGCGGAACCTCTGAAGAAAGTCGAGGACGACTGAAACGCGTCAGGACTGCCAAGTTATTGAATAAATCCTTGTAATTCACTGTTGGGGTGCGGCTCATTGCTTTCCGAGAAGGAGAGAGTTGTTGCAATATATATGTGGCTTGGTTCTGCCCAAAGAAGATCGCACGGCAAGAAAACGCGCCGCCTTAATCCCGAAATTGAACCCTCGCTGTTGGCTCGTGAAAACGAACAGTGACGGCAGGCGCTACCAAAGACTGTTTTTGGTACGGTCTCATAGCAACCTTCAAAGTAGGTGTGCTACGAAGCAACAGAAAAATTAAATGGACTTTATTCCTGACAACAACTTTTAACTCTATGAGGCATCACCCACTGGAGGGTTCGAAATAAAGACCACAATTCCCAGGATGCATTGTTAACATCCACGAATGTGCCCACTAGGGGGCTTGAAATAGGGAGAAAAACGACATTGTGGTAACTGCAAGATGCCGAGGCGGAACCTCTGAAGAAAGTCGAGGACGACTGAAACGCGTCAGGACTGCCAAGTTATTGAATAAATCCTTGTAATTCTCTTTTGGGGTGCGGCTCATTGCATTCCGAGAAGGAGAGAGTTGTTGCAATATATATGTGGCTTGGTTCTGCCCAAAGAAGATCGCATGGCCAGAAAACGCGCCGCCTTAATCCCGAAATTGAACCCTCGCTGTTGGCTTGTGAAAACGAACAGGGACGGCAGGCGCTACCAAAGACTGTTTTTGGTATGGTCTCATAGCAACCTTCAAAGTAGGTGTGCTACGAAGCAACAGAAAAATTAAATGGACTTTATTCCTGACAACAACTTATAACTCTATGAGGCATCACCCACTGGAGGGTTCGAAATAAAGACCACAATTCCCAGGATGCATTGTTAACATCCACGAATGTGCCCACTAGGGGGCTTGAAATAGGGAGAAAAACGACATTGTGGTAACTGCAAGATGCCGAGGCGGAATCTCTGAAGAAAGTCGAGGACGACTGAAACGCGTCAGGACTGCCAAGTTATTGAATAAATCCTTGTAATTCACTTTTGGGGTGCGGCTCATTGCTTTCCGAGAAGGAGAGAGTTGTTGCAATATATATGTGGCTTGGTTCTGCCCAAAGAAGATCGCACGGCCAGAAAACGCGCCGCCTTAATCCCGAAATTGAACCCTCGCTGTTGGCTCGTGAAAACGAACAGGGACGGCAGGCGCTACCAAAGACTGTTTTTGGTATGGTCTCATAGCAACCTTCAAAGTAGGTGTGCTACGAAGCAACAGAAAAATTAAATGGACTTTATTCCTGACAACAACTTTTAACTCTATGAGGCATCACCCACTGAAGGGTTCGATATAAAGACCACAATTCCCAGGATGCATTGTTAACATCCACGAATGTGCCCACTAAGGGGCTTGAAATAGGGAGAAAAACGACATTGTGGTAACTGCAAGATGCCGAGGCGGAACCTCTGAAGAAAGTCGAGGACGACTGAAACGCGTCAGGACTGCCAAGTTATTGAATAAATCCTTGTAATTCACTTTTGGGGTGCGGCTCATTGCTTTCCGAGAAGGAGAGAGTTGTTGCAATATATATGTGGCTTGGTTCTGCCCAAAGAAGATCGCACGGCCAGAAAACGCGCCGACTTAATCCCGAAATTGAACCCTCGCTGTTGGCTCGTGAAAACAAACAGGGACAGCAGGCGCTACCTAAGACTGTTTTTGGTATGGTCTCATAGCAACCTTCAAAGTAGGTGTGCTACGAAGCAACAGAAAAATTAAATGGACTTTATTCCTGACAACAACTTTTAACTCTATGAGGCATCACCCACTGGAGGGTTCGAAATAAAGACCACAATTCCCAGGATGCATTGTTAACATCCACGAATGTGCCCACTAGGGGGCTTGAAATAGGGAGAAAAACGACATTGTGGTAACTGCAAGATGCCGAGGCGGAACCTCTGAAGAAAGTCGAGGACGACTGAAACGCGTCAGGACTGCCAAGTTATTGAATAAATCCTTGTAATTCTCTTTTGGGGTGCGGCTCATTGCATTCCGAGAAGGAGAGAGTTGTTGCAATATATATGTGGCTTGGTTCTGCCCAAAGAAGATCGCACGGCCAGAAAACGTGCCGCCTTAATCCCGAAATTGAACCCTCGCTGTTGGCTTGTGAAAACGAACAGGGACGGCAGGCGCTACCAAAGACTGTTTTTGGTATGGTCTCATAGCAACCTTCAAAGTAGGTGTGCTACGAAGCAACAGAAAAATTAAATGGACTTTATTCCTGACAACAACTTATAACTCTATGAGGCATCACCCACTGGAGGGTTCGAAATAAAGACCACAATTCCCAGGATGCATTGTTAACATCCACGAATGTGCCCACTAGGGGGCTTGAAATAGGGAGAAAAACGACATTGTGGTAACTGCAAGATGCCGAGGCGGAATCTCTGAAGAAAGTCGAGGACGACTGAAACGCGTCAGGACTGCCAAGTTATTGAATAAATCCTTGTAATTCACTTTTGGGGTGCGGCTCATTGCTTTCCGAGAAGGAGAGAGTTGTTGCAATATATATGTGGCTTGGTTCTGCCCAAAGAAGATCGCACGGCCAGAAAACGCGCCGCCTTAATCCCGAAATTGAACCCTCGCTGTTGGCTCGTGAAAACGAACAGGGACGGCAGGCGCTACCAAAGACTGTTTTTGGTATGGTCTCATAGCAACCTTCAAAGTAGGTGTGCTACGAAGCAACAGAAAAATTAAATGGACTTTATTCCTGACAACAACTTTTACCTCTATGAGGCATCACCCACTGGAGGGTTCGAAATAAAGACCACAATTCCCAGGATGCATTGTTAACATCCACGAATGTGCCCACTAAGGGGCTTGAAATAGGGAGAAAAACGACATTGTGGTAACTGCAAGATGCCGAGGCGGAACCTCTGAAGAAAGTCGAGGACGACTGAAACACGTCAGGACTGCCAAGTTATTGAATAAATCCTTGTAATTCACTTTTGGTGTGCGGCTCAGTGCTTTCCGAGAAGGAGAGAGTTGTTGCAATATATATGTGGCTTGGTTCTGCCCAAAGAAGATCGCACGGCCAGAAAACGCGCCGCCTTAATCCCGAAATTGAACCCTCGCTGTTGGCTCGTGAAAACGAACAGGGACGGCAGGCGCTACCAAAGACTGTTTTTGGTATGGTCTCATAGCAACCTTCAAAGTAGGTGTGCTACGAAGCAACAGAAAAATTAAATGGACTTTATTCCTGACAACAACTTTTAACTCTATGAGGCATCACCCACTGGAGGGTTCGAAATAAAGACCACAATTCCCAGGATGCATTGTTAACATCCACGAATGTGCCCACTAGGGGGCTTGAAATAGGGAGAAAAACGACATTGTGGTAACTGCAAGATGCCGAGGCGGAACCTCTGAAGAAAGTCGAGGACGACTGAAACGCGTCAGGACTGCCAAGTTATTGAATAAATCCTTGTAATTCACTGTTGGGGTGCGGCTCATTGCTTTCCGAGAAGGAGAGAGTTGTTGCAATATATATGTGGCTTGGTTCTGCCCAAAGAAGATCGCACGGCCAGAAAACGCGCCGCCTTAATCCCGAAATTGAACCCTCGCTGTTGGCTCGTGAAAACGAACAGTGACGGCAGGCGCTACCAAAGACTGTTTTTGGTACGGTCTCATAGCAACCTTCAAAGTAGGTGTGCTACGAAGCAACAGAAAAATTAAATGGACTTTATTCCTGACAACAACTTTTAACTCTATGAGGCATCACCCACTGAAGGGTTCGAAATAAAGACCACAATTCCCAGGATGCATTGTTAACATCCACGAATGTGCCCACTAAGGGGCTTGAAATAGGGAGAAAAACGACATTGTGGTAACTGCAAGATGCCGAGGCGGAACCTCTGAAGAAAGTCGAGGACGACTGAAACGCATCAGGACTGCCAAGTTATTGAATAAATCCTTGTAATTCACTTTTGGGGTGCGGCTCATTGCTTTCCGAGAAGGAGAGAGTTGTTGCAATATATATGTGGCTTGGTTCTGCCCAAAGAAGATCGCACGGCCAGAAAATGCGCCGCCTTAATCCCGAAATTGAACCCTCGCTGTTGGCTCGTGAAAACGAACACGGACGGCAGGCGCTACCAAAGACTGTTTTTGGTATGGTCTCATAGCAACCTTCAAAGTAGGTGTGCTACGAAGCAACAGAAAAATTAAATGGACTTTATTCCTGACAACAACTTTTAACTCTATGAGGCATCACACACTGGAGGGTTCGAAATAAAGACCACAATTCCCAGGATGCATTGTTAACATCCACGAATGTGCCCACTAGGGGGCTTGAAATAGGGAGAAAAACGACATTGTGGTAACTGCAAGATGCCGAGGCGGAACCTCTGAAGAAAGTCGAGGACGACTGAAACGCGTCAGGACTGCCAAATTATTGAATAAATCCTTGTAATTCATTGTTGGGGTGCGGCTCATTGCTTTCCGAGAAGGAGAGAGTTGTTGCAATATATATGTGGCTTGGTTCTGCCCAAAGAAGATCGCACGGCCAGAAAATGCGCCGCCTTAATCCCGAAATTGAACCCTCGCTATTGGCTCGTGAAAACGAACAGGGACGGCAGGCGCTACCAAAGACTGTTTTTGGTATGGTCTCATAGCAACCTTCAAAGTAGGTGTGCTACGAAGCAACAGAAAAATTAAATGGACTTTATTCCTGACAACAACTTATAACTCTATGAGGCATCACCCACTGGAGGGTTCGAAATAAAGACCACAATTCCCAGGATGCATTGTTAACATCCACGAATGTGCCCACTAGGGGGCTTGAAATAGGGAGAAAAACGACATTGTGGTAACTGCAAGATGCCGAGGCGGAACCTCTGAAGAATGTCGAGGACGACTGAAACGCGTCAGGACTGCCAAGTTATTGAATAAATCCTTGTAATTCACTTTTGGGGTGCGGCTCATTGCTTTCCGAGAAGGAGAGAGTTGTTGCAATATATATGTGGCTTGGTTCTGCCCAAAGAAGATCGCACGGCCAGAAAACGCGCCGCCTTAATCCCGAAATTGAACCCTCGCTGTTGGCTCGTGAAAACGAACAGGGACGGCAGGCGCTACCAAAGACTGTTTTTGGTATGGTCTCATAGCAACCTTCAAAGTAGGTGTGCTACGAAGCAACAGAAAAATTAAATGGACTTTATTCCTGACAACAACTTTTAACTCTATGAGGCATCACCCACTGGAGGGTTCGAAATAAAGACCACAATTCCCAGGATGCATTGTTAACATCCACGAATGTGCCCACTAGGGGGCTTGAAATAGGGAGAAAAACGACATTGTGGTAACTGCAAGATGCCGAGGCGGAACCTCTGAAGAAAGTCGAGGACGACTGAAACGCGTCAGGACTGCCAAGTTATTGAATAAATCCTTGTAATTCTCTTTTGGGGTGCGGCTCATTGCATTCCGAGAAGGAGAGAGTTGTTGCAATATATATGCGGCTTGGTTCTACCCAAAGAAGATCGCATGGCCAGAAAACGCGCCGCCTTAATCCCGAAATTGAACCCTCGCTGTTGGCTTGTGAAAACGAACAGGGACGGCAGGCGCTACCAAAGACTGTTTTTGGTATGGTCTCATAGCAACCTTCAAAGTAGGTGTGCTACGAAGCAACAGAAACATTAAATGGACTTTATTCCTGACAACAACTTATAACTCTATGAGGCATCACCCACTGGAGGGTTCGAAATAAAGACCACAATTCCCAGGATGCATTGTTAACATCCACGAATGTGCCCACTAGGGGGCTTGAAATAGGGAGAAAAACGACATTGTGGTAACTGCAAGATGCCGAGGCGGAATCTCTGAAGAAAGTCGAGGACGACTGAAACGCGTCAGGACTGCCAAGTTATTGAATAAATCCTTGTAATTCACTGTTGAGGTGCGGCTCATTGCTTTCCGAGAAGGAGAGAGTTGTTGCAATATATATGTGGCTTGGTTCTGCCCAAAGAAGATCGCACGGCCAGAAAACGCGCCGCCTTAATCCCGAAATTGAACCCTCGCTGTTGGCTCGTGAAAACGAACAGGGACGGCAGGCGCTACCAAAGACTGTTTTTGGTATGGTCTCATAGCAACCTTCAAAGTAGGTGTGCTACGAAGCAACAGAAAAATTAAATGGACTTTATTCCTGACAACAACTTTTACCTCTATGAGGCATCACCCACTGGAGGGTTCGAAATAAAGACCACAATTCCCAGGATGCATTGTTAACATCCACGAATGTGCCCACTAGGGGGCTTGAAATAGGGAGAAAAACGACATTGTGGTAACTGCAAGATGCCGAGGCGGAACCTCTGAAGAAAGTCGAGGACGACTGAAACGCGTCAGGACTGCCAAGTTATTGAATAAATCCTTGTAATTCACTGTTGGGGTGCGGCTCATTGCTTTCCGAGAAGGAGAGAGTTGTTGCAATATATATGTGGCTTGGTTCTGCCCAAAGAAGATCGCACGGCAAGAAAACGCGCCGCCTTAATCCCGAAATTGAACCCTCGCTGTTGGCTCGTGAAAACGAACAGTGACGGCAGGCGCTACCAAAGACTGTTTTTGGTACGGTCTCATAGCAACCTTCAAAGTAGGTGTGCTACGAAGCAACAGAAAAATTAAATGGACTTTATTCCTGACAACAACTTTTAACTCTATGAGGCATCACCCACTGGAGGGTTCGAAATAAAGACCACAATTCCCAGGATGCATTGTTAACATCCACGAATGTGCCCACTAGGGGGCTTGAAATAGGGAGAAAAACGACATTGTGGTAACTGCAAGATGCCGAGGCGGAACCTCTGAAGAAAGTCGAGGACGACTGAAACGCGTCAGGACTGCCAAGTTATTGAATAAATCCTTGTAATTCTCTTTTGGGGTGCGGCTCATTGCATTCCGAGAAGGAGAGAGTTGTTGCAATATATATGTGGCTTGGTTCTGCCCAAAGAAGATCGCATGGCCAGAAAACGCGCCGCCTTAATCCCGAAATTGAACCCTCGCTGTTGGCTTGTGAAAACGAACAGGGACGGCAGGCGCTACCAAAGACTGTTTTTGGTATGGTCTCATAGCAACCTTCAAAGTAGGTGTGCTACGAAGCAACAGAAAAATTAAATGGACTTTATTCCTGACAACAACTTATAACTCTATGAGGCATCACCCACTGGAGGGTTCGAAATAAAGACCACAATTCCCAGGATGCATTGTTAACATCCACGAATGTGCCCACTAGGGGGCTTGAAATAGGGAGAAAAACGACATTGTGGTAACTGCAAGATGCCGAGGCGGAATCTCTGAAGAAAGTCGAGGACGACTAAAACGCGTCAGGACTGCCAAGTTATTGAATAAATCCTTGTAATTCACTTTTGGGGTGCGGCTCATTGCTTTCCGAGAAGGAGAGAGTTGTTGCAATATATATGTGGCTTGGTTCTGCCCAAAGAAGATCGCACGGCCAGAAAACGCGCCGCCTTAATCCCGAAATTGAACCCTCGCTGTTGGCTCGTGAAAACGAACAGGGACGGCAGGCGCTACCAAAGACTGTTTTTGGTATGGTCTCATAGCAACCTTCAAAGTAGGTGTGCTACGAAGCAACAGAAAAATTAAATGGACTTTATTCCTGACAACAACTTTTAACTCTATGAGGCATCACCCACTGAAGGGTTCGATATAAAGACCACAATTCCCAGGATGCATTGTTAACATCCACGAATGTGCCCACTAAGGGGCTTGAAATAGGGAGAAAAACGACATTGTGGTAACTGCAAGATGCCGAGGCGGAACCTCTGAAGAAAGTCGAGGACGACTGAAACGCGTCAGGACTGCCAAGTTATTGAATAAATCCTTGTAATTCACTTTTGGGGTGCGGCTCATTGCTTTCCGAGAAGGAGAGAGTTGTTGCAATATATATGTGGCTTGGTTCTGCCCAAAGAAGATCGCACGGCCAGAAAACGCGCCGACTTAATCCCGAAATTGAACCCTCGCTGTTGGCTCGTGAAAACAAACAGGGACGGCAGGCGCTACCTAAGACTGTTTTTGGTATGGTCTCATAGCAACCTTCAAAGTAGGTGTGCTACGAAGCAACAGAAAAATTAAATGGACTTTATTCCTGACAACAACTTTTAACTCTATGAGGCATCACCCACTGGAGGGTTCGAAATAAAGACCACAATTCCCAGGATGCATTGTTAACATCCACGAATGTGCCCACTAGGGGGCTTGAAATAGGGAGAAAAACGACATTGTGGTAACTGCAAGATGCCGAGGCGGAACCTCTGAAGAAAGTCGAGGACGACTGAAACGCGTCAGGACTGCCAAGTTATTGAATAAATCCTTGTAATTCTCTTTTGGGGTGCGGCTCATTGCATTCCGAGAAGGAGAGAGTTGTTGCAATATATATGTGGCTTGGTTCTGCCCAAAGAAGATCGCACGGCCAGAAAACGTGCCGCCTTAATCCCGAAATTGAACCCTCGCTGTTGGCTTGTGAAAACGAACAGGGACGGCAGGCGCTACCAAAGACTGTTTTTGGTATGGTCTCATAGCAACCTTCAAAGTAGGTGTGCTACGAAGCAACAGAAACATTAAATGGACTTTATTCCTGACAACAACTTATAACTCTATGAGGCATCACCCACTGGAGGGTTCGAAATAAAGACCACAATTCCCAGGATGCATTGTTAACATCCACGAATGTGCCCACTAGGGGGCTTGAAATAGGGAGAAAAACGACATTGTGGTAACTGCAAGATGCCGAGGCGGAATCTCTGAAGAAAGTCGAGGACGACTGAAACGCGTCAGGACTGCCAAGTTATTGAATAAATCCTTGTAATTCACTGTTGGGGTGCGGCTCATTGCTTTCCGAGAAGGAGAGAGTTGTTGCAATATATATGTGGCTTGGTTCTGCCCAAAGAAGATCGCACGGCCAGAAAACGCGCCGCCTTAATCCCGAAATTGAACCCTCGCTGTTGGCTCGTGAAAACGAACAGGGACGGCAGGCGCTACCAAAGACTGTTTTTGGTATGGTCTCATAGCAACCTTCAAAGTAGGTGTGCTACGAAGCAACAGAAAAATTAAATGGACTTTATTCCTGACAACAACTTTTACCTCTATGAGGCATCACCCACTGGAGGGTTCGAAATAAAGACCACAATTCCCAGGATGCATTGTTAACATCCACGAATGTGCCCACTAGGGGGCTTGAAATAGGGAGAAAAACGACATTGTGGTAACTGCAAGATGCCGAGGCGGAACCTCTGAAGAAAGTCGAGGACGACTGAAACGCGACAGGACTGCCAAGTTATTGAATAAATCCTTGTAATTCACTGTTGGGGTGCGGCTCATTGCTTTCCGAGAAGGAGAGAGTTGTTGCAATATATATGTGGCTTGGTTCTGCCCAAAGAAGATCGCACGGCAAGAAAACGCGCCGCCTTAATCCCGAAATTGAACCCTCGCTGTTGGCTCGCGAAAACGAACAGTGACGGCAGGCGCTACCAAAGACTGTTTTTGGTACGGTCTCATAGCAACCTTCAAAGTAGGTGTGCTACGAAGCAACAGAAAAATTAAATGGACTTTATTCCTGACAACAACTTTTAACTCTATAAGGCATCACCCACTGAAGGGTTCGAAATAAAGACCACAATTCCCAGGATGCATTGTTAACATCCACGAATGTGCCCACTAGGGGGCTTGAAATAGGGAGAAAAACGACATTGTGGTAACTGCAAGATGCCGAGGCGGAACCTCTGAAGAATGTCGAGGACGACTGAAACGCGTCAGGACTGCCAAGTTATTGAATAAATCCTTGTAATTCACTTTTGGGGTGCGGCTCATTGCTTTCCGAGAAGGAGAGAGTTGTTGCAATATATATGTGGCTTGGTTCTGCCCAAAGAAGATCGCACGGCCAGAAAACGCGCCGCCTTAATCCCGAAATTGAACCCTCGCTGTTGGCTCGTGAAAACGAACAGGGACGGCAGGCGCTACCAAAGACTGTTTTTGGTATGGTCTCATAGCAACCTTCAAAGTAGGTGTGCTACGAAGCAACAGAAAAATTAAATGGACTTTATTCCTGACAACAACTTTTACCTCTATGAGGCATCACCCACTGGAGGGTTCGAAATAAAGACCACAATTCCCAGGATGCATTGTTAACATCCACGAATGTGCCCACTAGGGGGCTTGAAATAGGGAGAAAAACGACATTGTGGTAACTGCAAGATGCCGAGGCGGAACCTCTGAAGAAAGTCGAGGACGACTGAAACGCGTCAGGACTGCCAAGTTATTGAATAAATCCTTGTAATTCACTTTTGGTGTGCGGCTCAGTGCTTTCCGAGAAGGAGAGAGTTGTTGCAATATATATGTGGCTTGGTTCTGCCCAAAGAAGATCGCACGGCCAGAAAACGCGCCGCCTTAATCCCGAAATTGAACCCTCGCTGTTGGCTCGTGAAAACGAACAGGGACGGCAGGCGCTACCAAAGACTGTTTTTGGTATGGTCTCATAGCAACCTTCAAAGTAGGTGTGCTACGAAGCAACAGAAAAATTAAATGGACTTTATTCCTGACAACAACTTTTAACTCTATGAGGCATCACCCACTGGAGGGTTCGAAATAAAGACCACAATTCCCAGGATGCATTGTTAACATCCACGAATGTGCCCACTAGGGGGCTTGAAATAGGGAGAAAAACGACATTGTGGTAACTGCAAGATGCCGAGGCGGAACCTCTGAAGAAAGTCGAGGACGACTGAAACGCGTCAGGACTGCCAAGTTATTGAATAAATCCTTGTAATTCACTGTTGGGGTGCGGCTCATTGCTTTCCGAGAAGGAGAGAGTTGTTGCAATATATATGTGGCTTGGTTCTGCCCAAAGAAGATCGCACGGCCAGAAAACGCGCCGCCTTAATCCCGAAATTGAACCCTCGCTGTTGGCTCGTGAAAACGAACAGTGACGGCAGGCGCTACCAAAGACTGTTTTTGGTACGGTCTCATAGCAACCTTCAAAGTAGGTGTGCTACGAAGCAACAGAAAAATTAAATGGACTTTATTCCTGACAACAACTTTTAACTCTATGAGGCATCACCCACTGGAGGGTTCGAAATAAAGACCACAATTCCCAGGATGCATTGTTAACATCCACCAATGTGACCACTAGGGGGCTTGAAATAGGGAGAAAAACGACATTGTGGTAACTGCAAGATGCCGAGGCGGAACCTCTGAAGAAAGTCGAGGACGACTGAAACGCTCCAGGACTGCCAAGTTATTGAATAAATCCTTGTAATTCACTGTTGGGGTGCGGCTCATTGCTTTCCGAGAAGGAGAGAGTTGTTGCAATATATATGGGGCTTGGTTCTGCCCAAAGAAGATCGCACGGCCAGAAAACGCGCCGCCTTAATCCCGAAATTGAACCCTCGCTGTTGGCTCGTGAAAACGAACAGTGACGGCAGGCACTACCAAAGACTGTTTTTGGTACGGTCTCATAGCAACCTTCAAAGTAGGTGTGCTACGAAGCAACAGAAAAATTAAATGGACTTTATTCCTGACAACAACTTTTAACTCTATGAGGCATCACCCACTGAAGGGTTCGAAATAAAGACCACAATTCCCAGGATGCATTGTTAACATCCACGAATGTGCCCACTAAGGGGCTTGAAATAGGGAGAAAAACGACATTGTGGTAACTGCAAGATGCCGAGGCGGAACCTCTGAAGAAAGTCGAGGACGACTGGAACGCGTCAGGACTGCCAAGTTATTGAATAAATCCTTGTAATTCACTTTTGGGGTGCGGCTCATTGCTTTCCGAGAAGGAGAGAGTTGTTGCAATATATATGTGGCTTGGTTCTGCCCAAAGATCGCACGGCCAGAAAATGCGCCGCCTTAATCCCGAAATTGAACCCTCGCTGTTGGCTCGTGAAAACAAACAGGGACGGCAGGCGCTACCAAAGACTGTTTTTGGTATGGTCTCATAGCAACCTTCAAAGTAGGTGTGCTACGAAGCAACAGAAAAATTAAATGGACTTTATTCCTGACAACAACTTTTAACTCTATGAGGCATCACCCACTGGAGGGTTCGAAATAAAGACCACAATTCCCAGGATGCATTGTTAACATCCACGAATGTGCCCACTAGGGGGCTTGAAATAGGGAGAAAAACGACATTGTGGTAACTGCAAGATGCCGAGGCGGAACCTCTGAAGAAAGTCGAGGACGACTGAAACGCGTCAGGACTGCCAAGTTATTGAATAAATCCTTGTAATTCACTTTTGGTGTGCGGCTCAGTGCTTTCCGAGAAGGAGAGAGTTGTTGCAATATATATGTGGCTTGGTTCTGCCCAAAGAAGATCGCATGGCCAGAAAACGCGCCGCCTTAATCCCGAAATTGAACCCTCGCTGTTGGCTTGTGAAAACGAACAGGGACGGCAGGCGCTACCAAAGACTGTTTTTGGTATGGTCTCATAGCAACCTTCAAAGTAGGTGTGCTACGAAGCAACAGAAAAATTAAATGGACTTTATTCCTGACAACAACTTATAACTCTATGAGGCATCACCCACTGGAGGGTTCGAAATAAAGACCACAATTCCCAGGATGCATTGTTAACATCCACGAATGTGCCCACTAGGGGGCTTGAAATAGGGAGAAAAACGACATTGTGGTAACTGCAAGATGCCGAGGCGGAATCTCTGAAGAAAGTCGAGGACGACTGAAACGCGTCAGGACTGCCAAGTTATTGAATAAATCCTTGTAATTCACTTTTGGGGTGCGGCTCATTGCTTTCCGAGAAGGAGAGAGTTGTTGCAATATATATGTGGCTTGGTTCTGCCCAAAGAAGATCGCACGGCCAGAAAACGCGCCGCCTTAATCCCGAAATTGAACCCTCGCTGTTGGCTCGTGAAAACGAACAGGGACGGCAGGCGCTACCAAAGACTGTTTTTGGTATGGTCTCATAGCAACCTTCAAAGTAGGTGTGCTACGAAGCAACAGAAAAATTAAATGGACTTTATTCCTGACAACAACTTTTAACTCTATGAGGCATCACCCACTGAAGGGTTCGATATAAAGACCACAATTCCCAGGATGCATTGTTAACATCCACGAATGTGCCCACTAAGGGGCTTGAAATAGGGAGAAAAACGACATTGTGGTAACTGCAAGATGCCGAGGCGGAACCTCTGAAGAAAGTCGAGGACGACTGAAACGCGTCAGGACTGCCAAGTTATTGAATAAATCCTTGTAATTCACTTTTGGGGTGCGGCTCATTGCTTTCCGAGAAGGAGAGAGTTGTTGCAATATATATGTGGCTTGGTTCTGCCCAAAGAAGATCGCACGGCCAGAAAACGCGCCGACTTAATCCCGAAATTGAACCCTCGCTGTTGGCTCGTGAAAACAAACAGGGACGGCAGGCGCTACCAAAGACTGTTTTTGGTATGGTCTCATAGCAACCTTCAAAGTAGGTGTGCTACGAAGCAACAGAAAAATTAAATGGACTTTATTCCTGACAACAACTTTTAACTCTATGAGGCATCACCCACTGGAGGGTTCGAAATAAAGACCACAATTCCCAGGATGCATTGTTAACATCCACGAATGTGCCCACTAGGGGGCTTGAAATAGGGAGAAAAACGACATTGTGGTAACTGCAAGATGCCGAGGCGGAACCTCTGAAGAAAGTCGAGGACGACTGAAACGCGTCAGGACTGCCAAGTTATTGAATAAATCCTTGTAATTCTCTTTTGGGGTGCGCCACATTGCATTCCGAGAAGGAGAGAGTTGTTGCAATATATATGTGGCTTGGTTCTGCCCAAAGAAGATCGCACGGCCAGAAAACGTGCCGCCTTAATCCCGAAATTGAACCCTCGCTGTTGGCTTGTGAAAACGAACAGGGACGGCAGGCGCTACCAAAGACTGTTTTTGGTATGGTCTCATAGCAACCTTCAAAGTA
Organism: Lissotriton vulgaris; assembly: GCF_964263255.1. NCBI lineage: Eukaryota > Metazoa > Chordata > Amphibia > Caudata > Salamandridae > Lissotriton > Lissotriton vulgaris. The sequence continues at coordinate 291,572,271 of NC_141699.1, forward strand.
GGTGTGCTACGAAGCAACAGAAACATTAAATGGACTTTATTCCTGACAACAACTTATAACTCTATGAGGCATCACCCACTGGAGGGTTCGAAATAAAGACCACAATTCCCAGGATGCATTGTTAACATCCACGAATGTGCCCACTAGGGGGCTTGAAATAGGGAGAAAAACGACATTGTGGTAACTGCAAGATGCCGAGGCGGAATCTCTGAAGAAAGTCGAGGACGACTGAAACGCGTCAGGACTGCCAAGTTATTGAATAAATCCTTGTAATTCACTGTTGAGGTGCGGCTCATTGCTTTCCGAGAAGGAGAGAGTTGTTGCAATATATATGTGGCTTGGTTCTGCCCAAAGAAGATCGCACGGCCAGAAAACGCACCGCCTTAATCCCGAAATTGAACCCTCGCTGTTGGCTCGTGAAAACGAACAGGGACGGCAGGCGCTACCAAAGACTGTTTTTGGTATGGTCTCATAGCAACCTTCAAAGTAGGTGTGCTACGAAGCAACAGAAAAATTAAATGGACTTTATTCCTGACAACAACTTTTACCTCTATGAGGCATCACCCACTGGAGGGTTCGAAATAAAGACCACAATTCCCAGGATGCATTGTTAACATCCACGAATGTGCCCACTAGGGGGCTTGAAATAGGGAGAAAAACGACATTGTGGTAACTGCAAGATGCCGAGGCGGAACCTCTGAAGAAAGTCGAGGACGACTGAAACGCGTCAGGACTGCCAAGTTATTGAATAAATCCTTGTAATTCACTGTTGGGGTGCGGCTCATTGCTTTCCGAGAAGGAGAGAGTTGTTGCAATATATATGTGGCTTGGTTCTGCCCAAAGAAGATCGCACGGCAAGAAAACGCGCCGCCTTAATCCCGAAATTGAACCCTCGCTGTTAGCTCGTGAAAACGAACAGTGACGGCAGGCGCTACCAAAGACTGTTTTTGGTACGGTCTCATAGCAACCTTCAAAGTAGGTGTGCTACGAAGCAACAGAAAAATTAAATGGACTTTATTCCTGACAACAACTTTTAACTCTATGAGGCATCACCCACTGGAGGGTTCGAAATAAAGACCACAATTCCCAGGATGCATTGTTAACATCCACGAATGTGCCCACTAGGGGGCTTGAAATAGGGAGAAAAACGACATTGTGGTAACTGCAAGATGCCGAGGCGGAACCTCTGAAGAAAGTCGAGGACGACTGAAACGCGTCAGGACTGCCAAGTTATTGAATAAATCCTTGTAATTCTCTTTTGGGGTGCGGCTCATTGCATTCCGAGAAGGAGAGAGTTGTTGCAATATATATGTGGCTTGGTTCTGCCCAAAGAAGATCGCATGGCCAGAAAACGCGCCGCCTTAATCCCGAAATTGAACCCTCGCTGTTGGCTTGTGAAAACGAACAGGGACGGCAGGCGCTACCAAAGACTGTTTTTGGTATGGTCTCATAGCAACCTTCAAAGTAGGTGTGCTACGAAGCAACAGAAAAATTAAATGGACTTTATTCCTGACAACAACTTATAACTCTATGAGGCATCACCCACTGGAGGGTTCGAAATAAAGACCACAATTCCCAGGATGCATTGTTAACATCCACGAATGTGCCCACTAGGGGGCTTGAAATAGGGAGAAAAACGACATTGTGGTAACTGCAAGATGCCGAGGCGGAATCTCTGAAGAAAGTCGAGGACGACTGAAACGCGTCAGGACTGCCAAGTTATTGAATAAATCCTTGTAATTCACTTTTGGGGTGCGGCTCATTGCTTTCCGAGAAGGAGAGAGTTGTTGCAATATATATGTGGCTTGGTTCTGCCCAAAGAAGATCGCACGGCCAGAAAACGCGCCGCCTTAATCCCGAAATTGAACCCTCGCTGTTGGCTCGTGAAAACGAACAGGGACGGCAGGCGCTACCAAAGACTGTTTTTGGTATGGTCTCATAGCAACCTTCAAAGTAGGTGTGCTACGAAGCAACAGAAAAATTAAATGGACTTTATTCCTGACAACAACTTTTAACTCTATGAGGCATCACCCACTGAAGGGTTCGATATAAAGACCACAATTCCCAGGATGCATTGTTAACATCCACGAATGTGCCCACTAAGGGGCTTGAAATAGGGAGAAAAACGACATTGTGGTAACTGCAAGATGCCGAGGCGGAACCTCTGAAGAAAGTCGAGGACGACTGAAACGCGTCAGGACTGCCAAGTTATTGAATAAATCCTTGTAATTCACTTTTGGGGTGCGGCTCATTGCTTTCCGAGAAGGAGAGAGTTGTTGCAATATATATGTGGCTTGGTTCTGCCCAAAGAAGATCGCACGGCCAGAAAACGCGCCGACTTAATCCCGAAATTGAACCCTCGCTGTTGGCTCGTGAAAACAAACAGGGACGGCAGGCGCTACCTAAGACTGTTTTTGGTATGGTCTCATAGCAACCTTCAAAGTAGGTGTGCTACGAAGCAACAGAAAAATTAAATGGACTTTATTCCTGACAACAACTTTTAACTCTATGAGGCATCACCCACTGGAGGGTTCGAAATAAAGACCACAATTCCCAGGATGCATTGTTAACATCCACGAATGTGCCCACTAGGGGGCTTGAAATAGGGAGAAAAACGACATTGTGGTAACTGCAAGATGCCGAGGCGGAACCTCTGAAGAAAGTCGAGGACGACTGAAACGCGTCAGGACTGCCAAGTTATTGAATAAATCCTTGTAATTCTCTTTTGGGGTGCGGCTCATTGCATTCCGAGAAGGAGAGAGTTGTTGCAATATATATGTGGCTTGGTTCTACCCAAAGAAGATCGCATGGCCAGAAAACGCGCCGCCTTAATCCCGAAATTGAACCCTCGCTGTTGGCTTGTGAAAACGAACAGGGACGGCAGGCGCTACCAAAGACTGTTTTTGGTATGGTCTCATAGCAACCTTCAAAGTAGGTGTGCTACGAAGCAACAGAAACATTAAATGGACTTTATTCCTGACAACAACTTATAACTCTATGAGGCATCACCCACTGGAGGGTTCGAAATAAAGACCACAATTCCCAGGATGCATTGTTAACATCCACGAATGTGCCCACTAGGGGGCTTGAAATAGGGAGAAAAACGACATTGTGGTAACTGCAAGATGCCGAGGCGGAATCTCTGAAGAAAGTCGAGGACGACTGAAACGCGTCAGGACTGCCAAGTTATTGAATAAATCCTTGTAATTCACTGTTGAGGTGCGGCTCATTGCTTTCCGAGAAGGAGAGAGTTGTTGCAATATATATGTGGCTTGGTTCTGCCCAAAGAAGATCGCACGGCCAGAAAACGCGCCGCCTTAATCCCGAAATTGAACCCTCGCTGTTGGCTCGTGAAAACGAACAGGGACGGCAGGCGCTACCAAAGACTGTTTTTGGTATGGTCTCATAGCAACCTTCAAAGTAGGTGTGCTACGAAGCAACAGAAAAATTAAATGGACTTTATTCCTGACAACAACTTTTACCTCTATGAGGCATCACCCACTGGAGGGTTCGAAATAAAGACCACAATTCCCAGGATGCATTGTTAACATCCACGAATGTGCCCACTAGGGGGCTTGAAATAGGGAGAAAAACGACATTGTGGTAACTGCAAGATGCCGAGGCGGAACCTCTGAAGAAAGTCGAGGACGACTGAAACGCGTCAGGACTGCCAAGTTATTGAATAAATCCTTGTAATTCACTGTTGGGGTGCGGCTCATTGCTTTCCGAGAAGGAGAGAGTTGTTGCAATATATATGTGGCTTGGTTCTGCCCAAAGAAGATCGCACGGCAAGAAAACGCGCCGCCTTAATCCCGAAATTGAACCCTCGCTGTTGGCTCGTGAAAACGAACAGTGACGGCAGGCGCTACCAAAGACTGTTTTTGGTACGGTCTCATAGCAACCTTCAAAGTAGGTGTGCTACGAAGCAACAGAAAAATTAAATGGACTTTATTCCTGACAACAACTTTTAACTCTATGAGGCATCACCCATTGGAGGGTTCGAAATAAAGACCACAATTCCCAGGATGCATTGTTAACATCCACGAATGTGCCCACTAGGGGGCTTGAAATAGGGAGAAAAACGACATTGTGGTAACTGCAAGATGCCGAGGCGGAACCTCTGAAGAAAGTCGAGGACGACTGAAACGCGTCAGGACTGCCAAGTTATTGAATAAATCCTTGTAATTCTCTTTTGGGGTGCGGCTCATTGCATTCCGAGAAGGAGAGAGTTGTTGCAATATATATGTGGCTTGGTTCTGCCCAAAGAAGATCGCATGGCCAGAAAACGCGCCGCCTTAATCCCGAAATTGAACCCTCGCTGTTGGCTTGTGAAAACGAACAGGGACGGCAGGCGCTACCAAAGACTGTTTTTGGTATGGTCTCATAGCAACCTTCAAAGTAGGTGTGCTACGAAGCAACAGAAAAATTAAATGGACTTTATTCCTGACAACAACTTATAACTCTATGAGGCATCACCCACTGGAGGGTTCGAAATAAAGACCACAATTCCCAGGATGCATTGTTAACATCCACGAATGTGCCCACTAGGGGGCTTGAAATAGGGAGAAAAACGACATTGTGGTAACTGCAAGATGCCGAGGCGGAATCTCTGAAGAAAGTCGAGGACGACTGAAACGCGTCAGGACTGCCAAGTTATTGAATAAATCCTTGTAATTCACTTTTGGGGTGCGGCTCATTGCTTTCCGAGAAGGAGAGAGTTGTTGCAATATATATGTGGCTTGGTTCTGCCCAAAGAAGATCGCACGGCCAGAAAACGCGCCGCCTTAATCCCGAAATTGAACCCTCGCTGTTGGCTCGTGAAAACGAACAGGGACGGCAGGCGCTACCAAAGACTGTTTTTGGTATGGTCTCATAGCAACCTTCAAAGTAGGTGTGCTACGAAGCAACAGAAAAATTAAATGGACTTTATTCCTGACAACAACTTTTAACTCTATGAGGCATCACCCACTGAAGGGTTCGATATAAAGACCACAATTCCCAGGATGCATTGTTAACATCCACGAATGTGCCCACTAAGGGGCTTGAAATAGGGAGAAAAACGACATTGTGGTAACTGCAAGATGCCGAGGCGGAACCTCTGAAGAAAGTCGAGGACGACTGAAACGCGTCAGGACTGCCAAGTTATTGAATAAATCCTTGTAATTCACTTTTGGGGTGCGGCTCATTGCTTTCCGAGAAGGAGAGAGTTGTTGCAATATATATGTGGCTTGGTTCTGCCCAAAGAAGATCGCACGGCCAGAAAACGCGCCGACTTAATCCCGAAATTGAACCCTCGCTGTTGGCTCGTGAAAACAAACAGGGACGGCAGGCGCTACCTAAGACTGTTTTTGGTATGGTCTCATAGCAACCTTCAAAGTAGGTGTGCTACGAAGCAACAGAAAAATTAAATGGACTTTATTCCTGACAACAACTTTTAACTCTATGAGGCATCACCCACTGGAGGGTTCGAAATAAAGACCACAATTCCCAGGATGCATTGTTAACATCCACGAATGTGCCCACTAGGGGGCTTGAAATAGGGAGAAAAACGACATTGTGGTAACTGCAAGATGCCGAGGCGGAACCTCTGAAGAAAGTCGAGGACGACTGAAACGCGTCAGGACTGCCAAGTTATTGAATAAATCCTTGTAATTCTCTTTTGGGGTGCGGCTCATTGCATTCCGAGAAGGAGAGAGTTGTTGCAATATATATGTGGCTTGGTTCTGCCCAAAGAAGATCGCACGGCCAGAAAACGTGCCGCCTTAATCCCGAAATTGAACCCTCGCTGTTGGCTTGTGAAAACGAACAGGGACGGCAGGCGCTACCAAAGACTGTTTTTGGTATGGTCTCATAGCAACCTTCAAAGTAGGTGTGCTACGAAGCAACAGAAACATTAAATGGACTTTATTCCTGACAACAACTTATAACTCTATGAGGCATCACCCACTGGAGGGTTCGAAATAAAGACCACAATTCCCAGGATGCATTGTTAACATCCACGAATGTGCCCACTAGGGGGCTTGAAATAGGGAGAAAAACGACATTGTGGTAACTGCAAGATGCCGAGGCGGAATCTCTGAAGAAAGTCGAGGACGACTGAAACGCGTCAGGACTGCCAAGTTATTGAATAAATCCTTGTAATTCACTGTTGGGGTGCGGCTCATTGCTTTCCGAGAAGGAGAGAGTTGTTGCAATATATATGTGGCTTGGTTCTGCCCAAAGAAGATCGCACGGCCAGAAAACGCGCCGCCTTAATCCCGAAATTGAACCCTCGCTGTTGGCTCGTGAAAACGAACAGGGACGGCAGGCGCTACCAAAGACTGTTTTTGGTATGGTCTCATAGCAACCTTCAAAGTAGGTGTGCTACGAAGCAACAGAAAAATTAAATGGACTTTATTCCTGACAACAACTTTTACCTCTATGAGGCATCACCCACTGGAGGGTTCGAAATAAAGACCACAATTCCCAGGATGCATTGTTAACATCCACGAATGTGCCCACTAGGGGGCTTGAAATAGGGAGAAAAACGACATTGTGGTAACTGCAAGATGCCGAGGCGGAACCTCTGAAGAAAGTCGAGGACGACTGAAACGCGACAGGACTGCCAAGTTATTGAATAAATCCTTGTAATTCACTGTTGGGGTGCGGCTCATTGCTTTCCGAGAAGGAGAGAGTTGTTGCAATATATATGTGGCTTGGTTCTGCCCAAAGAAGATCGCACGGCAAGAAAACGCGCCGCCTTAATCCCGAAATTGAACCCTCGCTGTTGGCTCGCGAAAACGAACAGTGACGGCAGGCGCTACCAAAGACTGTTTTTGGTACGGTCTCATAGCAACCTTCAAAGTAGGTGTGCTACGAAGCAACAGAAAAATTAAATGGACTTTATTCCTGACAACAACTTTTAACTCTATAAGGCATCACCCACTGAAGGGTTCGAAATAAAGACCACAATTCCCAGGATGCATTGTTAACATCCACGAATGTGCCCACTAGGGGGCTTGAAATAGGGAGAAAAACAACATTGTGGTAACTGCAAGATGCCGAGGCGGAACCTCTGAAGAATGTCGAGGACGACTGAAACGCGTCAGGACTGCCAAGTTATTGAATAAATCCTTGTAATTCACTTTTGGGGTGCGGCTCATTGCTTTCCGAGAAGGAGAGAGTTGTTGCAATATATATGTGGCTTGGTTCTGCCCAAAGAAGATCGCACGGCCAGAAAACGCGCCGCCTTAATCCCGAAATTGAACCCTCGCTGTTGGCTCGTGAAAACGAACAGGGACGGCAGGCGCTACCAAAGACTGTTTTTGGTATGGTCTCATAGCAACCTTCAAAGTAGGTGTGCTACGAAGCAACAGAAAAATTAAATGGACTTTATTCCTGACAACAACTTTTACCTCTATGAGGCATCACCCACTGGAGGGTTCGAAATAAAGACCACAATTCCCAGGATGCATTGTTAACATCCACGAATGTGCCCACTAGGGGGCTTGAAATAGGGAGAAAAACGACATTGTGGTAACTGCAAGATGCCGAGGCGGAACCTCTGAAGAAAGTCGAGGACGACTGAAACGCGTCAGGACTGCCAAGTTATTGAATAAATCCTTGTAATTCACTTTTGGTGTGCGGCTCAGTGCTTTCCGAGAAGGAGAGAGTTGTTGCAATATATATGTGGCTTGGTTCTGCCCAAAGAAGATCGCACGGCCAGAAAACGCGCCGCCTTAATCCCGAAATTGAACCCTCGCTGTTGGCTCGTGAAAACGAACAGGGACGGCAGGCGCTACCAAAGACTGTTTTTGGTATGGTCTCATAGCAACCTTCAAAGTAGGTGTGCTACGAAGCAACAGAAAAATTAAATGGACTTTATTCCTGACAACAACTTTTAACTCTATGAGGCATCACCCACTGGAGGGTTCGAAATAAAGACCACAATTCCCAGGATGCATTGTTAACATCCACGAATGTGCCCACTAGGGGGCTTGAAATAGGGAGAAAAACGACATTGTGGTAACTGCAAGATGCCGAGGCGGAACCTCTGAAGAAAGTCGAGGACGACTGAAACGCGTCAGGACTGCCAAGTTATTGAATAAATCCTTGTAATTCACTGTTGGGGTGCGGCTCATTGCTTTCCGAGAAGGAGAGAGTTGTTGCAATATATATGTGGCTTGGTTCTGCCCAAAGAAGATCGCACGGCCAGAAAACGCGCCGCCTTAATCCCGAAATTGAACCCTCGCTGTTGGCTCGTGAAAACGAACAGTGACGGCAGGCGCTACCAAAGACTGTTTTTGGTACGGTCTCATAGCAACCTTCAAAGTAGGTGTGCTACGAAGCAACAGAAAAATTAAATGGACTTTATTCCTGACAACAACTTTTAACTCTATGAGGCATCACCCACTGGAGGGTTCGAAATAAAGACCACAATTCCCAGGATGCATTGTTAACATCCACGAATGTGCCCACTAGGGGGCTTGAAATAGGGAGAAAAACGACATTGTGGTAACTGCAAGATGCCGAGGCGGAACCTCTGAAGAAAGTCGAGGACGACTGAAACGCTCCAGGACTGCCAAGTTATTGAATAAATCCTTGTAATTCACTGTTGGGGTGCGGCTCATTGCTTTCCGAGAAGGAGAGAGTTGTTGCAATATATATGGGGCTTGGTTCTGCCCAAAGAAGATCGCACGGCCAGAAAACGCGCCGCCTTAATCCCGAAATTGAACCCTCGCTGTTGGCTCGTGAAAACGAACAGTGACGGCAGGCACTACCAAAGACTGTTTTTGGTACGGTCTCATAGCAACCTTCAAAGTAGGTGTGCTACGAAGCAACAGAAAAATTAAATGGACTTTATTCCTGACAACAACTTTTAACTCTATGAGGCATCACCCACTGAAGGGTTCGAAATAAAGACCACAATTCCCAGGATGCATTGTTAACATCCACGAATGTGCCCACTAAGGGGCTTGAAATAGGGAGAAAAACGACATTGTGGTAACTGCAAGATGCCGAGGCGGAACCTCTGAAGAAAGTCGAGGACGACTGGAACGCGTCAGGACTGCCAAGTTATTGAATAAATCCTTGTAATTCACTTTTGGGGTGCGGCTCATTGCTTTCCGAGAAGGAGAGAGTTGTTGCAATATATATGTGGCTTGGTTCTGCCCAAAGATCGCACGGCCAGAAAATGCGCCGCCTTAATCCCGAAATTGAACCCTCGCTGTTGGCTCGTGAAAACAAACAGGGACGGCAGGCGCTACCAAAGACTGTTTTTGGTATGGTCTCATAGCAACCTTCAAAGTAGGTGTGCTACGAAGCAACAGAAAAATTAAATGGACTTTATTCCTGACAACAACTTTTAACTCTATGAGGCATCACCCACTGGAGGGTTCGAAATAAAGACCACAATTCCCAGGATGCATTGTTAACATCCACGAATGTGCCCACTAGGGGGCTTGAAATAGGGAGAAAAACGACATTGTGGTAACTGCAAGATGCCGAGGCGGAACCTCTGAAGAAAGTCGAGGACGACTGAAACGCGTCAGGACTGCCAAGTTATTGAATAAATCCTTGTAATTCACTTTTGGTGTGCGGCTCAGTGCTTTCCGAGAAGGAGAGAGTTGTTGCAATATATATGTGGCTTGGTTCTGCCCAAAGAAGATCGCATGGCCAGAAAACGCGCCGCCTTAATCCCGAAATTGAACCCTCGCTGTTGGCTTGTGAAAACGAACAGGGACGGCAGGCGCTACCAAAGACTGTTTTTGGTATGGTCTCATAGCAACCTTCAAAGTAGGTGTGCTACGAAGCAACAGAAAAATTAAATGGACTTTATTCCTGACAACAACTTATAACTCTATGAGGCATCACCCACTGGAGGGTTCGAAATAAAGACCACAATTCCCAGGATGCATTGTTAACATCCACGAATGTGCCCACTAGGGGGCTTGAAATAGGGAGAAAAACGACATTGTGGTAACTGCAAGATGCCGAGGCGGAATCTCTGAAGAAAGTCGAGGACGACTGAAACGCGTCAGGACTGCCAAGTTATTGAATAAATCCTTGTAATTCACTTTTGGGGTGCGGCTCATTGCTTTCCGAGAAGGAGAGAGTTGTTGCAATATATATGTGGCTTGGTTCTGCCCAAAGAAGATCGCACGGCCAGAAAACGCGCCGCCTTAATCCCGAAATTGAACCCTCGCTGTTGGCTCGTGAAAACGAACAGGGACGGCAGGCGCTACCAAAGACTGTTTTTGGTATGGTCTCATAGCAACCTTCAAAGTAGGTGTGCTACGAAGCAACAGAAAAATTAAATGGACTTTATTCCTGACAACAACTTTTAACTCTATGAGGCATCACCCACTGAAGGGTTCGATATAAAGACCACAATTCCCAGGATGCATTGTTAACATCCACGAATGTGCCCACTAAGGGGCTTGAAATAGGGAGAAAAACGACATTGTGGTAACTGCAAGATGCCGAGGCGGAACCTCTGAAGAAAGTCGAGGACGACTGAAACGCGTCAGGACTGCCAAGTTATTGAATAAATCCTTGTAATTCACTTTTGGGGTGCGGCTCATTGCTTTCCGAGAAGGAGAGAGTTGTTGCAATATATATGTGGCTTGGTTCTGCCCAAAGAAGATCGCACGGCCAGAAAACGCGCCGACTTAATCCCGAAATTGAACCCTCGCTGTTGGCTCGTGAAAACAAACAGGGACGGCAGGCGCTACCAAAGACTGTTTTTGGTATGGTCTCATAGCAACCTTCAAAGTAGGTGTGCTACGAAGAAACAGAAAAATTAAATGGACTTTATTCCTGACAACAACTTTTAACTCTATGAGGCATCACCCACTGGAGGGTTCGAAATAAAGACCACAATTCCCAGGATGCATTGTTAACATCCACGAATGTGCCCACTAGGGGGCTTGAAATAGGGAGAAAAACGACATTGTGGTAACTGCAAGATGCCGAGGCGGAACCTCTGAAGAAAGTCGAGGACGACTGAAACGCGTCAGGACTGCCAAGTTATTGAATAAATCCTTGTAATTCTCTTTTGGGGTGCGCCACATTGCATTCCGAGAAGGAGAGAGTTGTTGCAATATATATGTGGCTTGGTTCTGCCCAAAGAAGATCGCACGGCCAGAAAACGTGCCGCCTTAATCCCGAAATTGAACCCTCGCTGTTGGCTTGTGAAAACGAACAGGGACGGCAGGCGCTACCAAAGACTGTTTTTGGTATGGTCTCATAGCAACCTTCAAAGTAGGTGTGCTACGAAGCAACAGAAACATTAAATGGACTTTATTCCTGACAACAACTTATAACTCTATGAGGCATCACCCACTGGAGGGTTCGAAATAAAGACCACAATTCCCAGGATGCATTGTTAACATCCACGAATGTGCCCACTAGGGGGCTTGAAATAGGGAGAAAAACGACATTGTGGTAACTGCAAGATGCCGAGGCGGAATCTCTGAAGAAAGTCGAGGACGACTGAAACGCGTCAGGACTGCCAAGTTATTGAATAAATCCTTGTAATTCACTGTTGAGGTGCGGCTCATTGCTTTCCGAGAAGGAGAGAGTTGTTGCAATATATATGTGGCTTGGTTCTGCCCAAAGAAGATCGCACGGCCAGAAAACGCGCCGCCTTAATCCCGAAATTGAACCCTCGCTGTTGGCTCGTGAAAACGAACAGGGACGGCAGGCGCTACCAAAGACTGTTTTTGGTATGGTCTCATAGCAACCTTCAAAGTAGGTGTGCTACGAAGCAACAGAAAAATTAAATGGACTTTATTCCTGACAACAACTTTTACCTCTATGAGGCATCACCCACTGGAGGGTTCGAAATAAAGACCACAATTCCCAGGATGCATTGTTAACATCCACGAATGTGCCCACTAGGGGGCTTGAAATAGGGAGAAAAACGACATTGTGGTAACTGCAAGATGCCGAGGCGGAACCTCTGAAGAAAGTCGAGGACGACTGAAACGCGTCAGGACTGCCAAGTTATTGAATAAATCCTTGTAATTCACTGTTGGGGTGCGGCTCATTGCTTTCCGAGAAGGAGAGAGTTGTTGCAATATATATGTGGCTTGGTTCTGCCCAAAGAAGATCGCACGGCAAGAAAACGCGCCGCCTTAATCCCGAAATTGAACCCTCGCTGTTGGCTCGTGAAAACGAACAGTGACGGCAGGCGCTACCAAAGACTGTTTTTGGTACGGTCTCATAGCAACCTTCAAAGTAGGTGTGCTACGAAGCAACAGAAAAATTAAATGGACTTTATTCCTGACAACAACTTTTAACTCTATGAGGCATCACCCACTGGAGGGTTCGAAATAAAGACCACAATTCCCAGGATGCATTGTTAACATCCACGAATGTGCCCACTAGGGGGCTTGAAATAGGGAGAAAAACGACATTGTGGTAACTGCAAGATGCCGAGGCGGAACCTCTGAAGAAAGTCGAGGACGACTGAAACGCGTCAGGACTGCCAAGTTATTGAATAAATCCTTGTAATTCTCTTTTGGGGTGCGGCTCATTGCATTCCGAGAAGGAGAGAGTTGTTGCAATATATATGTGGCTTGGTTCTGCCCAAAGAAGATCGCATGGCCAGAAAACGCGCCGCCTTAATCCCGAAATTGAACCCTCGCTGTTGGCTTGTGAAAACGAACAGGGACGGCAGGCGCTACCAAAGACTGTTTTTGGTATGGTCTCATAGCAACCTTCAAAGTAGGTGTGCTACGAAGCAACAGAAAAATTAAATGGACTTTATTCCTGACAACAACTTATAACTCTATGAGGCATCACCCACTGGAGGGTTCGAAATAAAGACCACAATTCCCAGGATGCATTGTTAACATCCACGAATGTGCCCACTAGGGGGCTTGAAATAGGGAGAAAAACGACATTGTGGTAACTGCAAGATGCCGAGGCGGAATCTCTGAAGAAAGTCGAGGACGACTGAAACGCGTCAGGACTGCCAAGTTATTGAATAAATCCTTGTAATTCACTTTTGGGGTGCGGCTCATTGCTTTCCGAGAAGGAGAGAGTTGTTGCAATATATATGTGGCTTGGTTCTGCCCAAAGAAGATCGCACGGCCAGAAAACGCGCCGCCTTAATCCCGAAATTGAACCCTCGCTGTTGGCTCGTGAAAACGAACAGGGACGGCAGGCGCTACCAAAGACTGTTTTTGGTATGGTCTCATAGCAACCTTCAAAGTAGGTGTGCTACGAAGCAACAGAAAAATTAAATGGACTTTATTCCTGACAACAACTTTTAACTCTATGAGGCATCACCCACTGAAGGGTTCGATATAAAGACCACAATTCCCAGGATGCATTGTTAACATCCACGAATGTGCCCACTAAGGGGCTTGAAATAGGGAGAAAAACGACATTGTGGTAACTGCAAGATGCCGAGGCGGAACCTCTGAAGAAAGTCGAGGACGACTGAAACGCGTCAGGACTGCCAAGTTATTGAATAAATCCTTGTAATTCACTTTTGGGGTGCGGCTCATTGCTTTCCGAGAAGGAGAGAGTTGTTGCAATATATATGTGGCTTGGTTCTGCCCAAAGAAGATCGCACGGCCAGAAAACGCGCCGACTTAATCCCGAAATTGAACCCTCGCTGTTGGCTCGTGAAAACAAACAGGGACGGCAGGCGCTACCTAAGACTGTTTTTGGTATGGTCTCATAGCAACCTTCAAAGTAGGTGTGCTACGAAGCAACAGAAAAATTAAATGGACTTTATTCCTGACAACAACTTTTAACTCTATGAGGCATCACCCACTGGAGGGTTCGAAATAAAGACCACAATTCCCAGGATGCATTGTTAACATCCACGAATGTGCCCACTAGGGGGCTTGAAATAGGGAGAAAAACGACATTGTGGTAACTGCAAGATGCCGAGGCGGAACCTCTGAAGAAAGTCGAGGACGACTGAAACGCGTCAGGACTGCCAAGTTATTGAATAAATCCTTGTAATTCTCTTTTGGGGTGCGGCTCATTGCATTCCGAGAAGGAGAGAGTTGTTGCAATATATATGTGGCTTGGTTCTGCCCAAAGAAGATCGCACGGCCAGAAAACGTGCCGCCTTAATCCCGAAATTGAACCCTCGCTGTTGGCTTGTGAAAACGAACAGGGACGGCAGGCGCTACCAAAGACTGTTTTTGGTATGGTCTCATAGCAACCTTCAAAGTAGGTGTGCTACGAAGCAACAGAAACATTAAATGGACTTTATTCCTGACAACAACTTATAACTCTATGAGGCATCACCCACTGGAGGGTTCGAAATAAAGACCACAATTCCCAGGATGCATTGTTAACATCCACGAATGTGCCCACTAGGGGGCTTGAAATAGGGAGAAAAACGACATTGTGGTAACTGCAAGATGCCGAGGCGGAATCTCTGAAGAAAGTCGAGGACGACTGAAACGCGTCAGGACTGCCAAGTTATTGAATAAATCCTTGTAATTCACTGTTGGGGTGCGGCTCATTGCTTTCCGAGAAGGAGAGAGTTGTTGCAATATATATGTGGCTTGGTTCTGCCCAAAGAAGATCGCACGGCCAGAAAACGCGCCGCCTTAATCCCGAAATTGAACCCTCGCTGTTGGCTCGTGAAAACGAACAGGGACGGCAGGCGCTACCAAAGACTGTTTTTGGTATGGTCTCATAGCAACCTTCAAAGTAGGTGTGCTACGAAGCAACAGAAAAATTAAATGGACTTTATTCCTGACAACAACTTTTACCTCTATGAGGCATCACCCACTGGAGGGTTCGAAATAAAGACCACAATTCCCAGGATGCATTGTTAACATCCATGAATGTGCCCACTAGGGGGCTTGAAATAGGGAGAAAAACGACATTGTGGTAACTGCAAGATGCCGAGGCGGAACCTCTGAAGAAAGTCGAGGACGACTGAAACGCGACAGGACTGCCAAGTTATTGAATAAATCCTTGTAATTCACTGTTGGGGTGCGGCTCATTGCTTTCCGAGAAGGAGAGAGTTGTTGCAATATATATGTGGCTTGGTTCTGCCCAAAGAAGATCGCACGGCAAGAAAACGCGCCGCCTTAATCCCGAAATTGAACCCTCGCTGTTGGCTCGCGAAAACGAACAGTGACGGCAGGCGCTACCAAAGACTGTTTTTGGTACGGTCTCATAGCAACCTTCAAAGTAGGTGTGCTACGAAGCAACAGAAAAATTAAATGGACTTTATTCCTGACAACAACTTTTAACTCTATAAGGCATCACCCACTGAAGGGTTCGAAATAAAGACCACAATTCCCAGGATGCATTGTTAACATCCACGAATGTGCCCACTAGGGGGCTTGAAATAGGGAGAAAAACGACATTGTGGTAACTGCAAGATGCCGAGGCGGAACCTCTGAAGAATGTCGAGGACGACTGAAACGCGTCAGGACTGCCAAGTTATTGAATAAATCCTTGTAATTCACTTTTGGGGTGCGGCTCATTGCTTTCCGAGAAGGAGAGAGTTGTTGCAATATATATGTGGCTTGGTTCTGCCCAAAGAAGATCGCACGGCCAGAAAACGCGCCGCCTTAATCCCGAAATTGAACCCTCGCTGTTGGCTCGTGAAAACGAACAGGGACGGCAGGCGCTACCAAAGACTGTTTTTGGTATGGTCTCATAGCAACCTTCAAAGTAGGTGTGCTACGAAGCAACAGAAAAATTAAATGGACTTTATTCCTGACAACAACTTTTACCTCTATGAGGCATCACCCACTGGAGGGTTCGAAATAAAGACCACAATTCCCAGGATGCATTGTTAACATCCACGAATGTGCCCACTAGGGGGCTTGAAATAGGGAGAAAAACGACATTGTGGTAACTGCAAGATGCCGAGGCGGAACCTCTGAAGAAAGTCGAGGACGACTGAAACGCGTCAGGACTGCCAAGTTATTGAATAAATCCTTGTAATTCACTTTTGGTGTGCGGCTCAGTGCTTTCCGAGAAGGAGAGAGTTGTTGCAATATATATGTGGCTTGGTTCTGCCCAAAGAAGATCGCACGGCCAGAAAACGCGCCGCCTTAATCCCGAAATTGAACCCTCGCTGTTGGCTCGTGAAAACGAACAGGGACGGCAGGCGCTACCAAAGACTGTTTTTGGTATGGTCTCATAGCAACCTTCAAAGTAGGTGTGCTACGAAGCAACAGAAAAATTAAATGGACTTTATTCCTGACAACAACTTTTAACTCTATGAGGCATCACCCACTGGAGGGTTCGAAATAAAGACCACAATTCCCAGGATGCATTGTTAACATCCACGAATGTGCCCACTAGGGGGCTTGAAATAGGGAGAAAAACGACATTGTGGTAACTGCAAGATGCCGAGGCGGAACCTCTGAAGAAAGTCGAGGACGACTGAAACGCGTCAGGACTGCCAAGTTATTGAATAAATCCTTGTAATTCACTGTTGGGGTGCGGCTCATTGCTTTCCGAGAAGGAGAGAGTTGTTGCAATATATATGTGGCTTGGTTCTGCCCAAAGAAGATCGCACGGCCAGAAAACGCGCCGCCTTAATCCCGAAATTGAACCCTCGCTGTTGGCTCGTGAAAACGAACAGTGACGGCAGGCGCTACCAAAGACTGTTTTTGGTACGGTCTCATAGCAACCTTCAAAGTAGGTGTGCTACGAAGCAACAGAAAAATTAAATGGACTTTATTCCTGACAACAACTTTTAACTCTATGAGGCATCACCCACTGAAGGGTTCGAAATAAAGACCACAATTCCCAGGATGCATTGTTAACATCCACGAATGTGCCCACTAAGGGGCTTGAAATAGGGAGAAAAACGACATTGTGGTAACTGCAAGATGCCGAGGCGGAACCTCTGAAGAAAGTCGAGGACGACTGAAACGCATCAGGACTGCCAAGTTATTGAATAAATCCTTGTAATTCACTTTTGGGGTGCGGCTCATTGCTTTCCGAGAAGGAGAGAGTTGTTGCAATATATATGTGGCTTGATTCTGCCCAAAGAAGATCGCACGGCCAGAAAATGCGCCGCCTTAATCCCGAAATTGAACTCTCGCTGTTGGCTCGTGAAAACGAACACGGACGGCAGGCGCTACCAAAGACTGTTTTTGGTATGGTCTCATAGCAACCTTCAAAGTAGGTGTGCTACGAAGCAACAGAAAAATTAAATGGACTTTATTCCTGACAACAACTTTTAACTCTATGAGGCATCACACACTGGAGGGTTCGAAATAAAGACCACAATTCCCAGGATGCATTGTTAACATCCACGAATGTGCCCACTAGGGGGCTTGAAATAGGGAGAAAAACGACATTGTGGTAACTGCAAGATGCCGAGGCGGAACCTCTGAAGAAAGTCGAGAACGACTGAAACGCGTCAGGACTGCCAAGTTATTGAATAAATCCTTGTAATTCATTGTTGGGGTGCGGCTCATTGCTTTCCGAGAAGGAGAGAGTTGTTGCAATATATATGTGGCTTGGTTCTGCCCAAAGAAGATCGCACGGCCAGAAAACGCGCCGCCTTAATCCCGAAATTGAACCCTCGCTGTTGGCTCGTGAAAACGAACAGGGACGGCAGGCGCTACCAAAGACTGTTTTTGGTATGGTCTCATAGCAACCTTCAAAGTAGGTGTGCTACGAAGCAACAGAAAAATTAAATGGACTTTATTCCTGACAACAACTTATAACTCTATGAGGCATCACCCACTGGAGGGTTCGAAATAAAGACCACAATTCCCAGGATGCATTGTTAACATCCACGAATGTGCCCACTAGGGGGCTTGAAATAGGGAGAAAAACGACATTGTGGTAACTGCAAGATGCCGAGGCGGAACCTCTGAAGAAAGTCGAGGACGACTGAAACGCGTCAGGACTGCCAAGTTATTGAATAAATCCTTGTAATTCACTGTTGGGGTGCGGCTCATTGCTTTCCGAGAAGGAGAGAGTTGTTGCAATATATATGTGGCTTGGTTCTGCCCAAAGAAGATCGCACGGCCAGAAAACGCGCCGCCTTAATCCCGAAATTGAACCATCGCTGTTGGCTCGTGAAAACGAACAGTGACGGCAGGCGCTACCAAAGACTGTTTTTGGTACGGTCTCATAGCAACCTTCAAAGTAGGTGTGCTACGAAGCAACAGAAAAATTAAATCGACTTTATTCCTGACAACAACTTTTAACTCTATGAGGCATCACCCACTGAAGGGTTCGAAATAAAGACCACAATTCCCAGGATGCATTGTTAACATCCACGAATGTGCCCACTAGGGGGCTTGAAATAGGGAGAAAAACGACATTGTGGTAACTGCAAGATGCCGAGGCGGAACCTCTGAAGAATGTCGAGGACGACTGAAACGCGTCAGGACTGCCAAGTTATTGAATAAATCCTTGTAATTCACTTTTGGGGTGCGGCTCATTGCTTTCCGAGAAGGAGAGAGTTGTTGCAATATATATGTGGCTTGGTTCTGCCCAAAGAAGATCGCACGGCCAGAAAACGCGCCGCCTTAATCCCGAAATTGAACCCTCGCTGTTGGCTCGTGAAAACGAACAGGGACGGCAGGCGCTACCAAAGACTGTTTTTGGTATGGTCTCATAGCAACCTTCAAAGTAGGTGTGCTACGAAGCAACAGAAAAATTAAATGGACTTTATTCCTGACAACAACTTTTAACTCTATGAGGCATCACCCACTGGAGGGTTCGAAATAAAGACCACAATTCCCAGGATGCATTGTTAACATCCACGAATGTGCCCACTAGGGGGCTTGAAATAGGGAGAAAAACGACATTGTGGTAACTGCAAGATGCCGAGGCGGAACCTCTGAAGAAAGTCGAGGACGACTGAAACGCGTCAGGACTGCCAAGTTATTGAATAAATCCTTGTAATTCTCTTTTGGGGTGCGGCTCATTGCATTCCGAGAAGGAGAGAGTTGTTGCAATATATATGTGGCTTGGTTCTACCCAAAGAAGATCGCATGGCCAGAAAACGCGCCGCCTTAATCCCGAAATTGAACCCTCGCTGTTGGCTTGTGAAAACGAACAGGGACGGCAGGCGCTACCAAAGACTGTTTTTGGTATGGTCTCATAGCAACCTTCAAAGTAGGTGTGCTACGAAGCAACAGAAAAATTAAATGGACTTTATTCCTGACAACAACTTATAACTCTATGAGGCATCACCCACTGGAGGGTTCGAAATAAAGACCACAATTCCCAGGATGCATTGTTAACATCCACGAATGTGCCCACTAGGGGGCTTGAAATAGGGAGAAAAACGACATTGTGGTAACTGCAAGATGCCGAGGCGGAATCTCTGAAGAAAGTCGAGGACGACTGAAACGCGTCAGGACTGCCAAGTTATTGAATAAATCCTTGTAATTCACTGTTGGGGTGCGGCTCATTGCTTTCCGAGAAGGAGAGAGTTGTTGCAATATATATGTGGCTTGGTTCTGCCCAAAGAAGATCGCACGGCCAGAAAACGCGCCGCCTTAATCCCGAAATTGAACCCTCGCTGTTGGCTCGTGAAAACGAACAGTGACGGCAGGCGCTACCAAAGACTGTTTTTGGTACGGTCTCATAGCAACCTTCAAAGTAGGTGTGCTACGAAGCAACAGAAAAATTAAATGGACTTTATTCCTGACAACAACTTTTAACTCTATGAGGCATCACCCACTGAAGGGTTCGAAATAAAGACCACAATTCCCAGGATGCATTGTTAACATCCACGACTGTGCCCACTAGGGGGCTTGAAATAGGGAGAAAAACGACATTGTGGTAACTGCAAGATGCCGAGGCGGAACCTCTGAAGAATGTCGAGGACGACTGAAACGCGTCAGGACTGCCAAGTTATTGAATAAATCCTTGTAATTCACTTTTGGGGTGCGGCTCATTGCTTTCCGAGAAGGAGAGAGTTGTTGCAATATATATGTGGCTTGGTTCTGCCCAAAGAAGATCGCACGGCCAGAAAACGCGCCGCCTTAATCCCGAAATTGAACCCTCGCTGTTGGCTCGTGAAAACGAACAGGGACGGCAGGCGCTACCAAAGACAGTTTTTGGTATGGTCTCATAGCAACCTTTAAAGTAGGTGTGCTACGAAGCAACAGAAAAATTAAATGGACTTTATTCCTGACAACAACTTTTAACTCTATGAGGCATCACCCACTGGAGGGTTCGAAATAAAGACCACAATTCCCAGGATGCATTGTTAACATCCACGAATGTGCCCACTAGGGGGCTTGAAATAGGGAGAAAAACGACATTGTGGTAACTGCAAGATGCCGAGGCGGAACCTCTGAAGAAAGTCGAGGACGACTGAAACGCATCAGGACTGCCAAGTTATTGAATAAATCCTTGTAATTCACTGTTGGGGTGCGGCTCATTCTTTTCCGAGAAGGAGAGAGTTGTTGCAATATATATGTGGCTTGGTTCTGCCCAAAGAAGATCGCACGGCCAGAAAACGCGCCGCCTTAATCCCGAAATTGAACCCTCGCTGTTGGCTCGTGAAAACGAACAGTGACGGCAGGCGCTACCAAAGACTGTTTTTGGTTCGGTCTCATAGCAACCTTCAAAGTAGGTGTGCTACGAAGCAACAGAAAAATTAAATGGACTTTATTCCTGACAACAACTTTTAACTCTATGAGGCATCACCCACTGAAGGGTTTGAAATAAAGACCACAATTCCCAGGATGCATTGTTAACATCCACGAATGTGCCCACTAAGGGGCTTGAAATAGGGAGAAAAACGACATTGTGGTAACTGCAAGATGCCGAGGCGGAAGCTCTGAAGAAAGTCGAGGACGACTGAAACGCGTCAGGACTGCCAAGTTATTGAATGAATCCTTGTAATTCACTTTTGGGGTGCGGCTCATTGCTTTCCGAGAAGGAGAGAGTTGTTGCAATATATATGTGGCTTGGTTCTGCCCAAAGAAGATCGCACGGCCAGAAAACGCGCCGCCTTAATCCCGAAATTGAACCCTCGCTGTTGGCTCGTGATAACGAACAGGGACGGCAGGCGCTACCAAAGACTGTTTTTGGTATGGTCTCATAGCAACCTTCAAAGTAGGTGTGCTACAAAGCAACAGAAAAATTAAATGGACTTTATTCCTGACAACAACTTTTAACTCTATGAGGCATCACCCACTGGAGGGTTCGAAATAAAGACCACAATTCCCAGGATGCATTGTTAACATCCACGAATGTGCCCACTAGGGGGCTTGAAATAGGGAGAAAAACGACATTGTGGTAACTGCAAGATGCCGAGGCGGAACCTCTGAAGAAAGTCGAGGACGACTGAAAGGCGTCAGGACTGCCAAGTTATTGAATAAATCCTTGTAATTCACTGTTGGGGTGCGGCTCATTGCTTTCCGAGAAGGAGAGAGTTGTTGCAATATATATGTGGCTTGGTTCTGCCCAAAGAAGATCGCACGGCCAGAAAACGCGCCGCCTTAATCCCGAAATTGAACCCTCGCTGTTGGCTCGTGAAAACGAACAGGGACGGCAGGCGCTACCAAAGACTGTTTTTGGTATGGTCTCATAGCAACCTTCAAAGTAGGTGTGCTACGAAGCAACAGAAAAATTAAATGGACTTTATTCCTGACAACAACTTTTACCTCTATGAGGCATCACCCACTGGAGGGTTCGAAATAAAGACCACAATTCCCAGGATGCAAAGTTAACATCCACGAATGTGCCCACTAGGGGGCTTGAAATAGGGAGAAAAACGACATTGTGGTAACTGCAAGATGCCGAGGCGGAACCTCTGAAGAAAGTCGAGGACGACTGAAACGCGTCAGGACTGCCAAGTTATTGAATAAATCCTTGTAATTCACTGTTGGGGTGCGGCTCATTGCTTTCCGAGAAGGAGAGAGTTGTTGCAATATATATGTGGCTTGGTTCTGCCCAAAGAAGATCGCACGGCCAGAAAACGCGCCGCCTTAATCCCGAAATTGAACCCTCGCTGTTGGCTCGTGAAAACGAACAGTGACGGCAGGCGCTACCAAAGACTGTTTTTGGTACGGTCTCATAGCAACCTTCAAAGTAGGTGTGCTACGAAGCAACAGAAAAATTAAATGGACTTTATTCCTGACAACAACTTTTAACTCTATGAGGCATCACCCACTGAAGGGTTCGAAATAAAGACCACAATTCCCAGGATGCATTGTTAACATCCACGAATGTGCCCACTAGGGGGCTTGAAATAGGGAGAAAAACGACATTGTGGTAACTGCAAGATGCCGAGGCGGAACCTCTGAAGAATGTCGAGGACGACTGAAACGCGTCAGGACTGCCAAGTTATTGAATAAATCCTTGTAATTCACTTTTGGGGTGCGGCTCATTGCTTTCCGAGAAGGAGAGAGTTGTTGCAATATATATGTGGCTTGGTTCTGCCCAAAGAAGATCGCACAGCCAGAAAACGCGCCGCCTTAATCCTGAAATTGAACCCTCGCTGTTGGCTCGTGAAAACGAACAGGGACGGCAGGCGCTACCAAAGACTGTTTTTGGTATGGTCTCATAGCAACCTTCAAAGTAGGTGTGCTACGAAGCAACAGAAAAATTAAATGGACTTTATTCCTGACAACAACTTTTAACTCTATGAGGCATCACCCACTGGAGGGTTCGAAATAAAGACCACAATTCCCAGGATGCATTGTTAACATCCACGAATGTGCCCACTAGGGGGCTTGAAATAGGGAGAAAAACGACATTGTGGTAACTGCAAGATGCCGAGGCGGAACCTCTGAAGAAAGTCGAGGACGACTGAAACGCGTCAGGACTGCCAAGTTATTGAATAAATCCTTGTAATTCACTGTTGGGGTGCGGCTCATTGCTTTCCGAGAAGGAGAGAGTTGTTGCAATATATATGTGGCTTGGTTCTGCCCAAAGAAGATCGCACGGCCAGAAAACGCGCCGCCTTAATCCCGAAATTGAACCCTCGCTGTTGGCTCGTGAAAACGAACAGTGACGGCAGGCGCTACCAAAGACTGTTTTTGGTACGGTCTCATAGCAACCTTCAAAGTAGGTGTGCTACGAAGCAACAGAAAAATTAAATGGACTTTATTCCTGACAACAACTTTTAACTCTATGAGGCATCACCCACTGAAGGGTTCGAAATAAAAACCACAATTCCCAGGATGCATTGTTAACATCCACGAATGTGCCCACTAAGGGGCTTGAAATAGGGAGAAAAACGACATTGTGGTAACTGCAAGATGCCGAGGCGGAACCTCTGAAGAAAGTCGAGGACGACTGAAACGCGTCAGGACTGCCAAGTTATTGAATAAATCCTTGTAATTCACTTTTGGGGTGCGGCTCATTGCTTTCCGAGAAGGAGAGAGTTGTTGCAATATATATGTGGCTTGGTTCTGCCCAAAGAAGATCGCACGGCCAGAAAATGCGCCGCCTTAATCCCGAAATTGAACCCTCGCTGTTGGCTCGTGAAAACGAACAGGGACGGCAGGCGCTACCAAAGACTGTTTTTGGTATGGTCTCATAGCAACCTTCAAAGTAGGTGTGCTACGAAGCAACAGAAAAATTAAATGGACTTTATTCCTGACAACAACTTTTAACTCTATGAGGCATCACCCACTGGAGGGTTCGAAATAAAGACCACAATTCCCAGGATGCATTGTTAACATCCACGAATGTGCCCACTAGGGGGCTTGAAATAGGGAGAAAAACGACATTGTGGTAACTGCAAGATGCCGAGGCGGAATCTCTGAAGAAAGTCGAGGACGACTGAAACGCGTCAGGACTGCCAAGTTATTGAATAAATCCTTGTAATTCACTGTTGGGGTGCGGCTCATTGCTTTCCGAGAAGGAGAGAGTTGTTGCAATATATATGTGGCTTGGTTCTGCCCAAAGAAGATCGCACGGCCAGAAAACGCGCCGCCTTAATCCCGAAATTGAACCCTCGCTGTTGGCTCGTGAAAACGAACAGGGACGGCAGGCGCTACCAAAGACTGTTTTTGGTATGGTCTCATAGCAACCTTCAAAGTAGGTGTGCTACGAAGCAACAGAAAAATTAAATGGACTTTATTCCTGACAACAACTTTTACCTCTATGAGGCATCACCCACTGGAGGGTTCGAAATAAAGACCACAATTCCCAGGATGCATTGTTAACATCCACGAATGTGCCCACTAGGGGGCTTGAAATAGGGAGAAAAACGACATTGTGGTAACTGCAAGATGCCGAGGCGGAACCTCTGAAGAAAGTCGGGGACGACTGAAACGCGTCAGGACTGCCAAGTTATTGAATAAATCCTTGTAATTCACTGTTGGGGTGCGGCTCATTGCTTTCCGAGAAGGAGAGAGTTGTTGCAATATATATGTGGCTTGGTTCTGCCCAAAGAAGATCGCACGGCCAGAAAACGCGCCGCCTTAATCCCGAAATTGAACCATCGCTGTTGGCTCGTGAAAACGAACAGTGACGGCAGGCGCTACCAAAGACTGTTTTTGGTACGGTCTCATAGCAACCTTCAAAGTAGGTGTGCTACGAAGCAACAGAAAAATTAAATGGACTTTATTCCTGACAACAACTTTTAACTCTATGAGGCATCACCCACTGAAGGGTTCGAAATAAAGACCACAATTCCCAGGATGCATTGTTAACATCCACGAATGTGCCCACTAGGGGGCTTGAAATAGGGAGAAAAACGACATTGTGGTAACTGCAAGATGCCGAGGCGGAACCTCTGAAGAATGTCGAGGACGACTGAAACGCGTCAGGACTGCCAAGTTATTGAATAAATCCTTGTAATTCACTTTTGGGGTGCGGTTCATTGCTTTCCGAGAAGGAGAGAGTTGTTGCAATATATATGTGGCTTGGTTCTGCCCAAAGAAGATCGCACGGCCAGAAAACGCGCCGCCTTAATCCCGAAATTGAACCCTCGCTGTTGGCTCGTGAAAACGAACAGGGACGGCAGGCGCTACCAAAGACTGTTTTTGGTATGGTCTCATAGCAACCTTCAAAGTAGGTGTGCTACGAAGCAACAGAAAAATTAAATGGACTTTATTCCTGACAACAACTTTTAACTCTATGAGGCATCACCCACTGGAGGGTTCGAAATAAAGACCACAATTCCCAGGATGCATTGTTAACATCCACGAATGTGCCCACTAGGGGGCTTGAAATAGGGAGAAAAACGACATTGTGGTAACTGCAAGATGCCGAGGCGGAACCTCTGAAGAAAGTCGAGGACGACTGAAACGCTCCAGGACTGCCAAGTTATTGAATAAATCCTTGTAATTCACTGTTGGGGTGCGGCTCATTGCTTTCCGAGAAGGAGAGAGTTGTTGCAATATATATGGGGCTTGGTTCTGCCCAAAGAAGATCGCACGGCCAGAAAACGCGCCGCCTTAATCCCGAAATTGAACCCTCGCTGTTGGCTCGTGAAAACGAACAGTGACGGCAGGCACTACCAAAGACTATTTTTGGTACGGTCTCATAGCAACCTTCAAAGTAGGTGTGCTACGAAGCAACAAAAAAATTAAATGGACTTTATTCCTGACAACAACTTTTAACTCTATGAGGCATCACCCACTGAAGGGTTCGAAATAAAGACCACAATTCCCAGGATGCATTGTTAACATCCACGAATGTGCCCACTAAGGGGCTTGAAATAGGGAGAAAAACGACATTGTGGTAACTGCAAGATGCCGAGGCGGAACCTCTGAAGAAAGTCGAGGACGACTGAAACGCGTCAGGACTGCCAAGTTATTGAATACATCCTTGTAATTCACTTTTGGGGTGCGGCTCATTGCTTTCCGAGAAGGAGAGAGTTGTTGCAATATATATGTGGCTTGGTTCTGCCCAAAGAAGATCGCACGGCCAGAAAACGCGCCGCCTTAATCCCGAAATTGAACCCTCGCTGTTGGCTCGTGAAAACAAACAGGGACGGCAGGCGCTACCAAAGACTGTTTTTGGTATGGTCTCATAGCAACCTTCAAAGTAGGTGTGCTACGAAGCAACAGAAAAATTAAATGAACTTTATTCCTGACAACAACTTTTAACTCTATGAGGCATCACCCACTGGAGGGTTCGAAATAAAGACCACAATTCCCAGGATGCATTGTTAACATCCACGAATGTGCCCACTAGGGGGCTTGAAATAGGGAGAAAAACGACATTGTGGTAACTGCAAGATGCCGAGGCGGAACCTCTGAAGAAAGTCGAGGACGACTGAAACGCATCAGGACTGCCAAGTTATTGAATAAATCCTTGTAATTCTCTTTTGGGGTGCGGCTCATTGGATTCCGAGAAGGAGAGAGTTGTTGCAATATATATGTGGCTTGGTTCTGCCCAAAGAAGATCGCACGGCCAGAAAACGCGCCGCCTTAATCCCAAAATTGAACCCTCGCTGTTGGCTTGTGAAAACGAACAGGGACGGCAGGCGCTACCAAAGACTGTTTTTGGTATGGTCTCATAGCAACCTTCAAAGTAGGTGTGCTACGAAGCAACAGAAACATTAAATGGACTTTATTCCTGACAACAACTTATAACTCTATGAGGCATCACCCACTGGAGGGTTCGAAATAAAGACCACAATTCCCAGGATGCATTGTTAACATCCACGAATGTGCCCACTAGGGGGCTTGAAATAGGGAGAAAAACGACATTGTGGTAACTGCAAGATGCCGAGGTGGAATCTCTGAAGAAAGTCGAGGACGACTGAAACGCGTCAGGACTGCCAAGTTATTGAATAAATCCTTGTAATTCACTGTTGGGGTGCGGCTCATTGCTTTCCGAGAAGGAGAGAGTTGTTGCAATATATATGTGGCTTGGTTCTGCCCAAAGAATATCGCACGGCCAGAAAACGCGCCGCCTTAATCCCGAAATTGAACCCTCGCTGTTGGCTCGTGAAAACGAACAGGGACGGCAGGCGCTACCAAAGACTGTTTTTGGTATGGTCTCATAGCAACCTTCAAAGTAGGTGTGCTACGAAGCAACAGAAAAATTAAATGGACTTTATTCCTGACAACAACTTTTACCTCTATGAGGCATCACCCACTGGAGGGTTCGAAATAAAGACCACAATTCCCAGGATGCATTGTTAACATCCACGAATGTGCCCACTAGGGGGCTTGAAATAGGGAGAAAAACGACATTGTGGTAACTGCAAGATGCCGAGGCGGAACCTCTGAAGAAAGTCGAGGACGACTGAAACGCGTCAGGACTGCCAAGTTATTGAATAAATCCTTGTAATTCACTGTTGGGGTGCGGCTCATTGCTTTCCGAGAAGGAGAGAGTTGTTGCAATATATATGTGGCTTGGTTCTGCCCAAAGAAGATCGCACGGCCAGAAAACGCGCCGCCTTAATCCCGAAATTGAACCCTCGCTGTTGGCTCGTGAAAACGAACAGTGACGGCAGGCGCTACCAAAGACTGTTTTTGGTACGGTCTCATAGCAACCTTCAAAGTAGGTGTGCTACGAAGCAACAGAAAAATTAAATGGACTTTATTCCTGACAACAACTTTTAACTCTATGAGGCATCACCCACTGAAGGGTTCGAAATAAAGACCACAATTCCCAGGATGCATTGTTAACATCCACGAATGTGCCCACTAGGGGGCTTGAAATAGGGAGAAAAACGACATTGTGGTAACTGCAAGATGCCGAGGCGGAACCTCTGAAGAATGTCGAGGACGACTGAAACGCGTCAGGACTGCCAAGTTATTGAATAAATCCTTGTAATTCACTTTTGGGGTGCGGCTCATTGCTTTCCGAGAAGGAGAGAGTTGTTGCAATATATATGTGGCTTGGTTCTGCCCAAAGAAGATCGCACGGCCAGAAAACGCGCCGCCTTAATCCCGAAATTGAACCCTCGCTGTTGGCTCGTGAAAACGAACAGGGACGGCAGGCGCTACCAAAGACTGTTTTTGGTATGGTCTCATAGCAACCTTCAAAGTAGGTGTGCTACGAAGCAACAGAAAAATTAAATGGACTTTATTCCTGACAACAACTTTTAACTCTATGAGGCATCACCCACTGGAGGGTTCGAAATAAAGACCACAATTCCCAGGATGCATTGTTAACATCCACGAATGTGCCCACTAGGGGGCTTGAAATAGGGAGAAAAACGACATTGTGGTAACTGCAAGATGCCGAGGCGGAACCTCTGAAGAAAGTCGAGGACGACTGAAACGCGTCAGGACTGCCAAGTTATTGAATAAATCCTTGTAATTCACTGTTGGGGTGCGGCTCATTGCTTTCCGAGAAGGAGAGAGTTGTTGCAATATATATGTGGCTTGGTTCTGCCCAAAGAAGAACGCACGGCCAGAAAACGCGCCGCCTTAATCCCGAAATTGAACCCTCGCTGTTGGCTCGTGAAAACGAACAGTGACGGCAGGCGCTACCAAAGACTGTTTTTGGTACGGTCTCATAGCAACCTTCAAAGTAGGTGTGCTACGAAGCAACAGAAAAATTAAATGGACTTTATTCCTGACAACAACTTTTAACTCTATGAGGCATCACCCACTGAAGGGTTCGAAATAAAGACCACAATTCCCAGGATGCATTGTTAACATCCACGAATGTGCCCACTAAGGGGCTTGAAATAGGGAGAAAAACGACATTGTGGTAACTGCAAGATGCCGAGGCGGAACCTCTGAAGAAAGTCGAGGACGACTGAAACGCGTCAGGACTGCCAAGTTATTGAATAAATCCTTGTAATTCACTTTTGGGGTGCAGCTCATTGCTTTCCGAGAAGGAGAGAGTTGTTGCAATATATATGTGGCTTGGTTCTGCCCAAAGAAGATCGCACGGCCAGAAAACGCGCCGCCTTAATCCCGAAATTGAACCCTCGCTGTTGGCTCGTGAAAACGAACAGGGACGGCAGGCGCTACCAAAGACTGTTTTTGGTATGGTCTCATAGCAACCTTCAAAGTAGGTGTGCTACGAAGCAACAGAAAAATTAAATGGACTTTATTCCTGACAACAACTTTTAACTCTATGAGGCATCACCCACTGGAGGGTTCGAAATAAAGACCACAATTCCCAGGATGCATTGTTAACATCCACGAATGTGCCCACTAGGGGGCTTGAAATAGGGAGAAAAAAACGACATTGTGGTAACTGCAAGATGCCGAGGCGGAACCTCTGAAGAAAGTCGAGGACGACTGAAACGCGTCAGGACTGCCAAGTTATTGAATAAATCCTTGTAATTCACTGTTGGGGTGCGGCTCATTGCTTTCCGAGAAAGAGAGAGTTGTTGCAATATATATGTGGCTTGGTTCTGCCCAAAGAAGATCGCACGGCCAGAAAACGCGCCGCCTTAATCCCAAAATTGAACCCTCGCTGTTGGCTCGTGAAAACGAACAGGGACGGCAGGCGCTACCAAAGACTGTTTTTGGTATGGTCTCATAGCAACCTTCAAAGTAGGTGTGCTACGAAGCAACAGAAAAATTAAATGGACTTTATTCCTGACAACAACTTATAACTCTATGAGGCATCACCCACTGGAGGGTTCGAAATAAAGACCACAATTCCCAGGATGCATTGTTAACATCCACGAATGTGCCCACTAGGGGGCTTGAAATAGGGAGAAAAACGACATTGTGGTAACTGCAAGATGCCGAGGCGGAATCTCTGAAGAAAGTCGAGGACGACTGAAACGCGTCAGGACTGCCAAGTTATTGAATAAATCCTTGTAATTCGCTGTTAGGGTGCGGCTCATTGCTTTCCGAGACGGAGAGAGTTGTTGCAATATATATATATATATATATATATATTATTTCAGTGCAATCCTCAAGGTTCTTCGACGCTGGCGCTCTCTTTTTTCCAAACGGTGTGTTTTTTCCAGCTGGATCTCGCAGGTTTAATTTTACTAAAGGAAGGTAGCGCTTTTTGAAATAAAGTGGCCTTAAAGAACTTTACTACATCCGAGAGAGTGCATTTTTTATGCAATTGCTACTGTCTTGGCAGCAGAATTGAACTTTGGTAAATATATATATATATAATATAATATATATATATGTATATATATATATATATACCAATAGCATAACATATTTTAAAAACTGACCATTTTTATTAAAATGAAAAAGTAAACAGCATAAATCTCTTACACTTTAATAACAATATGTTACATATTTAAAACATCACTATTTATACATTTATTTTTTAAATAAGCAAAAATATAATAATACTAATTGTAACAATATAAAATAAATTATAAAATTTTACATTTAATACATATACTATTACCACTATAATTTATACAAAAGTAGGCAAAGTCTTGTACTTACCTGTTAAATTTACTGCTCTCACTTCATACAATGCAAAAGTAGGAAAAATGTTACATCACACAGGCGTAACATTTACAAGTCCCACTCCAGTCAGTGCAACAGTTAGGGAATGTGTTGAATTGCAAAGGGGTAAAATGTACTATTGCCACTCCGGTCAGTGCAACAGTAGGGAAAGTGTTGGATTGTGGAGGGGTAAAATGTACTATTCCTACTCTAATAACTTCAACAGTAGGAAAAGTGTTGGATTACGAACAGGTGAAAATTATTATTCCCACTCCAGTCAGTGTAACAGTGGGGAAAGTATTTGATTGTGTAGGAGTAAAATGTACTATTCCCACTCCAGTCAGTGCAACAGTAGGGAAACTGTTGGATTACGGAAGGGTAAAATTTACTATTCCCACTCCAATGAGTGCAAGAGTAGGAAAAGCGTTGGATTGCGGAGAGGTAAAATGTACTATTCCCACTCCAATCACTTCAACAGTAGGGAAAGTGTTACATTGCAGAGCGGTAAAATTTAAGATTCCCACTCCAGCCTAAGCAACAGTGGGGAAAGGGTCATATTGAAGAGGGGAAAAATGTACTATTCCAACTCCAGTCAGTGCAACAGTAGGGAAAATGTCTGTGTGTGGAGGGGTAAAATGAACTTTTCCCACTCTAGTCAGTGCAACAGTAGGGAAAGTGTTGGATTGTGGAGAGGTAAAATTTACTATTCCCACTCTAATGAATGCAACAGAAGAAAAAGTGTTGGATTGCTGAGGGGTAAAATGTACTATTCTTACTCTAATAACTTCAACAGTAGGAAAGGTGTTGGATTACGAACGGGAAAAATTTAATATTCCCACTCCAGTCGGAGCAACAGTAGGGAAAGTGTCAGATTACAAAGGGGTAAAATTTACTTTTCCCACTATAGTCAGTGCAACAGTAAGGCAAGTGTTGGATTGTGGAGGGGTAAAATTGACTATTCCCACTCCAGTTAATGCAACAGTAGAGAAAGTGTTGGATTGCGGAGGGGTAAAAAATGACTATTTGCACTCCAGTCCATGCAACAGAAAGGAAAGTGTTGGTTTGTGGAGGGGTAAAATTCACTTCCAACTCCAGTAAGTGCACCAGTAGGAAATATGTTGGATTGCGGAGGGGTAAAATGTACTATACCCACTCCAGTCAGTGCAACGTTAGAAACAAAGAAATTCTCTTCAACACAATAAATAAATTACAAAAACATAGTAAACAAATAAAAATATAAATATGTAAAAAATAGTAATACCATTTTTTTTACAAAAGGAAATGAAATATACATATATATATATTGCAATGTTAAATATGTATCATACATAACTACAAATATTGTTATCATTAAAATACAAAAATATCTTGAATTTAAATAATTTATTAACAGAAAAATATTTATTACATAATTGTATTTCAGTTAATTCCCACCCTGTACTCGTACAAAACTCACAACCCACACCTAAAACTTAACTTACAAAACAAATTATTTACATTATTAGCATAAATAGTTATCAGTAAACTAATTATAATTCATTTCCTTCCCACACTACACCCCACAAAACACACAAAACGCTCCTCACATTTAACTTTAAAAAAATTGTGTCTCATAATTAACATAATGAATTATCAATTTAATGAATAATATCAATTTAAAAATTAATTATTACTTAATTAAAATGTAATTAAAATCATTATCATTTAAATAATTATTAATAATTCATTTCATTTGTGAAACTTTATTTCGATCAATATGACCATAAAAGCAGTTTGCACAAAATTTGCACATCTCATCTGTGTTAAAAACAGTTAAAAAAGGAATACAGACATCAAGGTACATTGTATCTAAATATATAGTATAGCTTACAAAGATCTAATTTGCAGTCAGTCCTGGTATCAGGGTCTACAATTCTCTATATATTCAGTACTTATGTTCAGTTTATAATAACAAGATGTTTTCTGCACTTAGTATGACCCACAGATAAACTAAAAAATGATAATATCTACGTTTATATAAAGTGCTTAAATCGGTCCATGAGACAATTAGGAGCATAACTGGTTACATTAAAGTGCTGCTGCATAATATAATAGGGAATTTGCAGAACCTTAAATATAGATTAAAAAGTTCATAATTAAAACTAAATATTAACTTCTTATAATTAATTATCTTCCCACACTGTCCCCTATACACCCCACAACCCGTATCTAAAATTAAAAATCTAATAAAAGAATTAGACAATTAACATAATTAATTATCAAATAAATAATATTAATTAACAGTTAATTGTTAATTAAATAAAATTAAATAACTTCCCACCCTGTACTCCTATAAACCACACACCGTGCGCTTAAAATGTTCATTTAAAAAAAAATGATTGCACAATTAACATAAATAATTATCAATTAAATAAATAATGTTAATTAAAAACGAATTATTAATTTAATCTAGTTAAATTACTTCCCACCCTGTACTCCAGTAAACCCACAACCCGCTACAGTACTAAAAATCATCACACAAATGTATTACATTACATTTTACATCTACTAAAAATGTACAACTATATTAAAATTAAAACATAAACAAAAATTAAACAAAAATGTACATCATATACATTTAAAATATATACTAAAATACATAACAATAATTTTAAAGCGATATTACAAACAAATATATTTTTGCTAACATTACTAATTACTTCAATATATTAAAAATCGATATGATGTATCTCAAAATCAGTATTCTTAACAACGAAATTCTTGCACACAATATTTCCATATCACAATATTTTGGACCCCATAGATTGGTAGGACAATATTTTTATTTGGATATTTTGTCTAAATACTGTTATTCTTCCTGTATTTAATGGTAAGTATAATATTTTTCTTTTAGACGCATATATTTAGTAGAGTTTTGAGAATGTTGATGTTTAATATATCCTCATACAAAATGTATTTACTTGTTTCTTCTGGCCTGTTTACGTATATCTTCATTCTTCTCTTACTGCTCATTTGTCACTGGTGCTGTGCCTATCTTCTAAGGTGTTCCGCTATCCCATTCCGTATGGTGACTCTTTTTTGTCTTTCTTTTCTTCTTCTCCGGCATCCGCAGACCTTGGTACTTGTGATGCTATATTTATGTATATCCTATCTTTCAAAGGTTGTGTGCCTTAATTACATTCTTTGCTTCCACTCTCTTTCTTCTTTTCTATTTCCCTTTTCCTGAAATGTATGCTTTGCCTTGTAAATGTACTTAATCAACAACTGAATATTTTTTTTCTAATTTAATGCAACTTAGGTCAATTTCTTGGAATGTAAAAAGGGTTTGCAAATCCTGTTAAATATCAGTGTGTCATCTTGCTCTTTTGAAATGTCATATTGCATTGTTACAGGAAACTCATCTCAGTGACCTAGAAACACCTAAACTAAAGAAGCAGTGGGTTGGTGATGTTTTTGTTTCCCACTTCCAAACCAACAAACATGGAGTTATAGTTCTATGACACACATCGTGACATCCCATCATACACACTCAGAACCACAACTCAGAGGAAGATGGTTAGTAGCTACACTTAGAATTGTGGACATCAAACTCTCAATATTGAATTTATATGATCCTGCGTACCTAGATTCTAATTTCTGGAGGAACATATCAAATATCCTCGGAGAACACGCTTCTGACAACATGTTAGTCAGAGGGGACTTAAATCAACTGCGTGATCCCTTTTTAAAAAGACGCCTTAATTGCCACTTCGTCCTCCATGCCTCACAGAGGGCCTTCAAACCCCTAATTTTCCCAGCACTCACTCTGCGATTCATGGCTGCAATATTATCCTTATCTACTGGAACATTCCTTCTATTCTCCTACGCATTAATCTCAATTGAATATATGACGTTACATCGCAGTGTTTACACCGCAATACTTTTACAACGCAGGCATTACAACGCAGACTTGCGCTGGACTTAGGAATAGTATGATTTACTATTCCAACTCTAGCCTACGTTACAGTAGGGAAGGTGTTGGAATAGTAAATCATACTATTCCTTAGCTTAGAGTGCCATCCCTTACAAGTCATTGTAATGACTTACATTGTAATACCCGCATTGTAAAGTTATTGCGCTTTAAACACCGCGATGCTACCAATGTTTCCATCTCAATTTCACTTACATTGTATTTTTTTTAGCAAACGTTTAATGTAACATATAATCAATTCAGATATGGGGCTCTTTATGATGTCCGTAGGTGAGCCTCCGACCACTTGTCGGAGGCTCCCAACCGACATCTTAGCTTTAAAGTCTGACCGGCTAATTACAATGCAGGGAGTCGGTGTTTAACCCAGTCGGTTAGACAGACTGGCTTCGGACAAGCTCAAGGAGCCCGTCGATCAGTCGGAGGCCGCACATAATCCCTTATGGACGGCCTTTCCGCTGTGGGGATTATGATGTCTGTTTACGACAGGCTTTTCATGTCGGGCTTTCCGACATGAAAAGCCTGAGGGAAAATGACTTTGGGGGCCCCGGGCAGGGCCCCCATGCCTCAGCAGCCTCTGTTTGGATGCCTGAGAGGCCCCTATGGCACCCCCCTGTTCATCCCTGAAGTGTTGCCTGCCACACGGTGCAGAGATTAACAGAAACTCCCATTTCTCTATGGGAACTTGTGCTGCAGCCGGTTTTTGACTGCAGCACAAGCTCCCATAGAGAAATGGGAGCTTTCGACCACACTATGGTAGCATCGTAATTGTGTTGGGACCGCTGACTGGAGGTTGGTCAGTCACAAGACCACAGCGATGTCGGTCGGAGGAAACTCTGACTGACATCGTAATAAGCACCATAGTTTCTATGCTAATTTCAGATCATCCTCCAGTGTTAACTGACCTTGATATTCTTTCCAGTAAACCTAACAATTCTTCTTTGAGATGTAATAATTTGTTACTCTGACACTGTTTTCCTCACATCCTATACTGCATTTATCAATTAATTATTGTATTTTAACGACAATGATCAGACACAATTTTCTTCAGTCTAGGACACCTTTACGACTGCTTCAAGAGGTTTTATAATAGGTTTCCTTCTTTCCATGAACTGAAAAACAACAGAAATCTGCTTCTATTTTGTCTCATATTAAATCTTTAGAACATAAGTACTATACTAGTAAAATAACAAGTCTGACCTAGATGTCTTAATTAATGCTAAAATCAAATTTAACAATGTTTCTACTTAACAGGCTTATGCCACGCTTCTTAATATTAATGCCAAGTATTATGGGGGCAAAAATAGAGCCAGCTCCCTCCTTTCCCGTTACTTAAAAGGCAGACAGGAACAATCATCAATCAGGTCCATCACCGCTCCCAGGGGAAAACAGATGTTCAGTGATCTGGATATTGTGGCATGTTTTACCTCTTGCTACAATTACCTATATTCCCCAGAACACACACCATCAGACATGTCTCTTGCTGCATAGCTCTCCAGTCTTAAACCAAAGACTACACCATTCCCAGATCTTTACATCCTGGAACAGCCACTTCAAGACTTTAGTTTGCTCAGCTTTTGTATCCTAAACTCTTTAAGCTCTTTACCTACTTCATCAATTCCAACTGCGCTTCTGGCTCTTTTTCCGAAGCTATCATTTGCTTAATTCCTACAAAGGACCATGGCTTGACTCAATGTAAAAACCCATTTCCTTAATTAACATGGATTGCAAAGTTTCTGCCATAGCTTTAGCCCTGCGTCTACTTTCTAATTTATTGGCTACTTTCATTGATGTATATCAGTCAGGCTTCATTCCCAACAGAAATGTAGCAGATAACTCTTGAACCGTCTTAAATATCATTAATAAAGCTCACAAGATATGGGAGTCCCTAGC
Source organism: Lissotriton vulgaris (assembly GCF_964263255.1). Classification (NCBI taxonomy): domain Eukaryota; kingdom Metazoa; phylum Chordata; class Amphibia; order Caudata; family Salamandridae; genus Lissotriton; species Lissotriton vulgaris. The sequence continues at coordinate 291,608,340 of NC_141699.1, forward strand.
AGCTTCATTCCTTGATGCAGAAAAAAAACCTTTATAGGGTAAATTGGGATTTCTTAGTGAAGGCCTTGCAGTGGCATGGTTTGGATCAAACTTCCTTCAACTCATCTTGTTGCTTTATTCTTCCCCTCAGTCTTCGGGGCTTGTTGATGGTATAGGATCTCCCTACATCGCTTTATGAAGAGGAACGAGACAAGGTTGCCCATTAACACCTTTACTATTTTTTTGGGCTCTAGAACCTTTTCTTCACCCATTGAAAACTTCTGCACATTTTAACAGCTTAGAAATTCAGGATACCCATATCAAATTCACGGCCTACGCAGATGACATTCCTTTCTTGTTGTTCCTCCCTAAAAGATTGGTTCCTTCTTTCTACTTAACTTGCTCTCTACTCTGCAATATCAAGCTATAAATTAAACATGGATAAAATGATTGTGATACTATTAAAGAAATACTGCTCTAAAGCCATCTATGAAGAATCAGGTATCTTCTAGAACTCTACTAAGATTTAATGCTTAGGAATATGGTATAGGAATACTCTTGAAGATAGAGTTAAAACTAACTTAGAGATCCTATCGGAACTCTTTCTCAGAAATGGCCTCCATTATATCTTTCCTGGTGGTGTTGTATTTACACCATCAACTTGATGTTTCTCCCTATTATTTTCCAATATGATGCTCGCTGTTTGTTTATATTGAAGAACTAGATTAACCCACTTACTGGGTCTCGCGGCGGGGGAACCGCCCAAGCCTTCCATACCCTTCATACGTAGTAAAAGGAGACACAGGAGCCTTCGTCTGCAGGAGGAACCCAAATGTATTCAAATAGCCCGGGCTATGGAACAGAGTCCCAGGCTCGTCAGAAACAAGACAGAGGAGGCTGCTGCTTTACTCCGCAGCTTACAAGCCTTTTATACGTTTTCATCTCAGTCTTTTGGCTGTTAGTTCATTGTTCAATAAGGGCAGTGTTTGTAGTTGATAACCAGATCCAGACAACGTTTGTAGATGGTGACCTGGTCAAGGCTTGGTACACAAATCATTGTTCAGTCGGCTTGATCAAGGCTCAGTCTTTCAGGTCATTGTTTAATCACCTTGATCAAAGCCCGGTCTTTCAGGTCATTGTTTAATCACCCTGATCAAGGCCCAGCAGTCACACCATTTTCCAGATAACCTGATCACGGTGTCAAGGATGTTTACCAGGCTGGGAGCAGGAGATGGAAAACAAATCATTTACACAGGGTATGAGTGTCTCATGGCTTTCTGTTGAACTGCAAGAACAGGGGGGTTGAGTGTGCGACAGTTCCTGGGCAGAAATGCAGGCTGCAAGATGGGTGTTGTCGTGTTAGTTAGATTTTCTTCAGGCATCAGCAGAAACGACCAGGTGGGTCGTGTGGAAGTGTTTGACACGAGATCGCAATGAAAAAACAATGGAGTCTCGGTACAAATGATGCCAATCAGAAGAACACTTTTCCTCAATATTAAGGCTTTTTGCCGCATTTCCTTTGACAAGTTAAAGTTTCTAGAGTTGCATTACCAAGGTTAAAGCTTCTGAAATCTAGTGGGAGAGTTAATGTCCCTGACCTGGTCAATTACCACAAAGTCTTGGGTATCAAGCAACTCCAACCTTATCTGTCACCATTGACCAACACACCTCTGATGCTATGGTTCTCAATGGAACAAGCTACAATAGCTCTTTTTTCACACAATCATATATTTTTTATGTCCAAACCTCCTAAATATTGGCTTCCTAACACCATTTCTCATGTGTGTAGCCTTTTCTATATATATTTTCACTCTATCTCCCATTGGCCAATTCCTTAACAGTCCTATTTGGTATAATAACTTTTTTTTAAAAGAGGGAAAACTTTGTTGTAGGAGACCTGGCTGACACAAAGGCATCTTATATTCAGCTTTGCAGGTGCTCGCCTATGGAATGGTCTTCCCACTGAACTAAGTCAGATACAGGACTTGCTGCTGTTCCGCAAAAAAAAAAGTGTCTCTTTCACAGAGCATAAATATCTACAATACAGTCTGACTTTTTCTGCAGCACATTCTGTTGGCTATGTACGTGTATCTCAGTGCCAGGATGCCCGTAGGGTTACAGTTCGCTTTACAAATTTGACAATAACAATACTGATTTCCCAAATGTATAGTGCAGGTTCTCCTATTTGCTTTTTAGATCTAACTCCCATGTACAATCTAAATCCCTGTATGTACTCCCAATATCATGAACTTTGGAATTTGATTCACAAAACTATTTCACAACAATTCCCTTCAGACATATCTCATCCCTGCCTCCCTTCTCAGCCACCTAAGACACTTATCGAGACACTATGGGAGACTGATTTTGGTATCTCTTAGCCTACCGATACTTGAGATAAAATTTGGAGGATAATTCACTCCACTCTCGCACTGCTCTTCTAAAGCAAACACTTTACTTTTTTTACAATAGACCTTTCTATACTCCTACTCGCCTCGTTAAACTCAAACTTACACTTCATGACACTTGCTGACGCTGTCATACTCAATAAAGTACAGACTTCCATATGTTTTTTCATGTCCAACTCTATCTACATTCTGGCTCTGAGTATGGCAACTCATTACTGATATTATTCCATTTCACACACCCTTTACACATGGTCTAATTTTCTTAGGTAGTACTCATGGCCGTTTGGAGCTCGAGCAATACACTTGGTAAACTACTTGGCCTACGTCTGTCTATAGATATTTCTACTATCAGCACCAATTGTAAATCTCCTGACAAGCTTACTCTTCTGATATGGTGGAATTTAGTTTGTTGCCATCACAGGCTAGACAACTATAAGCCGGATCCAGTACAGTTATCTATCAAACATGCCCAGTTACGGATGCCACTTACTACTTACCACGTTCTGCTAAGAGACATGTTATGTTATGTTATATATGATTTGTAGCGCGCACAACTACTCAGGAGTATCCTGGCGTGGATGGATAGAGGCCGAGAGAGCCCAAATGAAATTAAATGAGGGGGTTGAAAAGATGAGTTTTGAGAAGTTTCTTGAAAATACGGAGGTCCTGAGTATGTCGCAAAAGGCCGGGAAGGCTGTTCCATAGAATGGCCACTTTCACTGACCACGATTGGCCGCCCATCCTAGAGCGGCAAAACCGAGGAATGGCCAGTAGGTGGAGAGAGGAGGAGCAGAGCGAGCGGCCAGGCTTGTAAAAGGCCACGCGCTTCCTAATGCACAAATGTCCCGAGTTATGCAAGGCTTTATGAGCCATGATCAGGATTTTAAATTGGACCCGCTGGGCCACATGTAAACAATGAAGGTCACGTAGAAGTAGCCTTGCATTGTATCGTTTGGCGATGTTGAATAGGAGTCAGGCCACCGCATTTTGAATCAGTTGGAGTTTATTCATGAGATAGCCAGGGATGCCAATAAATAGGGCATTGGCGAAATCAAGCCTGAAAAGGATAAGTTCCCGAGCCACCATTTCCTTTGCCTGGTGTGGTAGCAAAGGGAAGAACTTCCTAAAGATCTTAAGAGTGCCGAAGCAGATACCAGTAAGTTTTTTTTATATGCTCGGCGAACTGGAGATCTTCCCCAAACCATATCCCCAAGTTCTTGGCCAGGCTACCCACTGACCGTGGGCATGGGAAGTCCGGTGGCCACAAGGCCTCTCTAAACTGTGGGGGGAAATTGCCATACAGCCGTATCTCTGATTTTTTTTCATTACACTTGAGATGCGCCTTGGCCAACCAGGTAAACACAGCAGATAAACACCTCTGCGCATCCCCGGTACCCAATTCAGAACCTTTCCATGTAAATAAAAGCTGTGTATCGTCGGCATATGCCATGATTGTGGCACCCAGCCCCTCTGCCAGGGCAACCAAAGGGGTCCTATAGATATTAAAAAGTAGCGGGCTCAAAGTAGAGCCCTGCGGGACTCCCGTTGATAGCTTCCTGGCAGAGGAAGAAAAAGGAGGCATCCAGACCTGTTGGGAGCGTTCCTCCAAAAAGGATCTCAGCCAAGCCCACACTGCCCCAGAGATGGCGATGGCAGAGAGCCGATCCAAGAGAAGCTGGTGAGGTACCGTATTGAAGGCGGCAGAGAGGTCCAATAAAATCAGAGCCGCTCTGCTGCCCCCGTCCAGGCATTCCCTGATGGCTTCCGCTACCTCAACCAATGCCGTCTCCATGCTGAAAGATGTTCTAAAACCAGACTGGGCTGGATGGAGCGCCCCAGATGTTTCAACAAAAGCCTCAAGTTGACGAAATACCACCTTTTCACCAACTTTGGCCAGTGCCGGCAGTAAGGAGATAGGCCGGTAGTTAGAAGGTGGCAGGGGATCAGCAGTTGCTTTTTTGAGAAGCGGTAGAAGTTTAGCCTGTTTCCATTAGATGGGATCCTTTGCAGAGTGAAGTGAGCGGTTAATAATGGAAGTGACTTCAAGATAAACACTCCCCGCTACCCCAGCTAAGGCTCTAGCTGGGCATGGGTCCTATGGAGAGCCCGACTTCAAAGATTTGAGGATGGCAAGAATGTCGGAGTCTTCTGCTGGCAAAAACTGGGTGAATGGGGGGCGGGTAGAAATGTTAGACTGAAAAGCTGTAGGAGATGAGGTCGGCAGTTCCCCTACATCCGGCCCTAAGCTGTCTTGAATAGATTGGATTTTGCTGATAAAAAAGGAAGAGAGCTCCTCACACCACTGCATGGAGGCTGGAAGAGGTTTTTGTTCCGCGCTAGGAGCCATAAAACTTGTTACGATTGAAAAAATCTCCTTACTATTATTATTAGCTTTCAGAATTCGCTCTGCGTAGAAATCACTTTTAGCTTTCTTGACAGCACCATAATAAACCATCTGAGCTGCCCAAAGCACCAATTTAACTGCCGGACAGTAGGCAACACGCCACTGGCTTTCCAGTTTCTTACAGCCCAATTTTAACTTGTTTAGGTGCCCAGAGAACCATGGATTCGAGGGGGGCGATCTATGAGAATTTAGAGGAGGACTCAACCCCCTGACCAATCCAGATGTTAAAACAATCCACCGCCTCTCCAAGGTCATCTGCAGGAAAAAAATGGGGTGTTAAGCAAGGCCTCGGGAAAGGCTGGAATCCTCCGCCTAGCAGGGACGACGGATGAAGGTAAGGTGGAAGAAGACGACCCCATATCCCAAGAAAACCTAATAAAACAATGATCGGACCATGTCACAGGTAGGGGGTCCCGGATATGCAAATCAGAATTTGAGCTAACCAAATCGATCAAATGGCCGCCCGAATGAGTTGGTCCCTCCACCCACTGGGTCAGTTGCATGAGGTCAAGTAGATCCAACAAAGCAGCTGAGTCAGAAACCACTGGGGTGTCTAAGTGAATATTAAAATCACCCAGGAAAAGAAATTTAGTAAAGCGCAGCACACGCGGGGTAATGATGTCTCCAAGAGTCCCCAAGAACGCTCCAGGAGGGCCAGGCGGTCGATTCAATAATATGCCCCCCAGGGTAAAGTGGGGTGACAGGGTAAAAGTGAAGTCCAGCTCTCCACCTCCATCAGTTCACTGACGGTAGAGCAGGTGAAGGCCCAGGCCTCCTGGAATATCACCGCCGTTCCTCCCCGTCTCCCCGTTGTGCAGTCAGCGCGAACTATGTGGAACCCTCGGGGAACGGCAAGTGCAATTACCGGTGCACATGAATCACCTAACCAAGATTCAGTGATAAACAGAGCGTCAAGTTTATTGTCTAACATAAGCTTGTGGATATTAAGAGCATGTTTAACCATTGCACGAGCGTTGATGAGGCCAGCAAAAATCTCATGACCCTTATCAGCTAGACTACCCCCACCAAGTAGCATGGTGTCAAAACAAAAGTTACAGGTGGGGCACCTGCTGGCGAGGTTAGGCAGCACATCCCACTGACTATTACCTACACAGAGACAGGGGTTCAGTGCCAGCAAATCCTCGCGGCCATAAGTTTGTATGCCACTCAGGTCAGCCAGCCCCCCACCAGCAGCATAGCCCCGGGTCCCGGGCACTCCCGGGGCGTGGACGGATGCAGACGGGCGTGCCTTAGGCGCACCAGCGTTGTGCCCGCTGCACGTCCTAGGAGTCATGGGCAATTTATGTAACTTCCCTCCCCCAGCTAGAACGCTAACCTGTGTCCCAAAGTGGATCCAGGACACCCAAGATGGTGCCCTGCCCTCCACTCAATCGGCACTGGAAGACGCTGTGGACCGCGGCAGGGACAGCGCACCTCCTTGGCTCAAAAACAAGGGTAAGTGTGAGCCAAGTAACGGGGAACCAACGCTGCGTTATATCAGCAAATAAACCAAAGATCAGCTAAAAGTAGCAGCAATGTGGAGGAAGTTAAAAAGACTAGGTAAAAAACATATAAAAGCACACGATCTCGTATGTAATCTCAAATATAAATTAAGCGTGGAACATAATTAGCTAAGAGCCCCAACAGCCAAAGTCCAAGCGGGATTCGAGCAGGAACTGCCACAACCTGCTCTAGCCGCCTTTGACTACCTGATTGTATAAAGACACATTTTCTTACACGATATCTATTCTAATGTTTTGCATACAGTAATGTTGGACCGGCCTCGTGGCGTGGCCCGACCCCTCCCCGCATGGCGGGTCCCGGACTACTGCTACCCCTGTTCCCCAGACAAGAGCCGCACCTTCAGCCCTCCGGGTCACCCCCAGCTCTTCCCCGACGGAACTCAGACTCGCATCCGCAACCTTCTCGGCTGGCCTGGGTCCTTTCCCGAACCACCGTCCCCAGCCCAGCCGCCATCTTGGACCCTCCACGACCAGGCCTCGTGACCTCGGGTCGAAATCCGCCTCAGGCCCAGCCAAGCCCCGACATCGAGGCACCACCATCCACCCAGGGGATAAAGAGACCAATTGGCGAGTCAATGGGAGAAGGAGTGTCGATGGCTCCCCTCTGCCTGGTTTCGATCGCCCCCAGCCTCCCTGGGTGCTGGCTCCACTCCCCTGCTGGGTGTCTGGACTCCCTCATCCCGGACCCCCCGACCTCCAAGTGCGAGGGTCCGGACATCAAAGGGCGCCAGACCTATAACTGGGGTAGCTCCAGAGCAGGAAGGCAGTTGTATCCTGGAGTCGAGAGACACCTAGACAAACTCATCCTTGAAGGCCTGCTAGCGCTGCCGCGGCTCATCTTCGTGAACCATCTTTGAAGGCCTGCTTGCGCTGCCGTGGCTCATCTTCGTGAACCATCTTTGAAGGCCTGCTGGCGCTGCCGCGGCTCATCTTCGTGAACCATCTTGAAGGCCTGCTGGCGCTGCCGCGGCTCATCTACGTGAACCATCTTGGAAGGCCTGCTGGCGCTGCCGCGGCTCATCCTCGTGAACTATCCTTGAAGGCCTGCTGGCGCTGCCACGGCCCTTACTTGAGAACCCTCCAGCTCGAGGATTGAGGGCTGTACGCCAGATACCCCTGTACCAGACCGGTACCGAGACTGTCCCGCTACCCCTTTTCCCCCAGAGACTAGAATTGAAGGGATCACAGTATCCTGCTCCTGCTGTATCGTCAAGTATAACTTGCTTATGAATACCGATAAAAGTGTGCAGAACCTATCTTTGTGTGGCGTCCATCTGTGGTGGGGTAGTTGCTCGTCCGGACGATCTAAGGAGAGGGCCCTTGCCAGGAGGCCTCTCCCCCTTGCTCGGCCGACCCTCAGGGTCCCCGTCTAACATTGGTGGCCAGCGGCGCGATTCGAGCTGACGCATAATCGTACGGAGAGTAACTCGCCCCACTACACACAGCAACCATGTCAACGAAAGAAACCGGAAAAACCGCAAAATTCCAGATGGAACGGCTGGAAGAATACAGCCACAAGGAATTGAAGCAATTCTGCATAGACTTGGGTATCGCTACCACGGGACTGAGCACCAAAGACGACCTCAAGCATGCCTTGGAGTCTTGGGTGGAGACGGGAGCGTCCCCACCCCAAAACGAAAACATCGAGACCATAGACACAATTGCAACCCCCGAAGAAGAAAGAAGAGCGGGCCTCTCTCCCGAGGAGGCCCGGGAACGGGAGAGGAGCCGGCTCCACGAATTGGAACTGGCTCAACTCCACTTAGATGGGGAACTGAAACTAGCGGAAAAAAAGATAGCCCTCCAACACTTACGGCTACAGGGAGAACGAGAAGAGAAAAAAAGCCAGAGGGAGCTGGAGGAGAAGAAGCTAGCGTACGAACACGAGCGCAGTTTAAAAGAACTAGAGATTCGAAGACAAAACAAGGACCTCGGCGTCCCCGAGAACCAGAGCTCCGCTCCCCCTACGGACACCAAGGTCCACATTCCCAAAGACGTCGTCCGAGAGTACTACCGGAACGACGACATCCAGCAATGGTTCAAGGCCTACGAGGTAGCCATGATCTCCCACCGTATCCCGCGAAAAGACTGGGGATCCGGGTTGTGGGGAAGATTCGTCAACGAAGGAAGAGATGCCCTGCTACAACTCCACGATGCCGAGATGACCTCCTACGAGCACATGAAAGCCGCCCTTCTCACTCGCTATGGGCTCACCCCCGAGATGTACCGGCAGCGATTCCGAGACTGTAAAAGAATCCCCGGTACCACCTGGGTGGAATATGTGAACTTTTTTAGCCGAGCCTTAGAGGGGTGGATCAAAGGCAGCCAGGTCACCATCTACGAACAATTGGTCGATCTCATCGTGTGGGAGCACCTCTCCAATAATTGTTTCGTTGAACTAAGGCAGCATCTCCTCGACAGCAAGCTGACCGAGCCCCGGAAACTCGCCATCGAAGCGGATCGATGGGAGAGCACCCGGGTCCCCCGGAATTGGCCGGGTGAACAAAACAGAGCCTCCCAGGGGTCCCACCGTCCGCGAGGAGGAGGAGGAGGCCAGGGTCGGGGCAGGGACACCGCCACGGTGCCCCCCACTAGCAACCCCCCATCCCCGGCCGGAAGAGGAAGTCCTCCGACGCGACCGGGATTCCGCTCCAACGTTGTCTGCCACAAATGCCAGCAGCCCGGCCATTACGCCAATGACCCCAACTTTCCGAGAAGCCAGTCAGTTAATGCCCCGGGTCCAATGAACCGCCAGATCACCGCCGTCGCCCTCGGAGAAGAACAAGGCGAAGAAGAAGCCGAAGATTGCGAACAATACCAGACAGAATGGGAACCTGCAGCCATGCCCCTGGTATGTCTAGGGGAAAGGGACATGGTCCCGCGGGCCCCCATCCCAGCCAACACGCAGAAGTACAGCCAGTGGGTCACCATTAATGGACACCGGGCCGAAGCCCTCCGCGACACAGGGGCCAGTGTGACCGCCGTCCGTTGCCATCTGGTGACCCCCGATCAAATCTTGCCCAACGTACTGTGTCCAGTGCGGTCAGCAGACAACTCCAAAAGCCTGTGCCAGATGGCCCGCGTCCCCTTCGAGTGGGGGGGAGTGTCGGGCATGCTGAAAGTGACCGTCCGAGACGATGCCCCCGTGGACTGCCTCCTGGGGAACGATCTCGAGAGTTCCCCCTGGGCAGCCGTTGAACGAAGAGAGCACCTGGGGATGCTTGGTCTTCCTGAATGGGTCTGTGCGACGACCCGATCCATGGCCGCCCGCGCCATCCCCTCCACTGAAGAACCCCGAGTGGCCCGAACCTCCACCGCCTGTCGTCACTGAAGACACAACCCCTGAACCCGGTCCACCGGGGCCCAACAACGAAGAGCCTGACCCGCTCCGAGACCTCCTGGAGCTGGCCCAGTGGCGCCAAGAAGATGGCCCCACTCAGGAACAGTTCCGCCAAGAACAAAAAACGTGTCCCTCCCTCGAGGGGCTCTGACAGCAAGCCGCAGCCCAGAGCGCAGGGGATGCCTCGGGGGCCCACTGGATCTATTGGGACAATGAGCTCCTCTACAGTGAGCAGAAGATTGCCGAACTGGGGGCCAGCCGGGTGCTGGTAGTCCCCCTCCGATTCAGAGACTTCCTCCTGAACCTGGCTCACGATGTGCCTCTCGCCGGGCACCTGGGGCAGGACAAAACTTACAGCCGCCTGGTGACCCATTTCTACTGGCCCAAGATGAGGAACGATGTGATAAACCACTGCCGGGCCTGCCCCACCTGCCAGGCCAGCGGGAAGAGTGGCCGGAAACTAAAAGTCCCCCTGCAACCCTTTCCAATCGTCACCACTTCCTTTGAGCGGGTGGGGATTGACATTGTGGGGCCCCTGGAGCCCCGGACAGCGCAAGGTCACCGGTTCATACTCGTCCTGGTGGACCATGCCACCCACTATCCCGAGGCCATACCTCTCCGGACCGTGACAGCGCCCGTGGTGGGCCGAGCCCTGATGGGGATCTTCTCGCGGGTGGGCTTCCCCCGAGAGGTCGTCAGTGATCGGGGCACGAACTTCATCTCCCAATATATGAAGTCCCTATGGCAACAGTGTGGGGTCACCTACAAATTTACGACCCCCTACCACCCAAAAGGAAATGGACTAGTGGAACGATTCAATCGCACCCTTAAGGGTATGATCATGGGCCTGGAAGAGCCCCTATGCCGCTAATGGGACGTGCTGCTACCCTGCCTCCTGTTTGCCTACCGGGAGGTCCCACAGAAGTCCCTGGGACTCAGCCCCTTCGAGCTCCTGTATGGGCACCCCGTCCGGGGTCCCCTCAGCCTGGTCAAGGAAGGATGGGAGGTGACCCCCCAAAAGGCTCCCCCCGATGTGTACAGGTACCTCTTGACCCTCTGGAACCGAACTCAGAGGTTCAGGGAACTCGCCAAGGCCAACCTCGAAGCCAGCCAAGAGGACATGAAACGCTGGTACGATCAAAACGCCTCGTCCATTGAGTTCGAGCCGGGACAACAGGTCTGGGTCATGTCCCCGGTCGAACCTTGCGCCCTCCAGGACAGATGGACCGGACCCTTCAAGGTAGTGGAACGCAAGGGCCCCGTCACCTACCTGGTGGACCTGGAGTCCCCCAGGAACCCCCTCCGGATCCTCCATGCTAACAGACTTAAGCCGCACTTTGTGCGCTCAGAACTTAGCCTCCTGATGGCTACCGACAGTGGGGCTGAAGAAGACTCCGAGCCCCTCCCCGACCTCCTGAAGACCCTAGAACAAGACGGCTCCGTGGAAGGAGTCAACCTCTCTTCCACCCTGACCCCAGCACAACGCCACAGCTGCCAAGACTTGTTGCAGCAATTCGCCGATCTATTCTCCCTCACACCCGGGGTCACCCCCTGGTGCCTCCACGATGTCGACACCGGGGATAGTCCCCCTATCTGGCACAGGGCCTACAGAGTTTCCGATCGGGTACGCGCCTGCATCCAGTCGGAGGTATCCAAGATGCTGGCTCTAGGAGTAATCGAGCCCTCCGACAGTCCCTGGGCCAGTCCGGTCGTGCTGGTCCCCAAGGCCGCTGCCCCTGGCGTCGCCCCAGAACTCAGATTTTGTGTGGACTACCGGGGCTTGAACGCCGTCACCCGAACAGACGCTCACCCCATCCCCCGAGCTGATGAGCTGATCGACCGCCTGGGGGCCGCCCGCTACCTGAGCACCTTCGACCTGACTGCGGGCTATTGGCAGATCGGCCTCACCCCGGGCGCCCAGGAGCGATCCGCCTTCTCCACCCCAGATGGCCACTACCACTTCAAAGTAATGCCCTTCGGAATGAAAAACGCCCCCGCCACCTTCCAGAGACTCATGAACAAGGTATTGGCGGGGCTTGAGGAGTTCAGCGCCGCCTATCTGGACGATATTGCCGTGTACAGTCTCCACTGGGCGGAACACCTCCAACACCTCCGGGAGGTCTTGACCGCCCTCCGGCGGGCAGGACTAACAATCAAGGCCAGCAAGTGCCAAATCGGCCAAGGGTCCGTGACCTACCTGGGGCACCAGGTGGGAAGTGGCCAGGTGGCCCCTCTCCAACCCAAGATCGCCGCCATCCGGGCCTGGGAGCCTCCGGTCACCCAAACAGAGGTCCGAGCCTTCCTGGGGCTCACCGGATACTACCGCCGCTTCGTGGAGGACTATGGCAGCATTGTGGGGCCCCTCACAGAACTCACGTCCAAGAAGAACCCACCGAAGGTACACTGGACCCCTGAGTGTCAGGCCGCCTTTGAGACCCTCAAGACAGCAATGTGCACCGCCCCAGTGCTCCAAGCCCCCGACTACAGCCGGGAATTTATTGTACAGACCGATGCCTCAGATCACGGCGTTGGGGCCGTTCTCTCCCAAATCAATGCAGAGGGAGTTGACCAGCCAGTGGCCTTCATCAGCCGACGCCTGCTGGCCTGAGAACAGCGCTGGAGCACCATAGAGCGAGAGGCCTTCGCCGTGGTGTGGGCCCTCAAGAAGCTCCGGCCCTATCTCTTCGGTACCCACTTCCGGGTGCAAACAGACCACCGACCTCTGCAATGGCTGATGCAGATGCGGGGAGAGAATCCGAAGCTGTTGCGTTGGTCCATCTCCCTGCAAGGGATGGACTTCACGGTGGAGCATCGCCCAGGCCACGACCACGCCAACGCAGACGGCCTGTCCCGCTTCTTCCGCCTCGGCGAGGAGACTACCCAAGAGGATGGGTGACTCTCCCTGCCTTCAGCTGGGGGGGACGCATGTTGGACCGGCCTCGTGGCGTGGCCCTACCCCTGTTCCCCAGACAAGAGCCGCACCTTCAGCCCTCCGGGTCACCCCCAGCTTTTCCCCGACGGAACTCAGACTCGCATCCGCAACCTTCTCGGCTGGCCCGGGTCCTTTCCCGAACCACCGTCCCCGGCCCAGCCGCCATCTTGGACCCTCCACGACCAGGCCTCGTGGCCTCGGGTCGACCTCCGCCTCAGGCCCAGCCAAGCCCCGACATCGAGGCACCACCATCCACCCAGGGGGTAAAGAGACCACTTGGCGAGTCAATGGGAGGAGTGTCGATGGCTCCCCTCCGCCTGGTTTCGATCGCCCCCAGCCTCCCTGGGCACTGGCTCCACCCCCCTGCTGGGTGTCTGGACTCCCTCATCCCGGACCCCCCGACCTCCAAGTGCGAGGGTCCGGACATCAATGGGCGCTAGACCTATAACTGGGGTAGCTCCAGAGCAGGAAGGCAGTTGTATCCTGGAGTCGAGAGACACCTAGACAAACTCATCCTTGAAGGCCTGCTGGCGCTGCCGCGGCTCATCTTCGTGAACCATCTTTGAAGGCCTGCTGGCGCTGCCGCGGCTCATCTTCGTGAACCATCTTTGAAGGCCTGCTGGCGCTGCCGCGGCTCATCTTCGTGAACCATCTTGAAGGCCTGCTGGCGCTGCCGCGGCTCATCTTCGTGAACCATCTTTGAAGGCCTGCTGGCGCTGCCGCGGCTCATCTTCGTGAACCATCTTGGAGGGCCTGCTGGCGCTGCCGCGGCTCATCTTCGTGAACCATCTTGGAAGGCCTGCTGGCGCTGCCGCGGCTCATCCTCGTGAACTATCCTTGAAGGCCTGCTGGCGCTGCCACGGCCCCTACCTGAGAACCCTCCAGCTCGAGGATTGAGAGCTGTACGCCAGATACCCCTGTACCAGACCGGTACCGAGACTGTCCCGCTACCCCTTTTCCCCCAGAGACTAGAATTGAAGGGATCACAGTATCCTGCTCCTGCTGTATCGTCAAGTATAACCTGCTTATGAATACCGATAAAAGTGTGCAGAACCTATCTTTGTGTGGCGTCCATCTGTGGTGGGGTAGTTGCTCGTCCGTACGATCTAAGGAGAGGGCCCTCGCCAGGAGGCCTCTCCCCCTTGCTCGGCCGACCCTCAGGGTCCCCGTCTAACAAGTAACATATCTATTAAAAATGTTGTTGAATATACTATCCAATGCGTATTGCTTCGACCTTTTTATTCTCTCAACGCCCTCTGTAATTATCTTTAATTTTATTTTCCTCTTCTCCCTTTCTTTCTTCTTTCCTTTTATCCTAAAACTGTGATCTTTGATTTTACATTGCATTCGCAGTGTGGTTTCATTTTACTTGTTATAACTTATTTTTAGCATATGTTATGCATTATTGTATGTTAACTTCATAATCTGATAATGTAATGTTCCTAGATTTATAACTTCACATGATTCAATAAAATGTTTTTTACAGACAGAGAGAGCGTGTGTGAGAAAGAGTTTATTTGTTTGTGTGCGGTGTTGAATGTGTGGGTGACAACGAGTCTGTAGCATTGCTTGTGTCTATGAGAGTGTATGGGTGTGTCAGCGTAAATCTATTTGTGTACTCCTATCTAAATGCGTGCAGCAGTCCGTATGCGTAGCAACATGTGCTAGATTACACAGCAGCACGCCGCGTGCTGTTTACAGCTGTACAGGGCGGGGTTGGTTCGGAAGCCACCTCGCTTCCCCCCAAGGATACATTTCTCACACCCTAAGTTTAAGGAGCAAGTGATCGTCTTTCTTGTCACCGACTGATCAGCTCTGCCCATCTTCCCTTGCGCTCCTCAATCCAGCTTCAAAGGTCACCCGTCTCTCTGACGTCCCTGCGCCGCCTCTTATCCCTTATCTCGGACGCAGAGCTTTCCCGGAGTCCACTGTAAGCAAAGCCCGGGGTTAATGGAAGCCACACCGGCTCCTAATCCAGTGTTCTTGAGTGGCTGTGCTTGGGTTGGATGAGGCGCTGAGGCGGCGAAGGGGAGCCTGCTCTCGGAGGGTCGCACAAGTTCCTTTTGATCATCATCAGCAGTCGATGTGAAGTAGAGGTCAACATGTGCCAGCAGTCCTCCAGATCTAGCAGACAGCAGCAACTGTGCCTGCCTGCTGCTCCCTGCTCGCCCGCCCGCCCCTCCCCTCTCTTGAAGTCATGCACTATCCCACCTCCGCCGGTGACAGCGCCAAGAAAGCTGCTGTCCTTCTGACAGCGCTTTACAAAGACAACAAGGATCGTTTCCACGAATATCTTCATATGAGCACTTTAATTCGGTACACTCTACAGTGGACGCTACTTCCAATCAGTCTGTCTGTCCAGAATTAATTTATAGAGTTGTTAGAGTTATTATTAGGTATTTATTTAATTATATATTTTTATTTTATTCTGTCTGCCTTTTTGCATATTTTCAGATTTCCGTCTTTCTATTTTTTATTACTTCTAATTGTTCTCACTTTTTCGGTCGAATTATTTGGCTTTAGTACATCCCACATATTATTTTTCACTGTTGGTGTTTAGCTCTCTCCGTCCGTATTTCTCATTGGCTCTCTCACCTTCCGCCACTTAACGCTGCCCTCTCCGTGTTTCGCTTCCGCCACTTCCTCCCCTTCTTTGTTTTCCCTCCTCACGCTCACTTTCACCGTTCATGGACTTTTTCTTTCTCTTGCTTTTCTTTCCCTCGTCCAGGTTTGGTTGGAGTCATCCTCCTCCATTCGTTGTGGAGTTAGTGAGTTTTGCTGGAACTAGCACACTGCAAAATTACAATTTGTTTACATCGGTGCATAACTCCTCGAGGAAAAAAAAGACCTGCTGACAAAACTAACTTTCAGAAGTAGGGAGTTTTTTTTCACCAATAAAAATATAAAAGATTGTCACTGTAGAAGTAAGATGAGCTTCGGGAGGAATGCTGCTGTATTAGAACATGGTGCTCTTTGGTAAGCTGCGAGTTATTTCAGTACTTTTTACTAGGGAGAGTAGTTCCTCGAAAGTAGGACAAAGAACATCTCTGACGTCAGGATAGCTTTCAGTACCCTCTGGATCATGCTGTAAATAAAGTATTATTAGATAGGACTCTGAGGCTATTTTTAGAACATTGGACTGATGAAATGAAATAATGTATCTGCTTTTGTATGTGCACCTTGGTGTCCACAAGCTGAAACGTGGTATCTCTAGCTCTTAATGTATAGGAACAGATGGTACAGGTTCTGTGTTTTCACTCCCAGCCTTGGCCAATGGTTTGATTAATATTCTATATTTATGTATTAGGTGTTTGCAAAGCTGTCAATCAAATGGTTCTATAGCATTAATATGCTACATTTATGTATTATGTATTTGCAAAGCTGTCCATCAAGTAGCTCTATTGGAGGTATTTACTAATTGACTCTAGATTTTGGATAACATCAGTGTATAAAACCTATGGAGGGACCGGGTCGCTTTTAGGTGTTTGAAGATATGAAATTTAGAGGGTGTGGTGACTAATCTTATCTATTCATTGTGTCACACAGGGCTGGCATCACCAAAATCCATTGTAGATAAATATGAATATTGTTTTTTGTGTGCTGTTGACTTTTAACCATGAGGGGCGGCTCACCCGCTATGCCAGAGGAGTGTTGCCTTAATGCTTAAAGGAAGAAAATGACAAATAAAGTGATAATAAAACACTTTTATTGTCATTTTATTTTTCTTTGACTCAGCTGAGTTTGCTGAGTCCGCCGAGTCAGGTGGGGCCAGGTTGCAGCGTCACCAGCAGGGGGATGCGGAGTACTGAAAGTGCACATGTCAGTGTGGCCCGCCGTCCACGGCCGTCCTAACCTACAAGCACATATGGATATCTCCAGGCTATTTCTAAGAGATATCTGCAGGGCTCAGGAGCACAGGCTCCCGGTCCCTCCTGGAGTGTGAAACCGGCATGCTTCACCCAATCCCAACATTTCTCTCATGCTGGGAGTAAAAGCATAAGAGAAGCGCTGGGATTTGCAAGTTGAGCTGAGAGCCTGTGCTCATGGGGACTGTAGTGACGGGAGCAGAAAGTAAGTGTATATTTATTTATTTATTATTTATTTTTCCCCCTGCAGCCCCTGTGCTGCTCCTGCACTGCCCCACCACTTGGAATGGCAGCAGCCACGACTGACCATCATTGCAATCATGTTTATTGATTGTGCAATCACATTTTTAAACTAAACTAAATGTACTATTATCTTTAATTATTTGTAGAGCATTTTACTCCACCACTAGGTCTCCTCAAGGTGCTGAGGGTTAAAAGGAGAGATGGAAAAAAGACCACTAAAGATGAAAGAAGGGGACGGAGGAGGGAGGAGTCTTTTGGATGGGATGGAAAGATTCCCACGTTGCTGTCCATTTACCAACATTAGGTGGGTGCATTTTTTTGCCAGCAGATTTCCGGACTTTTGCCCTTGTGAACTTTGCCACTTTCTATGGGTCATCATTGTGTTTAGAACTCAATAAATCTTTATTCATCCTGTCAGTATCTTTATTTTGAAAAAGAAAAAATACTATAAGTACATACCATGAAATACTTTGGGCCTAATTACGATGAGACTCGGAAAGCCTGCTACCACAGGTCGGAGGGTTTCCGAGTCTCATTGCGGTTTTCAGTTGCGACCACTGCATTATGATGCAGGCAGTCAAAAGTGAAACCTACCGGTCATTTCGGCTGGATTCCGGCGTCGGTCAGTCAGAGGCCTGTCCAAAACTTCTATGGACGGCATTTCCGCCATAGGGATTACAATGTTGGTTTCCGACAGGTTTTCCACGTCAAGCTTTCCGATATGGAAAGTCTGTAGGAAAGTGATATTGGGGGCCCCTAGCAGGGCCCCCTTCACCCTGCGGCCTCCGGTGGGTGAAGGGGGCCCTGCTGCCACCCTGTTAATCCTTGCACCATGTGGCAGGCACCATGAGGTGCCTGCTACGCGATGCAGGGATAAACAGATTGTCCCATTTCTCTATGGGAGCTTGCACTATGGCCGCTTTATTGCAGCACAAGACTCTCATAGACAAATCTGTTCATCCCTGCACGGCATAGCAGACATTGTAATGCTGCAATGCAGGACCGCCGACCGGAGGCTGGCCCTGATTCTGCAATGGTGTCGGCCGCCAAACATCGTAATAAAGCCCATAGTGTAAAATGGCATATATTTACAGAATATATACATTACATTTGGTAAAACAGCATACCAAAGAGTTAACAAGTTCTTTGGAATTACATTTAATATAGCTCTGAAAGGGACTTGCAGATAGACAGGGTGCAAATTACTTACCCTAAGAATTAACCGCACAGAGGAACTAACCACTTAACCCTAGCATGTTTCTTTTATCTGCACTTTGCTTGTGTGCAGGCACTAACATATAGAACTAGCAATACCCCTAGCCTGAGGTCTTGCAATAACATAAACTCCTCATGATCACCACAGTTAGACCTACAGACTTTGTCACGGTAATCACAATCAGTATAAAAGGCCTATTGTCTTTGACAATGGCTTCGCATTTGTAAAAATAGACTTAAAGGATTCAACAGATCAAAAACAAGCTAGGCTACCTGCCTAAACACACCTAAACAGCCTTCAGATACATTTAATTAATTTAGGGCTAGATGTAGGTAATTCTATTTTACCACTTCTAAAATACAGAATTTTACCGATTCGGTATTTAGGAAGTGATAAAATAGAAGGGGGCACATGTAGGTATTTCAGAATCGGTAAATACCGAATCTGTAAGATTCGGTATTTACCGATTCGGTAAATACAGAATCGGTATCCCCCATTGATTCCTATGGGGCTTGAAGCCCATAGGAATCAATGGTGAATACCGAATCGGTATTTACCGATTCGGTAATTACTGATTCCTGCAAGGGTGCAGGGGGTGTCACTTTGACACCCTCTAGCACCCCAAATACAGGCATGTGTGCCATGTGGTACACAGACATGCCCTAAGGGCATGTCTGTCTGTCACATGGCATAGGTGTGCATGCACGCATGTGCATGCACACCTGGATTCGGTATTTTACCACCCAATTGGATTGGGTGGTAAAATACCGAATCTGAAAGGCCTGCGGCACTCAAAGCTGTGCTACCTACATGTGCTTTTACAGAATCGGTATTTTTACCGAGTCTGTATTTACCGATTTGGTAATTTTACCGTTTCCGACCAGTATTAGGGCTCCTACATCGGGCCCTTAGCCATTAACAATGAGCCGCTCACCTGTGCAACAACCTAAAATGAACTTGTTCACACTTTTATTGACACTGATTGCCAAGCAAATTCCATAACCCACAATGGCATAGGGTCAGACACTCCTAGGACCTTCACCCAAGCTAGGTGAGCGTTTTTTAGGTCTCGCCTGAGCCAGCTCATGCGCTGCTCTGCAAGACATTTTTAGGTCTCGCCTCAGCCAGAGCATGCATTGCACTGCAAGACATTTAGTAAGTGGGTTTTCAAAGTGCTAACATAAGCTTTTGCTGGCCTCTAGCTTGTGGTTACGCGCGCATACACGTTCACCACCTCCATCTGGCTTTCCTATCTCTTCCTCAGCAGCACTCGCGATTACTTTTAAATTTCGCGGCCGGACTGCAGAGTCACTTTCACAGCCAAGCGACCAATGCTTGCTTAATCAGCTCTACACCAATAATTGTTTAATCAGCCCTACACCCCCAAGCCGCCACACACACCACTCAGGGAAGCTTTTTGTCCCCAGGACCCCAAAATACAGCTGGGCATTTTAGTGAGGCTAAGGCAGCAAGCCGTCACCTCCTCTCTGCGTCTTTTCCTCAGCATCGCTCGCAATCACTTTCGCGGCCGCATGGCCGCGCTCTAATGCTTGTTTAATCAGCCCTATGCCAATGCTTGTTTAATCAGCCCTACACCCCGAGCCGCCACACACACCACCCATGGATGCTTTTTGTCCTCAGGCCCCAAAAATACAGCTGGGCACTTTAGTGAGGCTAAGGCAGCAAGCCGATCACCTCCGCTCGGCGTGCCTTCGGCCGTCATCTTGAGGGCCCCACACAGGTCTCGCAGTGACCATTGGCCCACCGGCGTGGATGGGTACTGTCTGGGCACTAGAGCTCAACAACACTGCTGACTATGTTGGCGGAGCCCAGCCATCGGGCTGCTTATCTCTTCCATGAGCTGCCAACGCCAGCCTCCGCTGGCCTTTTGGTTGTGTCGCCAGCTCCATCATGGATTCTTGATTCTTGAGGCTTGCGGCGGCCATCGGTCTTCTCTCCAGCCTGGGACAGCACTTCTGCGGCCCTAGGGGCTTACAGGTACAGCTATGCACTCAAGTTGGGCAAGGCAGCAGGCTGCGCAGCACCTGTCTGTGCGGATTGTGCTAAACTCCCTGGGCTTTGTAGCCGCTCCTCTGGTCGCCATCTTGGGAGCATTGTACGGGGCTCCCGACTCCAGCTCTCCCAGTGCACAGTGGCTTCTAAGGCGGCAGATGCAGCTCTCAGGCTTTTACTCCCCTGAGACAATGGCGCTTGACCCGACCGCAAATGATGGACCTCGATTATTGTAGGATTTCTGCAAGGTAAGGCAAAAGCGAACAAAGTGCTGTAAATCGTGTCCACTTCAAGTACCAAATAAAAAGAGAGAACATGCGGTGGAGAAGCAACTAATGCACGGGCCTGGGAAAAAGAAGGAGCATCCATGAAATAGTATTATTGTGCATATTTTACTTGTATCCCTTATACAGTGTGTTCTGTCTTGTTTCCACTCTTTTTTTCCAAAATGCCTTATCTCTTAACTTTAAAGTGTGGAGTGTTACATTTTAGACACAACACATGTTTGTGTTGAGTTTGAACCCGGCTGACATTTTGATGTTCAACCAAAAATGTATTGCTCCTGTGATGTCGCAGGTACTTAGTTCATTTATTGGGCAGTTACAGCAGAATGCCAAAGACTTTAGGAAGTACATAACTGTGCTTGAATTGCAAATACCTAATGGGATAGACATTTGAATAATGCCCTCCTGGTGCTCCAATGCATTAGGGTGGGAAGGAAGCATGACTCTAATTATTCCACCGGTATGTTACAATGTCATTTTGGGCTACCTTGTGTCAACTGTATGAAAAATCAGAAAACTCCAAAAATTGCATTGCTGCTCTTCCAGTGTGTTTTAGTGAGAAATATATGTGGGTTCCTCGCTGTACCACCTGGGAAAGTAAACAGTAAATGGGCTAATAGTCACATTATTCACCTTTACATTGAAATGAGGGTTTATCTTATTATAACTCACTTCTCTTCCTATCTTATTTATCTCTAGACCTTGCCCCTCAGGTTGGCACCTTTCTTACCAGCCTACATTTAAAACTGCATGCCAGGCCTCTAAAAACAAGCAATGACATAGCCAATAGGTCTCACCTTTGGGACCTTATAAGATTTTAGCCGTGCAGCAGTTGCTGTTATTGCACCAAGGATATTGTGCTGCATAACTAAATACTTACAAGGTCCTAAAAGAGAGACCTATTGGCTAGGCCAATGCTTGTTAGCCTGTTCCATCTGCTCGTGGGCATTTAGGTACTCTTCCGATTGGTGTCTGGAGCAGCCAATGCCACCTTCCAGTTGCCTCATCACCCCCATACTAGGTTGATCTCAGTTCTATGTCTTTCCTGCACAGATTTTGTCTTATTTTCTATAAATCATCATCCAGCCGTGGTACACTTCTAACAGCCCTCGCTCAGTGAATTGGCCTCTTTACTCACAGCAGATGCAACTTCTCTAGCATGGTTAGGGCACAAGCCCTTTGCCCTGCTACTTAGACACCTGGCGGTTATGCTAATGACATCACTAGGCATGCACTTCTCTGAAGAACAAAGACCAGAAATACCTTTCTCTGCAGTAGTCCTTTCCTCAGGCTTAAATGAATCTACAGCTTTTATTGCAATGTGTTTCTACCCTCATAGAAGTATGTCAGTAACCAAAGATCCAGGCTCTGAAGCTTACGTAATTTTTGACCCATACTGTGGTGTGAGTCCTTGCACTGGTCAGTGAGAATACTGGCACACTGATATGGGTTTCTACCTGGTGTTTACCTGGTATTTATCACTTTCTTGACAATAATACAGGTTCCAGAGATCCATTTCCAGAGATGTGTTTTAGGCAGCTGCCAAATAGGAGGGATTTAACTTGCACAATGTGTTCTAATTATGAACATTTACAGCAAAATTCTGCCAGATTATGTGGAATTTTCTGAGGAGCATAACCCAGCAATTAGCATGATTTTCTTTGCACAAAATCGACATTTTCATCCATAATGGAACCAAGGATGCCTTTTGCAGTATGAAAATAGTGCTAAATGTAACAGTAAATGACCAGCAGCAACTGCTAGCACTCGCTAAGTTCCTTGTTTCTGTGCTTCTGTGAAAGGATTTCGTGCACAATTACTCATATTTATGTGAATGAGTGTAATTGCATAATTTTCTGCACTGTTGCGCCAAAAGAGCATGTGAAATTACTGGTATTGCTCTGATTACTCCAGCATAATTAAAATTCTGCTAGGCCTACTCCTGGCATAGTTTATTAGCCACAGACTGGTCCGGTAACATCTTGTGACTCCCAAGGTACAGAGGAAAGAGGGTTTGAAGCTGGGTATTCCCTGAAATGGAACACAAGACAAAGATACAAAGAGGGAGAGGTTTTACACTTAGCTACTAAACAAAATAGTCTGCAGTATCACCTCTGAAAAATAATTAAATAGAAAGGGGAAAGTACTGTCCCTGTAGTTCAAATGTGGAATATGATCTCCCCTTCCTATCACAGGAGCCCGATCCACTGCTTAAGACCTCAAGCATGTATCTAATATTTACATCCCCTGTGCATCAGTCTCTCTCTGTTCTTCATCTTGTCTATCAGGACACATAGAAGAGATCCAAAATGGAATCTTGCTCCAATACAGTAAAGCACAAGATACACACTGCATTCTCATCCACAACCACAAACACAGCTACCTTAGTATACACTCACTGTCTGTTTTGGTATTCTGCAACCTACCTGCAGCTACTCTTGTACTGAGCAGGATTACTAATGCAAAAACAAATCATCAGTAGAGTAAAACTAACCTGCTTCTCAAATGTCGAAACCCAGCTTCCCTATTAGTGGGTGAACAATCCAACACTTACTGAATTCTGCTTCACAATGATAGAAAGAGTTGACATAGAAGGATCAAAAAGTGATGTATCTGTGAGTGCTTGGCTGCCGCAAACCACTTTTACCTGTGGTAAATATACTGACACATCTTGCTTGAAACCCAAAAATTCAGAACGATTGTGGGACCTGCTTTCATGGTCTATGGTCATACTGAAAATTTAGATCAAGCAAGCGTCTGCCCTTCTGCTCTGTGGCAAGTTTCTGTTCTCTGAGATCACCTTAGGACAACTGCATTATCTTTAGACAGGTGTTCTGCTCCAGCCGAATTCCCCACCTGCCACTGTCCCCAGAGTTCGTGGCACCTGGCGGGCATGGGGTACTTGGAGGCAGAAGCGAGAGCCCCACAGGGACGCCTCACCGCCTCACCATATAAATAAAAAACAATGCAAGTAGTGGTATTTAGTGGCCTGAGTGAAATACGCGTATTCTGTCCTTCTCATGTCTCTTCACTGTAGCAGACTGGAGTCAGGCTCAATAGGAGCTTTTTCCCAACTGATTCTGCCAAGCCAGTTACCTTGACTGCATTTTCACTTGATAGTAGGTAGGGACAGTGGGAATCTTATTCATCCATTCATGCTTCACTAATTAGAATACAAGTCATTTGGCTATTCTGGTACTACCGCATAGTGGTTCGTGCTGGGTTATTGTTGCTGCCTATAAGCATCAAACTGATCTTATTTCCAACAACACAAAGATTGCTCCTCTGTGCAACTGCTCTTCAAATTGCAATCACGGAAACAGAAATCAAATATTGGCAAGCGATAACCTCCACTATCTCTCTAGCAATTTAACCCGTTTACTGCTTCGAACGTTCAGCGCCAGTGCTGAACGTTCGAAGAAACGGGTGCGGCCGTGTCGGCCGTTGGAAGTGCGCTGCACCAGGGAGGTAGATCGCGCGACGTCCAACGGCCGACGGCAGTAGCGATAGGGTTAATATTGTCTATTTCATATTACACTTCTAGATCTTCTTATTATGAATGAATGCGCTGTGCAGAATAAGATTTGATTAGCATGCAAGAATGTGACCTGACTGATTATGTGTATGTAGGTTATGAATTATTTTAATGAATTTTCTTTCCTGCAAAGAGTATTGCAAATGTGCCTATTCTAATCTAACATCACACATAACTATATTAGCAAACCCTATCATCAACTATAACATGCTTAAATATTTTATAAAGTTTTAATACTATTTTCAGAGCCACACTCTATACATTATTATCAAACCTTAAAACTTAATAATATTATCTAACTTCAAACTACAGGTTTTAGGGCTCAGGGCAGAGGGGCTCGGGTTTGATGTTAACCACACATCCTTTACCAAACATGCATTTACCAAAAAATTGCATGGTAACAGCATGCGTGGTAAAGACATGCCTGGTAAAGGAATGCGTTGTTAAGATGCATTCATTGTTCGGGCCACGTTACTGAGGCACACATGGTTTAGCCTTGCGTGCCTCTGTAATACAAACAAATTGAGATATTTGCACACCTCCTTTCACACACTTAAGGATTCACTCCACTCTGTATCCTTGACATAGACACTGAGAACAGCTTGCAAAAAAAGCAAGCTCTACAGCAGGGGTACTCATAGTACGGCCCGCGGGCCGGTGGCGGCCCGGCAAGCCTTACTTGGCAGCCCGCGGACCTTGCTGCATTGTACCTGTGTTTTTTTTTTTAGTGTCAGCACCGCCGGTTGCCGAGAAACTCTGCTCTAAGGGGGTCCAGCAATTCCAGGCCGATTCCAGCAATAGTCACAGTGGAGCTGCAAGGGCCTAAGAAGAGGTGAAATAGATCAAGGCCTCATTAACATGTAAATGGTCTTTTTAAAGACCTGTGAAGTACTCTGGTGCGGCTGTGTGTGCCTGGAAGCTGTCTCAGCCCAGGCTGACACACGCTCGGGTGAGGTGACAGAAGACAGCTGGGAGGGAGACAAAAGGATAAGGGAATTGCCCGACCCCCATAGAGCAGAGTTTCTCGGCAACACACTAGATACTTTTGCAAATAAAATTTGTCAATTCGCCAAGGCCAGGCATATAGACGTTGTCAATGTTCAAATTATGTTGAAACCAGTAAATTATGCAACATGTTCGATTATGTGGCAAATAGAAAAAATCCATAGGTATGCCGAGTACACAACATGCAATGTATAGCACAGAGTACATATTCAGTGAACAATGTGCAACACAATCGCATTGCACACAGCACAGACTGAGAACAAGGGACAGCCAACACATACTGTGCCGCCAGATGTACAGATGACAACACACAAAGACCATGACACACAGAGGCACATTCAGAATCCAAGGTCCAGAGAATGAAACACATGCCGCAGTGTGGAATTCATAACAAGCCTGCCTCACAGTAATGGCACAGCACCATGAACAGTGTTTGCGGCACGTGCTATACAACCCATGCTTCAGAGGTCCGAGCACACAATGAATGCTCAGATCAGGTGACACATCGAATGGTACACTGCACAGGAGGCAGTGTACACCCTGCAAACCCCAGGATACGAAGTGCATACTGAAGGAGGGAGACAGAGGGAGGGAGACAGTGACAGACAGAGGGAGGGAGACGGAGACAGACAGACAGTTGGGAGGGAGACCGAGAGAGGGAGGGAGACGGAGAGAGAGGGAGATAGAGAGAGGGAGGGAGACGGAGAGGGAGGGAGACAGAGAGAGGGAGGGAGACAGAGAGAGGGAGGGAGACAGAGAGAGGAAGGGAGGGAGACAGAGAGAGGGAGGGAGACAGAGAGAGGGAGGGAGACAGAGAGAGGAAGAGAGACAGAGGGAGGGAGAGAGACAGAGGGAGGGAGAGAGACAGAGGGAGGGAGAGAGACAGAGGGAGGGAGGGAGGGAGGGAGAGAGACAGAGGGAGGGTGGGAGACAGACAGAGGGAGGGAGAGAGACAGACGGAGGGAGGGAGACCGAGGGAGGGAGAGAGACAGACAGAGAGGGAGGGAGACAGAGGGAGGGAGACAGAGGGAGGGAGAGACAGAGAGACGGAGAGACAGAGAGAGGGAGGGAGACCGAGAGAGGGAGGGAGACAGAGGAAGGGAGGGAGACAGAGGGAGGGAGGCGGAGGGAGGGAGGGAGACAGAGGGAGGGAGGGAGACAGAGGAAGGGAGGGAGACAGAGGGAGGGAGGGAGACAGAGGGAGGGCGAGAGACAGAGGGAGGGAGGGAGACAGACGGAGGGAGGGAGACAGAGGGAGGGAGGGAGACAAAGGGAGGGAGGGAGACAGGGAGGGAGGGAGACAGACCGAGAGAGGGAGGGAGAGACAGAGGGAGGGAGAGACAGAGGGAGGGAGAGACAGAGGGAGACAGACAGACAGAGGGAGACAGACAGACAGAGGGAGACAGACAGACAGAGGGAGACAGACAGAGGGAGGGAGACAGACCGAGGGAGGGAGACAGACAGAGGGAGGGAGACAGACCGAGGGAGGGAGACAGACCGAGGGAGGGAGACAGACAGAGGGAGGGAGACAGACAGATGGAGGGAGACAGACAGACGGAGGGAGACAGACAGACGGAGGGAGACAGAGACAGACAGTTGGGAGGGAGACAGAGGGAGGGAGACAGACGGAGGGAGGGAGACAGACAGAGGGAGGGAGACAGACAGACGGAGGGAGACAGACAGACGGAGGGAGACAGACAGAGGGAGGGAGACAGAGACAAGGAGGGAGACAGAGAGAGGGAGGGAGACAGAGACAGGGAGGGAGACAGGGAGGGAGACAGAGAGGGAGACAGAGAGGGAGACAGAGAGGGAGACAGAGAGAGGGAGACAGAGAGAGGGAGGGAGATAGACAGAGGTAGGGAGATAGACAGAGGTAGGGAGATACCGAGAGGGAGATACAGAAAGAGGGAGGGAGACAAGAGGGAGACAGACAGACAGAGGGGGAGAGAGAGAAAGAGAGAGAGAGGAAAAAAAAATATGCCATGTCTGGTGGCTCAGTGGACGAACGCGTCGGCTGCAGGGGCCTGTGTTCAACCTCATGGTCACAGTTTTTATTTTTTGCTCTAGCCCGGCCCCCCTCCCCCACTGACCCCTCCCCCACCGGTGCGGCCCTCGGCCACAAACCACACTGTAAATTTGGCCCCCGAGATAAAGTTTGTGAGTACCCATGCTCTACAGGATGTCAGGCTGCATCTAGGAGTTTGTCAAGGCATAAGTGGCCAAGCTGCTGTTCCTGGGAGTGATCGATCACTCCCATAATTTTCAGGCCAGTCCTGTTGTACTGGTATCTATAAAAGGTTCAATGCACCCTCACGTTTGTGTAGACTTGGAGGTCCTCAGTACTGTTACAAAGACAGATGACCATCCTATCCCTGAAAAATGTGTCAGATTGGGCACCAACAAGAATCCAAATACATTGATTTACCAGTGCCTACTGGCAGACTGCAATTACATCTGCTGCCATGGAGAGAAATTCATTCTCCATCTGTGTGGGCTTCTAATAGATTGAAGTCATTACTTTTCAGCAATTGCTCTACTATGTGTTGTCTGGCCTGGAACTGTTCTGCATCCCCTAGTTGAAAGACATTGCTCATTAGAGGACTAACCATGAGGACCACCTGAAACACAGAGCAGCTTTTGGCGTGGAAACAAGGGTTGCAAATGGACCATTGGGCTACAGAGAGCCAGGTGTGCCAGTCCTCTGTGTTCTGTCTCAGAACCCACATGAGGAAATAAATGATTTATACTTGGAGGGGAAATGATACGCATTACTGGATTAGTAGGATGACACCACTGAAAGCTTTTCAAGGCCAGTCCAAATATTACCAGAACAGTGTGACTAACTGTGGGATCATAGGTATGCCTTTAAAAGCCCAGGCCTCAAGGAAGCCCAGGGAGGTGATCTGGACTGAGGAATGTCAGAAGGCTTTTAATGACCTCAAGGATAAACTGTGCAATACTCCAGTGTTGAAGAACTCTGACAATAATCAGCCCTCAGTGTACAAGATGGTTTTGACAAGGGATTTGGGGAGATCTTCACCCAGCTTAATGAGTAGGGCGGGGTTTAACAAGTTGCCTTTACCAGGAGAAGGTTGATGTCCAAGAGAGCAGAACTGGACTGCCATTGAAAAAGAGTGTTTGCCGTAGCGTGAACCCTTTACCCATTCACAACTTTCTTTTTTGGTCTCAAGTTTGTAGTTCAGAAAGTTCACAAGCCTTTTGAGTGCCTGATGGTTATCAAAGGAGAGTCTCCCAAGTTTGGCTGGTGGGTAATCTCTTTACAGGGACTGAACTTTACGTTGGGGCACAAGACAGATTAGCAGCATAGAAAAGCAGATGAACGAATCAGATTGACTTTAACTCTCTTTTTTTTCACAACAAGATGACCAGGTTTCTCCAATGGTGGATTAACAGTAGGTCAATTTAGACCTGAAGGGGAAAGTTTTTTGGACAGAAACAGTCCCCTGTCTCTGACAAAAACTGTTTCCATTGCGTATTCTGAATGCATATTGTATTGTTAGATCCTAGCCAGCGCACCTGAGAATTATGTGTGTATGCTGGGTGCTCATAGGGACATAGATTGAGCCCCAGGCATCATGTGTTTTAGTTTTACCTGCGGCTGTCGCGGGCGACAGCCGCAGGAATCGCCCTCAGTCTTAGATTCAGCTGCCAATGGCAGCAAACGCACGGGCCGCTCCCGGCGGCCTAATGAGTAGCTGCGCCACTGGTATGACTACTGTCAGCGTAACGGGCCCGAGGAGGACCGACAATGATGGCAGCCTGTTAATCACAGAAGGACAGGCCTTTTTAATCACAGAAGGACAGGCCTTTTTAGCTGTCTGCTGTATTGGAAGAGCAGGTTATTTGTCTCTCTCATTTACAAGGGTCAATCATTCTTTGCACCATCAATGATAGTATGGCAGGAACTTTAGGGTGATCACCTGTCTGTTAATTAGATGTACTGTCTGTAATTTGAGCAGAATGTCCATTATTCTACTCATAACGGACAGCATTTGTCTGTCATTTCAGCAAGACATCTGTTGTGTAATATTTGATTTTCCAGGGAACACGTGTATGTCCTGGATCTTTGGCCACCTTCAAATCTCTTCTGTAACCTTGCTTACTCAAGGACAGGCAAGCCTGGGTAGATGCAGACAGAATCAGCAGTGCTCCAATCAAAAGTACTGCTGCTTTAGAAATGAGTCTTGGACTTTCCTGTTAATAAGAAACCTAATGAAGACATTCAATCTATTTAAATTGCCCTCACCATTGACTACATGTGCAGAAAGCCTGAAGTTAGAAGCTCATTAGTTTAGGTAAGGAAATTTAAATTAAACGTGCTAACCAATCTGAGTTTTAGAGTGCCAAGGGAAAGGAAAATACAAATGTAAGGAGAGAAATAAACACAACAGAAAGAAAAGCAGGAGGGAAACAATGACCGTGGTGGAAAAAAAATTAAGGAAATAATGCAACAACATGGGGGTGCGGGGGGGAATGGTGTGGTAATTGAATGAAAAGATAAGAAAACTAAGTAACAAACCATAGTGACTTTTCAACAACAAAACATTTTGACGAGATTATTAAGATTGCGCAGGTCCAACATGGACAGCAGCAGCACAAGCTTCCCTTATTTGCATCGGAACTCCTTTGTGCCAAATTGCCATAACACTCTGGGCTTTTGTGAGGTAGTTTGGGTTGTTCTCACTGTTGCAATTTTGGAACTCCATCAAGTAACACTTACTTTTCTAGGGGAGTTACCTCTGTAAATAGTTAGGAATGTAAACCCACAAATCAACTTCCCAATTCTACTCTTATACCATGGGGATGATTTACAGCTAGATTCATCATAGTGCCATTTTGCGAGTCCTTAATAGCGATTATTAAGGAATCGCTATTAAGGACTTGCAAAACGGGATTCATGTAGGAATCGCTAAATAAATTGCGATTCCTACACTTCCTTATTTGCGATTAGCAATTTGCTAATCGCAAATAAGGATGCGATTTTAAGGGTGCCAGGGGTGTCCAAAGGACACCCTGTAGCACCCTTGAAATGTAATCTACATTTGTGTTGCGCACACACATGTCCAAAGGACATGTGTGTGTGTAACATGCAACTTAGAAAAATGCATTTAAATGCATTTTTCTAAGTTTTCGCTATTTACCACGAGGTTTGACCTCGCGGTAAATAGCGGCCCTAAATAGCGATTTCGCCATTTTTAAATGCTTCTTGAATTGCATTTAAGGAATCTCTAATTGAGATTCCATAAATGCAATTATTCGCAAACATGCGATTTCTAAAAATGCGATTTTTGCATTTGGGATGATGAATCCCAAATGCAAAAATAGCGCTTGCCTTTGCGAGCCGTTTTCGGCTTGATGAATCTGGCCGTTAGCGTTTAACAGAGAAGGTACTCCATCTCAACGGCGTACCCTCTCTGCCAAACTGATGGTCTCCCTCCTAATTTAAACATGTGCAGACCTTCAGTATGTCAAATATGCCTATGGAGATGCTGGCCTCGGCAGCGCAACAAACCATGTCATCTGCTGTATTAGAAAACTCCACAGTGCCATGCCAGTTGCATGCAGAACATAGGAGACTGGCATAGCCTATTGGGGGGCATGGTTATTTTGTTAAGAATACAAAAGGTGTGATATAGTGAGAACATTTCCTTACTTTTGGGACTTATAGCAATGGGGGGAAGTGAGAAACAATTGATGGGAGTACTTTATCCAATCAAGCACGCCATGATTGAAAAATGCTCAATTGTAAAATCGGAAATTAAAGCTACTTGCACCCTGTTGTCTGAATCTGTAAAGAAAGGAGACCGATCTTTGCCCCTAGTTGTATTTGTTTGTGGATTGAAAAATGGAAATTCAAGACTTTAAAAAAGAAAAGCATTTCGATGATGGAACCTACTTCAGCTCTGTTGCCAACATACTTCTCGGACGACCCGATGGAGTACAAGCTGTCAGAATGTGTGGTCAGATGGTTGTTTTTGCTGTCTGTCACCACTAGGTAAAATACAAATAAAAAAAATGCCCCCCACACCATATGAGAAAACTCCCAGGGTGTGGTGACATTAGTTTGACTTTTTTTTAAAAACAAACACCCACTTTGGATGAAATTTCCTCCATTGCTTGAGGGACATACAACTGTCCTCCAAACTCTGAATCAGGCCCTGAGGCTTTCGTCATCCTATACCACCTGTGGCAAATATAATGGGAAAAGAAACGCGAGGGAAATGAGAAGCAGAGATGTAGTCTAGTGGCTATCAGCATTAGCGGATGTGATTTGCCTCCTGGTGCCTCCATTTTAAGTAGCAGTGTAATCCTTGGCAAATCTTACGTTTCAGACGCCTTCTTTTATTACTCGTGCATAACGGTGAAACACTTTGTTATGTGCAGTACAAAAACTTAATTTTAGCGTTGATAATCTTTTGGCAACACAGCAGGCGTAAAGATAAAAGGAACATGTTCAAGAATAAATATCTGGGGGTGAGGGAGGTGTAGCCAGCTCAGCTGGTCGTCTAACTTTGTTGCCCTAATCCTACACTGATGAATCCTTCAATATTTCATCTGCATGTAAGGCATCACCTATGAAAATGTGCTACTCACGCTTAATGGAGTGGATGGGGCTCAGGTGCTGTTTCCCAGGCTGCTGGACACAGAAGACCCGATTGACAGTGAGCTGAGGCCTACGAGGGCCTGTGGAGCTAAATGCAGCTGACCACGTTGTCTGCTGGGCGCCATCGGGGGGGGGGGGGGGGGCAGCATCTTAGTGTTGCTCCACTGCTATCATGGAATGGGCTGTGTCTCCCAGAAGGGCTACCATGGAAACTGAGGATCCCCCAAAGTTCCATGAATAGACAGCTGAGTGGAAACTCAGCACTGCATGAGATTCATTTTTCTGGTGTTAGGAAGACATTTTCCTGCTCTATAGTGGGGAAGCCTTGAAAGTGGCTGCAGCTCCCTAGTAGATAGAAAGGAGGCAGCAAAGGTGGGGGACCTCGGTTATCGTGAGGTGCCATCCCCAAGGCTTGGCAGAGCTACACTGTGATCCTAAAGCTTGATACAACTAGAAAGGCCTCCAAATAGTGGATCTTGGAGCCAAAACGGAATTCCTCAGATCACTGGGAGTCATTTTGGCAGTTGATGAGCTGATGCGACGGCGCCCCTTAATCCCTCTCAAGACATTTGAAATCCTGAGCAAGTGTGGAGACTGGCCGGAGTCTCGCTCTGACTCATAATGAGTGTTAGAATTGGGGGTCTCTAGTTGGCACAGGTAGGTACTTGTGACAAATAGGGACCCTCTCCTCCAATCAGAGTAAGGGGGATTACACTCCTGAAATAACCTCTGCTCACCCTCTAGGCGGCGTGGCGCGAGCAGTCAAGACTTGTTTCAGAGGCATTGTAAGTTAAGCATTTGTGACCACATACAGTAACCCAGTGACAACACTACAAATGGACACCACACAAGGTTTTGTATCAAAAATAAGTATACTTTATATAAAGTTACCACAAGACCAATAAACGACAAAAAGACTACACAGTACTATTAGATTTCAAGAGTTCTGGTTAAAAAGCTTAAATCAAAGTTCTGTGTGAGTCGGTAGCCCGGACGGGCTACAGCGTTGGTAAAAATAACAGAGTCTAGCAAATCCAGCAGACCGCGTTGGTACGGGCCCACTCAAATGGTCGAAAGACTCAGTCACAGTACCTTTTAATTGGGGGGGCCGGCATGGAAGTGCGAGCCGGTTCCGGTGATCGTCCCGGTGCCTAAAGGAAGCGTTGCAGGATACATTGTCCCTCGATGTGGTGCAGGCAGCAGCCCGTTGTCAGAGTCGGTGGATCCAAGGCTTGGGTTGCAGGGCGAGACTGTGCTTCGATGCGGTGATTGCAGCTTGCAGTGCATCGAACGAGCTGGAGTTCGGGAGCTGACGTCGGTTAGTCCGGACAGCGGTGCGAGTCGGGCGGTGCGTCGCAAAGCATGCAAGGCGGTGCCCAACTCCTGTGCGGTCACAGGACTCGAAGTCAGCAGCAGTGACTGCGTCGGTCAGACCAGTTCAATTCGGTGTAGCGAGGCTTTGCACGTCGCAGTGTCCTTCCAGTCGCGGAGCAGGCTACGGCTCGTTGACGGAGTCGGTGAGCTCAGAGCTTGCGTTGCTTGAGGCGGACGTTGCTTGGTGCGGTGCCTACAGGACACCGGGCCGGTCGTGAGAGTCGGTCACAGCTCCCTGCCTCTGTAGCCACTAATTTCCAGCAGCAATTCACAAAGGTTGGTGAAGTCCACTGGTCCTGGGACTTTGGTCAGGTGGCAAGCTCTCTTCCAAGCCCTTGGAGATCTTTGCACAAGTTGAAAGAAAAGTCCACAAAGTTCTTTCTCATCTCTTTGGCAGTCAGGCAACTACTGCAGGCCAATCCCCCTAGCAGCACTTCAGCTTGGGAATAGTCCCGCCTCAGTTTCTTCAGGTTCCTTCTCCTCAGCAGAGGTTTTGTCTTGTAAGTCCAGAAGTGATATAATTTCATGGGATCAGGGTCCCAATACTTATAGCCCAAAATCCTTTGTTTTCTGAGGGGAGAGGGGCCTGTGCCCAGTTCAAGCCAGTTCTGAAGCACTCTGTTTACCAGACTTCTCCTTTCCTTTCAGAGAGCAGGGCAGGAACATCAGACGCCCCACAGGAGGTGGAGCCAGCATTGTGGAAGGCAAGTACAGTCCTGGAGCACTTTGTTGACAGTCTTCCTTCTCTTCTTTCAGTGTGCAGGGCAGAGACATCAGACGCACCACAGGGGGTGGAGCCAGCATTGTAGAGGGAAGGCCCAGCCCTATTCAGGTCCCAGGTGCAACTCCACCCTCCGATCTAGATGCAGATCTCCCTATTCAACAACAGGCAGCCCTAGCCTGTCTCCTGGAATTCCACATCCCTGTCACACACAAACCCAGACAAGGAATACACAACCTCGCAGAGGCAGGCTCAAATGGTTAGGTAAGCAAATACCTACTTTCTAAAAGTGGTATTTGCAAACACGGAATATTAAAATACACTTCACCAAAAGATGTATTTTATTATTCTGAGTCCTGGCATACTAAACTCGAATTTCCACCATGTACTCTGAGTCTGCTAGGATTATAAACATGTGACAATCCAGCAGCCCATTCTGGCCTATGGAGAACAGGTAGCCTTGCAATAGTGAAAAAACGAAAATGGCTGTAATTCACTATTAGGCCATGCCACACACATCAGGGCTTGTCCTATCCTATACTTACAATGCACCCTGCCCTTGGGCCTACCATAGGGGTGCCTAATATGAAGAAAAGGGAAGGTTTAGGGACTAGCAAGTGGGTGCACTTGCCCAATCAGCATGACAGTACCAGACTGCGCGCAGGCTCTGCAATGGCAGACCTTAGACACGTTTTACAAGGCCGCTTCTGTGGGTGGCACAACCAGTGCTGCAAGCCCACTAGCAGTATTTGGATTTACACGCCCTGGGCACAGTCCGTGCACTGTACTAGGGTCTGACAAGTAAACCAAATATCCAATTAGGGAACCACTGATCAATACATCAATTTACAGTAGGGAACACTCACTCTGTGGCACTGGACAGCAGTGGCACAGTGCCCAAAGCATCTAACACCAGCAAAAACACATGAGGCAACAGCAAAAATGGAAGGGAGACCCACGCCAATGGTGCCAGGTCTAACAACGATCATTTGTAAAAGGGAAGAATTGGGTGGCAACCCATGTTAACTAAACAAACTGTAAATAATTGAAGTGCATTGGTGCTGAAACCACCAGAAGGACAGCTCCAAAATTCTCTAGATGGGTGTCAGCTTTTCAGTGAGCTCACCACTGAAACTTGGATCGCCCGTATGCCAACCCAACCTGTGTAATCAATAAACTTGCAACATAATTTCATCCACAAAAACTTGTCAGTGTCATCTATTGTGTCTTGTGCATGGTGTTGTAAGATCACCTATATCCTCACATCTTCAAGGGCTCTTGCCTGCAGGGAGGGCAACATTGGCGGGGACAGCATTTTAATGTTGCTCTCCTGCTAGAATGGAATGGGCAGTGCATTCCAGAAGGGCTACCATAGAAACAGTGTGTCCCCCACTCTATTTATTGCCTCACAGCGTTAGGGATAGGCATGGTGAAGGTCACAGGATATTATAAGGGGCTTGCAAGTTGGGAGGTGCCTCTTTTGTGGTTTTTGTACCCATCCATCCGCCTAATTAAATAAAAACAATTACATGAAGGAAAAAATAAACAAATAATATATATATATGCATATATATATATATATATATATATATATATATATATATATATATATATATATATATATATATGCATTTATATATAAATATATACGTATATATATATATATATATATATATAATATATATATATATATATATATAGTTAGGAATTAGCATTTTAAAAACCTTGCAAATTCATCAGTGATGTCATTTGAGATGTCATCAGTGATGTCACTGACCATGTCATGAATGATGTAATATGTGACATCATCAGCAGTGGATTGCGGGTGCGCGAAATATAGTTAGTACAACTAACTATATAGGAGCAATTTCAATGGTTTTTAAAATGCTAATTCCTAACTATATAAGGCCTGAAAGCAATGGTTTTTTAAGTAAATTTGCAAGGTTTTTAAAATGCTAATTCCTAACTATATAAGGCCTGAAACCTATGGTTTTTTAAGTGAATTTGCAAGGTTTTTTAAATGCTAATTCCTAACTATATAAGGCCTGAAACCTATGTTTTTTCAGTGAATTTGTAAGGTTTTTTAAATGCTAATTCCTAACTATATGAGGCGTGAAACCTATATTTTTTTTCAATGAATTTCAAAGGTTTTGTAAATGCTAATTCTATTAGCGGATAACGTTTATATATGTTATTATCCTTCTGGGACCACCTGAGCAGCCATCTTGTTTCTCAGGAGAATTGAGGCACAAGAGAGCACATATAGATATATAATTTGCTCAAATTAAATTTTCTCAACAACTACTGGAGGGATTTTCACCAAATAAAGAAAAGGCACTACTGCATACCTGTCCCTCCCGTTTTGCCAAGTTTGGTGTAATTCCGTTCAGCCGTTCGGGCTGTAGCCGTGTCTAAAGGTCCCATAGAAAATGCCATTGGAAAAATTTCAAATTCAATTTTCTCAAGAACTACTGGAGGGATTTTCATCAAACATAGCAAAGGCACATGTGCATACCAGGCCCTACCATTTTGCCAAGTTTGGTGTCATTTCATTCAGCCGTTCGGGCTGTAGCCGTGTCTAAAGGTCCCTATGGAAATTAACATGGGGAAAACACATTTTGGGACCCCCCTTTCGGCCCCCGCTTGACGAATCCCCCCGAAACTTTTAGGGAAGGAGCAGAGCGGAGCTGGCCAAAATTCTGGAAAATAACACGCAGATTCCTCAATCGACGCCAAAGTTATTCCCAATAGAATGTTGAGCACATATAGATATATAATTTGCTCAAATTCAATTTTCTCAACAACTACTGGAGGGATTTTCACCAAATAAAGAAAAGGCACTACTGCATACCTGTCCCTACCATTTTGCCAAGTTTGGCGTAATTCCGTTCAGCCGTTCGGGCTGTAGCCGTGTCTAAAGGTCCCATAGAAAATGCCATTTGAAAATTTTCAAATTCAATTTACTCAAGAACTACTGGAGGGATTTTCACCAAACATAGCAAAGGCACATCTGCATACCAGGCCCTGCCATTTGGCCAAGTTTGGTGTAATTCCATTCGGCCGTTGGGGCTGTAGCCGTGTCTAAAGGTCCCTATCGAAATTAACATGGGGAAAACACGTTTTGGGACCCCCTTTTTTCTCGGCCTCCGCTTGACGAATCCCCCCGAAACTTTCAGGGGAGGAGCGGAGCGTAGATGAGCAAATTTAAGGAAAAGTACACGCAGATTCCTCAATCGGCGCTAAAGTTATTCCCAATAGAATGTTGGGGATTTCCTAATGAAACTAGGTCCTAACTATATACCTACTGGCGGTCGCCAGTAGGTAATATATATATATGTATGTATATATATATATATATATATATATATATATATATATATATATATATATATATATATATATAACTGTAAAAAAAGACTGAAAAGTTTGTTTTGAATGGTTTTCTTTCAGCATCACAACGTGGAGTTACAGGGGGATCTTAAAGCTTGATGCAACTACAAAAGCCTCCAGATAGTGGATCATGGAGCCAAAACAGAATTCTTCAGGTCACTGGGAGTCATTACAGTGGGGCCTGAGATGACGCATTGGCACTACTTAATCCCTCAAGCGACAGGTGAAGTCCTGAGCAACTGTGGAGATCTGGCCGGGGTCTTGATGTGACTTGTCACGTGCATGACCCAAAAGGAAAGAATTGGGTGGCAACCCATGTTATGTGAGTGAGCTGTAAACAGCTCCAGCTTTCTCAGGATGGGTGACAGCTGTTTGCTGAACTCACTGCTGACACCTTGATCACCCGTAAGCTAACCCAACCTGCGTAATCAATACACCTGCAACACAAATTAATCCACAAAATGTTGTCAGTGTCCTTTCATGTGTCTTGTGCAGGGTGTTGTAAGATTCAGACCTGCCAACTTGTGAATTTCTTTTGCCGTGTGAGGAGGGGGCATGGCCATGAAGCGGGAGATGGGCTTAGTGCCGAGCACAGCATGAGACACTTCCAAGTGCACGGTCCACCCTCTCACAACAGGCTTCCACCTCCCACCTCTCCCTAGACGTCCCAGCACACCCCCATGCCAAAAATAAAAAACAAAGCTTTTAAGGTTGCCCCCGATGTCTTGGGGAGGTTCCGCATCTCGTTGTGGACATCAGCTGAGCTAATACTCCAAACAATTAGCTGGAAACCCACTCTCTGCATGGGTTTCCAGCTAATTGCGTGCCCATCTTTTGATATGTCCTTACTGAGTGATCGTGTGACAGGAGCAGATATCATGTGACACACAGTGGCACTGTGTGAGCTGGCAGATCTGAAGATTACCTTTGTCCACACATCCTTCAAGGCCTAGAGGTAGCAATGCTATGACTGGTCCAGGCATCGGTAAGGACAGAGCTGCAAAGAGGCTGCAAATATGCCATCCTGAGACTGAGGGCCTGCCCACCAGTGAACTGAGACTTCCAGGCGGCGATATTGGTGGGTGGATGGTTGGGGCCATTGACATTGACCATGTAAACCAGCAAACGCAGGGAAAGAGCTACAGCCCGGGATAACTCTTGACTGCAATGGCTTGTGCTTGTGAGGGAAGGCGCCGTGTGGTGGTGGACTGGGCAGGTTAAATTATTAAAGTTGAGAGACTAATTCCAGGGAATAGACTGCCGGACACACAAACACACTAGAAACAGATTGGGCACCTCAGCATTAGAGGCTGCTCTTTTTTTCATTCAAATGAATGTAACCTCAACACAGGAATGCGCCAATGTTGAGTCACCTGTCAATCATGACCAAGGTGTCAGAAGGGTCCTTCGAGAAGTATAAAACCACTGGCTGAGAGACTACGTTTAGGCTAGTCACATAACATCTCCAAAATAAAACATACAAACTACTAAACAACTGTCATAAGAAGATGGTGAGAAATGTGACTTGGGATGAGGAACGTGACATGAGATCTCAAACAGAGCATCGAATGATGACGGAAATACAAGAACACCGAGACACCCCACGGACAAACAAAAACAAGAAATGCAAAGATGAACCCGCTGTACAAGGGAGAAGAAGCCTGTTGAAGAGGGAAGGCCGAAGGTATGCCCAGGACACATGAGGGTCTGACAGACTAAAGCCGACAGCCTGTTTCCCAAGTGCGTGGTGACCAAGGACACCAGTACAGTATGTAATAAGTTGTCGTTCGCAATGTTTGATATTTTGTGCATTTATAGTGGGAACAAATTATAGTTTAAATCCTTTGGGATTTTGTTGTTTTTTTACTCGGGGGGGGGGGGGGGGGGGCAAACAAATGTACATTTGTGCGGATATTCATGAAAGCGAAAGGAGAATATGACGGAATTACAAATTGTTGTGTCCTGAAGCCCAGACACTAAACTATTTCCGTTTTCCTTTCACCCCTCCAGAAAACATGACCTTCTTCAAAGGAAGTGCTAAACACGGTATTAGTCCCTCCGACTCCCCTTCACGCACACTTAATATGTCACCTCCGCTGTGGCAACACCATCCACACCTTCCGACTAAAAAGTGCCAGGATTACAAACAAGTGCACTGTGCAGAGAAAGATCAAAAGAGGTTGCAGAAAAAAGTGCTACTTTGATGAAGGATACTGGCGGCGTCAGAGGGATGGCGCCTTGAATCAGTCAGGCCAAAAATGGCAGAACCTGTTTACCAGCGCACAACAGGAAGCTCTCGCGAGTCCCACACGTAAGTAATATTATAATTTGTGTTTTTATTTATCAATTCATCCCGCAAATTTCTGCGTCTAAGGGCTGTAAATATGGTTACCTGAAAACTTCATGTCACCAAGAGCGCCATACTGCAATACTGGGTATTTCTTTAAAAATAATTTGTTTGCAGGTGTGGTAGATTAATTGGGTCAACAGAAGTGAACTACTCCCAAAATGCATTATATTGCTAAATTAAAACCTGGAACAGGAGTAGTGTGAACTTTTCGAGAAGGCTGTAAATAACAGGTTGTATTATTAGTCAATTAAATGGCAGTGAATTTATTGATCTAAAATAAAAAAGATAGACAGATTTGGCCTTCTGTGGATTAAAATTCATGGTCAGCAGGTTTCAGTAGGTGTCAGCAGCCAAAATTGAGGCATAAGGGTAAGAATAGACAGCAGGTAAGCTAGGTGGAAAGGGCCCCTGGTTTTCAAGGGGCAGTGACTCACCTTAAACATGTGGCATGTAGACCACTTTGGATAATGCCATCCATGTTTGTTTTACTCTCTCCTGTATCTATGCATTTTAATTGTATGTTCTAAATGTAATGTAACATAATGCAAGAGCAAGTGGAGTGTACAGTCCATCAAACTCACGGTCCACCAGATTTGGATTTGGGCGAGCCGTCATGTTTCTGACAGGAAGCTTCCTCTTTCTATAGCGGGAGATGCCTTAGACAGGCGACCCCAAAGGCAATGGACCTCCAGCATAAGCACCTTGGACCATCTGCCCTGTTTAGGGCAGATGACTGGTGCACTTCCATTCCTGTTCAGGGCCACTAGGAGAAGCCTGGTGTTTCGCTTGTGGACACTCCGAAAGGAGAGGGAGGAAAGGAGGGAGGAGGGGAGGGAGAGGGAGAGGGGGAGAGGGAGAGAGAGAGAGAGGGGAATGGGAGGGGTTACGGGAAAAGGGTGTATCTAAAACTTCACCCTAATGAAAGAGGCATGTAGTACAGACTTAGACCAAGATACCAGCACCTAAACTAAATGACACCACCATCCGAAGGCCCGAATCGCTCCTACAGATCATGCTGCTCAGTTTTGGTTTCCTTCCTTGCAGGCCCTTCAGATATGTTCTATGCCAGATAGTATATTTTACTCCAACACCTGATGTATGACTCAGTGTGCCCCAAACAGTGGTAAAATATTATGCACTAACTAAGACCAACTGGATTACACTAATGCCATTTATGACATTTATACTGTGTGTGGTATCAGTGAAGAGACGTAACTGGACCTGGCTGTTGTCTTCGAGCCCATGGCAATCATGCACTGATACCATGTGTTGTGTAAGCGGGCACTGTGTAGTGCATGTGAAATGCTAGTGTTAGGTTAGGTGTAATTATAAGTAATATGAGAGAGGTCCATACACAATCATGGTGATAGCTTTTAGAGAGACTCCATTTGACTAGGTAGTACTTTGGTGATGAATGGATGCAGAAATACCCATAGTATACAGAGTGTACATAGAAGTGCAACAATACATAGATTTTTGAACATTGCCAATCTTTGAGATGAGTCCAGGGGATTTAGTTCTATGATGATTGGGGTTTAAAAGTTTGAAAGTTCAAAACAAAAAGTTCAAGATACAGTTCGTAGTTCTCTATTCGCACACTGTAGAACTCATTGGGGTGTTGATGTAGCCAACCTGTTGAATAGGAGCTACATTTATATGGTTATTTCAGAACACACTGCATTATTTAATGTGCCGTTGTTCTCCTTCGGTGTTCCTGTGCTCTCCTTTTAAGGATGTGCTCTCCACGTTCTATTCACGTAATTTTAGTGAGGCACCAGAAGTTTTCCCCCAGTCGGGGTATCTATTTTTGAAAGCAGGTTACTGTTCATGTGATGCATACGTTTTTATTGGTTGTTGATCCTCACCACTCTCTGTCTCTAACTGAGAGTGAGACTGGTTCAAGAATTTTACAGAATAATCTCGTGAACGTGGTATGGTATACATTTTAGCTAGGGTTACATGGGCGTCTTCAGACCCTCTCTCCACTGTGTATATGGGAGATGCTTTAGGTGCGGTGGTGTCTTTTGACTGACATTGTGCACAGGGTGATGTATAAAGAGGGGGTGTGTTGCAAGTGCATGTTGCTGCAGATCGCAACGTCCTGAGGTCATGTGTGTACCACTCTAGTCCCGGTGCGTGGCCTTTAATGTGACGATCCATAGTGGCGCCAGGTATCCTGACTATGCCCTATTTCTAGAACCTTAATTTTTGGGATTGCTTTGGGCTTCTTTTTATTGGTCTTTTGGGCACCTTCCCTAGATATCTCTGCTATCTTGTTTTACCAGGAAAAATGGAGGTGGTTGGAAAGCTGTCCCGTGGCCTCCATTTGCTTTTGATATTGCAGTGTCTTATTGTTTCCTTCAGATGGTGGGTGTAAGGCATGGTGTATTGGCTGATTGCTAGGCCTGATAGGGGATGAGCACATTTGTGTGTTGCAACCTTGCACAGAGCTGTGATAGACATGCATACCCCTCTACCTCGGACCATGTCTTTTCCTGGGTATTTGGATCTGTGTTTCCTAGCTGTGACTAGGGGATTTTAACAGGTGACATGCTTCAGTCATTATTTTGGAGGGGCACGACCCAGCAAACAGGGTTTGGACACTTGGAAAGTTTGAGGGAGAAGAGAGGAAAAACATTGCGGCATGGAAAATCCAGAGATTAAGGTTGAGAACTTGTTGAAATGTATCTAATGAATGTGATGGACTGGGACACTTGGTTATTCAGGAGTACCACCCCTCACAACTGACTTGGTGCCATGCAGCACTTCGCAACCAGTCAGATCTTGGACCTTTACTATCCCGAACATATGGGAAACCCTGCGCCCTACACAGGAGGACAGCTTTGTTTTGGAACTCGAAAGCTGCTAGCTCTTTGGGGGGCTGTTGAGACCTCATGCCATGAAGTAATTTTGGTCCTGGGCTGGAGGCCCGAGAATGAGTTCCTTTTGACTTGGTAATCATAAATCGTCCCAGTTGACTTGTGGGTGCCTTGAGGAACCAGAATTCGATTTAGGCCTAGCAGAACATGTAGTTACTTTTAGTAATTAGCGTGATGTACCTAGCAGGCTAATGTAGGAACACAAACACCAATACGTCCGTTATATGTAATAACATAGGGATTAGTATACACTGTGTTACACGTTTCCGCACCTAATTATAGTCTGTACTGTTTGGCTCGACCGGCGCCATTTTGTAGCCCGGTCCACTCAAGGGATTAGTGAAAACCTAACATTGCATTTTAGCTCAAGCTGTTCTCCTGAGAAACAGTACCACTGTAGCAACCTGCTGCTTCTGCATGTTAGGCCTATCAACGTTGTAGGTGGGGGTAGGCTGGATAAGCACATTCCGAGGGGTGCTATGCGGACTCTCTCGGAATTAGCAGAAGGGAGTTACCCTCACGACCTTGCTATAATGAGATGAGCTAAACCAAGAGCGCTTTGTCTCCCATATATGGTATTTCCCCTGCACCAACCTGTAACAACTTGTATTTTTCCTTCTTAGGTAACTGTTTCGAAATGTAACAGTATATATGTGATGGGTTGAAAATGTGCCAGCAGTCTTCTTGGCGGACCTTGTGTGGTTAGGTCGCAAGGAGCTCCTCTGGCAGAGTTTGTTTGTTATAATAAACAATTGGACCTTCTACACTGCCAACTGACTGATTATTGGTAATTGGTATTGGGCTATTTGTAAGTATGGCTCTATGTGGGTTGTAATTTATTTTTCGGTACTTCAGTTGGCGACTCCGCCCGGACTCCGCG
This sequence comes from Lissotriton vulgaris, assembly GCF_964263255.1. NCBI lineage: Eukaryota > Metazoa > Chordata > Amphibia > Caudata > Salamandridae > Lissotriton > Lissotriton vulgaris. Next base: position 291,651,304 of record NC_141699.1, read on the forward strand.
TTGGGGTCGTCCCTCTGTAATCAGAAAAAAAAAACGGGACATTGAAAAGGGTGATCTTGATCGGGGGGGAAGGATCGACTGAAGAATTTGGGGTCTGCTCCGCTCTCCCGATCGAGAGAGCCCCAGCTGCTAGTGACCCCACGCCGGAGTCCTTCGGGTGAAACCCGAGAACAGGCCACATTGGTCTAACGACAATTGGAAGTGAAGAACCCACAATCGGACCTGAGTGCACCAGGTGAGCGTCTTGTCTTGTCTTGTGTTGGATATCTTTTGGATTTTGGATTTGGGACTTGGAATTTGATGGCTTCTGGTCACGGAGAACTCGAAAAGGGGGTCTGACGGGGCAGTATTGAGACTGCACATGCGGACGCTCTTGTTTTGGATTTTGGAAATAACTAGAGATTAAGACCAGATGCCTTGGTGTAACTTGCAAAAGCAGTTTACACCCGGCCGGACTGCTCTCGTGAACGCCGGCGGCTGAGATTGGGTAGCACTCGGACAAATCTGGAGCGGCGCTTGAAAAGACGGGCTTAGCCAGAATAGTTCGGGAGGTGAACCATGAATGCCGTCGGATGGCCCGTAGGTCGGTCTGTGGTTCAGAGAAACCTGTGTGGCTATCTCTAGGCAGTCTAAGGACAAGACTGTTTAACTTTGTCTTTTTGGATCTTTGAGATTTCGGAAAGGGTTCTCCATAGGTGGGAGTCGACGGGCTCCACCTCTTGTTTGAAATACATTCGTTTTTTCGTCTATGTTGATCTAAACTAAAGTTCGTTTTTGTACTGTAGTCACTTTATTTGTGAGAGATTGAATTTGAGTGCAGACATGGCCATGTGTATGAGAGCATTGTAAATAATAATTTTGTTCCATTTCAGCTCGATTTTAGTAAGGGGACGATGCCGTGCTTCAGTAACCTATGTTTTGGCTGTATTGACCGAGGGAGTACAAGGCTGGATGAAAGCCAACCAGCCCCTCCGGAGGGAACTCCCAGCCATGATATGTATTGTAAGCATGGTATTGGGCCCCTCCTCTTTAATACATTGTGGAATAAATACACTAAGGATAATGTAGAACTACAGTGGCCAAAGACAGGATCTTTTGACGAGAAAAAGATCCAGTATCTGCAAGATCGTCTGTTCGCTAAATGCAGCAGACAGTCTATGTTTGATACTCTTAATATGTGGCAGAAAGAGGCAAAGCGGAGACGCATACGGTCCGAAAAACGAATGAAGATACAGCAAGGGCAGACTGTAACTCAGAAATCCATTGCTCATGATAAAAATCAGACCGAGCAGAACATCGAGTATGCAGATAGACAGTTTAGGTTACAGGTAGATAAAAGTTATGTGACACGAAATGAAGCGGAAGATGAGATAGAGCCTCAACGCATATATCCCGCTGTGCCTCTTCAGCCGGCTACCGTGCCCCTAGCCTCCGCACCGGAGGCAGACGTACCTCTCATTTCCCTGGGTACTACACGTGCCGCACCTACCTCAACGAGAGACACGGCTACCCTCATCCCTGACCTACGGCAACCCCCGGGAACTTCCCATATGGTGTTGGCAGCTCCAAGCCCCATATGGACCTCACAATCAGCTAGTATGACCCCCGGAGATAAGGAGCGAACACCGTTAGGGGAACCGGGTGGTATGAATGCCAGACGATTATTCACAAGAGCCTCCTTAGGATATGGTGAGAAAGAGGCTGTAGCAGATCAGGCAGCTAAATGGATGCAGAACAATATATATACATTAGCTGATGTATGGAGCACCATAAAAGATTTGGAACCGGTAATGCAGCAACATGCTCTATATCAAATGTCTTGTTACCTTATCAAGGCCTGGGAACTATGCTTCCAGAATGGGATGGCACCTCAAATACTGTATAACATCCGAGACTGGACCCATAAGTTTAACATGGATCCAGAGGAGGTATACAAAAAAGAAGAAACGTTAGTGAAATATCGAGGCAGAATGTTTAGAAAAAGCCCCAGTTGGACTTCCCAGCATCCCATGAGGGAAGTGCACCCTATCTTTCATCCCGAAATTCCTGAAGCATGTGATAATGCTGACCAAGTTATAAGAGCTTGAGTAGAGGCCCGGTTTCAGGAGCAATGGGTGTACACTCCGTGGAAACGAAGTGAGGTTCTTGCCCTCAAATTGCAATTGCCTGATCCCCGCAAGAACCTCACCGCTCACTACAAAGAGCTGACTGAAGCCGCAGCCTCGGCTGTAATGACATTGGCAGATGTTGAGTTATTTTTCAGGTTATTGGTTCCGGTCGATATATGGGGACAGGTTCATGACACCGATCATTCCGCAGAGCTAGGGGGTACTTGGAACGAATTAAAAGACTGGGACCGAGATCGAAAACCAGGAGATAAGCCTAGAAACGAAATCACCACTTTACCAGCAAAAATAATAGCATACATGCATACCCTGATTCCTCCACGGAAAGTTGACTGGGACAAATTGACAGCTTGTAGACAGAAAAAGGATGAGAGTGTTTCCGACTTCTTTACCAGGTTTGAAGGAGTTTTGATCGATTTTAGTGGACAGGATTTGGCCATAAAGGATGGGGTACGGTTGTTTGTGAATAGATTTGTAACAAATTTGGCACCTGAAATTTCTGCACAGTTAGAGGCCGCTGAAAGCACCTGGACTACCTCTACCCTCTCCGTGATATTAAGCATGGCCCAACATTATGAGCATAGGGAGAATGAGAACAAGGATAAAGTGGAGAAAAAGGCCAAGGATCTTAAAACACGAGTGTTGCTGCAGCAAGTCGTCCGAGGACAAGGAGGGGGGAGAGAAGTTAGAGGGCCTGTATCCAGAGGGGTGGGAACAGGCAGAGGCGCAGGCGCAACCCAGTCGTTAGGACTAAACCAGTGCACCTATTGTAAGCAGGAAGGACATTGGAAAGCGCAGTGTCCGTTATTGCTTGCCCAGAACGGAGCAGTTCGGGGGTGAGGACGGGGACGAGGTGGCCCAGATCAGAGTGATATGCACAGAGAAGAGGCCCAAGGCAAGTCTGAACGGAATCATTTTGATAACCCCCAAGGCAGACAATATTATAACGAGGATTACGCATTCGAAGATCAGGATGGGTATGTTCACCCATAGGACAGCCAGGGACAGAGTAGGGGCCAAGTGTCGATCCCAGTCAATCAACAAGGACCTTATGTGAGAGGGGAATTGATGGGAACTTCTGAGAATTTTCTGATTGACACAAGGGCAATGAATAGTTCAGTTGCTCGTTCATTGGTTCCAGGGGCGGCTCTGTCTGGGCAAAATAATGTATCTGTGGGATTTTCAGGAGTTCCAGTGGTAAGCCCCGTCTCTAAACCCCTCTCCTTCACGATCGGTCCCGCTACTGTTGAATCACCTTTTCTGTTAACTTTGCATTGTGGAGAGAATCGATTGGGATTGGATACGTTAAAAAAGTTGAATGCGAAAATATACTGCTCCCCAGATGGGGTTTATTCAACGATACAACCCCACACCGACAACATGAAACAATGTTTTGCTAAAAATGAACCTCTTCACCCCCCGAGTTTGATAGCATTCCTGCTGTATTATGGGCAACAGGGGATGCGGACGTTGGGAAATTGGACATCCCACCCGTCCATATCACGTTGAAACCTGGTGCATACCACAGTACAAAATTTCACTAGCTGATGAGCGGGCTTTGCTCTCAATTATTCAGGACCTCATTGATAAAGGGGTAGTTGAGGAGACAGCTGCCAATATTTGTAACAGCCCGATTCTTCCGATTTTTAAGGAAAAGCCCTGATTCTGGTCCACAGGGGAATATTAATGCCTATCGTTTTGTGATTGACCTGCGGGCAGTTAATAAGGTTGTAGTACCGCAGTACCCTGTGGTGACCGACATCACCACTATACTTACGATGATCCCACCTACTGCTCAATATTTGTTGGTCATTGATCTGAAGAATGCCTTCTTCAGTATCCCTATCCATCCTGATAGCAGGCAGATCTTCGGCTTCTCGTTATCTGGCCGAAGCTTCAGATTCTGTTGTGCACCTCAGGGCTATACTGAGAGTCCGAGCATCTATAGTCAGACCCTTAAGGCCCTGTTGGATGATCTAGTCTTGCCCGAAGGAAACGTGCTCTTGCAGTACGTACACGACTTGTTGATAGCGTCCGACACTGAGGAAGGCTGTAAGGATGCTACTGTTAAATTACTTCACAATCTGGCAGCGAAGGGTAATAAGGTGTCCCTGTCTAAGTTTCAATACTGTCGACAGGAGGTGACCTACTTAGGTCATCTACTGTCGAAGGAGGGTAGGCGTTTGACCACTGAGCGTATTACTACCATCTCTAACATGTCTGTCCCTCGCACCTAGCGTGAAGTGCGTGCTTTTCTTGGCATCACCTCTTACTGTCGCCAATGGATACCTAATTTTTCTCTTCTTACTAAACCTTTGTTGCATTTAACCACTAAAGATGTGCATGAACCCCTCCCTTGGACGGATGAATGTCAGCATTCTTTTGTCTCTTTAAAATCTGCTCTTTGTTCTGCACCCGTCTTGGGCACTCCTGATTACCGTAAACCCTTTGTACTATACGTGCATGAAGTCGACGGTTGCTCGCATTCAGTGTTAATGCAAGGATTTGGTGGTAAGCAAGGACCTAGCGCTTATTTGTCGGCCACATTGGATAATGTCGCCAGAGCACTTCCTAGCTGTCTGAGAGCCACGGCAGCTATTGCGGTGGCCATCCGGCAGTCAGAAGGACTCGTCCTAAATTCTAGTCTAACAGTGATGGTACCCCATGCTGTGGACGCATTGCTAAATAAAACCAAGACACGGCATCTTACGAGTGCACGCCTTACTGGATATGAATTGATACTATTTGCTCCACACATTACGATTACGCGATGTGCCACGTTAAACCCGGCCACATTGCTACCACTCCCTTCGAGTGAAGCTGCAAATGATGTACATGATTGCATATTTCGAACCGAAGAAGAAACGAAGGGCAGGATTGACCTCACAGACATTCCTCTATCTGACCATCAGGGGGAGTTATATGTGGATGGGTCCTGTTTCAAGTTAGCAGATGGAACAACAACAGCGGCATATGCAATCACAACCTTGAAAACAGTAGTTGAAACATCTCGAGTCCCCCATCGATCAGCCCAGGCTGCTGAATTTGTGGCGTTGTTACGAGCCTGTGAATTAAGTGAGGGGCTCGAGGTTAACATCTACACAGACAGCCAGTACGCCTTCGGCGTAGCCCATAGCTTTGGGCGGTTGTGGAGGAAGCGGTGTTTCCTCACCTCCCATGGTCAGAAAATACAGAATGGTCCCCTGGTGTTAAGATTATTGGATGCCCTAACTTTACCCAAGAAGCTAGCCATAGTAAAATGTAGTGCCCATAAGGCAATGGTGGACGAAGTGGGCAAGGGGAATGCTTTTGCAGATCAGGTTGCCAAGCAAACGGCCCAGTCTACAATATTGATTATGTTTGTAATGTCCTCTGCAAGATGGGTGGAGGAATCTAATTTGTTTGACAATACCATAGAAAGAGTGAGAGAACTGCAGAAGGAAGCCACCCCAGCCGAATTAGAGTGATGTGAGAAGGAAGTGTGGAGATTGGATGATGATAACTGCTGGGTTGATTTGACAGAAAAGCAAAGATGGCTAATACCCAATGCATTGGTACCAGCCGTTGTAACTATGGCCCACGGTCCAGCCCACGTTGGTGCTAAAGGAATTTGTGCCTTGTTAGACCCAGTATGGAATAACCCTAACGGCTGTCCATTTGGTCCAATACTGTATGGTCTGTTTGCAACACAATCCGGGGAAGGCAGAAAATGTTTTGAGTGAAAGTTTTGCACCCCCAACATTACCATTTGAAGTGCTCCAGATGGATTATATCCACATGGAGCGCGTCAACAATTTAAAATACGTGCTAGTGGTGGTTTGTGCCTTCAGTAAATGGGTTGAGGCCTACCCAACGAAAGAGAATACTGCTTTGGCTACAGTAAAGGCCCTTATTAAGGAGTTCATACCACGCTTTGGTTTGCCCTGTTTGATTTGGTCGGACAATGGGCGGCTTTTCCATGGGGCCCTTGTTAGACATATCTGTAATTGATTACAAAGAAGACAGAAATTCCATGCAGCCCGACACCACCAGTCAGCAGGGCTCGTGGAAAATTATAATGGGATCTTGAAGCTAAAGATGGCTAAAATTCAGGAGAGCACTAGTTTAAAATGGCCTGACACCTGCCCCTCATGTCATTAAGAGTCACCCCTCGTTCTCGCTCGGGTCTCTCTCCATATGAGATTACCTTCGGGCGACCAGCCAACATATGGGGGGTACCTAAGCCACGGTCCTTTTCTGATGTTGAATATCCTATGTTGATCGATTACCTGTAAACGTTGACTAAAGACCTCAGTTCTATTCATCAGCCGGTAGCATCTGTACTGCAGCCTCCCCCAGAGGGCCCCGGACACCGCTTGGAACCTTGCCAGTGGGTACTGGTCAAGAAGTTTGAACGGGACACCAGCTTGGCTCCGAGGTGGTCCGAGCCGCACCAAGTCCTGCTTGCGACCCGGACGGCTGTAAAGGTGGATGGGAGGAAGCATTGGATACATGCTTCCCATCTGAAACAGCTGCCACTCCCGCTTCCTTATGATCAGCGACAATCCGGTGGAATTTTGACCCAGGAGACCGAGAGAGCCACTGCATTTGTGCCTTTTTCCGACCCCTGAGAAATAGAGCAAAGGCAAGAAGAAGGAGTGACGGGATCGGGCGAACCAGTCTCAGCTGAACGCGCAAAGGTACCTTGTATGCTATTTTCTAATCAGGAAGCTCCGGGTCATGTGCGATACAACCTACGGCCAAGAAAACATTACGGTGCCTCAGACACCACTGCCAGGAGATAAGGAAAGACTTGAATAGATGCTAGATTTCGAGTCTGAGGTACTGAGCGAGACACTGGACTGAACCCGTTGAGAGCTGGAACTTTTGTTGTTGTGCTCTGTTCAGAAAGAAATACTGTAAAAACACGGGTTAACCCAATGAGTGGCTGGGACCTGGGTAAGTAAGTGATGCACACAAGGATGTCCCAGATACTATAGATGGATACTATCTTAAATAAACTCAAAAGAAGGATATCAAAACATTGTTTTTAATCACAACGTGTACAGTAGAAAAATATTCATAAAATACATCAATACTTAATCACAATTAGTGCCCCTAATGGAAAGGGAAGGGAAAGGTAGGGGTTGGAAGGTGAGGAAACTATACAAATAATGAAACAATGGTCACTATGACCTCAATAAAAATGCTAGTAGTTAATTATCACAAACTAAAAGTCACAATTCATAAAATAATTACTTAAACAAACTCATGCCTCACAAAATCTCAAATGATACATCAGGAAAGAGGCTGAAAATTAAGAGGAGTGTTGACGTTTCGACCCAAATTGATGCAGGTATACGATGGAACCTTACTAGAGTGTCTTCATCAGGACAGGGATGGACAGGGGGCAGTCAATTGGAAATGGGATCTTTCAAGTTGGGCAGTGATACAGGGTATTCAATACTGTTCAATACATCTCACCAATGACCATGTACAATATTTTTATAATTAATATGGATCAGCTGGACCATAACTAATTTTAATAAATTTCTTACGCAGATTGACTGCCCCCTATCCATCCCTGTCCTGATGAAGACCCTCTAGCATTTGGGTTCTTTATCTCCCCAGACAGTTACCCCTCCCTCCCATGGTTGTGGCCCCGGTTCCTGTTGGGCTGGGTTTCCTGTTTGTTGTTGCTGTTGCCACATGTTTGTTCAACTGTCCAATCCCTGTTGGGGTAGTGTAGTAGCTGACTGACTAGCCGGAGGCTGTGTGTAGAGTGCATTCGGGTTCCCCTGGGCTTGGTTTTGTGGATAAAGGTTTTGCGGGGACCGGCCCAGGTTTACCAACCTCTGTTCGTGATATGCATTTGGCTGGTATCAGTCGACCATGTGGCCCATTCTGTGGCAATAGTAATATTCTTGAAGGGCTGACTGCTGCCACCCTCCCTGACTTCTGCTGTTATAGCTGGGTTGAAACCCTCTGGAATTTGGTGGTGGAGCCCCCTTAAAGATTGGTGCAATTTTCATGCTCAAAGTCAGTGCGGCCCCCTCAAGGGCAGTCAAGAGTGGTCTTTTTCAACTTGTGTTGGACCAACTTAACAATGTCTCTCTGGGTTTTGCTCCTATTTCTCCCAATAAACATTGCCATCAATTTTTATCAATATTAACAACATAACAAAATCACTTTGCAATAACGCAGAACAAAAAAACGACAGCACACAAAAATACACAGCACTCATTATCCAGGGGTGTGACACAGGCCCCCGCAGCTCTCTAGCTCCAGGGGTCCCCCTCAGCACAGCACTCTGGGTAGAGAGCTACTGATTAAGCCCAGAGGGGGCCCCTCCATGTATCTTGCAGGAAGACCCCCTCAAGTTTTGTTATGCCAGTGTCATTATCACTACAATATTTCCAACAGCAAATGTGCACAAACATCCTTGTCAAGTATTGCCACCTCCAAAATCCTCTTTTTATAATATGGTGGTAAATTGTGTTTGGAGCAAGCACTGTCTTATCTTTCTACCAAGGACATGAAGTAGCACCAAAAACATTTTATGATCTGACCCCGATATTACTGGCTTCTATTGATCTGCATTGACTCCCAGTCTCGGATTTCATTACTTTCAAAGCCTTTTGCCTTGTATTTGGCAGTTTACATCAGCTCACACCACGTTATATTTCCACCAAAGTCCCTCAGTGTGTGTAGGATCAAGGCTTGTGCAGCAACCACGCTGCCATACTAGGTGGTCCCTATGTACAGTCTCAGTGCTTGGAGAGGTTGCTCTTTTTTCAGTTTTGCAGGCTTCCTGTCAATCAACATCAAGCCATCCACCACACTGTTAAGCTACAGAAAAAAAGATAAAATCCTACCTGTTTGGCCCATCATCCTTTGGACCAGCAGCAGTAGGAAATTTCTTGGGGTGGTGGGCACTATATAAATATTTGTAATCATTCAATTACCAACATTTGCTCTGGTCTGCAGGCCATAAATTTGTTTCCCAGCTAGCTCAGCTCACTCATGTCTCGTTCAGTGGTCAGTAAAGTTAGGTCCTTTAAATTTGGTAATAGTACCAATGTGGTGTGACAATCAGCGGCCTGTGAGGGTAAGAGTGCTGATGTTGCGTGTTTATCTAGGTTCCTGATCGATACTGTGACCTTATGCCCCTATTCGGCTATAAATCCATTTATTCCCTATATTGGCATAACCGTTCAAGTGCGATTTTCAGAAAAGTCATCTCTGGCCTCACACGAACAGAGCCACATTCCAGCATAGTTCTCTGCCACTTCCTTTGCGACCAATTAGTGCAATGACAGAGCAGAAGTCACTATCTGATATTCCTAGATTAACACTCCGAGTTCTTCAACAAGATAAAAACTCAGCAAACCTGGAAATCCCCGCTTGCTGTGTTTTGATTAGTAATGGAACTCTAATGAGCAACTGATAACTATCACTTCCTAGTGACATCTTTAATTGACGTCTTATGTCCAGCAAACTTGCGTCAAACCCGGCACCTGTCAGGTATAAATATTACCAACGTTGCCTTAAGCAATGAGCTACTGTTGCTGTTGTTAGCTGTCTGCAAGACCCCGTGTTGGTGAAGCTAGCACCCTGTCGCTGCAGCCTGCTGTCCCTGTGGTGGTGAAGCTACTGATACCATTATCGCTGCTAAAGCGCGAACGATGGTGCAGTACGCTTAGGAGCTGAACAGCCGTCCCTCTGCGAAGACATCCAGCAGATTCCAGCTGCCCGCGGACGCTGTCCCCCCTCCTTCCTCGACGCGCTGAAGAAGAGCCGCTGCCTTTCTCGTGCAGAGAAATCCAGCTCCGGCGTTTCCGGTCTACCCTTGCGGGTGACTGGGATATCGAGAGTGACCCCTGAAGGAGATACCAAACCTCCATCATTCTATTCAGAGGTATGGTGTTGACTAAACCCTTAGATGAGAATTCTTGAAACAAACCTTGGCAAAACCAACTTAACTTAAAGCTACTTACTTACTCCCCTTCCACGTGTTAGGCTTAGGTCAGGCACACTGGGGTAGGCTTAGTTAGAAGCAACAGTTGAGTATGTTAGCCTAATGTATATATGACTGTATATATGTTTTATTACTTTTAAACCATTGTATGGCTAAGAAACCATATCAATGCTTTTACAGTTCTATTTCGCAATACTTATCTTACTGTACGTACTTTTTATCATAACAAGTCTTGCAATTGTGGCAATACATTTCTCTTGTACGAGAAGAAAGACTGTTCAATAAATGTTAACCTTTATTGACAAACGCCCGTCTCTCTATTCTCTACATCTCGTGAAAGTATACTGCACTAGACTGACTGAGTGAAATACATGTCTATTGTTTCACACGACCCTAGAGATTGACTCTTGATCTGAGGAGCAAAGTTGTCATGTTGCACGGTTGTTGGAAAACTGAATCCCTTCTTGTCTGTGCCAGGGAAGCTGATCACCTCCCATGCAGAGAAGAAAGTTTCCAGTGACCTCTGAGCTAGTTGGTAACACACCCAATTAAGTTTAGCATAGTCAGTGGAGGCCTGGAATATCCGCAGTTCCACGTCGATACTACTGTTTATGTTATTCCAATGCGCAGGGCCTAGTGGGAAACTAGGAACTACACTACATGGCGCCCAACGTTTGGTAAGGCGATAAACTAACGCAAGACAGTTAGAGTAACTCAGTCGTGCATATTTCACACAGACCCCTTTCTCCCGTAAATACTCCAATAGACGTCTGGAGTGGGTGAAAGATTAAAATCCGCCCGACCTTAGTAGGAAGAGATTCCTATGTAAAGCTCTGGTTTATTCAACGTTGAAGGATACAGTGTTCCAAAATATTGTGCACCTAATCTTTGTCTCCTTGGAGACCTACTCTGCAAACCTTGCATTTTAACAATGCCAGGAGAAAACGGAACCACTGGGGCCGCAGCAAATGCGACTCAGCAAGGTCCCGAACACACAGACCCGGATGCTATTATCATCCCGGTCCACTTAAGAAGATCTATAACATTAAAACTTATAGAGAACGGACTGACACCTCAAGGTGGTACAGTAATTTTCGTGATAGAGGCTCACGAGTATCGGCAGACAGAGGTATTCTATTCATGGCTAAACTTTCCAGCGGTAAACGCTACAACAAAAGAGTTTCACTATTACAAAATAGAGAAACCTCCGGAAGAGTACGCTCCTTTCGAGGAGATTGAAATTCCACTTAAATTTCAAGAGCACCTGCTCTGGTTTAATGGCGCCCTAAAACACAATGATCACATTACCAGGCTCGGTCCACTAGGTAGACCAGGAGCAACGTGGCCGGTTCTAGCCAGCTACACACCACATCCTGACATTGTAAAAATGTCAAAGGAAGAGCTGTTAGTACAGCTAAAAACATTAATAAAAATACATAGGCAATTAGTCCAATATGTAATGCGGACTGCAACAGTCCAGCCAGCTGTTAATACACCACAGCTGACCCCTCATCAGGGAAACACTAATAAAATTACACCACAGAACATACACCCGTAAAACGGGAACAAATTCCTTTCTGGTTAGCACAGAAAATCACTCAAATAGAGGCAGTATTTCCTGATACTACCCCTATAGAGAAACACAGAATCTTGACCATCTGCCTTCCTATGGGAATCGCACCACACGTGGAGGACTGCGACACTTGGGGTACAGTCTTTGCTTCCATTTACACAAAAACACACGGTGTTCCGTCTATGGCGGTAATACCAGAAGTGCTAAAACAGATTCAAAATGAATACGGTCCAGAGCCCGCTTTAAATCTAGGTATGAAATTACTGAAAGACTTCAAGCAGGTCTCAGCTATATTATTAGCCAACATAAAAGGAGAAGCAGCATCTGTGGCGATCCGCCAGAAGTTGAAGGAAACAGTTATAGAAGATCCTGTTGAGCTTGCAAAAATCATAGAAAAATGCTATGAAGAATTAGGTAGAGACAGCTTGGGTGGAAAACCGGTAAAGCCCCAACTGCTCGAAAATCCTGAAAAATTATTTATTAAAAATAATTTAAACACTCCTAAAAAGAGCTGGGATGGAAATAAACAATCCACTCCCAAGGAAAAAGTTTTCCAGTCCAGAGGAAGGTCTCCTCGACGGAGGGAAAGAACTCCGACTCGAGAACGCCAGTCTCCCCAGAGGGAGCCCTCTGAGAAAAGATATAACCTTAGAAATAGGGATAATCTGAAAAAACCTGATAGATATCAAAGTATTGATACACGTCCCTCTCGATCTTTTCCACTGAATTCGGAAAGAAGAGGACGGTCAGACCCAGGAGAGCACACCAAGTCCAAAGACAAGGAACCTGCTCAGAGTAAAAAAATCTCAATTTCAGAAAAAGAAGGTAGCCAGTATTAGAGTAATCAACCATGCCGAGAATACTGAGGACACAGTTGAAAAACGGGGAGTGGGCATTGACAATGTTGGACAGTGCAGCAGAAATCAGTATAGCGCAAAAGATCTTGATGAGTCATCTGGAGACAGTGGACACGAATGAATACATTCAGGTTGAAACTGCCGACACCAGACTTAGCGAGCCCCATAAAATATACGAAATAACATTGCGTATAGAGGGTGATAAGACTAGGAAAATTAAGGGTCTATTTTGGGATAAGCTCTCAAAAGGCTATGATATTCTGTTAGCTGAAAAAGATTGGCCCCCAGAGTTTGTCAGGGAGTGCCCTCGTGGCGAAGAAGTGATTATGCCAGCCTTCTCGAATCACATTCCGATTCACAAAAAATATACATATGCAAGGAAATGGGCAGTAGCCCAGGCACCTGCATTATATAAAAATCATGTAGGATGGGATGAGGATTCACCTCCTCACAAAATCCAATTAAAAAGTGAACCAACTGCCCAACGGCAGTATCCCATAAAGCAAGAAGCTAAAAAACAAGTCAGGGAGATCTTAGATCAACTTGAGTACCAGGGGGTGATTGAAACATGCACCTCTCAAATGAACAATCCCTTGTTTCCTGTCTCCAAGCCAGACAATTCATATCGTCTAGTTTTGGACTACAGACATCTTAATACATGTTGCAAAACTTTTGCAGTACAAAACTCGCATAGTGCAGCCCTAATGAATAATATAGTTAGGAAAAAATATAAAACGACATTAGACATATCTAATGGCTTCTTTTGTCAAAACATTGCACCAGAAAGCAGATATTTGACCGCTTTCTCTGCATTTGGGTCGCAGAAAAATTCTGTCGACTCCCACAGGGGTTCAAGAACAGCCCAGGACTATTCTCAGCTAGGGTAACAGAGTTACTACAAGTCTTTGATGATGAGACATTATCTTACGTAGATGATATCTATCTCACAGACGACGACTTGGATACTCACTTGAAAAGAGTGAACACCATCATACTTGGGTTCGCAGCGGAGGGTTACAAATTCAACTTTAAAAAGTCTCGAATTGCCCATCTGACAGTACTATTCTTAGGGTACGAATTATCAAGTGAAGGGAAAAGCCTAGCGGACAACTTCTTAGAGAAGTGCGCTGTACTCCAAGCTCCAAAAACGCTGAAGAATTTACAATCCATACTAGGTTTTCTGAATTTCGGAAGAACTTACATCCTAAATTACGCAGAGAGGATTAAACCTCTCTACGAACTAATTAAACCTGATTTTAAACAAATCAATTGGACTCAAAAACACACAGAAATTTTGAGATCACTGCAAACAGACATGTTAGCAAAAACAAAATTAGATACACGTGACAACACACGTGATCTTGTAATCCGAGTCATCCCAGGAAGATGCGGATTCACGTACCTAACCTCTAATGAGGGAGAAAAGGTACCAATAGCATACAAATCACATTTGTACACAAAGGCTGAAATAAAATTCAGTTCAACGGAGAAAATTCTAACTGCGGTTCAGACTGCTGTAGCAAAAGAAAGGCCCCTAGCACAAGGTAAACGAATAATAATCGTAACACCTATACCGGCTTTAGAAGCAGTAACTAAAGCAAGCATTCCTAATGCTAAGGCTTTGCATCCGAGATGGATCCAGTGGGTTAATTCTCTTGCTGCAACAGACGTAGTTTACGAATTTGACCCTAACTTAAAAACACAGGAATTTTTACAATATGAATATGAATGTCCTTTGCCAATTGAAATCCTGCCTCTCGAAGAATACGGAAGTATTATATATACTGACGGATCAGCACAACCCGCAGTTGGGGGTAAGCAAGCTTACAGTGCTGCGTGCGCGATTGTAAAAGGTCGCTGGCACAAAGGAAAATTCAGACCACTGGTCACTAAAACACAATCTCTAGGAGATTGCTCGGCTCAACGAGCTGAATTAGTAGCATTTAAGATGGCGCTAGAAAATACCGATCGCGAATTCCCCACACTAATAGTGTGCGATTCTTTTTATTGCGTACAATTTTATAATGAATACTTGCAGAATTGGGTGGAAAATGGTTTCAAAGATGCGAAAGGTGGCACAATAAAGCATAAAATGCTTTGGGAACAGGTAGTTCTTTTACAGAAAGAACTACAAAAGACTCACGTGATACATACACTGAGTCATCAACGTGATGGCGTTTACGTTGCAGGGAATTCATTGGCTGATGAAGCCGCGAAGGCAGCTGTGCAAACGGCTTCCGTAGCTGCAATAACTCGGTCACAAACAAAAATAGACAGCGATATTCTACAAGCTGTCAGTGCGTCAGTAAAAAATGATAAGAAAACACTCCCAAAAGGCTTTCCTGAAAAGTACTCGTACTTAACAGATACGAATAATGTTCCTTTTGCTCGAATCCCTGGAGTGGGGGATAGAGTAATTCCAAACAGGGAACACAGATTAGGACTAATCAAAGCGGCACACGAAGGGCTTGCTTCTGCACACGCTGGCGTTTCCGCAACAATATCACTATTAAAACAGAGATATTGGTGGCCTCGCTTGAGAATACAAACTAAAAAGTATGTATTAGAATGCGACATATGCCAAAGGATAAAAGTATCAACAGTAAAACGACCAGCGCAGACACCCCTTCTGATCTCGGATAAACCATTTGCATGCGTTTACCTGGACCACTGTGGTCCCCTACAAAGGGACGGCAACTATAGATATATCATGGTAGCAGTGGATTCCTGTACGAGGTTCATATGGATGTGGCCCCAGCGCTCGGCTGACGCTAGAACGGTTATAAAAGATTTGCGAGTCTTTATCGGCACATACGCAATTACCACGTTCCATTCTGACCAGGGTCCTGCTTTCAGCTCTCGAGCCTATAAGGAGGCCATGGCTAGCATGGGAATTGGGTTGCGGTATTCTTGTCCGTCGCACCCCGAAGGGAATAGTGTGGTAGAAAGAAAAAACCGGGACATAAAGCAATCTATAACAGCGAAGGTATTAGGTTCAGGCGCTGGGTGGGTCAAACATTTAATAAGTGTCCAGACTAGTCTTAATAACTTGCCAAGAAACTCTCTAAAAGGTTTCAGCCCATACAAACTATTTTTTGGAATTAGAATGAACATTCAGGACCTCGATAGTCAGATGTCAGTGGTACAAGAAAAAACAACAGACTTTGACATCAAAGATTGTTTGGCTGTTTTACAGGAACTGAATGAAACAAGAAAATCCTTAAGCAACATAAAGTTAAAGCAACAGCCAACTACCACTGAACAGGCACCACAAGCAACAGCCCCAGCAAGGCCTGTCTGGATTCCAAAGATTGGGGATCTAGTCAGAGAAAAGATCGCGGTTAAGAAGGAATTTGGGCCTTCTTACAGAAAAGCAGTACCTGTCTTGGCAGTCACCGGAACAAGATCAGTTGTGCTACCGCCCCTTGCTGGTAAAAAGGAGAACAGAGTCGTGTCTATCGATCTGGTAAAACCACAAGCATGTGGCCTATAATCAACAGTAGGCCCAGTGGACTCCCAAGAAACAACAGAATACCCAAACTTGCAACAATCCAAGAGGTTCAAACTGAAAGACTAATCACATTCGATCAGCCTGCAGTGCACAATGAAGGACTATGCAATAATGCCATGGAACTCGTGCCTCTTGAAACACAGATTGAAACAGTTCGTCAAGAAACAACACCAGTCTACAATGATGTGGCATCAGAAAGTGCTACCGAGAGACAGATTGAAAGAACAATCCAAACAATTGACAGAACTGCCTCTGGTTATTTCATCAACTTCGACAACTTCTCTGAAGATCAAAGCGACCCCGAAGTGATGCCAGAATCAAAAAAGACTTTTAAAGAAAAAGCAACGGAACTCTTTCATCAACTGAAGGAAATCTACCTTATTTCCCCTTGGCTAGAGTTCTGGTTCGGTCTAGGTGTATTTTTCCTCCTGCTTTGGCTCATCATGGTACTGTGTTTGGGAAAATTCATTGAGGGAAAGTATATTACGATGGACACAGCAAGTCAGAACATCAACCTAGTCCTGAAACCACACAGATCATCCCACGTGAAGAAAAGAGAACTGTCAACAGTAAACGTCACAGCAATTCCAATACCTGGTGGGGTAGTATGGGAGAAAACAGACTATGAGATCTATGGTCCGGTCGAAATCCTGAAGTATCCTCATCAACTAAAGGTTTCCTTAAGTGACTTTGTGACACCTAGTACATTCTCTGATGATTGGGACTTTAACAGTATTAATGACATGATGTCTGATTTAGTAATGTCAGCTAGATTCACAGATCATGATTATTTACAAGGTTCATCTAGTTATGAGCAGTTATTCTGTTACACCCACTATGGGGATCACTACTTGCATAAATCTGCACAGCCTAGAAATGTTTTTATGTATAATCAATGGGAACATTGTTCTACACCACCTAAAAGCAGTTCTAAAGCATTTTTTGAGAAATTCAAATACTTCTCAGGGTTTAACACCAGTGATGCAGAAACGTTTTATTACAAACTGTTAGATAAAACAGGAATGAAAACAATGCTGACAAATTCTAAATTGATATATTCAGAAGCATTTTATGATAAAATGATGACATTTGGTTTTGATTATTGGAAAATTAATATTGAAACGAAAACAATTTGGGGTACAAAAGATTGGCAGGTGCAAGGCATTGAAGCACTGTTTAGAACCTGCATGATACCAGAACAAATGTTGTTTTTAAATGACACAATACACCAAACATCTTGTCTTGGCCTAGCTAAGAACAAAGACCTTAAAACACCGTCTATACCAAAGCCAATACCTGAAAATATAACTACAGATATTGAGTTAGACGTGTCAAAAATTTTACATTTTAACAGAACACATCCTGATTGGAAAAAGTGGTTAATCTGGCCTATAGACACAAATAGCTGTCAAGATAGATTCCTGAATAAAACACAGGGGTTAAAAATGACCAGATTAGACTCGAGATATTCCCAGAGACAACATCCAGGGATAATAACAACATACAGTGTAGGGAAACTCTGCCTTGAATGGCTAAAAACATCCACACTGGCTGAAATTAAGCAACACTTGTCTTTACTAAAAGATGGTGCTGATTTGCGCGATTTCATTCTTGGACCACGCAAACAGCGTCAAAAGCGTTTCATAGCGACCAGTATCTATGCTGCTTACAACGAGGCTTGGAAAGTCAAACAAATTGAAACTGCTGAAAAAATACGAGAAATTGATCGTATTAATTTGGAGAAATCTCTTTCTGTAGTAGACAATGGGTTAATGACTCTGTCTTCCAGAATATATTCGTTGGACAATATTGTATCATCTGCCTTTGATGTGATAGACAGAGACTTGCTAATGTTACAACATGGCCAGTCTCAATTACGCTCTATAATAGAACTAGGCTGGACGCTGCAAAATCTTCGTTCAGGCTATGTGCCTTGGCGTTTAATCAACACAACGTCATTATTTTCCAGTTTTAACCTTACTGATAAACAGATCAGTTTGGCACAGAAAGGAGCAGACTATACAATCCTGAGCATCGAAAAACTCGAGAGATTACCATTGACAATGTCAGAGAGTCCTGTCATTGAATGGATAATACACGGAATTATCACAATTCCGATAACAACTTTCCGATTTAAAAAGTGCCTTGAATACATACCTGCTGGCCAGTATGAACAATTGGGTAAAGGATATGTAAAATCTGAATGGAAATTACCATACACTCATTCTTGCTATAGTGACAGCGACAAAAATGTATTTCTTAGTGGTGACAACTGTAAACATTCACTAAGCGGTATACTTTTGTGTCAGGGTATTAATTTACACGGAGCATGTGATGGAAATTCTAACAACCTTTCATGCCACCAGCTAGTCACACCTGCAACTCAGATAGAGCCCTTCTTTATGCAACTTTCAAACGGGAGTTACATTCTTAGAACGGATCACAGATGTTGTGGCCTCGTGCCAGGGAAAAGTTATCTAGTAAAAGTAACATCCATGGTCAAATGCTGTATGCAAGCATTGTTTCCGAGTGGGCCTGCAGACACAGTGACTCCCATCTGGCCTCGTCTGAATCTCTATTCTATACGAATTGATACATTAAGCAAAATGAAATCTGTACTTTTACAGACAACAGTGCCTATAACGTCATCAAAAGAGACGTATGATCTTCTAGTTGCAAGGACAGCTACTGAAGTTCATGAACTTTTATCAACAAATTGCCCCGTGCATTTCGTAGAAATGTTGAGCCAACTCCTTAACATGTCTAGTGCAACAAGCATCCCAGGCATATTTAAGACAGTCTTTACGGGACTTCTAACACCCTTCCAGGCAATTTTGGGAATCGTTCCTAATTTTGTACACTCTGTTTTTGGCGGCATACCATTATTTTTGGGACTTGTAGCAGGGATTATATTTTTGACCCTCCTGCTTCGTTATGGCAAGCCTCGGCTCAGACATAGCTCCCATGGGAATGGAAGAGACAATCCTAGCAATACGCTACCGGGACAGGATAACTAACGTCCTCGGATTGGCCAGGCTGAGAGATCTAAACATGACCTGGTTCCTTTCATTCAGACCGATATGGCAAAATGGCATTTTACCTGTGCTACGGTGTATGCTTTGCGGCGATGAATGCGTGTTGGACATCTGTCTTTCACTTCCATCAGCAGTACCAATGGACGTCGATACTTTGCTCAGTCCAATAACGGCTCACGCATTGTGTTGTCCCCAGCGGCTACCAATCCTGATGACGGCATTCGTGGAGACTCCTGTGCTACAGCCAAGTGGTAACAGTGGAGCGAGTGACAAAAGCAACATCATCCAGGTACAACGTTCAGTGAGCATTGCTGATCCTGCCTTCGATGACAGCAATCATTCTCACACCTGCCAAGTTACAGCGCTATCTAATTTGGTTGAACTGTCACCTGATTTTGTAGACCAATTCTTTGAGAGCCTGTCTGATACGATGTTCTCACCCGTACAGAAACAATAACTTTTAAAAAGCTTTCCGACACACAGCGTTCCCATGAACTCTGAATTCGGCCTTCAGTTTTGATCAACAAAAACTGCAAAAGCTTTGGAACTCTATTTCCCCGTTCAAGCAATAATTCTTTTGAATTGGACATTTTTAATATTGACCTCCTTTTTGGCACGAACAATTCTTTGCTTAACGTAAAAACTATTCTTAGAGAACAGAAGCTTCACACTTCTATTTCTAAACACATCTAGAGACATAACAAACTTACACCAGCCTCTAGCACATTTATTACAATGCATTTATATGTGATGATTTATCTCGCCCTTCTTCTGTCAGAGATACTTCATGTGTAATTCTTTTTGCATAATCGTTCATTGATTTCATATGCAATATTTTTTGAATGATTTCTATGCTTCAAAAAACGTACAGTACCTAAATTTCATGTATTACAAGTACGCCTATTTCGAATGCATTTATGTATTTTGGGGTGGGCAATGTTACACATGCATCTAATTGCTCTAGTTTTAGTAATTTGATGGACATGAATACGTGGAGTGGGTGTTGCGTGTTTATCTAGGTTCCTGATCGATACTGTGACCTTATGCCCCTATTCGGCTATAAATCCATTTATTCCCTATATTGACATAACCGTTCAAGTGCGATTTTCAGAAAAGTCATCTCTGGCCTCACACGAACAGAGCCACATTCCAGCATAGTTCTCTGCCACTTCCTTTGCGACCAATTAGTGCAATGACAGAGCAGAAGTCACTATCTGATATTCCTAGATTAACACTCCGAGTTCTTCAACAAGATAAAAACTCAGCAAACCTGGAAATCCCCGCTTGCTGTGTTTTGATTAGTAATGGAACTCTAATGAGCAACTGATAACTATCACTTCCTAGTGACATCTTTAATTGACGTCTTATGTCCAGCAAACTTGCGTCAAACCCGGCACCTGTCAGGTATAAATATTACCAACGTTGCCTTAAGCAATGAGCTACTGTTGCTGTTGTTAGCTGTCTGCAAGACCCCGTGTTGGTGAAGCTAGCACCCTGTCGCTGCAGCCTGCTGTCCCTGTGGTGGTGAAGCTACTGATACCATTATCGCTGCTAAAGCGCGAACGATGGTGCAGTACGCTTAGGAGCTGAACAGCCGTCCCTCTGCGAAGACATCCAGCAGATTCCAGCTGCCCGCGGACGCTGTCCCCCCTCCTTCCTCGACGCGCTGAAGAAGAGCCGCTGCCTTTCTCGTGCAGAGAAATCCAGCTCCGGCGTTTCCGGTCTACCCTTGCGGGTGACTGGGATATCGAGAGTGACCCCTGAAGGAGATACCAAACCTCCATCATTCTATTCAGAGGTATGGTGTTGACTAAACCCTTAGATGAGAATTCTTGAAACAAACCTTGGCAAAACCAACTTAACTTAAAGCTACTTACTTACTCCCCTTCCACGTGTTAGGCTTAGGTCAGGCACACTGGGGTAGGCTTAGTTAGAAGCACCAGTTGAGTATGTTAGCCTAATGTATATATGACTGTATATATGTTTTATTACTTTTAAACCATTGTATGGCTAAGAAACCATATCAATGCTTTTACAGTTCTATTTCGCAATACTTATCTTACTGTACGTACTTTTTATCATAACAAGTCTTGCAATTGTGGCAATACATTTCTCTTGTACGAGAAGAAAGACTGTTCAATAAATGTTAACCTTTATTGACAAACGCCCGTCTCTCTATTCTCTACATCTCGTGAAAGTAAACTGCACTAGACTGACTGAGTGAAATACATGTCTATTGTTTCACACGACCCTAGAGATTGACTCTTGATCTGAGGAGCAAAGTTGTCATGTTGCACGGTTGTTGGAAAACTGAATCCCTTCTTGTCTGTGCCAGGGAAGCTGATCACCTCCCATGCAGAGAAGAAAGTTTCCAGTGACCTCTGAGCTAGTTAGTAACACACCCAATTAAGTTTAGCATAGTCAGTGGAGGCCTGGAATATCCGCAGTTCCACGTCGATACTACTGTTTATGTTATTCCAATGCGCAGGGCCTAGTGGGAAACTAGGAACTACACTACACTGAGGCAGTGAATTAATTTTCCCTCATCGTCATCGGTCGAAATCCCCCCCACCCGGCCCCACCGCTCTTACCTGCACAGCCTGTGGCTGGTTGTGATGTGCCATATGTAAGCACATCATTACTATATATCGCACACATCAGCATACATTATATAACATGCACATGCAAAGCAACACCGCGCTACAGAAATATCTACATCAGTGGCGTGGCCAAGCTGGAGCTGAGATGGCTGTGTAGTCTCGGAGCTCTGTGTTCAGTGAGCCCCTAATCAATCCTGCTCCTACATCCAGTCGTCGGGAGTGCGTCCCCCGGGGCCGGAGGTGTCGCGAGTTGTCGGCCGCCGTTCCGGAGCTGTGAGTGGCCCCTGCAGGGGCGTTGTGGCTGGCGGCTTCGTGCTGCCCAGTGTGGGCCCTTGAGCCGGGACCTGCGGTGGTTGCCCCAATTTGGCTAATAGGAACTTCCAGTTTGGCCGGAAGGTTGGGCCGCAGAGGCAGGAGGACATGAGCGGATCATCAGGGACCCCGCCATTGGACTGAGTGGCTCTGTGTTTTCACGGTGGGTGATCGGAGCCGAGATCACAGTAGCGGCGGAAAGTAGTGCGGCAGCGGCTGCGGCTCTGGTGAACGCAGCGTCTGCAGTGTAGCGCCAGTCTCGGGGTGGAAAGTGGATCTCCCCCCCCCAATCTCGATTGACTTGACCTCGGGGGTGTTTTCTCACCCTGCCCCCGATGTTCCTTTGTTTAGCAGCATAGAGGCTGCTTTGGCGGGGGTGGACCCCTTCCCCCTTCCCTCTCCTTTCTCCTTCTCCCTCTGTGGAGGCAGATCAGTGACTCTGCTGGTATTGAGGTGGGGGAGCTGTGGCGCTCGACTACACATTGTGGTCACCTCTGGGAGTATTGTTGGACTGTTGGGGGACCCCCCCCTTACCCCCTTGTGGATACCTTGCCAGGCCTGTTGAACTGACAGCGCAGGCAGCGCTGCATGGCGGAAGCTTTCACCATTTGGCTCTGTGAGGTGATGAGTATGCGGCTGGCCCTGGAATCGCTGCGTTGTTAATTTACGACTGGTGTGTTACTGGATGTCCCCCCCGCCCTTTCCTCGCTGGGCCCTCTGGATGCTGCGCTGCTGTGAGGTGCCCCACTGGTGTTATGTGGAGACTGTCGCAGGTGGGGGTTGCAGAGGTGCGGCGGCCCAGCTGCTAGAAGTTGGGGCCTTCATCGTAGAGGATTTGTTGTAGCCTTGAGGGGGGGAGTGGTGACAAAATTGTCCAGTGAAACTCTACTCCCTTGAGCACTCATCAATCTGGTGGAAGAGTACCTCTTTCCCTCCGCCCCTCTGTTGCTTATCCGCTCTTCCTCTGCTGTATGATATTGTGGAGGTGCATCTCAGCGCCTATCTCATTGCTGGGCTGTTTTGTTCGTCTGTACTGCCGTTGACTCTGAGGGGCACTTGTCTGGAATCGCAGTCACCCCTGATAGCGCTCTTCTCATCTGGGCATGGAGCACGTGAAGGGTACTGGCACAAGGGGGTCGAAACCGGTTCAATCGAATAAGCTTGACAGGTACACAAGCTCTAAAGAAATGCCAAAAGGACGGCTGTCGGAGGATACAATGAAGGGGGTGCTGCCTGGTGATGAACCTGAGCTCTCTCTCAAGGATGTCATGGACGCTATATCTGGGGTTAAAACCTCGCTGGAACATAAGATGGATTCTATGGCCATAGATATAAATCTAATCCGTGCAGGTATGGGAAAGTTAAATGAAAAGGTAAAGCAGGTTGAACCTACCACTTCCAGTCTCGTGGAAGACGTCTCCCAGTTGCAAAAAGAGGTCGGAGAACTGTGTTATTCACGTGTGGCCTTTGACCTCAAGTTGGATGACTATGAAGGCCGCCTTCGTCGTAACAATCTTCGCATCCTGGGTGTACCTGAAAAGTCGGAGGGGCAGGCCCCAGATCTGTTTGTTGAGGATCTTATACTTAAGCACCTGCAGACTAAGGGACTCAGCAAGTTTTTCATTGTTGAACGGGTGCACAGAGTCCCTGGTGGCCGTCCCTGACCGGGCGCTCCCCCGGGCCCATTTTGGCCCGAGTCCTGAACTACTGAGACAGAGATGCTATTCTTTAGTGCTCAAGAGCCAGTGCTCCCCTTAAATTTGAGAACGCTACTATTGCCTTCTTTCCTGACTTCACACAGAGAGTGCAGAAGCAATGAAAATCCTTCTTGCGGGAGAGAGGCATGAAGTACCCTATGTTGTTTCCGGCCCGTCTTAGAGTTGAGGCGGATGGTAGGGCATGGTTTTTTGATCAGCCGCAGACAGTTTCAGAGTGGCTTGAGTCTTGGGGCCCTCCGGATTGAGCGGACCGGGAAGGAGATGGTGACTCGGAGGCTCAGCCTTCCTAAATGGACGTCCGGCCATGTGCTCTAGTTGTTGTGGGGGTGTGGGGGGTGTGAGGCATAATGTTTGTGTATAACTATATTCTAACTGACTTTTCATTATGTCTTTATGGGTGCTGACCGGAGCTCTTATGACCTTTCGCCCTAAGTACTCTTTTTGTTCTTTCCCTTGAATGTTATGGGCGACAGGCACTCTGCGTTTTTCAATGGGCAGTTCTGAGCCTAGTGGGCAGGGAAGCGGGGTGGGGGGGAGTTGGGGAGGGAAGTTTGTTTCACCAGTTGGGTAGACTGTTGTTAGCATCAGCATATTGTACTTGAGTTGCTTGCAGCAGGCAGAGGATTGTACCTTCCTTTTCATCCATGATGATGGGGGGTGGGGAACTGAAGGTGATGAGTTGGAATGTGAACGGGTTGGGGACAAAATTAAACGTAGTGTGGTTCTTCAGTATCTTAAACGCCAGGCACCGGATGTGGTTTTACTTCAGGAAACACATTTAGTCTGTAATTCATGTAAGGCTATGCATAGAATGGGGTACAGGTTGGTGGCCCATGCAGGATTCACATCTGGTTCTAGGGGGGTGGGTATCCTGACGCGAAAGACGCTCCCTTTGGGGATAGATTCCATGTGGGAAGATGATAGGGACAGATATGTTGGCATTACAGGTAGATGGGAAGAGCAGGTTCTTACCCTCTTGTTTGTCTATGTCCCCGCGGGTATGCAGTCCACTTCATTTGCTGATTTGGGAAAGCTTCTGCTCGAACTGCCGGTTGGGTTTTTGATCTTAGGGGGGGGGGGGGGGGGGGGGGGGCGACTTCAACGCAGTGATATCTGGAGCTATGGATATACACCCTCCATGTGATATGGGATGTGCCATGCGATGGCTACCCGATTTTACTGATGCAATGGGTTTAGTGGACTGATGGAGATTGCTTCATCCGGATCAGAAGCAGTACACATTTCACTCTGGTGTCCATGGCAGCCTCTCCCGCCTGGACTACTGCTTGGTTCCTGCGGCTCAGGCATCTTACTTCACTGAAGCTGTTCATCTCGCTAGGGGTATCTCTGATCACTCTCCGCTTTGGTTCAGGCTTTGTATCACATCGGGAACGGCAGGTAGGGTAGCCCCAATTAACCCCTGGTATCTTCGTAACCCCAAGTTTCGCAAAGACCTCATTAGACGATTACTTTGTGGATAATGAAGGGTTGGTGTCCTCTTCCATATCTCTTTGGGAAGCCTTCCAAACTGTAATTAGGGGTTAGGCTCTGTCACTGATAGCTGGAGCCAGGAAGGAAAGGAATAGAGAGGTAGTTGAAGTAGAGAATAAGATCGGTCGTGTGGAGGGGGAACTGGAACAGGAGGTAACGCAGGCCAAGTTGCATCATTTGAGCCTTAAACAGTATGATTATAAAACACTGGTCACTGATAGTGCCAGGGCTCTTGGCAGGGAGCAGCAGGGCAGGCTTTATGACCTTGGGGATAAGGCAGGGAAACAAATTGCTTGGTTGGATAAAAAGGATTGGGCTGACCGAGTTGTCCCAGAACTTGTTACAGAGGAGGGAGCTTCGCTTTTGGATCCCAAGAGAATTGTCGATAGCTTTGCTGCATACTTTCAAACTGTTTATACATCGGTCTCAGATCGACCGGAAGAGGACTCTCATATGTTGCTTCGCGACATACCGTTCCCCTGCCTGTCTGCAATTATATGGACGGTGCCTTCACAACTCATGAAATAGCTAAAGCTATTTGCTCTTTGAATTCAGGGAACGCTTTGGGACCAAACTGACTCCCAATTGAGCTCTATAAGCTCAGACCTGATAGGCTGGCTCCCTATCTCAAAGGTATGTTTGTTGAGGCCCGGGAAAAAGGGATCTTGCTCAGTGATCAGAGAGTTGCATCAGTGGTGGTGATCCATAAGGTGGGTAAGCCCAAAACTGCGTGTGCATCTTATAGGCCTATTTCTTTATTGATTGCGGAGCCCAAAATTCTGGACAAGCTTCTCTCCAATAGGCTGGTGAAAGTGGTAAGTGGGCTGATCCACCCAGATCAATCGGGCTTTATTCCCCATAGAAACACAGCTCTGAATTTACGTAGGTTGCATGATGTGATAGCCAGGGCCCACACCCTGCAGGAACCGGCTGTTATTGCTTCGCTTGATGCAACCATGGCTTTTGATACAGTAGAATGGTCCTATCTGTGGGCGGTCCTGACTAAATTTGGATTTGGCCCTGAATTTATAGGCTGAGTGCGCCTGTTATACACTGAGTCACTCGCCCAAATAGTCGTTAATAATTGGGTATGGGCGTCCTTTCATCTTGGTCGTGGCACTTGGCAGGGCTGCCCTCTCTCTCTCCCCTTCTTTTCTCGCTGGTCCTTGAACCATTGGTGGCTTGGCTGCGCTGGGAGCCATCTATCCGGGGTATTCGGTGGTTCCCTAATTGGGAGGACCGAGTTTCCTTGTACGCGGATGATATTCTGCTTTATTTAACCTCTCCCTGTAAGTCCGTAATTGTTGTGTGTGACGTCCTGGCCTCGTTTGGTAAGAACTCCGGACTCTCCATTAATTGGGGTAAATCGCTGCTGTTTGTCCTCAAAGGAGAGCCCCTGATCACCCCCGCGGAATTTTCCTATTCAGATTAGTGCGGACGAGTTCAAGTATTTGGGGATCTTCATATCTCTTGACCCAGTAGTCAGGTACGCCAAGAATCTCCCCCCACCTTTGCAAAGACTTAGGAGTGACATCGCTAACTGGAGGAAATTTCCGCTCTCTTTGAGAGAGGCTCTTTTTTTTCTCGGCGTTTTGGAAATGGACCTTACATTCCACTACGCTCGTGCCGTTGTGGAAGCCAAGGTCCAATTTAATTGGCCTTCAGGTGCTTGCTGTTTCAAACAGAACACGCAATGGGCCATAGGCGGTCACGTAGCTCCGCCTATGGCCTATTGGTGTCTGTTACGCGCACCAGAGGCCATATGTTTTGAATTATCGCAGCTTGACAGCAGTGAAAATTCAAAACATCCGCTTGTTGTGGCGCCCGCGCGTGCACCAGCATTAGTGCAGCACAAGGAGAGGGGGCTTCCAGCATGGCCAGAGACGAAGCCGCAGATGCTCAGGCGCCAAGACTGCACCAGCTCATCACTAATAGTGCAGCACGAGAAAGGGGGGCCTACGCCACTCCTCTTTATCCTGCCTTTCCCTCATGTTGTCTTCCCTGGCGCACTCCTGCAGAGAAGGCGTCATCCGACAACGCCACGAGCCACATATTGTTCCTATTCATGAAGAGCTTTCACCTTCGGGTAAAGTCTGCGCTATATAAAAACGAGTTCATTAACATAAATAAAATTGCCCGTCCCTTTGCCCTGAACCTCCGACCACCCTTCCTTCCTTGCCGAAACCTCGTGCTCCCAACCCCCTCATGCGCCTCCTCCCCTGCCATGCGACCATTGCCTACGCAACCTTTGTTCTCGTGTTTTTGAGTATCTGCCTTTTATTGCATTATTATACCTCTACTTGTACTTTTTACACACTTTTGTAACTTGCACACATCACTTTTCCTCCTGTAATGTACCGTTCGCTGCCTCTTGTATTTTTGTTCTTTCCCAATTCACTTTTGCCTCATGTAACTTAACCTTCGTTTTTGCAATTTGTTCACATGTAATTTCTCCCCAATAAACGCATAAATAAATAATTACATAAAAATTCCACATTTGTGCCTTGACCCCTTCCTCCCCCCTGCTCCCGGCGCCGCCAAATGTCTGTCCGGTGGCACTCATGCCCCCGTGGAGTCTCCAACACTATGTCCCGCAACCACCCCCCACCCCCTTTCAGCTCAACCGCCCTTGCCAACCCCCAACGTCCCGCACTGACTGGACTCTGAGCCAAACACCCTCCATCCATCGCACAAACTGCACACCCGCATATGAGGAGAGGGGAATTGCCGAAATGACAGAAGACCCGACCATAGCATCGTGTGCTGGAGTGCGAACCGCGTCCTGGCCTAGCTGCCGCCCCCCCTCCCCCGCGTGTTCCCCGTGTCCACCCCACCCATCACCCGCAATGGGCTCCCACTCCACACCAAGAGCATGCCCACGCTCCTAACCCAGGACTCCGTTGGCGCCTCCGTGACAAGTGGTGCTTACCCGCACACAGCGATGCAAATGGAAGCCAGTAAACATTGTTCAGAAGAATAGAGCGCGCCAGGTAACAGCAGTAGGAAGTGGGGAAATACCTTCAAACACTCCCGCACTTCCCTGATATATTAGTAGAGTGAGGCACACACACAGGCTCGGCGAATGAGCGCTGAATGAACTTAAAATGAAACCTCTTGGTGTATTTAAAGAAACACCGAGTAGTTGAGATAACCGCATGGGAACATTGAGCAATCTTACAGTAAAGTGAAGAAACACGATAAGCCAACAAGCGTATTGGGTAGCATAAATAAATGTTTGTAGCATGTTTATAGCGTATGCACCGTAAGTGAGGAACCAGAGTTGTGTATCGCTAAATTGTAAGTAATACCTACCTAACCCTATACAGTGTGTGTTTGATCAAGGGATACCCAGCCTTGCCCCCAATGCTCCTCTCCCTCCTGATATACCGCCCACCATGAACTGCTTCCCCACTACGTGCTCTCGATCATATTTTCTGTATTAAGAACATTACTCTTCAAACTGTGAGGGAAATGTCACTGCCGCCCCACGAAACCCCCAGTGCGCTGAGGAAAGTGCCAGCCTCCCCTGAACAATACGCAAGAAGCACCTATACAACGGGAGGTGCAGTAGGGGAGGGTGAGGCTGTGCCGACATACAGCACGCATGAAGCATTTTTTTGTCCCACTCTGTAACAGACCGCACCCGATCCCCGCCCTGTCCTGTCCTCCGAGCACCCGCCGAACTGCACCCCAACCCAAACGGCCTCAGAAGGATGAAAGGCCCCTGCATGCAACCACCCCTTAATGTAAGGTCTCTACCCCCATCTTCTCCAGTGCATCACCGACCCCCCCATTCTTCTACCTCCATGGAACCCCGCATTCCGGGATGCCACCCCCCACTGGTGCCCCTCCTGCACCCATCCCCTTTCAGCCCCCTCCCGAGCCATGCGACCCCCCACCTCCCTCACCCATCCAAACTACGAGGCCAACTCTACCCCACCGAAACCTCAGGCCCTCTCCTCAATTAGCCCCCGAGCACCTCAACCACAGCAAACAACCTCCATCCTTATTGACTGGGGACCAAATCACATCCCCCCCGCCATGCGTGCCTCAGCAATGTCCGTCAAGTGGCCCTTGGCCCTGGCCCCAGCCCCAAGCGGAACCGCAATTGTCTGCGCGGCACCCCTGCCTCAGTAGCCCTCGGCCATCCCGCATCCTCAACTGCAATCCCCCCTTCCCGACAGCGCCCGACCCCACGCCGTGTGTGGGGGGGTTCCAGCGCCCGCAGACTGCACTCCAACTGGCCCCAGAAGGATGAAAGGCCCCTGCATCTCTAATTGGCTCCCCAAGCCGCCCTCTTCTAGCACTCATGCATGGCGACGCCTGACCTGCACAGACAACCCCCCAACACACCCTATTCTGCCCACCCGAGCTCCCGCAGGCCTCACGCTCATCACTGCACTGCCCCTTATTCCCCTGGCGTCAAACTGACGAAAGGCAGAGGGCAAGAAAACTGGGCCTCGGATGCAAACCAATTACACCAGCGGCTCCCCATCTTCAGAAGCTCGCTTCTGCCATAGCTAATCTGGCGATATTGCTGACCATGACATATAACAGATTTATTTCTCTTGCGCCGTAGCCCTGCTTTGCTATGCCCTACTGTTCCTGTGGTGACTGACCCCCCCTTCACCATTGTCTGAGTTATGTGCTTGACTTCCCCACTCTGCGCATGCCATGTCCATCTAATTGTTCCTTTGAAAACCATCACCGAGCAGGACATGTGCTGATCTCCATCAAACGAACCCCCCTCTCCTTCTGCCACCCTCTGCACTCCCGGCATATTCGAACAATGTGTTTTCCCAAATATTTTATTAAGCAAAAAAAAGAAACCAATATTTTAATTCATAGGCAAAGAGGGGTGGAGTGGGTTTAGACAGGCATCGCAAAAGGTGCCGTTATAGAAAATATGCCTGAGTGCAGAGTGAGTGTGACTGCAGTGTGAGTGCAGAGTGAGAGTGAGCACAGTGAGTGCAGAGTGAGTGCATTGAGTGTGACTGCAGAGTGAGTGTAGAGTGACTGCGAGTGCAGAGTGAGTGCAGAGTGAGTGCAGAGTGACTGCGAGTGCAGAATGAGTGCAGAGTGAGTGCAGAGTGAGAGTGAGTGCAGAGTGAGTGTGACTGCTGTGTGAGTGCAGAGTGAGTGCAGTGGGAGTGTGACTACAGAGTGAGTGTGAGTGCAGAGTGCAGAGTGAGTGCAGAGTGAGTGCAGAGTGAGTGGGAGTGCAGAGTGAGTGCAGAGTGAGTGTGAGTGCAGAGTGAGTGAGAGTGAGTGCAGAGTGAGTGCAGAGTGAGTGTGACTGCAGAGTGAGTGTGACTGCAGAGTGAGTGCAGAGTTAGTGTGACTGCAGAGCGGGTGCAGAGTGAGTGTGACTGCAGAGTGAGTGTGAGTGCAGAGTGAGTGTGGCTGCAGAGTGAGTGTCAGTGCAGAGTGAGTGTGAGTGCAGAGTGAGTGCAGAGTGAGTGTGACTGCAGAGTGAGTGTGAGTGCAGAGTGAGTGTGAGTGCAGAGTGAGTGTGAGTGCAGAGTGAGTGTGACTGCAGAGTGAGTGCAGAGTGTGACTGCAGAGTGAGTGCAGAGGGAGTGTGACTGCAGAGTGAGTGCAGAGTGAGTGTGAGTGCAGAGTGAGTGTGAGTGCAGAGTGAGTGTGAGTGCAGAGTGAGTGCAGAGTGAGTGCAGAGTGAGTGCAGAGTGTTGGTGCAGAGTGTGAGTGCAGAGTGAGAGTGAGTGTGACTGCAGAGTGAGAGTGACTGCAGAGTGAGTGTAGAGTGCAGAGTGAGTGTGAGTGCAGAGTGAGTGTGAGTGCAGAGTGAGTGTAGAGCGAGTGCAGCGTGAGTGCAGAGTGAGTGTGAGTGCAGAGTGAGTGCAGAGTGAGTGTGACTTCAGAGTGAGTGCAGAGTGAGTGTGACTGCAGAGTCAGTGTGACTGCAGAGTGAGTGCAGAGTGAGTCTGACTGCAGAGTGAGTGCAGAGTGAGTGTGACTGCATAGTGAGTGCAGAGTGGGTTTGCGTGCAGAGTGAGTGTGACTGCAGAGTGAGTGCAGAGTGAGTGTGAGTGCAGAGTGAGTGTGAGTGCAGAGTGAGTGTGAGTGCAGAGTGAGTGTGAGTGCAGAGTGAGAGTGAGTGCAGAGTGAGAGTGAGTGCAAAGTGAGAGTGACTGCAGAGTGAGTGTGACTGCAGAGTGAGTGCAGAGTGAGTGGAGAGTGTGAGTGCAGAGTGTGAGTGCAGAGTAAGTGTGAGTGCAGAGTGTGAGTCCAGAGTGTGTGCAGAGTGAGTGTGAGTGCAGAGTGAGTGTGAGTGCAGAGTGAGTGTAGAGTACAGAGTGAGTGTGAGTGCAGAGTGAGTGCAGAGTGAGTGTGACTGCAGAGTGAGTGCAGAGTGTGAGTGCAGAGTGTGAGTGCAGAGTGTGAGTGCAGAGTATGAGTGCAGAGTGTGAGTGCAGAGTGTGACTGCAGAGTGTGACTGCAGAGTGAGTGCAGAGTGAGTGTGACTGCAGAGTGAGTGCACAGTGAGTGTGACTGCAGAGTGAGTGCACAGTGAGTGTGACTGCAGAGTGAGTACAGAGTGAGTGTGAGTGCAGAGTTTGTGACTACAGAGTGAGTGCAGAGTGTGAGTGCAGAGTGTGACTGCAGAGTGAAAGTGCAGAGTGAGAATGACTGCAGAGTGACTGCAGAGTGAGAGTGACTGCAGAGTAAGAGTGACTGCAGAGTGACTGCAGAGTGAGAGTAACTGCAGAGTGACTGCAGAGTGAGAGTGACTGCAGAGTGACTGCAGAGTGAGAGTGACTGCAGAGTGACTGCAGAGTGCGAGTGACTGCAGAGTGAGAGTGACTGCAGAGTGACTGCAGAGTGAGAGTAACTGCAGAGTGACTGCAGAGTGAGAGTGACTGCAGAGTGAGAGTGACTGCAGAGTGAGAGTGACTGTAGAGTGACTGCAGAGTGAGAGTGACTGCAGTGAGAGTGACTGCGCAGTGTGAGTGTTCCAGAGAGAGGAGGGTATGCTTGTGCGCTTACACGGTGCACTGACACACAGGAGCTAAAAAAAAGAACAGCTGAACACGTGTCTTGGGAGCTTCATTGAGGCAGCCGTCCCTCTTTGAGGGGAGCAGCAAGGAGGGGACGCCCCAACCAATCAAGCGCAGCTACTCACAACCTACTGTACGATTACAACACAGGCCAAAGGGCAGAGCTAGGTCTTTTCGCATTATGTAGGGTGAGCAGTGTGTGAGTGTGTAGGGTGAGCAGTGTGTGAGTGTGCAGGGTAAACAGTGTGTGAGTGTGCAGGGTGAGCAGTGTGAGAGTGTGTAGGGTGAGCAGTGTGTGAGTGTGTAGGGTGAGCAGTGTGTGAGTGTGCAGGGTGAACAGTGTGTGAGTGTACAGGGTGAACAGTGTGTGAGTGTGCAGGGTGAACAGTGTGTGATTGTGCAGGGTGAACAGTGTGTGTGTGTGCAGGGTGAACATTGTGTGAGTGTGTAGGGTGAGCAGTGTGTGAGTGTGCAGGGTGAGCAGTGTGAGAGTGTGTAGGGTGAGCAGTGTGTGTGTGTGTAGGGTGAGCAGTGTCTGAGTGTGCAGGGTGAACAGTGTGTGAGTGTGCAGGGTGAACAGTGTGTGAGTGTGCAGGGTGAACAGTGTGTGATTGTGCAGGGTGAACAGTGTGTGTGTGTGCAGGGTGAACATTGTGTGAGTGTGTAGGGTGAGCAGTGTGTGAGTGTGTAGGGTGAGCAGTGTGTGTGTGTGCAGGGTGAACATTGTGTGAGTGTGTAGGGTGAGCAGTGTGTGAGTGTGTAGGGTGAGCAGTGTGTGAGTGTGTAGGGGCAGTGTGTGAGTGTGCAGGGTGAACAGTGTGTGAGTGTGCAGGGTGAACAGTGTGTGAGTGTGCAGGGTGAACAGTGTGTGAGTGTGCAGGGTGAACAGTGTGTGAGTGTGCAGGGTGAGCAGTGTGTGAGTGTGTAGGGGCAGTGTGTGAGTTTGTAGGGTACGCACACAAACTAAGTCCATCACACACACACACATAAGACCACACACATAAAAACACAATCATAAAACCACACACACACACCACACTTACACCGCACACACACTCACCACCACACACTCACCACCACCCGTCAGTGCATGCTTTCACCTGGTACAAACACCACCAGCCATCAGTGCATGCTTTCACCGGGCACAAACTCCACCAGCCGTCAGTGCAGGCTTCCACCAGGCACACAACACCAGACGTCAGTGTACGCTTTCATCAAACACACCCACACCACCAGCCATCAGTGCGCACTTTCACCAGGCACACACAACACCAGCCGTGAGTGCATGCTTTCACCAGGCACACGCACCACCAGCCGTCAGTGCACGCATCAATTGTTAACGCATCCACAATTAACTATTGTAGCAATCAAAGTATGGTGCACTTTACTTTAAACATATTCATCTAAAGCGCAGCATGCCACCATTGCTACAATTCCAATCCAACCCACATAATTCCGCTACACACCACATGCATACACTTGGCTAAAATACATTACCATTTACAATGTCATTAGCTCTAACTCAAATAAATCCAAGATCTATTGCATTTCCAATGCTTGTAAAAATTATGGATCTGCCTCGTTTCCTTTATGTCCTTCAGAATTCCCTGGATGTAGTGCCGTCCAGCTATTCCTATGAGGTGGAGGGGTTGCAGCGTAGCCTTTTATGGGAGGGCAGACCCCGTATTGCGTTAGCAAAGCTGATGGTCCCCTGGTATGATGGAGGCATTGCCCTCCCAGACATTAAATGGTACTATTGGGCTGCCCAGCTGGCTGCGATCAACCATGGGACATATTGCCCTGTTGCCGAACCCGGCTATGCAATGGATAGTTGGCTCCTCCCTGGAGGCAGATACAATAGGGCATTGTACTCTAAGTCAACGAAGTTAGATTTGACAGGACCAGCTAGGCATGCGGTTCGGATCTAGCACGATGCCTAGAGTTCTTTGGGATGGAGGGACAAGTTGACGTTAGCCACCCCACTTTTTGATTCGGAACGGCTGGGTAAGCTTTGGCAGACAAGAGCCTTTGATAAGTGGGACCTGATAGGAATCTCCACCATTAAAGACGTCTGGAGTAAGGGGAGGATTAGGTCATTTGAGGACATGCAGACTGAATTCGATATGACGAGATCTGAGTGCTTTCGCTATGCGCAAATTCAACACTAACTACAGGCGGCCTTGCCTGTGGACACTGACCTCCCAGAGGCTTCACCCCTTGAGGATAGAATTTTAGATGGTCACCTCCCCGAAAAACGATCTCCCTGATCTATAAGAAGCTAATTAATCACAGGACGGACCTACTTAGCTAGTTGAGGGACAAGTCGGTGCATGACGGAATAGAACTCGATGATGAGGACTGGCAATCAGCTGTGTCTTCTCCAAAAGTGGTTGCCATTCCTGCACGGTTGCGGCTCGTTCAATTAAAAATATTACACAGGGTCTCTGTTACGGGGCCCGCCTTGTACGGATGGGTCTGTCTGATACAGAACAGTGTACACGGAAGTGTGGTCTTTTGGGGACGTTCCTCCATGTTATCTGGGAGTGTCCATATATTACTGAGTACTGGCACAAGATTCACAGCACTATTCATGAGGTTTTAGGGGTCTCTTTGCTACCAGAGGCGAGGAGGTGCCTCCTTAACATATGGGAACCTACTGACCTTAACTCTGCACAAACACAGTGGGTCGCATTGAGTTTCATGATAGCGAAAAGAAACATTGCCCAACAGTGGGGATCAGAACAGCCTCCCAACCTTGAGATATGGAAGAATAACTTAGATTGGAGCATGTTCCGGGAAAAGACTG
Organism: Lissotriton vulgaris; assembly: GCF_964263255.1. Classification (NCBI taxonomy): domain Eukaryota; kingdom Metazoa; phylum Chordata; class Amphibia; order Caudata; family Salamandridae; genus Lissotriton; species Lissotriton vulgaris. Next base: position 291,686,309 of record NC_141699.1, read on the forward strand.
TTTTTATGGCAAGAGGCTGCCCTAGAAAGTGGGCTTCAATATGGGAACCCTGGAATAAATATAGAGGGGAGATTTGTGTGCCACCAAGGAAGTTTGTTTTTGATGTACCCCCATCCCCGTAAAAATTCAGACGTGTGTGTACTCTTGTGTCCCGTACCCCCGTGGGAGAGGTGTTGAATGTGACACTATTCTTCTGTACTGTGTTTTTTTACTGATACTTTATTTCAATAAAAAGAATTGTTTTAAAAAAAAAGAAACATCTACATCAGCGCATGCACACGTTTCGCAGTAAAAATTGAAATTGCAGATCGTGGGCCCCTGAGGAGAAATTGGCAAATGAAACACACAGATATATACATGCAGAATACCAACACACAAACATGATTCAACTTCTGCAACACTAAACCTAGCGCTGAGAGACCCTGGGGTGGTTGTGCTCTTTATAAAAACTCTTTTACATTGCACCACAATTTGTACATGCCAACAGCTGCCCACACAGTCATTTAACTCCAGGTTTACTTCACAATAAAACACATTCAGTGATGCAGTGTGCTCTGGACTAAAAGTGTATTTCAGTCCACGTGCAACTTTATAAGACCACATGGAATACGAGTAGAGAGCAGTCCCTAGTAACCAGATCTCTTCCCAGTGGAAGTGTGTTAAATGCATGTTCCTGCATTGTTTGGACTCCTTTGCCTTCACAGCTGCTGTAATAAACCTTCCAACAAGGATTGAATTTGTGGCAGTGTTACAAGAGGAGTCCCTAACAGCAACAAAGCTGTAAAACCCTGCTATGGTGAAAACGTATCACAGGCAGACCAGAGGAGTTTAACAAAAGTAAGATTGTGGTGATGAGAAAGGAAGCAAGTAATTAGGAAATAACGAAATGAGGGAGGAAGGAAGGGAAAGAAAAGGAGAAAGAGAGAGGAAAGAGGGAGGGTGGATTTATCAAGGAAAGAAAGAAGGATGGAAATAACAGTCAACTTTTAAATTTACAAGGCAGTATATAATATTACAAACAAAATTGATACATTCAGGACCTCTGATAACGACTTTATAGGACTAGAGGTAGTGACGTCAGAGGGAGGGATCTCCAAGATGTTGCAGGTGAATTCTATATTTTTTTGGAATGCTCTCAGGGAACTGGGGGGCATATTACCAACAACTAGCGATAATTTTTGTCTCTAACTTGTTTAGAGACAAAAAGTATCGCCGCACATCGGCGATTTTTATCGCAGATAAACCTTGCTATTAACAAGGTTTATCGCAAATGCGATAAAAAACGGCCGAAATGCTGAAAAGTCAGCGATATTCATGCATTATCGAGCAAATGCTCTTAGCCATGTTATCCACCTCCCATTGGATAACATGGCTAAGAACTGCTCAGGGCAGGTGTTAGCTTTTGGAGATATTCCCGCTTAGCGCGAATATCTCCAAAAGTTGGTAATAGGAGATAGCGATGTTAGCGACTGTTTTCAGTCTCTAACATCTTGGCACGCCCACTTTGCATCTCATTAGTGATAAATATCACTGACATGCAAAGTGGGGCCCAAGATGGTCGCTATCTCCTACTAGCTGTTGCTAACTGGTGTTAGCGACAGCTTGGTAATAGGAAGATAATTTTATCTCCGCTTTCTTGGCTTTTAAAGCCAAAAAAGCGGAGATAAACCCCCTTGATAATATGCCCCTGAATCCCTTAGATTGAGGGCTTAATGGATGAGGTGTGAGTAAATGTTTAGACATGGAATGGAGGGCTGAATTTCTATAAGGGAAGTGTTGCTCTTCCAGTGCAAGTTCTGCTCAGCGTATAGAGGAACATGCATTGTGCTAGGTTTAAAAACTGATTAATCTGGCCCATAGATTTGAAAATAAGAAGGCGGGCTTTGCACTGAGGCAACCAATCTTGTGGTTCAAGGGGTGTTAGGATTTGTTTTACATGCATACCTTGCCAAGAACGAACCCCATTCAAATTTCATAGCATGCTTGCCTAATCTTCAACATAAATATCTTAAGTTTCTTGCAAACTCCCCTGATAGCACGTTCATTGTGCTGAAGTTTTGAGTTCATATATTGGGTGCCCTGTATGTGGAGCATGATACGCTGTATGGAAAACATTTCTTGATTATCATGAACAGTGTTTTTATAGTGCTTCAAGATGGCATACAAATATCTTCGAAGATGATGGGACACTTTGAGTAGTCCATTTTATAGTGTTTAGTTCTAAACAAGGAATAATATGGCACCCATGGAGAACGCCAAACACACAAGTGTTCGGTGTAGGTGGGCGCTTCTACTTGGGGTAAGAAAGAGAGTGTTAGACCTGGGTTCCTCGGTGTGGCTTCCCCTGACATTTTTGCCTTCTGACCTACTGTTTTGCTGACTTCAGTTTTGGTGGTCCCAGTTTTCTGGGCACTTAATCACTGGTAAGAAGTGCTAAAGTGCATGTGCTGTTCCCCTAAAACATGTCCACATTGGCACATCCACAATTAGCATATTTAATTTAGGTATAAGTCCCTAGTAAAGTGCACTACACATGCCCAGGGCCTGCAAATTGAATGCTACTATTGTGCCCGCAGCACTGATTGTACCACTCACTTTAGCAGCCATTTAAACATGCATAAGGCCTGCCATTGCAGAGCCTGTGTGTGCATTTAAAACTGCCACTTTGACCTGCAACGTAACCCTCTTGCCAGGCCCAAACCTTCCTTTCTAATACATATGAATCATTCTAAGTTAGGCCCTGGACAGCCCCAAGGCAGGATGCAGGGTATCAAAAAGGTCAGACATGTTCTTTTAAGTTTCACATGTCCAAGTAGTGAAAAACTCTGACATTCATTTATCATTACTGCAAGGCCTGTCTCTCCTTTAAGTGAACATTGGGGTTAGATATTTTGAGTTTGGTGTCTTTGGACTCATAATTTAAAATCATAACCTACAGTAAAATTGGATTTTAAGGTGCAAGTCTGAAAATGCCATTTTTAGAAAGTTTGCATTTTCTCACTTTAACAATTCTATTCCTCTGCCTGGCTCTGAATGTATGGCTGGGGTGGGTGACAGCTGGGTGTTGTCTATTCCCTCTAGACAGTCACACACAAAGGGAGCTGAGGTGTGTCTGATGGACCATTCACATCCTCATAGGCCATTAACATGCTGAAGAGTGATCCTGGGCAGGATGGGACGGAGGAGCTAACACGTGCCTGAATATGACTGTGCCTGTCCCCATTCAAAGAGCTGCATACCCCCCTGTAGTGTGTCTGGAGCCAAGATAGGAAGGTCAAGGACTGTGTGCACTTCAAATGCCTCTGTTTGAAGTCTGCCCCACTTCAAAGGCACAACCAAGTATACGTTCTAGACCCCTGACTCCACTCACTCAGTACACTTCTGGACCTGAAGACACTCTGCCAAGAAGAAGGACTGCTGTGCTGTCGAAAGGACTTTAACTCTACTGGACTCTTCTGGACTTTGCTGGCTCCTGCTCTGCTATGCCGGTTCTGCTGCCTGCTGCCCTCCTTGCCTGGTACACTGAGAAGGAATGGACCTGCATCTCTACATCCCAGAGCCCAGTGACTCCAAGTGCTTGTTTCCTGTTCTGATGTATCAGGGACATCAAAGACTTCATTTAATCCTGCTCTAGCCTATGGACCCTGCCAACTGTGAGTCCTGATCTGTCAAGTGGTGCCAATCCAGTCTGAAGCCCTTGGAAGAGTGTTTGTTGTGGCTGTTTCTGCAGAATCTACACAATGCTCACATTGTGCTAATCAGAACCGATGCATTCTCTTCCACACTGGTGTATTGCTGCTATGAGGACACCATGGAGACAACAGCACGGCTTGACAGCGACACATTACCTTCATCACCAGGTGATCAAGGTCGATGCATTCCCCAACTGCTTGACTCATGCTAATGCATTGCCTACAATCCTACGGGTTGACGCTGACACATCGACTCTGACCGCTCCCCACAGCTGGATCCTGAATGTCGACACTTCCATCGTTGAACATACTGTTTTCAGTGGGTCCTGCATGGTTTCTGCCCCACTGCATTGCCATTGCCATTGCAGTTGACTCATCTTTACTGATATAGCCGGTTCCAGCGTGATCAGATAGCCCTGTTTGGTGTAATACATTTCTAAGCATTATATTTCAAGACATTCGCTATAAATTCATAACTCCGTTCTACTTATTGGATTTTTATATTTTATTTTTTGTCATGCTTTGTTCAATACATTTTACCTCTTAAGTTATGCCTTACTACTCTGGGCCAAGCTACCAGAGGTTGACCACAGGTTAATTTAGTATGTGTAAATTATTTGCCCTGACTAGGTTTGTGGTCCCTACTTCGACAGGGTGCATTCCTCTGCCAACCGAAGGCCCAATGTCTAACAGAGAAAGTTCTTGTTTAGGATAAATTATTGAAGAATGGAAGGGAATCATTTATAGGTGACCATTAAATGTGCATTTGGCCAATATTTGATACTTGTAAGAACATGACTTGTGATAATAATAGTGAGTTTCCATTTGGTTTCGGATATTCGTATACATTAGTGACACAAAAATGTTGTCAAGAGCACTCAAAATGAATATTTGTGTAAAAGGTTAGTATAAGAAGGACTTGGTAAGGTTCTGTTTTGATTTATCTTCGACTAAGTGGATGACTATTTTGCCACAAGTTGTTCTTTATGTTGGTATTCTGAATACGTATTGAAATACTAATTAAGAATAGTGACTCGCTATGTGTATCGTTTTTGAACTTGCATGATGGATTTATAAGCTTGAACCTGGTCAGAAATGCTGAGAAGGTGCACCCTGATGCTAGGGTTCAGAACATGAACAGAAAAGCGTTCCAGGTAGTTTAGCGCCAGGAACCGTATGGTGTACGCGTGCCCTATAAGTTTCCTATTACATAACATTGAGACACATGAGGTGCTGTTTTTCTCATACTTTTTACTGTAATTATCTTTAGGAAAGTATGCGTTTTTTAATGTTTCCTGATCTATGATGAGATTACACATAATTATGGTGACAATAATGGGTATTCTGTTCTTTAAGTTTCATTATATTTGTTATATACTTTTCAGATTTGTTAATGATTCCTGTGCCTTTCTTTTGGTTGTTTAATTGCCTCAAATCTATGTTTGCAAATTGAAATTACATTTTTTATCCAGGGTTGATTACATTTCAGAGCTATTGCAACCTTTGAGTTAAGAGATCCATAACTCTGTGTTTTACTTCCAGATTCTGTTTTTTGAAAACTCCTCTCATTGAGCTCAGTTGAGACTTTGATCTCAAAATATTGTATGTTCAAGTATACAACGATAAGTTTTATATATATATATATATATATATTCACTGAAAAAACCATAGGTTTCACACCAGTTATAGTTAGGTGGAAATGTTACTCCCATAAAACCATTGAAATTCCCACGTTATAGTAAGTTGGACTCACTATAACTTGCGCATGCAATGCACTGCTGATGACGTCACATATTACATCACTCATGACATGGTCAGTGACATCACTCATGACATCACTGATGACATCTCAAATGACATCACTGATGACAACATCCTTGTGACAAAGTGGCAGACCTCCTATCAGCATAAAATAACCTTTGACACACACATTCAAAAATAGAAACTAACATTTTCTTAAAAAAGGAGAAACCAATACCAATTACAACAACTTATTAGGTAATTCCAACATCTACATACACATCCACTCATTCACCAACAGTTCTATATAGTCACTCATGCATGTACTTACTCATCATATGTACTCATACACCTATACATCCTGTTACACACTAATACTCATCCATATAGTTACTCACACACAAATTCACACATGCAAATAAACTATCAAAAAAACATATACTTGATTATACTGCTATATACACACCACTACACATACTTCTACAGAAACGGAAACATATTTACTCTCTTAAACAATCAATTATAAAAACACATACTCACTAACCCACCCATACACACAATCATCCACCCATACAGTCTTGCACACATGCTGTCTTCAAAATACATACAAATAGTGAGTCACTCATTCATGCATCTGTGCTCTAAGTAATATCCCCCATCGAACCATACAGACACTGATACTGATACTCAAAAAAACAACTAATAACCCATATACACACTCATGTAGCTACTCCCCAACCCATGCAGCCACTTATACACAAAGTGAGACACAGATCCAGATATTTAAATATTTAAACATTACTCGCTAATATATGTATTCACTAAGATACATTTAATAAGTCAGTTAACCAATCAATATTACACAAAAAACATCCATTTAGACATTTATTTACCCATTTATTCTTCCATCAACCTTTAGATATACATATATAAAAATTATTTATTTTTCAGAAAGATACACATTCACTGGATGATGTCATCAGTGATGTCATTTGAGATGTCATCAGTGATGTCATCAGTGATGTCATGAGTGATGTCACTGACCATGTCATGAGTGATGTAATATGTGACGTCATCAGCAGTGCATTGCACGCGCAAGTTATAGTGAGTCCAACTAACTATAACGTGGGAATTTCAATGGTTTTATGCGAGTAAAATTTCCACCTAACTATAACTGGTGTGAAACCTATGGTTTTTTCAGTGAATTTAATAGGTTTTTTAAATGCTAATTCCTAACTATAACTGGTGTGAAACCTATGGAATGTTCTGAATGGGCATCCTGTTGAGCACATTTACATTATGTATTATTCATTCACGCCTTAAAAAAACAGCGCAACTCTCACCACACACTCCCTGTCCCGTCCTTTCATTCACACTTTAATGCACTTTAAAACTAAAGGTGACCCCATAACGTCTGCTGCACTTATAATCCCTATGTACTAGTCCAACGGGAGCTCCTGTTTACCGCAGAGTAAACTCATCTTAAATTTCTCAGCCTGGGTTTACAGTAATCATATATTACAGGGCCGTACTGCCACGTCTGGTGCAATCGTATACCCACTGCTATGAGTGTGTGAGGGTCTATCCCCTTTTGGGTCATTAATATTTAACGGGAGCTCCCGTGTTCGAGTTTTGTTCAAAATTCAAATTCAGTTTCACATTACGTGATCCCTCACTACTTCTAAGAGCCAGTCACAGGCTTGCGGTCAGGTGGAGTTCTATTTGGTGTCATACCGAATCGAATGGTCCTTATCTACACACACGCAATAGCGCAAACTACTGTAACCAGAATGCAATGCGCCCACATGTTGTGCAATGCGCGGCTGATTGCGGGGAGACCAAATCCAAATCTTAATGTTGTGCAGCATCCTAAATTGCCGTAAATGTATGTCCCTGATACACTATGCAATGCAATCAATTGTATGACGTGTCACTATTTATGTATCGATTTCTGGGAAAAAATACGAGACATTGTGTGTTTTTTCTATGTTTATTATTGACATGGTAAAGGGGACTTAAATATGTGCAAAAACAAAATGGGGGCTACTTGAGAAAGGCTTAACGCCGAAACGCGTCGTCTTTAGTTTGTGCACAATAAAGTTTTTGTGCTGGACTTACCTGGTGTGCCGTGTCATTTCCTGGCGATACCTCTCACGGCTGTAAGCAGGAACGGAGGAGAATACAAAGCGTGGTGTCTGCAATCACCCACGGCAGCAACATCGTGAGGCTGAGGATCGTACAAGCAGTAACATTGGATGTAAAAGGATTCTAACAACGATTCCGGCCGTTTCCGACAAAAGATACCGAAGAAGTGAAGATTTGGGGTAAGCTTTTTGCTTCTCTGCTAGTAAGGGTACGGGAAGTGGATGTTCCCCTTGGGTGACGGTTCCCACCGAAAGCCCCCCGAACACGGTTAGCATATTGCCTCTGCCCCGGGCGCATACATACGCGCACATTGATTGGTGTACGGAAACAGGTGTGACAGCCGCAAGTATCACTTGTGGCGTGAGGAAGTCTTCCAATTTAGAATGAGCGAATGGGACAAAGCAAGGGCGGCTGAGGCATTGACATTGTTTAACGAGGAACAAGACGCTACACCACAAAGACCCACGGACGCCGCTGCTCCCAAAAGTGGCGACTCTACACTTAAACAGAAACTGGCTTTGTTTGAAAAATTAAGCAAACGGCAGATAAACAAGTGGTGGGAGGTCGCATCCCTAACAAATTACGTGGAGGTTGGCCGAGTCCCAAGAGGACTACGAATTAGCATTGTTCCAACATATGATAACCCAAACAAAGATCTATTGGAAGAATGGGTAAAATTTATGGCGAAAACCTGCAAAGGAATGCTTGAAATGTTAGTAAAGTATGGCCAAGTCGACTTGGAGCAAACAAGAACCGATTTGGCGGCACTGGGTATTGAATTAGAAAAATTTAAAACAGACAAGTACTTAGAGGACTTCATGAAAGGATTGCCAAAAAGATTGCAGGATTACGAGGAAACCATAAAACTGAAGAAACAACGAAAATTCTTAAGAGATAAGCATGACTAAGCGGAGGGGCGAATTCCAACCTATGCCAAAAGATATGACTGGGCACAAAGAAATCTAAGAGCCAATCTATCAGATAAAAGAGCAGCAACAATCTCCACAGGATCCAGCTCAGACTCAAGCACTGACTCAGAGGACCGCGGAACAGGGATCCCTTTAGGGTCGCGGCCCTTGACCTTCTACCACGAATTTCAAATTCTGAAACAGAACAAGGAGCAGACCACCCCAAACAAACCTCAAACAAGGGGACAAACAAGGGGCAGAGGAGCGAAGAAAGGAAGAGGAAAAGGAAAAGGATGCCGGACAGTACAAGAAGAAGAAGATTAAAAAGACAGCATAAAAAGGGAAATATGGGCAATTTCTCTAGGATCGAGACAGAAGAAAACAAAACTGTCGTTAATCTGTCCAAGCGCAATCTCACCAAGACTGAAATCACCCTACTACAAAGGGGACTATCTTTCTGCCCCAGTACTGTGTTGGAATATACCAATACAAGAATTGACCTTTTTCTGTTTATCCAGAAACTCAAATTAATGAAAATTTATGAGGTACGATCCAAACCCAAGCCAACTATCAGAACTAATACTGACCCCAATGAGGTGAATCTCAATGTTAGAGATATGGACCTATTAAAAGACATGTACCATTTGGAAATAGACGACATGAAAGAAAAAAATGACTATGTGGTTCTCAGAATATGTGGCGTCATGGACAAACAAATCTAACACAGTGGTGTTAAGTTAAAGACTAAGTACAATCCCAACGTGCCATATGACAATATCGAGGCCTATAATATGTCAGTTATTTCGGAACTAAAACGAACACGACACAATTTCAGGAATACGAAAAGGGAGAATCTATCATGTGATCAAAGAAGAGCATTGAAAAACTTGGAGGAAGACTGTACTATTGTAATCAAGCCCTCCGATAAGGGGGGCAATGTGGTTATTATGAATCTCGAAGACTACAACAGTGAAGCCATGAGGCAGCTAATGGACTCAACTTGCTTTGAACCCATAACATGGGAAATCTACAGGAAAACTATAACGGACTATTACACACTGTTGGGGGGTTGGTATCATAAAGGCCTCCTAGATACCGATGAGTATAAATTTCTAAGAAAAGATCAACCACGAATACCATGCATCTATTTTCTTCCTAAGGTGCACAAGGACCCCATTAGACCACCAGGGCGTCCTATAGTGTCCTCCAATGAAGGATTGTTGGAAAACACCTCTATCTTCTTAGACCTCTACCTATCTGAATACGTCACCAGTTTGAACTCGTATTGTAAAGACAGTTCTGATTTTTTGAAAAAAGTGCATGATATTGAATGGGAGGATGGGTACTTAATGATCAGCATGGATGTCTGCTCGCTATATACATGCATCGACCAGAAAAAGGGAGTTGAGGCTTGCATGTATTATTTGAAAAGCAGACACATCGACCACTGGAGCCACAATCAGATGTTAGAAACCATGATGCTTTATTGTTTGCGAGAAAATATTTTTCTCTTTGAAAAATCTGTATTCCGTCAGCGGTCTGGTACCGCGATGGTAACTTGTTTTGCGCCGAGTCTAGCTAACCTCTTTCTAGACTGGTGGGAGGAACAACATGTGTGGTCACATGAGTCCGAGATGTACACTGACCACATCATAATGTGGGTCAGGTAAATCGACGACCTCTTTCTAATATGGAATGGTCCTAAATCCCTAGCAGAGGAATATATTAGGATTCTGGGAGTCAATGATTTGAATCTCCGCTTCACATATACAATCAGTGATTGCTATTGTGAATTTTTGGACATCGCAGTTGAGATTAAGGACGATAAGATCACCACCCGCCTGTTTCGAAAATCAACGGCAGGCAATGCTGTCCTCCATTCATCAAGTCAGCATCCAATTCCTTTAATTAATAGCATCCCGTACGGTGAGCTACTGCGAGCTCGCTGCAACTGCAGCACAGACAGTGATTTTGAGAAAGAGAAGGGAGAAATGATGACAAGATTTAGACAAAGGGGGTACTCAGAACGGACTCTGTAACAGGCACAACAAAAAGTGAAAGGCCTTTCACATGAAAATGCCCTGTTCAGGAAGTCAGCAAGTGCTACCAGAAAGGATATACAGAGCACAACTAATGAGCCCAATGCTCCCCGGATGATCACTACCTTCAGTAGAGGGGCTTGGGCTCTAGAGAAAATAATGAGAAAGCACTGGAACCTACTCATGGCTGATCCCATTATAGGAACACGAGTAGGGCTGAGACCTAAAGTCACTTACCGCAAGGCCAGATCACTAAGGGACAGATTAGTCCATAGCTATCCTACTGATGCTAAACAGACGGACTGGCTAACCAAATCCAGAGGCTTTTCGACCTGCGGGTCATGCAAAGCGGATAGAAATGGGAAATGCTGCAAGATGTACATGACTGGGGCAGGGCAAAAAAGAACAATAACTAAAATCATCAACTGCAACAGTGATTTTGTTGTCTACTTACTGGAGTGCCCTTGTGGCCTCCGGTACGTAGGCAGCACAAAGCACCAATTAAAAGTCAGAAAGCTACAGCATTTACGTGCCATAACGAATGTAGATGCAAACTACCCAATGGCACGTCACTATGCCGAAAAACATCATAGCAATAACGCCAGCCTTAAATTCTGTGGAATAGATAGAGTCCCCAAACATGTGAGAGGCGGGGAACGAGAGAGCAAACTAAGGGTCCGAGAATCCAGGTATATTATGAATCTAGATTGTAAGATGCCGAAAGGACTGAACTGTGGGGAGGAGTTATCCTCGCATATCGGAATCTAAATGTATCTTTAAGATGTCCAGCCGCTCTATGAATGAATGTGTGTGTGATTTAAGCAATCGCTTGGTTTTAAATTTGTCACTAATTTTATCTGTACAATGTGCCTCCGTAATACCCAACCTTAGAAAGGTGTGCACGATACCCACAATTGTGGCATCGCACTAATGAGCATGAATGTTCTGAATGGGCATCCTGTTGAGCACATTTACATTATGTATTATTCTTTCACGCCTTAAAAAAACAGCGCAACTCTCACCACACACTCCCTGTTCCGTCCTTTCATTCACACTTTAATGCACTTTAAAACTAAAGTTGACCCCATAACGTCTGCTGCACTTATAATCCCTATGTACTAGTCCAACGGGAGCGCCCGTTTACCGCAGAGTAAACTCATCTTAAATTTCTCAGCCTGGGTTTACAGTAAACATATATTACAGGGCCGTACTGCCACGTCTGGTGCAATCATATACCCACTGCTATGAGTGTGTGAGGGTCTATCCCCTTTTGGGTCATTAATATTTAACGGGAGCTCCCGTGTTCGAGTTTTGTTCAAAATTCAAATTCAGTTTCACATTACGTGATCCCTCACTACTTCTAAGAGCCAGTCACAGGCTTGCGGTCAGGTGGAGTTCTATTTGGTGTCATACCAAATCGAATGGTCCTTATCTACACACACGCAATAGCGCAAACTACTGTAACCAGAATGCAATGCGCCCACATGTTGTGCAATGCGCGGCTGAGTGCGGGGAGACCAAATCCAAATCTTAATGTTGCGCAGCATCCTAAATTGCCGTAAATGTATGTCCCTGATACACTATGCAATGCAATCAATTGTATGACGTGTCACTATTTATGTATCGATTTCTGGGAAAAAATACGAGACATTGTGTGTTTTTTCTATGTTTATTATTGACATGGTAAAGGGGACTTAAATATGTGCAAAAACAAAATGGGGGCTACTTGAGAAAGGCTTAACGCCGAAACGCGTCGTCTTTAGTTTGTGCACAATAAAGTTTTTGTGCTGGACTTACCTGGTGTGCCGTGTCATTTCCTGGCGATACCTCTCACGGCTGTGAGCAGGAATGGAGGAGAATACAAAGCGTGGTGTCTGCAATCACCCACAGCAGCAACATCGTGAGGCTGAGGATCGTACAAGCAGTAACATTGGATGTAAAATATATATATATATATATATATATATATATATATATATATATATATATATATATATATATATATATATATATATATATATTAAGGCTCCAAATACACCGAAACCGTGGGTCACTCTTGGTGTTGAGTGCCGTTGAAACGCGGCGGTGTACCGCGTTATTAAATTAAGGCTCCAATCTCCTTTACCCATACCCAGCCGGGTTGGGAGCGAAGAAACAGCACTCACGGGCTCAGATAATGCAGCAAAGATTTTTTTTTTTCAAGCAAATGCGTTTCGGGACAGCGTCCCTTCGTCAGTGGTTCAACAGTGAAAATCACGCCGCGCCATTTTTTAAAACCACAGTAGGTTACAAAAATGAAAAACGGACTCATCGCAGCTTCAATGAGGTAGCGCCATCTTGGAGTGTCCATAACAGTCTCAAAGTCAATAATTACGTACATTATTCAAACGCAATTACAATTTGTTCTTTAAAAATTGTAGCAAAACATTTTTAGCCGTGTATCGGCTTAGACCGCCCATTGCACTATTTCCTCATATATTGTCTTTGTTATGGGGTGTTCTCTCGATTGGGCTCAGCAGTGAAACTAATTATATTTATATATATATATATATAAGGAGAGAGAGAGAGAGAGATCGATCGATAGATAGAGATATAGATAGAAAGATGTATATAGAGATAGCTGTATATATAGATGGGCACACACACTCACACACATAGCCTATTTTGGTTTTTAAAAGTGCCTTGACTATGTCCAGTCAATGCAAGATACAGAATTTAATATTTTAAACATGGCTACCTATATTCATGGGTCATTGATCTACTCAACCAAAACACAAGCTACAACTAATACCTTGCTTACATAATGACTTCTATTGTAACCAGCATTTCACATTTCCAATGTACTACTATCATGTTTGAGCAAGTGCAATATTAAATAAATCAGAAGATGTTTTCTTTACTTCTTGGCCAGAGTGCCCACATCCCAATGAACAAACTTTTCCTCTTCCTTTAATCTTCTTTCATTCTCAAGTGAAACACATCGATATAACCATGATTTCTCCAAACTTTACCACACTTTACTGTAAAGATGAATCTTGATTATAGAGAGAGGTCGATTTTGGGTGCATCCCCAGACACCTGCCCCTTGCCCTTGTTGTAAGATAGTGTGCTCTTTATAACTGTGGGTTTGGTTAAGAAATCCTCTCAGGAGCCATTTTAGCCATACAGAAAAGCCAATACTTGATCACTGATATTTCAAAGCAACTGCAGTGACAGTTGCCCATTACAACTTTGTTGTAAATGTTGAAGGAACACAAGACATGGGACACTTATTATCAGTAAACCAATATGGTTGAAATTTACAGCATTCCTAGGACAAGGTTTCTTACATCGTGTGAATCTGAGTGCTATGGAGTTTTCAACATTTTGGGTAGCACCTTGTCTCAGTGCCTAGCAGAAGAAGAGTTGTTCCAACTTACTGTGTCCCTGCTGGGCTGAATATTATTACCAGAACTAGTAAAGCTTTTTTCCGGGTCAATCTCAAAGCCTAATGGGGCTATCCATTTAACTACTGATGACTGAAGCATCTTATGCTGTGCCCAATTGCCTAGATGCTCTGTGTTCATATCCTGAGACCTGTGGTGCCCAGTCCCTGTAGCAAGATAGCATGGATGCATTTTATAGGACAACACAGGGGACCTAATGCAGAGACCCTAAAAGGTTTCCTGCAGCTCTTGACACAACATACAAGGATCTGGACATTAGTGCACCAAGCAGGTAGTTTGAGGGCAGCTGTAGTACTGGACATCTATCATCTAATTATAGAATCATGAAATAAGCAAAGTCAAAAATGAGTTGCTGAGAGCCTCTGATGTCACTAAGAAAACACAAAGCCTCCTAACCACGTTGCAACCCTATCAGATAACCTCTTTAGCTATCACAATCCAAGAGTCTTGTACGAAGCCAAAAAAGAACAAAGCAGAGCATAAGGCTGTGGTAATTCAAGGAAAACAAATCCACCTTTATCCTCTATCAAATGGCTGTCTCACCATTAGTAGCTTCATTTTCTCCAGAACCCAGAAAGGTGAATTTCCAAAGCTATAATCCAAGGTCCTGCAACCCAAACCCACCCTAGGAAAATCCTTCCTGAACTGTATCTGTTTGTGAACCTATCACATGAATTACATTGCATGGATCCGGAATTTGTATACCTAGTTCAGACCAAAAAAGTCTAATATTACCTGAAGTGTTTCCCTCACCACAAATTGTTTCAGAAACCCTCGCAACAACTTTATCTCAAACTGTTTAACTTATCTGTCACCACTTCCCATTTGGATGATTTGAGCATGGCAAACTTTGCCTTAGGCCTAATCCCTTTCATGAGGTCAGCGGAGTCCACTCATAACTTAGTCTGCCCATTGAATGCTTTTCCTTTTACAACACCTTTGAGGGTGCTTGGTTGGGTGTACAATATTCACATAAGTTCTTATACATAATCACACGAAATTTTGGAAAAATGATGCAGAATACATCAGCCACAAACCCAGCAATTAGCGCTATATTTTGGTGCAAGGGTGCGTAGGTAGCTATAAAATAGTGCTAAATCGCATTTCTTCTGAACAGCTGCTCACATTCTGTAGCTCCTGTCATAGTATTTTCCCAAAAAGCTAAAAATTACGTGATGTGGTGTAATGGCATCATTTCAAGCATTTTACATAGCAAGCATGACTCGAAATGCTGGAAATCATGCGAGATTGAAGCAGCGTTGCAAACGTTTGGCCAGATTTTATAACTTCACTTGTTTGGTTATAATCCTGCAAATTTCTTTTAACTGTAATGCAGATGTGCTTAATTCTTGCTAATTCCGAGTGACTATAGTGGAGTTACATTTTGAACTCTATCTGTGCTAACTTTATAATTAAAACACATGTGCTTCAAGTATGTCGTAGCCTGCCTCTATGTATAAACAGTCGTAATAGCTAGTGGAGTAACTTGCTGTTGAGTGTTACGTCTCCGGCCACTGTCCAAGTCTTACTCTTCCAGCCCGTTTTCAGCATTGTATAGCCCATCGTTCATTACTTGTATTGAAGAAGTGAGGCATGAAACTTACTTATGTGAGAAGAGTTAGTCCTGTAGGTTAAGCTGTTTCAGAGCCCCAAAAAGAGAAAGCTTAGAGAAGTCAATATTAGTCAGTCCAGCCCTTTCAGAACCAGTGCATTCCATTATAGAGAAATAGCAATCACATTGGCTTACTTCACAGTGACAGCATTCACTCTTTCACAATGTGCACAACTGCACAATGTTATGTTTTTTTTGTCCTCATTTACCGCCCATCTAACTTTGAGTGTGTTTTTTCAGCCTGTCTCTACCCACACTCAGTGAGCATAGGTGGCTAGGAATTTATCCTCGTCCCCCTACCGGCACTGGGACTTGCTGATATAAGCACCCCAAAATCCACTGAGATATTTCTATTTTTACAAGATAGCCCAGCACACTTTTATACATAAATATAGCAATGATATGATATACTATTTACCTACATCTAGCCCTAGGTGTCCTAATTCCGGAGTATGTGTTCATATGAGCGTCACTACTGATGAACAAATACAGCTCAAATTTTTTGTTCGTCATTGTACCATCAGCCCTGAAGAAGTCCTGGACGGGACGAAACGCGTTGGCGGTTTCAAAAGTTTTTAAAAAAAGAACTGAATAAAGGATTGAAATCTAATACAGCATCGACTCATCCTTGGAACAATCTTTGATTTGTGTTTATCATATCATTGCTATATTTATGTATAAAAGTTTGCTGGGCTATCTTGTATATTTAGCTTTGTAGAAGCCGTTCTTGACCTGCTTCTCAATTTTTGGAGGTATAGGGAATTGTGCCTCCAGCCCCTTTTGCACCTTTTCTCATGCCACTATAGAAGCAACCTTGGAACTAGTGCAGGCACCTATGCTCTGATTCCCTTCCTTTGTTGTTTGTTTAGATATCTCTATTTTGCTAGCTTCCAAAGCTAGATGACCTTGTCTTGAAAGCTCTCCCCTACCACTGGGAGTAGTTCCAACCTGGCCATAGAGTTTTCAGGCAGCATAATCATAGGACCCAAGAGGGAGAAAAAAAAAACCTCCGGGTCTCATCGTGATTTCAAGATATTCCAGAAGGAGGGATAGGATCTGTCCATTTTATGCAAATTTGCCTCCTGGCCAAGAGCACAGCATAAAAGAGTAAAGATCTTGCATGTCCTTTGACATTCTCCTGAAGGCCGAAGAAAACTAGGAGAAAATCCAAAATAACCTGGGTTCTAATTAAATCTGACATAAATTTGCCAAAGGTATCCCAAAAGGAGGCCAAAGCAGGGCATTCTTTAAACATGTGGATGTCAGAGGCCAGGGCCAGCCCGCACTTCTTGCAACATACGGGCTGCTCTTTGTTCATTTTTAATATCTTCAGCGGGGTGAAATAAGCCCCGTGGATAGTATATAAATAGTTTCTTTTTAGCCATGCAAGCTTTACTATGTCATATAGCAGATTACAAGATGATTGCCACCAGGTATCGCACTCTTGTTCTGGTAAGACACTCCCCCATAAGTCTTGCACAAGTTTAAACTCTCCGTCCACTGCCTCCAACACTGCCTGATACCAAAAGGAGACTTCTTTCTTCCCTTGTGGTCTGGACAGGAGATTGAGCTCTAGATCGGTGCCTACCCCTAATAAACCACCTCTAGTAGTCTGTAGATGAGCCTGAACCCAGATAGCCAGCTGGAGGTATTTAAACCTAGATAAACCTGTCCCAATCCTCTCACTGAGTTGTTCCCATGTTAACAGTGTACCTTCTATGAACAGGTTCCCCCAAACTGCCAAGCCCAATTCCCTTAATGGGGCTGCCAAGCTATTTCTCAGACATTCTGGACCCCCGGGTGAATCCCACAGCGGGGCCCTGCTAGAGAAATAACCCAAAGAGTCCGCCTTCCTTATGTCTGCCCAAGATTTTGCTAAGCCTTGTAGCAAATGTTATGTTCTATGTGCTTGTAAAAGGCACTATCACCCATGAGGGGGAATCTTGACAATATGGAGTGTGTGCCCAGCCCTCCCTGAGGTGTGGTGTGATGTGGGCTTTGTTAAGGATGTTGAGGGTGAGTCTGGCTGCTGAGTTGTGAATATAGCCTTACAGCCAATCGTAGTCGGCAAGACCAGTCATTAAAGTTCCGCTCCAGCATTAAAAGTCCAAGCAAAAGGGCTTTAAGGCAATTAGAACATTCCACCCTAGAGGGCAAAATGTTCTAAGTAGTTTACAGAGCCATCATGGAGCCTGAGGGGGTTTAATTCTCTTTCCAGCTCTCAGAGTCCTTTGTTCACAGCAACAGTTGTAAAATGAAAAAAACCTTGAAATGTTGCTGCTCCGGGCTTGTACAAGCCATTAGAAACCCAGAGCAATCCATTGTCTTCAATGGAGCACTCAACTTTCTGATGTTTGGATGGTGTGTAGTCTTCTGGTGAGCTGCTTAGTGATCCCAGCATAGAGGGTGTTCCCTTAGACCAACTTGCTGGTGAATAGGACATGAGTGACAGTTTTTCCAGTGTTGCTTGGGAGTCATTTGCAGATCTTGCTCAGCATCTTCAGGGTCTGGAAGCAGGATGCAGTGGTGGCGTTGACTTCTGAGGTCATGTCCAGTTTTCTGTTGATGGTTATTCTGTGGTTCCTGGAGTGTGTGCTGGGTATGGGTCCCTGTTCAGCTAGCCACCAGTTGGAATCCCATGATGAGGTGTACTTGCCCAAGATCACTACTTCTGTCTTGTTGCTATAGAGATTGACACAATTGACTTTCATACACTTAGCGACTTCAGTCATGCAGGAGGTGAACACTATTCTTGGGTTGAGGGTCTTGTCCGAGAAGATTATGGGTTGCATGTCATCAGCATAGGAGAGAACGTTGAAGAGGGTGAGACTGAGCGATGACCCTTGAAGTACTGTGCAGATGAGTTTGTGGGGTTCGGAGGAGTAAGGTGCCAAGCTGATAGCTTGTGTCCTATCTTTTAAAAAGGAGCAGATCCAGAAGAGGAAGGGTCCTTGGATGCCCGTCTTGTGCAGATGCCTGATGAGTATGGGATGTGAGAACGTTTTAAATGCTGCACATAAGACCAGAAGAATGAGGACTGCCATATCTCCTCTGTCAAGGATCATGTGAAAGTTGTCTGTGGCGGTGATAAGTGCTGTTTCTGCATTGTGGTTGTTTCTGAATTTGAACTGCATGATGTCTAGAAGGTGGTGGTTGCTGAAGTGGTCAGTGAGGAGGTGAGATGTCAATTGTTTAGTTTTTCTAACACCTTTGCATGGAATGATATGAGGGAGATGGGTCTGTAGTTGAAAAGCGTGATTGGGTCAGTGGATGGTTTTTTGAGTAGGGGAGTGATGGTGGCATGTTTCCAGGTGTAAGGAAATGTGGCTGTGTTGATGGGTGTTAGAGGTTCATGATCAGTAGTAGTCCTTTGGTGAAGGTCTGGTGGAGGCAAGGACAAGATGGGGCACTGAGTGGATGATCTTCATGGTAGCAGCGATTTTGACAATGGTGATGGTGGGCCATGAGGTCAGGGTTCATCCTTCAGCCATCATGGGAAATTGAGATGGGACTGTGATGGGGTACAGGTGAGGGTCAAAGTTGCCGTTTATGGAGGTGATTTGTTACAGAAGAGTTACAAGAGCGTGGCAGGAGGCATGGGGAAATCTTTGATGATACGAAGATTTTTTTGCTGCTGTTAGTGCCATTGTCAATGCAATATGGTGTTCTGTATATGCTGGTTGTAGTGTATGATTTGAAGATGTCTTTATTAATTGTGAGGAAATAATTCCGCTCCGCCGGGGGAGTTCACAGAGCTTTTCCTACTCTGCTCGGAGCGTGGCGTTCCACAAAACTCTGCAAGGTGACACGACACAGAGTGGAGTTTTTTTTCTTGGGCTGCTCGCCAATGTTAAGTTGGTGAGCGCTCATGAAACCAAAACATGCACTAGACCTCCTCCCACTGATATTTCTCAATGCGGGCAGTCGTGATCGCTCCCATTGAGAAATATGCTGTTCGCATTGAGGAATCTCCCATTCAAGTAGAATGTCTGCTTGAGCAGCAAAAAGCATCAGCACCCTCTCGCCTAGTGTCGTTTGCGCACATTTTACAGCACAGGACAAACTCCCAGTGCTAAAAATCAGTGTGAGCAGCACAACTTCACAGACTCCGCTGCTGGCGGAACTCTGTGGAGCACGGCAGAGTTTTTCTGCCACTTTGTGGAGTTCTGCGGAGTAGAACTCCGCAAACTCCGCAAACTCCACCCAGGCCTAGTGTTTATCTGATGTCTTAACTTGTTCTCCATTTGTGCTCCAGTTGCTTGAAGAGGCATTACGTCAGCCTGAATTTCTCTGGGTACCAAAGGGGCTTTGGTTGGACTCTTGCAATTGGTTTGCCCTTGAGGGGAGCCAGAGTGCTTCTGCATGCTGTGATCAAACTATTGAGGTTCTTGATGGATTTTGGCAAGATTCTGGTGTATTCAGGCCAGTGCACGGAGAGGATGGAGGCTCACTTCTCTTCTGTGAATTTTTTCCTGCACTGGGCAGTTCTGGTGGTGGTAAGTCTGTGGTGATGGGGGACGGGGACGCTGAAACTGATGAGAGCGTGGTCTGTCCAGGCCATAGTTTCTAGCTTGTAAGTATTCCCCTTCAGTGCCAGTATCTACTGGTGCAGTGTTTGCTTTTACGTAATATAATATGCCAATGACTAGTGGAAGTAAAATGTGAATGACACTACTGCAGGCCAATAGATAAACAGGGCTGACTGAAAGCCCCTGATAGTAAGTATGTATAGCACAGTTTTTATTAGAAAAGAAAATACCTCGCTAAAGCCAGACCTGAAAGAAAATCAGAAACAAAATAAGCATTGAAAAAGACAATAGGTCATAAGCCTATTACAGACCTATTGACTTTGGCAATGCTTGTTTTGAATGGTTGTGCATTGCAGCAAGTATTTGTATTGCTTTGGTAAATGCTGGGAGCGAATGTAAAAATAATCCTGTTGGCTTTGCCAATGTTCGTTCACTTACTCTGCCATGACCCTTCCAGCAAGTAGCCTGTTAGGAAATCTAATGGTTTCACTCGTCTGCCTTCATCTGTTAAATGTAAGAGAATCCCTGCAAAAAAGTGAACTCTGTTGTCTGCCAAAGGAAAGGTGTATTTAGTTGTTGAGCGAAGGGTCTTTCCTTTCTCCAAAAGTCTCTAACTGTGTGCAGTGTGCCTCCTGTAATGCCCAAGTCAGACAAGAAGTCTCCTCTTAAAAGCACATTGTTTTGATCCGATCCATGTTGAATCAATGTGTCAAGACATACTATCTAAAGATTAATAGCTCGCGTTTGGTTCTACTTAAAAGTAAACTTAGGTTGACTCGGATATTTCAGTTGTGAAACTTAAAGGTGAATTTGCACAAACATCAGCCTGCCTCTTATACTACAAAATATATCATGTGATATGATCAATTCACACTGTCATTCAATGTGACATTTTAAATGCAAATTTGTCTAAGTGTACCTTTCTGAAAAAGATATAAGTTTCAGATTTGCATTCTGATTTTTTTTTAACGTTAAGAGCTCACCCTCAAGGCATCCGAAAAAGACCTGTAGAGAGTTTAAAGAGTCAGGGCGTGTGGGAGGGGGCGGTGTGAGCCTGGGGCAGGGGGGACCCCAGCAGCGGCTACTTTTCTGTCACCTGAATGTCGCCTTCAAAAATGTAGGTAGACATGTCTTATGTCTTTATCTGATGAAAAGGCAACAAGAGAAGGCATATGGCAGCACATCAAGAGTTCTCAGTTGCAGTCATGGATTTTAATGTCACTTTCAGTGATCTTGGGCAAGTTGCATTGGCTCTTCTTGCCCCGGGAATTTTAGCTGTAATTGCTCCTGTTAAAAAAACTGGTTCTGTGATGTACAAGTAAGTTTACTGACTGATACTGACCAGGAAGAATCATTTCCCTCAGGCTAGCACACTCTCAGCATTCCTTTTCTTGCTGATAATGGCTTGACTTCAGACGGATTTATTACAGAGTTCCACGCAACCTCTCCACCTAATGACCCTGGGGTTGCTAGCTTCTTGTGGTCCAAGTGTCAAATCGGAAGGGTGGAAAGAATCCTCTATGGTGTATGGTGAGTGATGAGGGAGCTGAAAACTACCATTACCTCATAGCCTTTTCTTCGTAGCATGTCATATAGCAGGTAAGTACATGGCGAAGGACACTACATTGCAGGTCAGTACATCAGGAGTGTTTACATCGCAAGTAAGTTTAAATTGTTTTATTGCGTGGGTGTTTACATTGCATTATATATTTATATACATTTGTTTACTATGTATAAATATATATATATATATGTGTGTGTATGAATATATATATATATATATATATATATATATATATATATATATATATATACACACACACACAGTTCTGCATATACATACATTCATAGACATATACCCATACATAAGATTGAATTAATTTATTTGAAAATTGTTATTTTAAGGGAATTCATTTAATGTATGTATTTAAGTTTAAAAGATTATATAAAATAAAATAATGGAAGTGATGTACTAAGCAATATATAAGGTAAAGAGAGAATATTAAAAGTCACTAAGAATTAAAATCGTTAATTTAAATGCATTTAATTTATTTTTTCAGAGTTTTGTATAGCGCAAACAAGATCCTTGCAGATATCAGAGCGCTTTACATACATATGATATCGGTATATGTGTTTTAAGGGTGACCAGGGGCTTTGAGGGTTCATGGTTATATATATGTATATATATTCACTGAAAAAACCATAGGTTTCACACACGTTATAGTTAGGAGTTAGCATTTAAAAAACCTTGCAAATTCATTGAAAAAAACATAGGTTTCACACGTTATAGTTAGCTGAACATTTCTCTCATACAAAACCTTTGAAATTCCTCTGTTATAGTTAGCTCAGCTAACTATAACTTGCGCACCCGCACTGCACTGCTGATGATGTCACATATCACATCACTCATGACATGGTCAGTGACATCACTCATGACATCACTGATGACATCTCAAATGACATCCCTGATGACATCACTGATGACATCATCCAGTGAATGTGTGTCTGTCTGAAAAATATATTTTATTTATATATGTATATCTAAATGTCGATAGAAGAATAAATGGGTAAATAAGTGTCTAAATGGATTTTTTTTGTAAAAATGATTGTATAACTGACTTATTAATTATATCTTAGTGAATAGGTGTACTAGCGAGTAATCTTTAAACATTTAAATATCTGTATCAGTGAGTCACTTTGTATACAAGTGGCTGCATGGGTTGGTGAGTAGCTACATGAGAGTGTATATGGGTTATTAGTTGTTTTTTTGAGTACCAAAATGAGTGTTTGTACGTTTCGGTGGGGAGTATTACTTAGCGCACAGATGCATGAATGACTGACTCACTGTTTGTATGTGTTTTGAAAACAGCATGTGTGCAGGACTTTATGGGTGGATGAGTGTTAGTATGGGTGTGTTAGTGAGTGCATGACTGTCTCAATAGTATCTTTATGAGTACCTACATATGTTTTAAACTAGTATATGTGAGTATTGATGTATACAAGTGAGTATATATGAGAGCAACAGATTCTAAGACTTCCTGTATAAGTAAGTATGTGTTTCTATAAGTGATTGTTTAAGAGAGTAAGTATGTCTACGATTCTGTAGAAGTTAGTGTAGTGGTGGGTGTATAGCTGTGTATGCAAGTAAATGGATATTTGATAGTTTATTTGCATCTGTAAGTATGTGTGTGATGAGTGTCGGTGTATAACATGATATATATAGGTGTATGAGTACATATGATGAGTCAGTACATGTATGAGTGACTATGTAGAACTGTTGGTGAATGAGTGGATGTGTATGTAAATTTTGGGATTATTCAATAGGTTGTTCTAACTGGAATTGGTATCTCCATTTTTTTGAAAATTGTAGTTTCTATTTTTGATCGTGTGTATCAAAGGTTATATTACAGTAAGAGGAGGTGTGCCACAAGGATGATGTCATCAGTGATGTCATCAGGGATGTCATTTGAGATGTCATGAGTGATGTCATGAGTGTTGTCACTGACCATGTCATGAGTGATGTAATATGTGACGTCATCAGCAGTGCATTGCGGGCCCACAAGTTATAGTTAGCTGACTTAACTATAACGGAGGAATTTCAAGGGTTTTGTATGAGAGAAATGTTCAGCTAACTATAACGTGTGAAACCTATGGTTTTTTCAATGAATTTGCAAGGTTTTTTAAATGCTAATTCCTAACTATAACTTGTGTGAAACCCATGGTTTGTTCAGTGAATTTCAAAGGTTTTGTAAATGATAATTTATAAATGTATTAATTATTATGTCTTTCTTTCCATACTAATTTCTTATATTTTTAATATAAATATTTATATTTATTTTATTTGTTAGATTATATTTCATATTCTTATGAAATAATAACAAAACTAAATTGCAAAGTAATTTTTGGATGAATTATTGCTTGACGTCGGTTGCAAGTATAACACAGCTCCAGCAATTCTCTTGGGGCCCTAAGCTCACAATGCTGTATCAATCCTTACACCTGCTTCAAGCATGTGCAAGGTTTTGAAGCAGCATAATCTCAAAAGTCACTGAATAAAATGTTATACATTTCACTCAGGCACTTTTAGGAGGCCTTGCTGCACCCCCTTCTGCACAAGAAAGCCTATTCTGGCGCAGCGCTTTACAATCTAATACACCCTCCAGATGCGTCACATTGTTAATAGCACACACCATGGCACATCTTTTGCACCACTGCTGTGTCACAAAAGTGACACAACGGCTGTGTAAAAGAGGCACAAGGGGATTGTAAATCTGCCCCTAACACATACAAATTCACCCAGGAACTTTCACCAGGAGCGCAAATTGAAACATAGACTTGTAACATATTTATGTACATATGATACATTCAAGTGCTTCAGACATACTACAGTGTACTATAGATAAACACCTTAAAGATTTATGCTGTAGCAGGTCTTTATAGTTCTGCACTTTCACATTCTCCATATACTAGTAACATATTCATTCATTCCTTCATGAACTACACATTTATTCTGACAAACTTTTACACACTAACATAGAAATATAGTTCTTTCTTTGACCAGTGAAGGTAGTTCTAAAAAGAACAGTTTTTTTTGTTTTGTATTTTTTTGTGTTTTCTCAACAAATTCCAAGCATAACAAAAGAATGAAAAAAAGAACAACTAATGTCGAGGACAGCAATGATCCTGCATCCTGCGTTTCATCAAGTATATACACTTTTCCCTATAACACAAACGTTTATCGCAATAAATGCATAGACTTTTAACTTTAGCAAAGTCAGAATCAATATGTGGGTGTGGACTGCTTGCTGAAAATGCTGCTGCCGCAGTTGATGTGCTTGGTGAAGAAGCAGGTAAGTTCTCGTGCAACCTCCGTCTTGCAGCTCGAGCAAAGTTCTTGGAATGCAAGTTCTTCACATGTGGCACCTTATTTGCTATGCCAAAGGAGTATTTTTTACATGGATCACCCCTTGAAAGAGTTGTTTCGCAAATTTTACAGGTTACTTTTGGAGCATTAACCTTTTTATGACCTTCTGGAAAAGTGAAAAACTTCCAAATTAGAGCTTCTTTCCTCTTCTTGGGAGGTTCTTCAGGAATGAAATCTCCCTCTGAAGAACTGATGGAAGATGACTCCATTGCTCTTATTATGGTGATCTTCCTTCTATTTGATAAGATTGTCAGAACAAATGCTTCTTCTTAGAAAGTCAAAGTCGAATAATTATTATGGGATGGAACTTTTAACAGTCGCAATAGGAAAAGTTATGAACCAATCAAATCTCTCCTTTTAAAGTCACCTGGCTTTGCGTACGCTTATGATGCGCTTGCGCAGCTCTTTCAATACGAGTACGCATGATGTTCTAGTGCATTAATGCATTAGAAATAAGTCGCCATAACGGCCGTCAGTAACGCAGTAGGCACTTCCATATAGACACCATTTGAACGCGGCACTATAACAACTGAACTATACCCGGTACACTGCACTCATAAAACTGTATTGTTAGCTTTATTTGAGAAATGAGAGAGAGCCATATTATCAAGCCTGGACGACTAAATTATCGCCACTTTATCGGCAGGAAAGTGGCTAAAGTGGCGATAATGGGTTTGATAATATGATCTATGGAATTCCAATCAAAGCTCATGTTACATGTGAACGACATCAGACATGAACTTCGAATGGAATTCCATAGAGCATATGTCAAACCCATTATTGCCACTTTAGCGACACTTTCCTGCCGATAAAGTCGAGATAATTTTGTCACCCAGGCTTCATATTATGGCCCAGAGTGCGTACTGTACAGCAGCTTCTCTGCAAAATCTATAATTACCTCCGAGCAGTGACAACAGATAGCTTACAACAGTCTGACAAACAGATCCACAACCTTATTACGCCACTTTTGAGTCACTTTTAACATGGGTAAAGTGATGCAAGGAGCTAGTAAATCTACGTCTGACTTTTCAATAAAAAATCTCAACTCCAGACTCTGCGACACAGTTTTAATGTTGTTTTCTCTCTCCAACTCTCTGTGACATCATTTCTCTTTCTCTCTTAAACTTAGACACTGCTGTCTGCTTGGACTGTAGAAGAATTGTTGAAATGAAGTTGTCAATCCAACTGCCTGAAGCGTTTGGCTGCAAGGTTTATACAACGGTAAGCTCAGAGGCGTAGATCAACAAATCCTTAATAGGAATGCATTAGAAATAATTTGGCATAACGGGCATTAGTAACGCAGTAGACACTTCCATATAGACACCACTTGAATGCGGCACTATAACAAGTAAAATGTACTAGGTACACTGCACTCGTAAAACTGTAGTGTAACTTTTATTTATGAAAGGAGAGAGGGCCATATTATCAAACCTTGGCAACAAAATTATCGCCACTTTATCGGCAGCAAACTGCCGCTAAAGTTGCCATAATAGGTTTGATAATATGCTCTATTGAATTCCAATCGAAGCTGAAGTTAGATGTGAAGGACATGTAACATGAGCGTCAATTGGAATTTCATAGAGCATATTATCAAACCCATTATCGCCACTTTAGCGACACTTTCCTGCCGATAAAGTGGCAATAATTTTGTCGCCCAGGCTTCATATTATGACCCAGAGTGCCTACTGTACAGCAGCTTCTCTGCAAAATCTATAATTACCTCCGAGCAGTGACAACAGCTTACAACAGTCTGACAAACAGATCCACAACCTTATTACGTCACTTTTGAGTCACTTTTTACATGGGTAAAGTGATGCGAGGAGCTAGTAAATCTTCGTCTGACTTTTCAATAAAAAATCTCAACTCCAGACTCTGCGACACAGTTTTAATGTTGTTTTCTCTCTCTTTCTCTCTCACTCTCTGTTCCATCATTTCTCTTTCTCTCTTAAACTTAGACACTGCTGTCTGCTTGGACTTGTAGAAGAATTGTTGAAGTGAAGTTGTGAAGTGGTGAAGTCTACTTCCGTATGTGTTTGGCCGCAAGGTTTATACAACTGTAAGCACAGAGGCCTAGACCTACAAATCCTTCATAGGAATGCATTAGAAATAATTCGGCATAATGGGTGTTAGTAACGCAGTAGGCACTTCTATATAGACACCACTTGAACGCGGCACTGTAACAGAACTGGAATGTACGAGTCACACTGCACACGTAAAAACGTAGAGTTACCAAAACTTGTAGGGGCATAGTATCAAGAACGGCAATAAAATTATCGCTGTTTCAGTGGCGATAATGGGATTGATAATATGCCCTTGTGAATTCCATAGTAGTTCAGGTTAACACCAGAACCTGGACTGCTATGGGAATTCACAACAGCATATTATCAAGCCCATTATCGCCGCTTTAGATGCATTTTCCTGCCGCTGAAACGGTGATAATTTTATCGCCGTTCTTGATAATATGCCCCGTAATGCTTCAGCTCATTTACTCACATCTACATAATTCTAAACTCTAATTTTCTTTTTTCTTTTGTAGATTACCAATCGGACACCTTTTGGAATCCATTTCACAATTTGTTTATAACATTGTTTGTTATTTTTCCAGTTCTAATATAGTTATAATTGAGTTTCGTTTATATTTATTGTTTAATAAAAGTTAATTAAAAAAACTACATACTTCTTTTATTTTGTGGGGGAGGGGTATGACGGCCTACAATAAAAATAATGTTGAAATACTATAGTAAGATATTCAAGACTAGGATTGAAAATTACTGAGTTCTAACTAACAGATATAATAAAAACAATGGTGAGAAACTACGAAAATGGCGATGGACGGAGTACGTAATCAACGTTTGGCACCTCAGCACTACCTTTCAAATAAATATATAAAAAATATGACTATTAATACTGTACAAAAGTACAGCACCGGATGACACACACGAACCGGGAAAAGAAAGCAACAGATTTACTAACTGATACAAAGAAAGGTTTGCTTGTTGAACTTGAAGAAAAAGAAAACGCGGGCTTCGAAACGACGCTGAGCATGCGAAGAGAGTACAACTGCTACACCAAAAAAAAAGGAAAGCTTTACATACTATCATAGAAATGAAGGAGCATATTATCAACAAAAGGCGATACATTATCAACGCTTTTATCAACAGGAAACTGCCGATAAAGCGGCTATAATGTGCTTGATAATAGGCCCTTGTAACTTCCCATAGCAGCCCAGGTTCTGGTATTAACCTGGGCTCCTATGGTTATTCACAAGGAAATATTATCAAGCCCATTATCGACGCTCTATCAGCAGTTTCCTGCCGATAAAAACAACGATAATGTATTGTCTTTTGTGGATATAATGGCTCATTGCTCTTTTTATGATCAGTAAACTTAGGTGCATATTATCAAAGACCGGTGTTACAATTATCGCCGTTTTATTGGCAAGAAACTGCCGATAAAAAGGCGATAAGGACCATGATAATACAGCCTTGTTATTTCCCATAAAAGCCCATGTTAACACCAGAACATAGGCTTCTATGGGAATTAACAAGGACGTATTATCAAGCCCACCCTCCCAACATTAATAAAAAACCATAGGCCCTTGTAAATTCCCATAGCAGCCCAAGTTCTGATGTTAACCTGAGCTGCTATGGGTATTCACAAGGGCATATTATCAAGCTCATTATCGCCGCTTTATCTGCAGTTTCCTGCCGATAAAAACGACGATAATGTCTCTCCTTTTGTGGATAATATGGCTCATTGCTCTTTTTTTGACCAGTAAACTTAGGTGCATATTATCAAAGACCGGTGTTAAAA
Source organism: Lissotriton vulgaris (assembly GCF_964263255.1). NCBI lineage: Eukaryota > Metazoa > Chordata > Amphibia > Caudata > Salamandridae > Lissotriton > Lissotriton vulgaris. The sequence continues at coordinate 291,715,157 of NC_141699.1, forward strand.
TTATCGCAGTTTTATTGGCAAGAAACTGCCAATAAAACGGCGATAATGACGCTGATAATACGGCCTTGTTATTTCCCATAGAAGCCCATGTTAACACCGGAACATAGGCTTCTATGGCAATTAACAAGGACAAAATATCAAGCCCACCCTCCAAACATTAATAAAAAAGCATACGCCCTTGTAAATTCCCGTAGCAGCCCAAGTTCTAATGTTAACCTGGGCTGCTATGGTTATTCACAAGGGCATATTATCAAGCCCATTATCGCCGCTTTATCGGCAGTTTCCTGCCAATAAAAGCGACCATAATGTATCGCCTTTTGTTGATAATATGGCCCATTGCTCTTGTTTTGACCAGTAAACGTAGGTGCATATTATCAAGGACCGGTGTTAAAATTATCGCTGATTTATTGGCAGGAAACCGCTGATAAAACAGCGATAATGAGCTTCATAATACGGCCTTCTTATTTCCCATAGAAGCCCATGTTAACACCAGAACATAGGCTTCTATAGGAATTTACAAGGACGTATTATCAAGCCCACCCTCCCAACGTTAATAAAAAACTCCAGACAATGCAGGTACCTGGGGCTAGAAGGTCATTTTACATATCACTGCCCCAGAAATGTGGTGTTCCCCGCGATGTGTATGGGGAGAGACAGAGAGAGAGATCCAAACATATTTTTTTTAAAAAGACCCGAGGGGTGCCGCTCATCAAGACTGCGGGGAGTAGAACCGTAATCCCGCATACTTCACAATAAAACCAGAGGAGTGCCGTTCCCCAGTACTCGGGGCACCTTACAAGCCCCCATTATGCAGAAAAATTGCCCCGGTAATTTGCCCCCCCGGGACCTAATGAATAAAACAGACTCCTACTTTTTTTTCACCTTTTCCACAGCGTACAAGTACTGCACGAGTACCCCGACATTTTTTATTTAAAAAAACAATAAAAATTGAGCCTAAAGATACATGTACCACCCCCAGACCAAGACTATAGGCTCAGAATGTTTCTACCCTGCCCCGTTTCCTTATTTCTCAACTTTGTTTTACTGTTTTCTTGTGACTCTGCTCTCCAAACAAACAACATGGCTGCCAACACTTCCTGGGGCCTTATTTATGAAGGTCTTGCGCGACTTTTACGTGACTTTTAAAATGGGAAAAAGACACGCACCGGTGGCGCAAGGCCTTCATAAATAAGGCCCCTGGTTTGGAGTATTGACAGCCAATCAGCATGCAGCTCCTGCTCGTAATTGTACGTATTTCCATACACGTACGCCGCAATTTTTCTTTAAAAAATAAAATTAAAAAATAGAGCCTAAACATCCATGTACGACGCCCTGAGCAAGCCTAGAGGGTCAGAATGTCTCTACCCTACCGCCTTCCCTTATTTCGCAACTTTGTTTTACTGTTTTCTTGTGACTCGGTTCTAGCGAGGCACAAGATGGCCGCCAACACTTCCTGGTTTCGAGTATTGACAGAAAGTTCACAGCCAATCAGCATGCAGCTCGCGCTCGTAATTGAACAGATTTCAGTACACGTACAGAACTCCATCTCTAGATATTGCTATGATTTTACTTGCAATTTTCTCCGAAACTACTGAACGGATTTACACTGTTTGACAAAAAGCACAATCTGCGAACAGAGCTCTACCTCTCTGCCAAATTTCGAGTAATTCCGTTCAGCCGTTCAGACTGTAGCCCTTGCTAAAGGTCCCTATGGAAAATTGCATGGGGAAAACACGTTTTGGGACCCCCTTTTTTCTCTGCCCCCGCTTAACAAATCACCCCCAAACTTTCAGGGAAGGAGCGGAACCAAGCAGGCCATTTTCTTGGAGAAATTCATGAACATTCGTCCACCAGTGCCAAAGGTACTCCAAATAGGATGTTGTGGATTTCCTATGGAAAGTAGGTCCTAACTATAACTACCTACTGGCGATCGCCATTAATGTAATATATATTGCATTGCTAGTGCAGAACCAGGCTGCCCGCCTGATCCACGGCCTGCCTAAATTCCATCGTGCCACTCCTCTACTGCAGGCACTGCACTGGCTGCCGGTGAAAGAGCGAGCCTTGTTCAAGCTTGGCTGCCTTACTTTTCAGGCCAAAATGGGCACCGCCCCGGAGTTCATTTGCTCCGCTATTAAGCCTTACACACCGGGCAGAGAGCTACGTTCCACCCATCAGGCACTCTTAACCACTTACCGATTCAGAAAGAAAAAGGCTGGCGGAACAAGATTTGCGGTTCTCGCTCCTGTGTTTTGGAACTCCCTTCCCGTGGAACTCCGCATGACACCTTCTTACACTAAGTTCCGGAAAGGTCTTAAAACCCTGCTCTTCTCCCGAGCTCACTCTGTTTAACTCCCTCCGCTCCTGTTGTCTCCTCGCAATCCAAAAAGCGCCAAGAAACCGCGTGGTAGAAGCGCGCTATATAAATGCTTTTAAATTCAAATTCAAATATATATATATATATTCACTGAAAAAAACCATAGGTTATAGACCATATATAGTTAGGAATTAGCATTTAAAAAACCTTGAAAATTTACTGAAAAAACCATAGGTTATAGACCATATATAGTTAGGAATTAGCATTTACAAAACCTTGAAAATTCACTGAAAAAACCATGGGTTATAGACCATATATAGTTAGGGATTAGCATTTACAAAACCTTATTTTACTCACACAAAACCATTGAAATTTGCATATATAGTTAGTTGCACTAACTATATATCGCGCACCCGCAATCCACTGCTGATGATGTCACATATTACATCATTCATGACATGCTCAGTGACATCACTGATGACATCACTGATGACATCTCAAATGACATCACTGATGACATCACTGATGACATCTCAAATGACATCACTGATGACATCACTGATGACAACATCCAGTGACTGTATGTTTCTGTAAAGTTAAAATATGTCTTACATATTGAAGAATGAGTGGATGTATAAGTGTCTGGATGAAGGATTTAGTAGGTGCATGACTGACTGTATGAGTGAGTGATTAAATGTGTCTCACTGAGTGAATGGGTTAGTGACTAACCTGTCTTAATTTGTGCATCATTATATCTGTTGTTCTGTAAACTGCTGCATGTGTTGATCAGTAGCTATATAATTAACTATATGGGTTATTGATTAGTTGCCCAAGTATTTGTATGGGAGCGTGAGTGTGTGTGTGGGTGGCTGGGAGGTGAGTGACTCTGTGCATAGATGTGTGAACAGTTGATTCACTAGATGTATGGGTTCAAAACTGCATGTGGAAACAGCTGTATGGGTGGTTGACTGTGTGCATGAGTGTATTGGTGAGTGAATGGATATCTCAGTGCTACCTGTCAAAGTAAGTACATATGTAAAACACAGTACATGTGAGAGTTGACATATATAAATTACTGTGTATAAGAGCCAGTGAATGTGTGAGTGGCTGCATGGATCATTGAAAACTTGTATCAGTGATTGTATGAGAGAGTAAATATGTGTTAGAATATGTTTGAATAAGTAAGGTGTGTATAACTGTATAGTTGAGGAAATGGAGGTGTGATTGATTTTTTGCATGATTGACTAGGTGTATGAGTAACTCCATGGATGAGTAACAATCTGTGAGTGTCTGTTTACACTGAGTGTATCTAAGGTTATATTAGAGTCTGAAGAGGTTCATCGTATTATCACATGAATGATGTCATCAGTGATGTTGTCAGTGATGTCATTTGAGTTGTCATCAGTGATGTCATCAGTGATGTCACTGACCATGTCATGAATGATGTAATATGTGACATCATCAGCAGTGGATTGCTGGTGCGCGATATATAGTTAGTGCAACTAACTATATATGCGAATTTCAATGGTTTTGTGTGAGTAAAATAAGGTTTTGTAAATGCTAATCCCTAAATATATATGGTCTATAACCTATGGTTTTTTCACTGAATTTTCAAGGTTTTGTAAAGGCTAATTCCTAACTATATATGGTCTATAACCTATGGTTTTTTCAGTGAATTTTCAAGGTTTTTTAAATGCTAATTCCTAACTATATATGGTCTATAACCTATGGTTTTTTCAGTGAATTTCAATGGTTTTTTAATAGCAAATATCAAAAGCTGTAAAATGTATTCTTCTTTTAAAGGAAAAATATATTTTATATCTTTTTAATATAATTTTTTTATGCATCTGCCAAACCCTGACCTCTTAATAGTGCACTGTGGTGGAAATGATTTGGGCACTTTGACTGGGGTTGGTCTGGAAATGCTTTTAAAGGACACCTTTCATCAATTGATGACACTTTTTCCCCAAACTGCCTTGGTATATTCCAATATATGCCAAAGACAGAAATGGAACTGGTCCAACCAATTTTGTCCACTATTTGAGAAAGCACGGAAACATGTGAATAAATCTGTTTCTGCTTACATGAGAGACTTTAGAATGGGTTTAATATACAACAATAACTTGCGTTACAACATGCAAGACATCTACAGAGGAGATGGTGTGCACTTCTCCGATGAGGGGAATAGAATATTCCTCCTGAATTTAAAACTGTGTATTGGAACTTACTTGTAGGTACCTAAATTAGCCACAGAACCCAATAGCTCTTTTTAGAGCTACCCTACCTCTGATCATTCAAAACGTTTTTCTTTTTCTAACTTTTTTCACTATTTTTCACCAAAGTACGCTCCCCGGTTCGCTTACCGGTGCGCGTACCGGGCGCTCCCCACGCGAAATTTTTTTTTCCATTTTTTTTTTGCCTATATGAGCGTCCTAAGCCCCCCTCAGAAAACCTAGAGGGTCAAGAAGTGTCTTCCCTGCCCCCTTCTACCCATTCCGAACATTGTTTGCCCTCCATCTTGTGTCTCAATTCTACCAAAACACAAAATGGAGGACTCCTGTAACGCTGCCGGTACGCTTACCGGTGCGCGCACCGGTGAGCGCTCGCTAAAAAAAGGTGGGAAAGTAATTTACAGAAAAACCACTGGAGACACTTTCATCAAATATAGAATAGGCCCTACTACATAGCAGTCCCTACCATTTACCCAAATTTGATGGAATTCCATTGAGAAAATTATGCTGTAGGCCTGACTAAATATCCTGAGGTAAATTACATGACAAAAACACATATGAAGTGTTAGAATTGACAACCAATTAAAATGTTACTTTCATTTTCTACTATTATTTCAAGACATTTGATTGGTTATGTACCTGAATATATATAAAGAAAGAGAGAGAAACACAGCCATTTTGACTGCTACTTCCTGAAGTACATTTCAAGAGCATTTTCACTGACAACTTTAACTTCTTTTTCAAAGGTAAGATATAATTTTAAAAAATTGAAAGGAGAACTATGTTATGCACTTTAAATTAATTTAGGAAAACGTTTTCAGATAGTTACATACTGTCCCTCTATAAGAGTTAGTCATTGAGAAAGACTTAATTATTTAAATTATTGATTGAGTTAGGCTTCTGTGGTATAATTATGAATTTACTTAGGCTTCATCACAGGCACTTTTTAATAGTTCTACTTCCAGCCTGAAACCATGCACTGCCCAAAGATAACTTCACTGTTAAAAACTCACAAGTACCTGTCTGAACTTAAACCCAACAGTGCCCTATCTCCACTGATATATTTATTTTTTATGCAATTTACAGCAAGAAAATGGAAGCACAGCAAAAAGAAAATACAATTTCATTTCAAATTAAGATGGAAAACAATCCTAACGAAGAAAAAGAAAAAGTAGACTTTATGGATGAAACACTAGACCAAGAATTAATAAAATGTGCTGAAGAATGTGATTCTTGGAATGAAAAGGAGGACATACCTGATGATTTAATGTTACAAATTCTCTTAGATTTTGAAAAATCAGAACAATAAATTTAAATTTTAAAAGGTAAAATTGTTTGAGACATTATTCTTTTTAATATGAAAATTATGAAATAGTACCCAAAAAGATGAAATATAAAGTGAGACTTAAAATATACTGTGCAACTTTTTTGTGTTACATAGTAAGTTTGCTCATAGTTACTTCCTTTCTCCCACTATAATATCTCCAATGTGTATTTAACATCTCTTTATCATCTCTTGCCTCCATGTTTTTTCTGCTTTCCTGACAGACTATGCTATGAATTCCATATACCACAATAACTTCTGAAACAACATGCAAGATATCTACAAAGGAGACGGTGTATATTTATTTTTAGACTCTGCATTGGTACCTACATGTTGGTACTTAAATAAAAAAAAACAAAAAAAAACAACAAAAAGAACAATCAATAAACATACAATATTTGAAAATTCTTTCATTCTTTTTTCCCAATATTACGCTCCCCAGGCCGCTTCCCGGTGCACGTACCGTGCGCTCCCCCCGCAAAAAAAACCATAATAAAAATTATTTTTTTTTGCCCCGCGGGGCCCTTTTAAAGCCCCCTCATCAAACCTAGGGGGTCAGGGAGGATGTACTCTGCCCCCTTATGCTCATTTCCCCCTTTGTTTTTGCCACCTCTTGTGTCTCGATCCTACCTAGACACAAGATGGCGGCCGCTCCGGACTGTTTAGAATGTTCACAGTCACCGGGGAGCCAATCCGCTTCTCCTCGCGAAGTTCCGTTACGCGTCAGGTACGCGAACCGGGGCGCTAACCGGGACGCTGCCACAGATATATATATTTTTTTGAACGTTAATTTCTCAAAATCCACTGGAGCACATATCTTGAGACCTAGCAAAGGCACATCGGGCTACCAGTCCCTACAATTTTGTCAAGTTTCATAGAAATCCATTCAGCCGTTCGAGCTAAAAGTGAGTCCAACCGCCCTATGGCAAACTCAATGTTAAAAACACGTTTTGGGACCCCCCTTTTTTCTCAGCCCCCACTTCACGAAACCCCCCCAAACTTTCAGGGGACGCTCAGAAACAAAATGTGCCATTTTCCTGAAAATTTCAGCCAATTCCGTCCTTCAACGCCAAAGTTATTCAACATAGAATTTTCAGAAATCCCTATTCAAAAAAATCCTAACTATATATACCTACTAGCGACCGCCAGTAGGTACTATATATATATATATATATATATATATATATATATATATATATATATATATATATATATATACATACATACATATATATATATATATATATACACACACACATATATATATATATATACACACACACACACATATATCACGGAAGAAATAGGGGTCTTCAACATAAGAGGGATGTTGCTGGGTCGTGTCACGTCGGCAACAACAAAGCAAGGCAGCGAACTGCAACTTTGATGACCTCAACCCACTTGGGATTTGTATATAGAACACTCAGTGAATGTGAAGCGCCCCCACTGAGGAATTGAGAATCAGAACTACATCCCCCAGGAGGCCGCGAGTCGGCCACGCCCTCATGGGCAGGTGATGACAAAAGACTGTTTAAAACGCTGGCGCTTTCACCTCACTGATACATGCCACTGACGAAGAGAGCATGGAGGTCTTGAAACGCGTTTGGCGATTGATGACTAGAGGCAACCTTGATGCAATGTAACTGCCAGCATGCTGCCATTAAAGATGTGAACAATTTTTTTCTGTGGCAGTCTTCACTTGGAGGTTCCCCGCGTGGTTGGATATATTGCGGCCGGTTCCCGGTCGCGAAGACCGCCCACCATCACCATGTGGGTCCAGGCTGGCTCCAAGCGGGGGCCAACCGACGGAAGAAATAGGGGTCTTCAACATAAGCGGGATGTTGCTGGCTCGTGTCACGTTGGCAACAACAAAGCAAGGCAGCGAACTGCACCTTTGATGACCTCAACCCACTTGGGATTTGTATATAGAACACTCAGTGAATGTGAAGCGCCCCCACTGGGGAATTGAGAATCAGAACTACATCACCCAGGAGGCCGTGAGTCAGCCACGCCTTCATAGGCAGGTGATGACAAAAGACTGTTTAAAACGCTGGCGCTTTCACCTCACTTCTACATGCAACTGACGAAGAGAGCATGGAGCTCCTGAAACGCGTTAGCCGATTGATGACTAGAGGCAACCTTGATGCAATGTAACTGACAGCATGCTGCCATTAAAGATGTGAACAATTTATTTCTGTGGCAGTCTTCCCTTGGAGGTTCCTTGGAGGTTCCCCGCGTGGTTGGATATATATATATATATATATATATATATATATATATATATATATATATATATATAATATATTATATATATATATATAGAGAGAGAGAGAGAGAGAGAGAGAGAGAGAGAGATAGAGAGAGAGATAGATAGATAGATAGATAGATAGATAGATAGATAGATAGATAGATAGATAGATAGATAGATAGATAGATAGATAGATAGATAGATAGATAGATAGATAGATAGATAGATAGATAGATAGATAGATAGATACACACACACACACGCACTTGAAAAGAGCCATATGTTGCCTATCCTTTACACCCTATGGTCTGCTTCAATGCAAAGAACCTCAGAAAGGCTTTGGAGACCATCTGTTAATCACATTCTGTCTTGGCTCTCTACAACGTCAACCTAACGTGCCACTCTAATTCATGGATTCAAAATGAGTTCACGGGGGTCACAGTCACATGCAGCACCAACTGTCCACCCACATTCTACTGCTCATATATAAACTAGACATACTTTTGCCATCCATGTCCCACATGAATTGAATGAAAGACCTGGTTGTAAGATACTTATAGATTAATTTACAATATTTTCCAGACCAGTATGCAACTCTCCCAGGCAGGCAAAAGGTACGAAGACCTGTTCCTCCACTATAATTCATTGCTGCCACCACACTCACTCTTCCACTGCTCAGTGATTTGACACTACTCAGACTCTGAAGATCAGGACGCACATTGTGTGTTCCTCCAGACCACAGACCCCAACTCTGGGTCGCATCACATATCACACCAAACCCTCCTTGCACACCACACGATTGTCATGTATTAAGAGGCAACAAAAATCCCAAACAAATGAAAACTAGCCATGGAGAGCTCATGGCAGAGATTCACACTCTCCAGAGTCATGTGGGTAAGAATTTTAGCTCCAATAGCGTGTATGAGTATGTGATATGCTTTTAGTGCAAGTGATTTACAATATTTGGACAGCGGAAAAGGTAGAATGTTTGAATGAATCTCAGCTATTGGTAATCATTCTCAACTGCATTCCAGTCCAAGACGTTTAGCTTGTCTGTGATGTGCCATTGTTTACAAGGACTAATCTAACCATATAACCAGACTGAACCTGTAGGGTAGGTCCCCTCTGAACTGTAACACAAGCAGCTCCAGACCCTTTCCGGGCTTATTAATGAGGTGCAGTTTGAGTAATGTAGCACATACAATTTATTGCCCACGTCTGGACTATCCCTTCACTTTAAGGGCAGCTATACAAGCAGCCCAAAAAGTGACGGTTCGAATGATTGAAATAATATCACCACTAATCTGGATCGCATTCCAGAAGAGCCATCACTTTTTAGCTCAATAATTTTTTAGGCTGCTTGTGTCATTTCAAACAAATACTAACCATACAGAAATCAGGATTAGCTTCAGCCCAAAGGGAACAGCCCAGGCTGAATTGCTCTGCCAGATCCTCTGGGAACAGGAACACAAGCAACCCAGGCTGATTTCAACCTTTGGCGTGCCTCATCTGTGAAGTGCATCTTGGGTCTTGGAGTAGAGAAAGCCAGGATCCCATACCCCAGCAACCCGGGCAACTAGGTGAGTCTTAATTAGAGATGCACATAGCCTAAAAGGGATAAGCACATAGCCTAAAAGCGATAATCTAGACCAAAGCAATTTACCAAGTAAGCTCAGACTGGTCTAACTTTTTCAGGCCTCATCAGTGTGGTGTACTTTGAGCACTATTACACTGCAATTTTGGGCTCCAAGTATGGGGGTAGCCCTCCAAATTAGGGAGATTTGCTTAGACAGCAGAAACAGTGATTGGTGGACTGCTTAAGGGACAGTCCAACTTGAATACTAAGTAAGGTCCCCTCTGAATGGTAACAATAGAAAATGCAGATCTGGTTTTGTTTCCTTGGGCTGTTAGGTGCATTTTGAGTCCTATGGCAGAGCAAGGTCGGGGGCCTGTGTTTGAGCATACCGGTTCACAAGGAGATGCTCTTATACAGACAAAGAAATGATGGTTGGATTGGCGGAATTAATTTCAGCCACTGATAATCAGTCTGGGATGCATTCCAGTCCACCATGTTTTAACCTGCCCCCACTATTACAGACAGGGATGAACCACATGCAAATCATTCTTGGTCCTGACCTAGTAATTGCAGAGATTTAGGAAATGACACTGTGCAGGCCAAACTCTTCGCGTCAATATGAAACGAAAATAGGCCATGGGAGAATCGCACTTTAAACTGAGTCAATTACAATCTACCACCTATTAAAGAATGCATTTACTCTACGTTTCAAACACTCCTGGGTGAGTTTCTACTGTGAAACTATCTTTTTTTTTAATGGCCTTCTGGGATACCTTTTTAGGTCTGTAGTACAGAGGGTGATTATTACAAAAGTTGTTTTTTATCTTACCAGAACTGGTGGTGTATGGGCATTATTAAAGAAAATACTTAAAACTTGTGAGTATGAAGAGTAATTCAAATATTTAGTTCTTGGTGAATATGCAAAATATTTGAATGCAGTGAAACATGTCCATATATTCATTAGATACAATGCAAATTTATTTTTTATTTATTTTGGTTGCTGACACACTACCAACAAAGGCCCTGATTTAGAGTCTTGCAGATGGGTGCTCAAAACCAAACATGATGGATATCCCCTTTGTGTTACTACAAGTGCATAATCCCAATGCACTTGTAGCAAGGCGGACAGGATGTCTATCATGCATGTTTGTGGTGGAACCCATCAGACTCTAAAACACGCCCGAAGTCTTTGTAGTGTAGATCAGACATTCGTTGTAGAAGAACTCTTAGCTGCACCTAACACAGATTAAGAAAGAGCAGAGAAATTGATTACTTAATAAGGCGGCAACACCACTGCTCCCTGGTGAGGAAAAGACAGAGCTAGGAGGAAGTTCAGGGGACATAAGAGGATACAGAAGTAGGTTTCCCATGTCATACATTAAAAGGTATTCTCAGTGAGTACCACCAGTGATGAGAAGTCCGCAAAAGTGTCACTTCGTTGCAGTACTCTTCTATGGTTCCTCTTAGGTGTTCAACCAGATTTTCTAAGATTGTTTCTTCTGTAACACTTCTAATGTTGTAGCAATGTTCCAGCAGGGTTCTACATTGGTCTATTTTTGTTTCATCTTCAACCAAAGGGGACAGTCCAGAACAAACTGCCAAGCCAATTTCCCTGTAAACATGAACACAAGCAACTCTGGAATGGGTTTTGCCTCCTCAATGTGATATATCTTGAGTCCAAATGCAAAGTGAGCTCTGCACTCACATCAAAGTAGTCCCTGTAGCTTAAAGAGACTCATTTGAACGGCAAACAAGTGATGGGTGCAAGGCTTGAAGTAAAGAAGGCTGCTAGCAATTATGGTGGTCTGGCTGCAGTCCCCCATCACTTTTTAGAACATGTGTGTCATTCCAGACAAGGACCACTATATGCAAATCAGTTAAGTCCTTATCCCACAATAGACAGTCTAGAACAAAGTGCTTGGCAAGGTCTTCTCTAAAGGAGACCTTGAGCTCCACTAGACCAGTTTCAGCCTTCTCTGCTTCATCAGTGAAGAGTGGTCTGAGTTCTATGTTACACTGAGCCTGGAAACTATGTTTGTGAACACCCCCTCACTTATAGAAACTCACTTGGCACAAAATTACATAGGTGTAATGCTTGAATCAATCACAGACACTAGTCATTGCTTCAAAGCACATTATATTCCATCATTTATTTTGCCTCGCGTGGCTCGTGTGAGCTATCACACAGAGGGATAAAAATACACAAATCAATCTTTGTCCTGCTCTTAAAGGGACAGTTTATTCTGAACTACTAGGCAATGCCCCTTCTGACCAGAAACACAAGCAACTTGCAAAGCTTTCGGCCTTATAGGGCCAAGGTTTGGAAATACACTATTCTCCATGCAAAAAACAAACAAACAAAAAACTCACTGACATTAGCAATGTTTGTTACTTTTGCTTTTGAAACACAGACAGGAAAAGCATGCAGCAAGTACATTTCCAAGAGCAGACTGAACTAATATTTAATCTGAAATCTAAATATGAACGGATGCAAAGCAAACGCTACATCCGTTTTACCAGTATTAGGTAAACGCAGGCGCAACTAAGTGACATGGTCTTCACTGGATGATGAAACTGAAAATTTCAAGGTACTGGCTTTAAATTTGAGTTGAGAAATCTGCTATGAAAGCATTTTTGAAAATTTAATTTTCGAAACAGAAGTATGTATCCATATCAGGCAGGTGTCTATGCTAGCCCCAGATGGGGGAATTTACTAGTCTAGGGTTTCCATTTCAGGTAGGGTTTCTGAAACAACAATCAGGGATCGCCATGTGGAATCTAAGAAGAAAGTATAGCAGACCTCTTTGACTTAGGTTTAAGAACACGGGATACAGTGCACATACTAATCCTATGCTTAAAGATAAATGCACCAATACCAGAAAATAATTATTAGAAATATAATTATAGTTTAATGCTTAAGCACACTTGATAATCGCTATTAAAATTAACAAACAAAAGCACACATCAAAAATATGATATTTAAAAGAAATGCTAGACACAAGATCTAAACCAAAATGAAGTTAGGGTCAAATGCAAAGGCACTCTGCTGAGATTTCCAGTTAAAGAGATGCCCGGGAAGAGAAGAAAGGAAGACAACTTAATTATGTAATTTTGTTGGAGAAGAATGAAAAAAATGCGTTTTAGGAGGCTGTGTAAGGGAAACTGGGAACCTTAAACAAGCTAAGGGAATTATAACAAGTAAAAAAAAATGGCCTATAATGTTTTATCTCCCCTCAGTAAAGATTTTCCAGGAAAGCTAGGCACATACTTATAGTGACTGCAAGAGGCACAAGGGTTTTTTATGTCGTTAGTGAATAGGCATTGTAGGGACCTAACATTTCTTCCTGTGCTAGGGGCACTAATAAAATACTTGCTTATTTACTTATTGAGTCGCACACCTTAACATTATCAAAAATTGGTTTAAGGGCTCACAACCAAATCCTACGATGATTCTGCATTGCTAGTTACAACTACTGGAGTTTCGCTTTAGCACTTATTACTTTCTTTTCCAACCAAGTAACTGAAGAGCGTGCTGTGTAGCAACTTAATAGTGCCACCCAAGCCCGTTGCCAGTCCATCTGTGAGACAAAATCAGAAGAATAGCACAAAGGTGCTTGTGGTTGCTCCGAAACTGTACTGGAATAGAGGAGGATGTCATCGCTAATGTTCAGCACACCTGCGAGGATGGACAGCGCCTCCCTGAAGGTGTCTGGAACACCTTAGTAGTGGATGAGATTCTGAAGATGGGGCCTTCATACCAAAATGAGTGGATAAGGTGGTGATGTACTGGTATGCAGGATCTAGGGGCATATTATCAAGGGGGTTTATCTCCGCTTTTTTGGCTTTAAAAGCCAAGAAAGCGGAGATAAAATTATCTCCCTATTACCAAGCTGTCGCTAACACCAGTTAGCAACAGCTAGTAGGAGATAGCGACCATCTTGGGCCCCACTTTGCATGTCAGTGATATTTATCACTAATGAGATGCAAAGTGGGCGTGCCAAGATGTTAGAGACTGAAAACAGTCGCTAACATCGCTATCTCCTATTACCACCTTTTGGAGATATTCGCGCTAAGCGGGAATATCTCCAAAAGCTAACACCTGCCCTGAGCAGTTCTTAGCCATGTTATCCAATGGGAGGTGGATAACATGGCTAAGAGCATTTGCTCGATAATGCATGAATATCGCTGACTTTTCAGCGATATTCATGCATTTCGGCCGTTTTTTATCGCATTTGCGATAAACCTTGTTAATAGCAAGGTTTATCTGCGATAAAAATCGCCGATGTGCGGCGATAATTTTTGTCTCTAAACAAGTTAGAGACAAAAATTATCGCTAGTTGTTGGTAATATGCCCCCTAGTTCGTTGAGATCTGGGATTATCAGTGCTTTAAATGGGCTGGTACTGTTCAGTACTGAGTACCAGCACTTTTTTATTTTCAGGTGAGTACCTGCACTTCTCAAGAGAACGTAATACTTTTGATTGGAGAGTACTGGCACTTCTCCAAAACAAGCAGGTCCTCTGGTTCAGAGTATCTGTACTTTTATTTTTCCATATCAAGCACTGGGGATGATGTCATCATTGTCGTGTCAGAAGTCTTTTGCAGTGAATTGCTGCGTTTGGGAGGTGCATGTCGACACAAAGGTCTCTGTTGTCTCGGCTTGGGAGCGACGACCAGCAGGGACACCCAGCTGGTGGGCCATGTCACCATCTATATAACGTCCAGCTGCTCCAGTTTCTTCAGTTCTACTTCCACTCATGGCAGGAGGTGGAGTTGGGGCGTGTTGGTGATGTAGCACCACTGGTCGGACGGTGTGGTCAATATGGAGCTTCTCTTGTATGTTCCGTTAACGGCCAATGATCACGAAGACGCTTTGGAATTCTTTCATGATTATGCTTGCTTGGTCAGTGTGGACTTGCCATGCGAATGAGATAAAGCCCAAATTCTCCACAGCATAGCAGCTCAATAGAGTGCTGATCCCCTCTTTGGTGATGTGGAAGCGGGTCGTTAGCTTCTGGCCGCCCTTTTCGATGGTCAGCTCGATGGTTCCTGCCATGCGCAACGGGTGTTGGCTGCTGTATGCAAAGGTAGATTTTGGCCTTGGACACCTTCAGCGGGGGCCACAGTTGAAATTTCTCATACTGTTTGAAGTCAGTCATGTTGACAGATGACCTGGTGTCGATCAGAGCAGGCACCACCTTGCCCCAATGATGATGGTGCACATGGGGTCCAGCTATTTGCATCTGCCATATGGGTGAGCAGTGAAGACGTTGAAGTCATCGATCTTAAAGTATGGAATTACCTGCCACTACATATAAGAGCCTCCGCTTCCCTTTTTGAATTCCACAAGAGGCTGAAGATCTGGCTTTTTGAGTAGTCATATTAGGCCCTAGGTTTGGCTAAGCTCACACCTTCTCAGCACCAGGATACCCTCCCATGTGATACTGCACTCTACAAATCTACATAACATAAACTTAACATTAAATTCATGTTTAAGTTATGTTATGTTTTTTTTATGTTTATGTTAATGTTTAACACAAGCTTGAACATAACATAACAAGAACATTAACATAACTCATAGAAAGTTATTGGGACCAAATGTTATAGAGAAAACTGCTAACTTGTAGGAATTCATCGCTACTGAAGACTGAAGAAATTGCCAATTACATAAAAAGTTCCGTGGAATTGAGCAGTAGTACAGGACAGAAAACATACCAAACATGCTGCTGTCCTATCCAAGATAATGAAAGAAATTTCATCCATTGTCTCTTTTTTCCATTGTCTTTCACTGCTAATAATGAAAAAGGAAGTTTTCTGGGAGAGAATTATAGATGACCAGTGGAAGGCCTCCTTATATAAATTAGAGAAAGCAAAGTTCTATGGCATCTAGGGAAAGTTTTAGATTAGCATTCGGGGTGATGACAGAAGGGTAACACGAGGCAGGCCGATCCACTCTTTCACTGTTAGAACAGCAGCCAACCAAGAGCTGTGTTTCTCACCCTTACGTGTACCAAGTGCTAGTCTGGCTAGGACCTGGACCACAACCTGACTAGGGCTCCCTCTACACAAGCATACCTCCCCTTTGGTAGTTTGAAAGGACTCGGGCATGAAACGTTTCTCTTTTTCTTTTTACTTAATTTGGCCTAGAAGGTGCAAGTGAGATGGGTCTTTTAAAGATTATGCAGTTTCAGGTTTAACGGTAATCATGTAGGAATCGCAATATTAATTGCGATTCCCACTGATTCCTTATTTGCGATTAGCTAATTGCTAATCGCAAATAAGGAATAACTCCCCATGCATTCCTATGGGCCAAAAGGCCCATAGGAATGCATGGGGAGTATTCCTTATTTGCGATTAGCAATTTGCTACTCGCAAATAAGATAGCGATTTAAAGGGTGCCAGGGGTGTCCAAAGGACACCCTGTAGCACCCCTTAAATGCAAATTGAAACAGGTGTTCCGCACACACATGTCCAAAGGACATGTGTGTGTGCAACATGCAACTTAGAAAAATGCTTTTAAAAGCATTTTTCTAAGTTTTTGCTATTTACCGAGAGGTCTGACCTCTCGGTAAATAGCGGCCCAAAATTGCATTTTCTCAATTTTCAAATGCTTCATGAATTGCATTTAAGGAATCTCAAATAGAGATTCCTTAAATGTAATTCCTCGCAATTTAGCGATTTAGCAATTACCGATTTTTGCATTTGGGATGCTGAATCCCAAATGCAAAAATCGCACTCGCAAAGGGCCGGATTCTCAGAATCCGGCCCTTTGCGAGCCGATTTAGCCTTCATGAATAAGGCTGTTAGAGAGTAAGGAAATTGAATAGGAACATGTCCATTTCCCGAAATGAAGCACAAAACAACGTGGCCAAGTTCCTAAAGGGTTATGGTCATTGATAGTGACCTATACCCTTATCTGGGAATGCAGACAACTAGTGGTTGTTTTTAGAAGACCCCTCACCCACCTATCTAGTAGGTGGCATGCTTCATCATCGGGGTCCCAGCTGGATTGCCACGTGCAATCCAGCTGTGCTTCGACGCCTGATTTACAGCGGAGCGGGTTTTTGTGGAAGGGGAAGTGCTATGTGACATGTGAATAAATTATAAAAATGTCGCTAAGGAATGCCCTTGTAAACGTTTTAATGAAAGTAAAAAATGAGCCTCAATATCCCTAAAAAGTGTGGGTCCACTAGTTTCACCCTTCTGCGGTATTCGTGAGGCTTTCGTCAGGACCATAAATGTGAGTGTGGCCAAAAATCTAGGCGGCCACTCCAGGTGTATATGTCAGCGCACGCCCTAAAGTGCGCTGTGATTGTGGTGGGATTGTGTTGCTTACAGATCCATTGCGATGAGTATCTGAAAAGGAAAAATACGGTAGGCACACATATTTGTCAACAGGTTGCTTGTATCGTGCATGTCTAGTACTTCTGCGCTCTTCCATGTGTAGGGCTGCCCTGTAAATAGCAAGGCTGTTAAATAGAAACATCATGCATGTGACTGGATGTGGGTATGCATGATGACTATCTAGTGAATGACCATGCGTCGCTACAATATGCAGTAAGAGCACACATTAACGTTCTTTTCGTGGCCCTAGTGTGGTAACATTGAGGCTGTTATGCAAAATGTGACGCTGATGCTTACTATCAATTATTATGATTGGCTATTGTGGCAAAGGTGTCGCATTAGGGTACATGTGTTTCCTGGGAGTTTAAAACAATAGCTTATCTGGTGAGATTTACTGTGCGTGATCTGATTAAAACCAAGAAAAAAACATAGAAACATAGCTAAAATAACACATGAGACTCCACGTGTGACAGGATCCATGGGTCCATATATAACCTGAGTTTAAGTAAGCCCAGCTGCGGCCTGTGGAGGGAGTTCCATGGGGCAGACAGGCGGGGGAGGGGCATGGTGGGGGTGGTAAACACCGGAATTTGGATGATTGCAGGTAAATAAACAATTAAATTATTGAAACAAATTTTGTAGTGCGCCCTGCATTGCATTTTGCGATGCATTGCGCGCAACGAAATTCGTTTTATTTATTTAATTGTTTACTTACCTGCAATCATCCATATTCCAGTGTTTACCTACCACCCCCTACCTTGCCCCTCCCCCGCCCCGCCCCGCCTGCCCCACGGAACTCCCTCCACGGGCCGCGGCTGAGTAAGCTGCATCTCTGTCATATCTGTCAGTCTGTCTCGTGTGTTATTTTAAGTATAGACCAGCTCTTAATAATACCTAAACAATCCCATCACATGAGAAATCGGATACTGGTCTGTCAGGGAACTCTCGTACATAGTGGAAACGCACAACCTGGCACAACAACAGAATGCTAATGCCCTAAGTGGACTGTTTGGTGTATCCAAGAACAACCCCTTACGGCTAAAAGTCCATCAAGGGAAGCACAAGTGATCCCAGTAACTGATTTATTTCTGTATGTATTAGGGACTGCCCTCAAACGTGTTCTGTTTATGCTGGTTGCCTATGCCATACCTTGTGATTCTGCTACCATTATGGATGGATGAGTGGATGGATGCTTGCATTTGTGGCACTGAAATGCTATGGTTCACTTTCCCTCCAGATATCTGGGATAAGCAACCAGGAAGAATGGCCTAACTCTATGAGTTTCTTAATAGCCAGCACTGCCCTGAGGCAGGTGTGTTTGAACGTTGGAATTTTGGGGTGACTAACTGGTAATGCTTTACCTAAGGTGTTTGTTTGCACCCTTCTAACACACCTACTACAGTCACTGTTCCTTAAAAACTTTAAACTAGAAAGACGAAGGAAGAATCACTACCCAAGAACTCACTCTGTTTTTGGACTCCCATGTAACCTGATTAAGATGCCTATTACATGATAGAGATTAGTGGACATTTGGAGTAACTGACCTTGAAGTCCTGCCTCACCTGTGGATTTCCATTGTCTGATCACGTAAGGGTGTTGAAGAAAGTCTAGCTGCCTGAGTGATAAGTTCCCTGGTACTGAATACCAAGTCGTCCATGTCTTTGGAGATTGATCTGAAAACATACAAGAAATAAGTACACTTTTGTAGCCTGATTTCAATTTAATCTGCATCCCAGTGTTCAATGCTACATCACTGAGGTTCACATCCGGGTCACTGTTTTTTTTTGACAGAGTAGAGGCAAGATGGCGCCCGCTTGAGTGGCCGGTGCAGAGCTGCGGTGAGGACGCTGATTTTGATGAAGCCCTAGGTGGTTTAGCGTATAGCGGAGCCAGTCGATTTGCTTACCTGCGGAAAGTAACTCGCCCGCACACCGAGGAAATCTCGAGGAGCTGGAAAGGGAGCAATGTTGACGGCTTTCACCCGTCATGGTTCTGCGAGGCTGCTACTGAGTGCGGTAGTGCAGGCGCTGGAGGCTCTCGTTCCCAGCCACTACGCTTCGGGAGGAGAGCGGAGCCTGTCACTGAATCGGACACGGAGCCTGACGTGGTGCCGACGGAGCGGGAGGAGTGAGGGGAAGCCGTGCACGGAGTCTGCCAGTGATTATAGCCGGCCTGCATATCGGCAGAGGAAGCGGTCCCAGTGCGGAATGGCTCCTAAACAGAATCTTGGTTCAAAAACGGGCAATGCTAGAAAAAAAGCACCAAGAGAGGAAGTCGAGAATGAGGCTTCAGACGCTATACGGGGGGAAGAACAGCCCCAGCAGGATCAGCAAAAGAAGAGGCAGCAAGGTGCCCCCAAGACTCGGCTGGCCACCGCCTCCATTTAGGACATGCTTGTCAAAGCGGGTAAGGAGAAAGGGTCCAAGGATTTGGGAGAGGGTAATGCCACAGATGCCGCTCATGAACTGGGGATTCACTCTGTACCTCCCTTGACTCAAGTACCCGGAGAAGCAATCCTGGGGGTAGGTGATAGCGTAATGGAGGTTGTAACGCCCGCAGCCATTAGCAAGGAGAACCCGGAGACCATTGTGTCCCCCCAGGGATGGAGCAGACCGCTACCATCTCGTACTCTGTGGCCAAAAGTACTGGGGAGGATAACATCGCTGTAGTAGCGGAACTAAAGGGCTCATTAGAGTCCCAAGTAGCTGAAATAGAAGCAGTAATAGATGGGGCAACAGTCGGAGCTGGATGTGAAAAAGAGAGTGACCCGAGTGAAGCCTTCTTCTCTGTCTCTGATGGTGGGGCAAAGTGGTCCAAAGAGGATGAGGAACATAGCTCATGTGTGGAGTCAGATACCGACCCCGAGAATGATCTGCCGGCTACCGCCATGAAATCTAAAACGGCTGTCTGGGGTCAAGCGCTGGTGCAACGGGACCTAAGTTGGGACCACTCTTCAGCCCAGCCCCTCCTAGGCAGTCCTCTGATGGAACAGGCACAAATGTCCCTACTTGAGACGATACATCAAGAGATTCTAGCACATAGAGAAGAAACGCGCCAAGACAGTCGAAAATCACAGGCTGCGATGAGAAAAATGCAGGGAGTGGTGCGGAAAATCTCTAAGGCATGTGCCACCACGGGGGACAGAGTGTCAAATTTGGAAGAGCGGGTGGTGGCAACAGAAGCCGAGGTGGCAGAGGCTGTGTCCAAGGTCGATGCTCAATGTTCCCAGGTGACAGATATACAGTGGAAGCTGGAGGAGATGGAAAATAGGCTTCGAAGAAACAACCTGAGAGTTCTAGGAATTCCGGAGGGGGCCGAAGGATCAGATATTGTGAAAAGGGTAGGGCTGATGGCCTTTTCCTAAGTTGCCCGGCGCTAACCGCCTCTATACCATTCTAGTTACCAAACAAAGAGGCAGGCGCTGGAGACTGGAAGTCAGGAAACAGAAGTTTTATTCTGACGGAGCAGAACACATCAGATCAGACAACAAGGTATCGTTTCGAGGAGCTCTAACAGCCCCTCTGAGGCCTGGCCTTTTATACCCTGGTTTATGACATGTGAGCATTCTTTATTGCAGAAAAGACTCTTTGAAGTATGAGAAGACATCCCCGGAATCCCCGTGTCAGACCCACCCCCACACGTATCCACAATAGAGGTCCTCACCCCACATACAATAGGAGGGGGCTATCACGCAGCCGAGTGTTCCGCCGATTCTTAGGATGTTTGCGCCGGATCGTATCCCAGGGGGTGGGGAGGCCATGAGCAATAGTAGCTCCTTTGAAGAGGAGCGACTTCATACAATAGGGGGGCAATAAACTGTATCCCCCGGCTAGGTGATGGCCTGGGACCCGTGCGGACAATCGGACTCAGAGGAAGGGGTCATCAAAGGAGAGGTATTCATGAAAGGAAAGGAAGTGTTGGTCAGGCGCGGGTGCAACTCCCAAGGACAGAGTCATGCGGAAGGAGAGGGTTTATGACTTGTGCATGTGAGAGCGGGGGCAGCCAGGGTGTGCAGGGGATGCTCGCAGGGTCAGGGGGATGCGCTGGCGATCGATCGTGAACAGGGAGACCATGGTACCTAAAATAGCTGCCATGCATATTGTACATGGATGACAAGATGGCGCAGATGATGTTCAGTTCGCAAACTAAAATTCCACAGTCCTCCCTTTTAACATGTCTCGCCAACTTGTCAATTCGGGTCTATCCCCATAAGGCCACGTACTTCTACCTCGTAGAGGGAACTCATGTGCTCAGTTCGGAAGTCCAAAGTCTTAGGGCACATGTAGTTAGAAATGAGTGCACACAAAGATGGCAAGCATTGAATACCCAGGCAACACCCACATAGTATCACAATCGGTATCAATATGAATGTAAACAACCTCCATCCCCAGCCCTTCAAAGTGTCCCAAAACCAGCTCCCAAGCGACCATCCTTCTTGCTCTTGGTGAACTTCTGAGGAAAGTCTATGGAGGTGCTCAATTGCCTTGTAGACTGAGGGCGAGTTATCTGGCACGTAGGTGCAACAGCTAGATCCGAGGATGCGGCATGCTCCTCCACGATCGGCTAGAACAACGTCTAGAACCAGGCGATTTTGAAGGGTCACGAGGCGGACCGCCTGAAGCTCAGCCGTGTTGTTAGCGAGGGCGCCAGCTGTGATGTTGATGGTTGTTTCTATTGCCTGGGTCAGATGTCGGATGGCGTGGCTGTTCGCCATCGGGCCCCACAGAGGAACAAGTCCCTTCACCGCATCCAGGAACTGTGCTCCAGTGGAGTCGGCTTGTCCAATGTCACTTGCGCGTCTCTGCCGATGATGATCAGCAGGGGCTACATACGTGGGAGGGAGGACGAAAGCGATGTAGCAAGTGCCTCTCCAACCTTTCGGGAGCCAGCTGTAAGCTTTGGTGCCACAAACAAAGTACATATTCGGAGAGGCAACAAAAGAGGGGGGTCAATTGAGTCCAGTGACCTTGTGATGTGGCAGGCACTGTGACCTACCAGCTGTCTTCCCAGGCCTTCGATGCACACCTGGCCAGTGACGTTGATGACAGACAGGGCCACAGTCAGAGTGGCGGCGGTTCGCATCCGTAGGTGGGAGAAGGTGGCTCTAGCTGGATTATGGAGCACCTGCATTTCTACTCGCTCCTTTGCAGGGATGTTCATAAGGAAGGCGGAACCAGAGGGAACAGGACACAAGGGAGCGGATGTCCTTCCGGTTTTGTTCAGCCAGAACCCATGGTAGAAGTGTGACACTGTTTGACCAGAAGTGGCGTTGTCCTTGTGGCTTTCTTGCATGAGGATCAACCAGGCAAGGCAGGAGCCATGAACTGAGAAAGGAGAAGGGATGAAGGGGATGGAGTGACCGGTGGCATGCGGGAGCAGTCCGCAGATCCAGCAGTTGGTGGCATTTGCAGCAAGGTTGTGCTGGTGCAACAGTTGTACAAAGGAATTGTTCCAGAACTCCTTACGCCTCTCTCGGAGCTGAGGTGAGAGGGAGATCAGGTGATGCTCTTTCATAGTGGTTGGCTGTGCAGTGGTTAGCAATATCTGATGAGCAGGAGTGCTTTCCTCCAAGATCCAGAAGGAAGTCATGAGGAGGAGGCAAAAGAGGAAAGCAATGAAAAAGGCGATTGTCTTTGATTTGTGCATATTGTCAGTCTTTGGGTTCCTGTAGTGGGTATTTCCGGCTGCTTCCATCATCTTCTTATCTGGCGCTTCCATCATCTTCTTATCTGGCGCTTCCATCATCTTCAAGGTGCTCGGTAGCGGGCAGAACCACAGACTTTGTTTAGCTTCTCTCCGGGTAATCCTTGGTGGTGTTTGGGTCACCGTTCTGAGATTTAACTTAGTCCGTGGTCTACTTAGCCGAAGCTCCCTCCTTTCGACGCAGGAAATACCCTTCCCTGGATGGTACAGTGGGATCAGGGAATTTTGCAAGTTCAAGTGCCTCGGTATCGGGATAGCAGTTCAGTGATGGTCGATCCTTGTTCAGGAGCTCTTCTTGGTTGTCGATGTCTTCGGCGGTGGCCAGGGTCGAGGAGACCTTCTTGCAGTGGTGTGCGTGCAGCCAGTGCCGCTTCCCCTCCACTCGAAGAGCCGACCGGGTGATGAGTAGTACTTGCCAGGGGCCCGTCCACCGGGGTACCCAACTCTTCGCCCGTTGAAAATTCCGGACTAATACATAGTCCCCTGGATGGATGTCGTGGCCCGGACCCCTGGAAGCATCGGGGATGGCCTGCTGCACCTGCTGATGAATGACAGACAATGTTTTTGTTAATTTGTACAAGTAATCAGACAGCAGGACGTCCAGGACGTCATGAATGGAGGTCAGTTTGGGGGCAGTCCAAAGGTTCATTGGTCGCCCGAATACAACCTCATAGGGGGTCAAATGGTGCTTAGTGGGGGTGGAGCGCATTGATAGCAATGCCAGTGGGAGGGCATCTGGCCATTTAAGTCCTGTGGTGGCCACTATTTTTGACAATTTCAGCTTCAATGTAGCGTTGTGTCGCTCCACCAAACCAGCAGATTGGGGGTGGAAGACCGCATGGAACCTCTGCCTCACACCCAACCCCTTCAAAATTAGCTGGATGACTTCGGCTATGAAGTGGGGGCCGTTATCGCTCCATAAAATTCGACAGAGGCCGTAGCGAGGAAAAAACTCTTTCAGTAGTACTTTGGCAGTAGTCATGGCAGTATTATCACGGGTTGGATAGGCTTCCACCCATTTGCTGAAGGCACATACAATGACCAGTACATACTTCAAGCTTTGGCATCTCTCTAGCTGAATGTAATCCATCTGGAGGACCTCAAAGGGGTGGTCGGGGATCCCAAACCCTCCCCGGGGCACTACAGTTCCTTTCCCGGGGTTGTGTTGCAAGCAGATAAGGCACTGCTGGACCAGATGTTTGGCTGAGTCGGGGATTTTGTCGTTGTGCCAGACTTTGGAAATGAGCTCGATCATGGGGGCAGATCCTATGTGTGCGGGGGAGTGTGCCATAGTCAGTATGGGGATCAGATATGAGTCAGGCAGCAACCATTTGTTCGCATCCTTTGTTCGCCAGCAGCCTTCATCGTCCTTCAGACCCACCCGTGCCCACTCAGTCAGTTCGTGAGGTGTGCTGGCCGACTGGATGTCTCTAATCGTCTCCCTAGCGTCAGTCCATTTCTCTGCTTGTGACCTGGTCACATACATGCGTGCCGTTGTCCTATTTTCAGCTGTGGTTCGCGCAGTGATATCGGCCAGCGCGTTTCCTTGTCCGACTAAGTCCATCACCTTCTTGTGTGCCTGACACTTGATCACTGCTAATCGTTTGGGGAGTAGTACTGCTTCGATCAGGGCAGAGACTAGATCCCCATGGAGGATGGGTGTGCCGTGGGACGTCAGGAATCCCCTTTCCCTCCATAAGAGCCCAAAATGGTGAACCACCCCGAAGGCATACTGGCTGTCCGTATAAATGTTTGCCGTGGTCCCTGTCGCTATGATGCATGCTCGTGTGAGGGCTATTAGCTCTGCCGCCTGCGCGGATCGTTGTGTGATGCGGGCTGTCTCAACTACAGTTCGGGCTGTCGTCACCGCATAGGCAGCTGAGGTGGTGCCATCTGGGAGTTTGATGCATGAGCCGTCTACCCATAGCTCTCCATCAGGGTCTGTGAAAGCAGTGTCTCGGAGGTCAATTCTACTCCTAGTGAGTTCGTCCGTGAGGGTTACACAGTCGTGTATGGGAGGCACGTCGGGGTCACTTTCTGGCAAGGGCAACAGTGTGGCAGGATTCAAAGTTGTGCATCTCTTCAGAGTGATGTGGGGGGCAAGTAGGTTCAATTCGTACCCTGTCAGTCGTGCACTAGTCAGGTGTTGAGTCTTGGTCTGGTTCAAAAGGGTGTCGACCGCATGGGGTACTAACACAGTGAGGGAGTTTGAAAGTACGATTTCCTCGCTCTGACGGATAGAGACAGCAGCGGCGGCTACTGCTAGAAGGCAGGCAGGCAAAGCTCTGGCTACGGGGTCAAGAGTAGCAGAGAAGTAGGCACAAGGGCGCTGCTTAGGGCCGATGGGCTGAGTTAGAACAGACAACGCGCATCCCTCCCTTTCGTGAGTGAAGAGGTAGAAGGGCTTGGAGTAATCCGGTGTTCCCAGGACAGGTGCTGAACAAAGGGCACCCGCAACTCTTTAAAGGACGTTTGGTATTCGGGGGTCCAAGGGAGCGGGAAGGGGACATCTTTGGCCAACAAGGAAAGTAGGGGTTTTATTATGAGGCTGAAATTTGGTAACCACTGTCTGCAGAAAGATGTTAGACCCACCAAAGAACGGACTTGCTTTTGGGTTTTTGGGATGGGGGTGTCTAGGATGGTTTGGATTCGATCAGGCGTAAGTTTCCTCCCTTCTTTGGACAGGAGATGGCCTAGGTATGTCACTTGAGGCTGGCAGAACTGCAATTTCTTTTTAGAGACTTTGTGGCCATTTTCTGCAAGAAAGTGTAAGAGTTGGACAGTGGCTGTGATTGCAAGTGGGGTGGTGTCGGCCGCCAAAAGGATATCATCGACATATTGGATCAACACCACTCCATCTGGTAGCAGGACGGCGTCCAGCTGTCTTTTGAGGGCCTGGCTGTAAATGCTGGGACTTTCAGTGTAGCCCTGGGGAGCTCTACAAAATCGGTACGAGCGGGATTTTAGGGTGAAGCCGAAGAGATAACGGCTGTCTGGGTGGATGGGGATAGAGAAAAATGCATTTTTGAGGTCAATGACAGTGAAGGTGGTGGCAGTGGACGGGATGAGGGTCAGAATGGTGGTGATGTCTGAGACTACAGGGTACTGGGGTACGACCACTTTGTTAACCTCCCGCAGGTCGATGATGAAGCGGTACGCTTTCTCATCTCCCTCGCCTTGCTTCTTAACAATGGGTAGGATAGGGCTGTTGCAGACATTGCTAACTACTTCCTCGACCACTCCTGCATCTACCAGGGACTGAATGATCGCTACCAGTGCCTTCTCGCCTTCGGGCGATATCCGATACTGAGGGAGTTTCGGGAGTATTGAGTCTCGTCTTACCGTTATGTGCACAGGGTCAATCATCATTCGTCCCACATCAGAGTCATTTTTGGCCCATAGGTACGGGGGCAGGGTGTCGAGCAAGGACAGGTCAGCGTCAGTTATGGAGTACATGTGTCGTGCTGGGCAGGATTTGGACATGCTCGGGTTGTCGTACAGGATGACTCGGATTCCATCTGGGGAACACCTAATGGTAGCTCGAAAATGCTTTAGTAAATCAATGCCCATAATGGCGTCAGGAGAGTTGGAAGAGAGCAAAAATGTTGTGTCAGTGGCGTTGCTTTCTAGGTCAAAGGAGATAGGCACGGACAGGGGGTTAGTGGAGGGCGTCCCATTGAAACCTATCGATGTAATGTGTGAGCCAGACAAGGGTGCCCTTGGAATCAGTCATTTCGATAACACACTACGTGTCGCCCCAGTGTCTACCAAAAATGGAGACTTTGTACCCAGGACCTTAGCGGTGACGTAAGGACCTTGCTGGTCAACACAGAGCTCGACTGGATCCCTCCCTTGCCCCTGGCAGTCCTATGCAAAGTCGGGGGCATTCTCGCTGTCGGATAGTTGATACTGGTTCTGTCAGGGACGGTCAAACGTGTTCGATCTCCCTGGTCTGTCGTTGTTGGTGTCATTTGTGTACCCTCGTCCCTGTCCCCTATTTCTCGGTCCACCCGCTACGTCCTTAGGGTCACTATTTCTGTTCATTTCTAACAGAACCGGACACTGGGATTTCCAATGGCCGAATCCTTTGCAGAAGGCACACTGGTCCTCGCTAATGTCTCTACGTCCGATGTGGGGTGTTGGGGTGTGATCTTTAGGAGGTGGATTTCTAGGGGTGGTTGATTGGTAATTTCCCCTGTGGGGTTCCCTTCCGACCGCTACCCCTTGTATCTGGGCTATCATCACCCTTTCTTTCAAATCTTTCTTCTTTCTCTCGGATGCCCTATCACTCTCATTCTTTTGATGTTCGTAATACTGAGCCATCTGAAGGATAGCTGCGGGTTTGGAGGCCCCCCAACTGCTCTCGCTCGTCTGTAACTTTTGGGAGACCTCTTGTGATAGACCCTTTACATAATTTTGCACAAACAGGTGTTGTCCGGTGGCGGTGGTCATGTCTTGACCACTGTAGTCGGAGAACACCGTCTCAAATCGGGAGAAGTATTCCGATACGTCTTCCTGGGGTTTCTGACGGCAAGCCGTGACTATCGACCAATCTACCTTTTTCTCTGGGATTAATGTCTTTAGCTTCTGAACTATTTTGTCTGGGAGTTCCAGTACGTCTTTTACAGGTTTCCTTCCGGGCTCTCGCTGTCTATCTAGCTCACTGAGTTGGTTCCAGGTATGTCCGAACAGATCTGTGTGGTCGGCTTTCCGGATTTGCTTCCACACGTCAGCCGGCAGACATAACCCGAAAAATAAGTCAATGTCCGCTAAAGTCATTATCGTCGAACCCAAGGCTGTGCCTAATTCGGTATAAAATGCTGTCGGGTTCTTTCTTAAATCGGGCAGGGTTTGCCTAAAAGTTAAGATATCTTGTCGATCCCAGGGTTGATAAACCCAATTGTACACAACCCTCCCCTTTGCATCTGTGTGGTTGATATCGTCGTTTGTTCCCTGACCTCGTGGCGGAACCCAGTAAGGAGCCGCTTCTCTGATAGGCATCATAGTGCTGGCTACTTCTAATGAGGACTCGTCGTTTCAGGGACTGTAATCTTGGCTTCTGGTTTCTGTTCCGTGAGGTGGCGGAAGACTTCAGGCGTTTGCATGAAGAGGTCCGTCACATCGTGTTCAGTCCCATCTCCGACATCGACCTTTCTATATAGAGTTATCAATTTAGCGGGCCCTTATTCTGATACCTATCCTCATATGCGTTCAGAGTGTGGTAGCTGAATCGTAAAATGAAATGCCGTCTGTGGCTACCGGCATGTGAATTGTGCATATCCATCGTGTATTCTTCGCTCTCCTTCCGTTCTACTAGTGTCTTCACTATCTTGTCAATCCCATCCTGCTCATCTTTGCTCAATCTATTTGGTCTGGCTGGTGGTTGCTTGCTAGCCTCGGGGTCATCTGGTGTCGTTACTAATGCAGCCGGTGCAGAGGCCGCAAGGGCCGGGGCACTAGCGCTAAGGTCACTCTCGCTTGTATTTGGAGCTGGTAGGTGCTGTATCAGAGGTTGGCAGGGGGCATATGGAGGGGGCATGTAGATGATTGGAGGACCTAGCAGTAACTCATCGCTCGCCCATTGTTTGGAGGGCAGCTCAGGGTAGAGCGTAGAGGGGGTCCTAACAGGGCATTGGCCTGTCAACCCTGATTCTTGCTTTTGTGTAGCTTCCTTTCTTTCTTTTATTTCTTCTTCTAGTTGCTTAGCGGCTAGGTGGGCTGCCTTTCGTAACTCTTTCCCTATTTTTGCTTCTTCTCTTTTCTTTCGTTGTTCCGTTTCTTTGCGCCACATGCCGATACTATCGAGCATGGTGGGCGTAGTCTTATTTTTCTGGAGCGCTGCTTCTAATGTTTCTATTTTATGATCATCAAAGGAACCTATCAGTGGCCACTGACTTTCGGGGTCCTTCTTTGTATATTTATGCCATAACTTATTATAAGCTATAGCGACTAGTCCATGCTTAATGAACATGTCCTTATTAGGGGTGCCTTCCAGTGGAGCCGGATGGTTCATCTCTTATAAGCGGTCCGGGCTAAACAGGCTACCAATCAGTGGGGAGAAGATAGGCATGACGGATTACAACGGGGACAAAAGTCTGCACTACCTATCTTATCACTGCGCGCAAAGACTAGACAGAATATTTCTATTCTTCGTTGTTTGCAGGCGGTGAATACCTCAAAAGAACCAATATCGAACAATCAATGTTCGGTCAATCAAACAATCAATGGGGAGAATAAGTAGGCACGACGGGTTACAACGGGGACAAAAGTCTGCGTTACCTACCCTTTCACTACCTGCAAAGAGAGAACCTGTTCTTCCCTGTTTGCAGACAGAGAATCTCCAGAAAACAATCCGCGAACAACAGTTCGGGCCAAACAATCAATCAGTGGGGGAGGAAGATAGGCACGACGGATTACAACGGGGACAAAAGTCTGCGTTACCTATCCTTCGCTACCTGCAAAGAGAGAGCCTGTTATTTCTCTGTTTGCAGACAGCGAATCTCCAAACAAATCAACAAAAAGAGTAATACTAGTATTATCCAAATCAAACAATCATTTCGCAATTTGTCGCATTTACACGACCTTACCTGGACCGCATGGACAGTTTCCTGTCTTCCGAATCCAGCGCCCGATCGTCCTCTATTCTTCGTGATCTTCGCGGCACTCCTGATGGTTCCCAGTCAGGACCGTAGATCACTCGAGAGAGGTCCGTTCGGAATCAGTGAAGTTCGGATGATCGGCTGTCAGACGAGGGTCTATCGGACAGGAGCTCTCCCGATCGTTGCAGTCGTTCACTCTATCTTCAGGACCTCTCCCACTGGATCCACGAGTCACTGATGGGCCCCACGTTTGGGACGCCAATTGTGAAAAGGGTAGGGCTGATGGCCTTTTCCTAAGTTGCCCGGCGCTAACCGCCTCTATACCATTCTAGTTACCAAACAAAGAGGCAGGCGCTGGAGTTTTATTCCGACGGAGCAGAACACATCAGATCAGACAACAAGGTATCGTTTCGAGGTGCTCTAACAGCCCCTCTGAGGCCTGGCCTTTTATACCCTGGTTTATGACATGTGAGCATTCTTTATTGCAGAAAAGACTCTTTGAAGTATGAGAATACATCCCCGGAATCCCCGTGTCAGACCCACCCCCACACGTATCCACAATAGAGGTCCTCACCCCACATACAATAGGAGGGGGCTATCACGCAGCCGAGTGTTCCGCCGATTCTTAGGATGTTTGCGCCGGATCGTATCCCAGGGGGTGGGGAGGCCATGATCAATAGTAGCTCCTTTGAAGAGGAGCTACTTCATACAATAGGGGGGCAATAAACTGTATCCCCCGGCTAGGTGATGGCCTGGGACCCGTGCGGACAATCGGACTCAGAGGAAGGGGTCATCAAAGGAGAGGTATTCATGAAAGGAAAGGAAGTGTTGGTCAGGCGCGGGTGCAACTCCCAAGGACAGAGTCATGCGGAAGGAGAGGGTTTATGACTTGTGCATGTGAGAGCGGGGGCAGCCAGGGTGTGCAGGGGATGCTCGCAGGGTCAGGGGGATGCGCTGGCGATCGATCGTGAACAGGGAGACCATGGTACCTAAAATAGCTGGCATGCATATTGTACGTGGATGACAAGATGGCGCAGATGATGTTCAGTTCGCAAACTAAAATTCCACAGTATCAGGGCATATATTATCAAGCTTTTCCAGCAAGCCCTCCCTGAGCTGTCCAGTTGGGACTGGCCAAAAGAGCTACAAAGAGTGCACCATACTCCTTTTAAAATAAGAAGGAATGCTAAGGAAGGGGACAAACCCAGGGCGGTGCTGATATTTCTTGGCAACTTTGTTCTACGACAGGCGATTGCTGAGAGGGCAAGACCGGATGCCAGGAGAAATTGTGATGGGGTGTCGTTTTTCGTCCACCCGGACTTCTGCCACGTGACTGTGGAAAGACACTGGCGTCTTAGGGGGTTGATAAAGCCCTTTCAGGACAGGAAACTTCAAGCCTATTTAATAAATCCAGCACAGTTAAAAATCATCAATGAAGGGAAAACAATGTACTTTTCCTCAGAAATCAAGGCCAAGGAGTATCTAGATAGCCTGGGCAAATAGATCTAGATAAATAGACTGATCTCTTGGGGGTTATTATGCATGGTACAAGCTGGTGAAATTATAGGTCATTGGATAAGGTCTCCGAGTGCGTGAATACTTCGCTTGCATTCTTTCTTTGTATGGGCTTTTTTAGGTGTTAAGAGTTGTTCTTTTGCTGTCCTCACTGTAAACACTGCACGTCCGTCACATGCACAGACAATATCTGTGCGCCTCACAGAGTGGGGGGTGTGGGAAGGGGGGCTGGTGAGTAGGGGGATAGGGTGGAGGGGCGGGGGAAGGCGGGGCGGGGAGTGTGGAAGGGTGGAAATTGAAAATGGGAGGATAAAGTGCATCACTGTGGTTTCTGTTTTATTCGGACAAAAGGAGCACTTAATAAAAACGAACAGGCTTAAGCTGCAGGGCAGGCTGGCATGTCAAACCAAATATCAGGATGATAGACATTAGAATCTGTACAGTAAATGTGGGGGGGCTAAATGACTGGAGGAAGAGACATAGACTGGCCCATTTTGTTAAATTTAATAAGATTGATGTTCTTTGTCTCCAGGAGACACATCTCCCTTGGGCAAAGAGGAACCATTTGTTTTTAAATGGGTTTGATTTGGTTGCCTGCTCATCACAATCCTCAATAATCAGGGGGGTCACCATATTGGTTAGGAAGTCTTTGGGAGGTGTTAAAAGGGTGAAGGTAGATAGTTGTGGTAGATGGGTTATAGCAGAGCTGGAAATGGGCTTTCCTCTGTGCGTAATTTATGGCTTTAACGGGGATGACCCAGAGATTTTCAATTTTTTGGAGATTAAATTAGTTGGTTGGCTGGCACCTTTAATAGTATGCGGAGATTTAAATATCTCAGCCAACTGGGTTGATAGTGTAAACTATGTCGGTCGGAAGCCCCGGGTCTTTAGGGCGATAAAGGCACTTATGGGATCACTAGGCTTAGTGGATGTGTGGGGTACCAAGGAGCCCCAAAACCCTGGTTTCACTTATTTTTCAAACCCAGCTCAGAAGCACTCCAAGTTGGATTATCTGTTTATCTCCACCCCGGAAATCAATAGAGTTGCCATATCCAGGTTACCGAGGGTACTCTCAGATCATAATCCTTTGGTAATTACAAATCAAAGGGTTTGCGGTGAAAGGGTGAGGTCCTCCTGGTCCTTTGAGAGGAGATTATTGGAAGATACTATATTTGTTGCCCATATTAAGAGCTGGACTGATTACTTTTTTGCTGCCAATAGATACAGGTCATCCCGCAACATAGTATGGGAGTCTTTCAAAGCGGCTCTGAGAGGTGAAACTATCAGCTTCTCAGCTAAATTGAGGAAAGAAGATAGGATGGAGGAATTGCAATTATTGGAGAGGCTAGCAATTATTGAAGAAGAGCATGTCAAGGTTATCGCCTCGGGCGGGGATGGTAGTAATAGTCACAATGCGCTCCTTGCCATTAAGGCAGATCAACAGAAAGTGGTTACACAGAAGGCGATCGGGGAATATCAGGCTACAAGAACTAAAAGTTATGAAACGGGATAACACGCTGCTAGAGCCCTTGCTCTCCGTCTAAGGCAAGAGAAGTCTAAAAATGTAATTACAAAGATAGTTGAAAGGGGTAGGAAATATACAGAAGCTAAGGAGATTTTACATGTTTTTAGAGACTTCTACCAGAGATTGTATGACAAGGAGGCTAGGGACGGAGGACAGCAGGATAACATTGGCGATATAGGACCGCGCCTTGATATTTCACTTCAAGAAGAACTCGATAGGGACATTACCGAAACAGAGATTAAGGTTGCCCTTCAGGAGTTTGCCTCAGGGAAGGCTGCCGGCACCGGCGGCATCCCCCTGGAGGTATATAAGCGTATTGAATCAGAAATCATCGCATTGTTAGTAGATCTTTTAAATGGGATTGTTTGTACTGGGCTGACCCTGGATTCATGGAAAGAGATGAACATCATAATATTTCATAAAAAAGGGAAACCTAGTGAGAACCCGGGGTCGTACCGACCAATCTCGCTGATCAACTCTGACACCAAGCTGTACTCTAAGATCTGGGCTTTGAGGTTGGGCAGGATTATTGGCGGTCTCATCTCCCCTTGGCAGCATGGGTTTGTCCCCCGGCGTGGCACTATGGATCATACCAGCAGAGCAATAGCTCTATTTGACGCCCATGCTGCCACGGGAGGCGAGATGGCCATGATCCTGCTTGACGCAGAGAAAGCTTTCGACCGTGTGGTCTGGAGCTTTCTCTGGGGTATCTTGGCAGGAAGAGGGTTTGGGCAGAAAACCATTAGAGCACTCAGGGCGATGTATCTAGATCCTGTTGCTAGAGTCACGGTTATGGGCGAGAAATCGGATCTGTTTTCTATAAAGAGAGGAACCCGTCAAGGGTGCCCGTGCTCCCCGATTCTCTTCTCTCTTTATATTGACCCTCTCATCCAGGCCAGATTAGGGTGTCCTAGGCTAAGACCTGTGGTTTTTAACGGGTACGAAAACAAAATTTTAGCGTACGCGGATGATCTCGAGGTATTCTCATCTGACCCCCAGCAGGCAATGGTCGTCCTGTCCGAGCTGACAAAACAATTTTGTGCAAGTTCTGGGTATTTATTAAATGAAGCAAAGACCCAGATTATCTGTACGAAAAACATTGTTCAATGAGATTCGATATTTGTGGACGCAGCTGTATATTTAGGGGTGAAAATTAATGCCTCAGTAGATAAAATAGTGGAAGAAAATTATATACCGCTCATTAAATCAATAGAGACCGATTTGAGAAGGTGGGATGGGCTACATCTCTCATTGATTGGGAGGGTGAATGCTGTCAAGATGACGATGTTCCCTAAGTTACTATATCTCTTCCGGGCCATACCACTATTCCTGGAGGAGAAAATAATTATGAATTTAGAATCTATATTTATTAAATTTATCTGGCAATTTCGGAAGGTAAGGCGATCCACAAATCTGTTGTCTCTCCCAAAAGACAGGGGTGGACTGGCTTTGCCTAACTTACGATTGTGCAAACACAACAGGTGATGGACCGAATGTGGATCAATGTCACACACTCACCCCAGTCCAAAGATCTGGGCCCAAATCCATCGTTTTTTTGCACTCCACACCACCCTGGGTTAGACAATGGCGATATGCAAATCAGCTCTGACCCTGTGCCCCATGGGAACAGTCCAGTCCGAACTACAAAAGCCATGTCCTTCCCAGAACGGAATCAAGCATCCGATGACCGGACCGGTTTCGAGGTAACACCTCTCATCAGCCCGGCTAGCTTGTCTCCAGTGGTGTGGAGTGCCTGGGACCCACGTCTGGGCATCCCCAGCGCACTTAGGGCGGAATATGCAAACACAACAGGTGATGGACCGAATGTGGATCAAT
Source organism: Lissotriton vulgaris (assembly GCF_964263255.1). Taxonomy (NCBI): domain Eukaryota; kingdom Metazoa; phylum Chordata; class Amphibia; order Caudata; family Salamandridae; genus Lissotriton; species Lissotriton vulgaris. The sequence continues at coordinate 291,749,374 of NC_141699.1, forward strand.
GTCACACACTCACCCCAGTCCAAAGATCTGGGCCCAAATCCATCGTTTTATTGCACTCCACACCACCCTGGGTTAGACAATCGCGATATGCAAATCAGCTCTGACCCTGTGCCCCAGGGGAACAGTCCAGTCCGAACTACAAAAGCCATGTCCTTCCCAGAACGGAATCAAGCATCCGAGGACCGGACCGGTTTCGAGGTAACACCTCTCATCAGCCCGGCTAGCTTGTCTCCAGTGGTGTGGAGTGCCTGGGACCCACGTCTGGGCATCCCCAGCGCACTTAGGGCGGAATATGCAAACACAACAGGTGATGGACCGAATGTGGATCAATGTCACACACTCATCCCAGTCCAAAGATCTGGGCCCAAATCCATCGTTTTTTTGCACTCCACACCACCCTGGGTTAGACAATGGCGATATGCAAATCAGCTCTGACCCTGTGCCCCATGGGAGCAGTCCTGTTCGAACTACAAAAGCCATGTCCTTCCCAGAACGGAATCAAGCATCCGAGGACCGGACCGGTTTTGAGGTAACACCTCTCATCAGCCCAGCTAGCTTGTCTCCAGTGGTGTGGAGTGCCTGGGACCCACGTCTGGGCATCCCCAGCGCACTTAGGGCGGAATATGCAAACACAACAGGTGATGGACCGAATGTGGATCAATGTCACACACTCACCCCAGTCCAAAGATCTGGGCCCAAATCCATCGTTTTTTTGCACTCCACACCACCCTGGGTTAGACAATGGCGATATGCAAATCAGCTCTGACCCTGTGCCCCATGGGAACAGTCCAGTCCGAACTACAAAAGCCATGTCCTTCCCAGAACGGAATCAAGCATCCGAGGACCGGACCGGTTTCGAGGTAACACCTCTCATCAGCCTGGCTAGCTTGTCTCCAGTGGTGTGGAGTGCCTGGGACCCACGTCTGGTCATCCCCAGCGCACTTAGGGCGGAATATGCAAACACAACAGGTGATGGACCGAATGTGGATCAATGTCACACACTCACCCCAGTCCAAAGATCTGGGCCCAAATCCATCGTTTTTTTGCACTCCACACCACCCTGGGTTAGACAATGGCGATATGCAAATCAGCTCTGACCCTGTGCCCCATGGGAACAGTCCAGTCCGAACTACAAAAGCCATGTCCTTCCCAGAACGGAATCAAGCATCCGAGGACCGGACCGGTTTCGAGGTAACACCTCTCATCAGCCCGGCTAGCTTGTCTCCAGTGGTGTGGAGTGCCTGGGACCCACGTCTGGGAATCCCCAGCGCACTTAGGGCGGAATATGCAAACACAACAGGTGATGGACGGAATGTGGATCAATGTCACACACTCACCCCAGTCTAAAGATCTGGGCCCAAATCCATCATTTTTTTGCACTCCACACCACCCTGGGTTAGACAATGGCGATATGCAAATCAGCTCTGACCCTGTGCCCCATGGGAACAGTCCAGTCCGAACTACAAAAGCCATGTCCTTCCCAGAACGGAATCAAGCATCCGAGGACCGGACCGGTTTCGAGGTAACACCTCTCATCAGCCCGGCTAGCTTGTCTCCAGTGGTGTGGAGTGCCTGGGACCCACGTCTGGGCATCCCCAGCGCACTTAGGGCGGAATATGCAAACACAACAGGTGATGGACCGAATGTGGATCAATGTCACACACTCACCCCAGTCCAAAGATCTGGGCCCAAATCCATCGTTTTTTTGCACTCCACACCACCCTGGGTTAGACAATGGCGATATGCAAATCAGCTCTGACCCTGTGCCCCATGGGAACAGTCCAGTCCGAACTACAAAAGCCATGTCCTTCCCAGAACGGAATCAAGCATCCGAGGACCGGACCGGTTTCGAGGTAACACCTCTCATCAGCCCGGCTAGCTTGTCTCCAGTGGTGTGGAGTGCCTGGGACCCACGTCTGGGCATCCCCAGCGCACTTAGGGCGGAATATGCAAACACAACAGGTGATGGACCGAATGTAGATCAATGTCACACACTCACCCCAGTCCAAAGATCTGGGCCCAAATCCATCGTTTTTTTGCACTCCACACCACCCTGGGTTAGACAATGGCGATATGCAAATCAGCTCTGACCCTGTGCCCCATGGGAACAGTCCAGTCCGAACTACAAAAGCCATGTCCTTCCCAGAACGGAATCAAGCATCCGAGGACCGGACCGGTTTCGAGGTAACACCTCTCATCAGCCCGGCTAGCTTGTCTCCAGTGGTGTGGAGTGCCTGGGACCCACGTCTGGGCATCCCCAGCGCACTTAGGGCGGAATATGCAAACACAACAGGTGATGGACCGAATGTAGATCAATGTCACACACTCACCCCAGTCCAAAGATCTGGGCCCAAATCCATCGTTTTTTTGCACTCCACACCACCCTGGGTTAGACAATGGCGATATGCAAATCAGCTCTGACCCTGTGCCCCATGGGAACAGTCCAGTCCGAACTACAAAAGCCATGTCCTTCCCAGAACGGAATCAAGCATCCGAGGACCGGACCGGTTTCGAGGTAACACCTCTCATCAGCCCGGCTAGCTTGTCTCCAGTGGTGTGGAGTGCCTGGGACCCACGTCTGGGCATCCCCAGCGCACTTAGGGCGGAATATGCAAACACAACAGGTGATGGACCGAATGTGGATCAATGTCACACACTCACCCCAGTCCAAAGATCTGGGCCCAAATCCATCGTTTTTTTGCACTCCACACCACCCTGGGTTAGACAATGGCGATATGCAAATCAGCTCTGACCCTGTGCCCCATGGGAACAGTCCAGTCCGAACTACAAAAGCCATGTCCTTCTCAGAACGGAATCAAGCATCCGAGGACCGGACCAGTTTCGAGGTAACACCTCTCATCAGCCCGGCTAGCTTGTCTCCAGTGGTGTGGAGTGCCTGGGACCCACGTCTGGGCATCCCCAGCGCACTTAGGGCGGAATATGCAAACACAACAGGTGATGGACCGAATGTGGATCAAAGTCACACTCTCACCCCAGTCCAAAGATCTGGGCCCAAATCCATCGTTTTTTTGCACTCCACACCACCCTGGGTTAGACAATGGCGATATGCAAATCAGCTCTGACCCTGTGCCCCATGGGAACAGTCCAGTCCGAACTACAAAAGCCATGTCCTTCCCAGAACGGAATCAAGCATCCGAGGACCGGACCGGTTTCGAGGTAACACCTCTCATCAGCCCGGCTAGCTTGTCTCCAGTGGCGTGGAGTGCCTGGGACCCACGTCTGGGCATCCCCAGCGCACTTAGGGCGGAATATGCAAACACAACAGGTGATGGACCGAATGTGGATCAATGTCACACACTCACCCCAGTCCAAAGATCTGGGCCCAAATCCATCGTTTTTTTGCACTCCACACCACCCTGGGTTAGACAATGGCGATATGCAAATCAGCTCTGACCCTGTGCCCCATGGGAACAGTCCAGTCCGAACTACAAAAGCCATGTACTTCCCAGAACGGAATCAAGCATCCGAGGACCGGACCGGTTTCGAGGTAACACCTCTCATCAGCCCGGCTAGCTTGTCTCCAGTGGTGTGGAGTGCCTGGCTGGGACCCACGTCTGGACATCCCCAGCGCACTTAGGGCGGAATATGCAAACACAACAGGTGATGGACCGAATGTGGATCAATGTCACACACTCACCCCAGTCCAAAGATCTGGGCCCAAATCCATCGTTTTTTTGCACTCCACACCACCCTGGGTTAGACAATGGCGATATGCAAATCAGCTCTGACCCTGTGCCCCATGGGAACAGTCCAGTCCAAACTACAAAAGCCATGTCCTTCCCAGAACGGAATCAAGCATCCGAGGACCGGACCGGTTTCGAGGTAACACCTCTCATCAGCCCGGCTAGCTTGTCTCCAATGGTGTGGAGTGCCTGGAACCCACGTCTGGGCATCCCCAGCACACTTAGGGCGGAATATGCAAACACAACAGGTGATGGACCGAATGTGGATCAATGTCACACACTCACCCCAGTCCAAAGATCTGGGCCCAAATCCATCGTTTTTTTGCACTCCACACCACCCTGGGTTAGACAATGGCGATATGCAAATCAGCTCTGACCCTGTGCCCCATGGGAGCAGTCCTGTTCGAACTACAAAAGCCATGTCCTTCCCAGAACGGAATCAAGCATCCGAGGACCGGACCGGTTTTGAGGTAACACCTCTCATCAGCCCGGCTAGCTTGTCTCCAGTGGTGTGGAGTGCCTGGGACCCACGTCTGGGAATCCCCAGCGCACTTAGGGCGGAATATGCAAACACAACAGGTGATGGACCGAATGTGGATCAATGTCACACACTCACCCCAGTCCAAAGATCTGGGCCCAAATCCATCGTTTTTTTGCACTCAACACCACCCTGGGTTAGACAATGGCGATATGCAAATCAGCTCTGACCCTGTGCCCCATGGGAACAGTCCAGTCCGAACTACAAAAGCCATGTCCTTCCCAGAACGGAATCAAGCGTCCGAGGACCGGACCGGTTTCGAGGTAACACCTCTCATCAGCCCGGCTAGCTTGTCTCCAGTGGTGTGGAGTGCCTGGGACCCACGTCTGGGCATCCCCAGCGCACTTAGGGCGGAATATGCAAACACAACAGGTGATGGACCGAATGTGGATCAATGTCACACACTCACCCCAGTCCAAAGATCTGGGCCCAAATCCATCATTTTTTTGCACTCCACACCACCCTGGGTTAGACAATGGCGATATGCAAATCAGCTCTGACCCAGTGCCCCATGGGAACAGTCCAGTCCGAACTACAAAAGCCATGTCCTTCCCAGAACGGAATCAAGCATCCGAGGACCGGACCGGTTTCGAGGTAACACCTCTCATCAGCCCGGCTAGCTTGTCTCCAGTGGTGTGGAGTGCCTGGGACCCACGTCTGGGCATCCCCAGCGCACTTAGGTTGGAATATGCAAACACAACAGGTGATGGACCGAATGTGGATCAATGTCACACACTCACCCCAGTCCAAAGATCTGGGCCCAAATCCATCGTTTTTTTGCACTCCACACCACCCTGGGTTAGACAATGGCGATATGCAAATCAGCTCTGACCCTGTGCCCCATGGGAACAGTCCAGTCCGAACTACAAAAGCCATGTCCTTCCCAGAACGGAATCAAGCATCCGAGGACCGGACCGGTTTCGAGGTAACACCTCTCATCAGCCCGGCTAGCTTGTCTCCAGTGGTGTGGAGTGCCTGGGACCCACGTCTGGGAATCCCCAGCGCACTTAGGGCGGAATATGCAAACACAACAGGTGATGGACGGAATGTGGATCAATGTCACACACTCACCCCAGTCCAAAGATCTGGGCCCAAATCCATCGTTTTTTTGCACTCCACACCACCCTGGGTTAGACAATGGCGATATGCAAATCAGCTCTGACCCTGTGCCCCATGGGAACAGTCCAGTCCGAACTACAAAAGCCATGTCCTTCCCAGAACGGAATCAAGCATCCGAGGACCGGACCGGTTTCGAGGTAACACCTCTCATCAGCCCGGCTAGCTTGTCTCCAGTGGTGTGGAGTGCCTGGGACCCACGTCTGGGCATCCACAGCGCACTTAGGGCGGAATATGCAAACACAACAGGTGATGGACCGAATGTGGATCAATGTCACACACTCACCCCAGTCCAAAGATCTGGGCCCAAATCCATCATTTTTTTGCACTCCACACCACCCTGGGTTAGACAATGGCGATATGCAAATCAGCTCTGACCCTGTGCCCCATGGGAACAGTCCAGTCCGAACTACAAAAGCCATGTCCTTCCCAGAACGGAATCAAGCATCCGAGGACCGGACCGGTTTTGAGGTAACACCTCTCATCAGCCCGGCTAGCTTGTCTCCAGTGGTGTGGAGTGCCTGGGACCCACGTCTGGGCATCCCCAGCGCACTTAGGGCGGAATATGCAAACACAACAGGTGATGGACCGAATGTAGATCAATGTCACACACTCACCCCAGTCCAAAGATCTGGGCCCAAATCCATCGTTTTTTTGCACTCCACACCACCCTGGGTTAGACAATGGCGATATGCAAATCAGCTCTGACCCTGTGCCCCAAGGGAACAGTCCAGTCCGAACTACAAAAGCCATGTCCTTCCCAGAACGGAATCAAGCATCCGAGGACCGGACCGGTTTCGAGGTAACACCTCTCATCAGCCCGGCTAGCTTGTCTCCAGTGGTGTGGAGTACCTGGGACCCACGTCTGGGCATCCCCAGCGCACTTAGGGCGGAATATGCAAACACAACAGGTGATGGACCGAATGTGGATCAATGTCACACACTCACCCCAGTCCAAAGATCTGGGCCCAAATCCATCGTTTTTTTGCACTCCACACCACCCTGGGTTAGACAATGGCGATATGCAAATCAGCTCTGACCCTGTGCCCCATGGGAACAGTCCAGTCCGAACTACAAAAGCCATGTCCTTCCCAGAACGGAATCAAGCATCCGAGGACCGGACCGGTTTCGAGGTAACACCTCTCATCAGCCCGGCTAGCTTGTCTCCAGTGGTGTGGAGTGCCTGGGACCCACGTCTGGGCATCCCCAGCGCACTTAGGGCGGAATATGCAAACACAACAGGTGATGGACCGAATGTGGATCAAAGTCACACACTCACCCCAGTCCAAAGATCTGGGCCCAAATCCATCGTTTTTTTGCACTCCACACCACCCTGGGTTAGACAATGGCGATATGCAAATCAGCTCTGACCCTGTGCCCCATGGGAACAGTCCAGTCCGAACTACAAAAGCCATGTCCTTCCCAGAACGGAATCAAGCATCCGAGGACCGGACCGGTTTCGAGGTAACACCTCTCATCAGCCCGGCTAGCTTGTCTCCAGTGGTGTGGAGTGCCTGGGACCCACGTCTGGGCATCCCCAGCGCACTTAGGGCGGAATATGCAAACACAACAGGTGATGGACCGAATGTGGATCAAAGTCACACACTCACCCCAGTCCAAAGATCTGGGCCCAAATCCATCGTTTTTTTGCACTCCACACCACCCTGGGTTAGACAATGGCGATATGCAAATCAGCTCTGACCCTGTGCCCCATGGGAACAGTCCAGTCCGAACTACAAAAGCCATGTCCTTCCCAGAACGGAATCAAGCATCCGAGGACCGGACCGGTTTCGAGGTAACACCTCTCATCAGCCCGGCTAGCTTGTCTCCAGTGGTGTGGAGTGCCTGGGACCCACGTCTGGGCATCCCCAGCGCACTTAGGGCGGAATATGCAAACACAACAGGTGATGGACCGAATGTGGATCAATGTCACACACTCACCCCAGTCCAAAGATCTGGGCCCAAATCCATCGTTTTTTTGCACTCCACACCACCCTGGGTTAGACAATGGCGATATGCAAATCAGCTCTGACCCTGTGCCCCATGGGAACAGTCCAGTCCGAACTACAAAAGCCATGTCCTTCCCAGAACGGAATCAAGCATCCGAGGACCGGACCGGTTTCGAGGTAACACCTCTCATCAGCCGGGCTAGCTTGTCTCCAGTGGTGTGGAGTGCCTGGCTGGGACCCACGTCTGGGCATCCCCAGCGCACTTAGGGCGGAATATGCAAACACAACAGGTGATGGACCGAATGTGGATCAATGTCACACACTCACCCCAGTCCAAAGATCTGGGCCCAAATCCATCGTTTTTTTGCACTCCACACCACCCTGGGTTAGACAATGGCGATATGCAAATCAGCTCTGACCCTGTGCCCCATGGGAACAGTCCAGTCCGAACTACAAAAGCCATGTCCTTCCCAGAACGGAATCAAGCATCCGAGGACCGGACCGGTTTCGAGGTAACACCTCTCATCAGCCCGGCTAGCTTGTCTCCAGTGGTGTGGAGTGCCTGGAGCCCACGTCTGGGCATCCCCAGCGCACTTAGGGCGGAATATGCAAACACAACAGGTGATGGACCGAATGTGGATCAATGTCACACACTCACCCCAGTCCAAAGATCTGGGCCCAAATCCGTCGTTTTTTTGCACTCCACACCACCCTGGGTTAGATAATGGCGATATGCAAATCTGCTCTGACCCTGTGCCCCATGGGAACAGTCCAGTCCGAACTACAAAAGCCATGTCCTTCCCAGAACGGAATCAAGCATCCGAGGACCGGACCGGTTTCGAGGTAACACCTCTCATCAGCCCGGCTAGCTTGTCTCCAGTGGTGTGGAGTGCCTGGGACCCACGTCTGGGCATCCCCAGCGCACTTAGGGCGGAATATGCAAACACAACAGGTGATGGACCGAATGTGGATCAAAGTCACACACTCACCCCAGTCCAAAGATCTGGGCCCAAATCCATCGTTTTTTTGCACTCCACACCACCCTGGGTTAGACAATGGCGATATGCAAAACAGCTCTGACCCTGTGCCCCATGGGAACAGTCCAGTCCGAACTACAAAAGCCATGTCCTTCCCAGAACGGTATCAAGCATCCGAGGACCGGACCGGTTTCGAGGTAACACCTCTCATCAGCCCGGCTAGCTTGTCTCCAGTGGTGTGGAGTGCCTGGAACCCACGTCTGGGCATCCCCAGCGCACTTAGGGCGGAATATGCAAACACAACAGGTGATGGACCGAATGTGGATCAATGTCACACACTCACCCCAGTCCAAAGATCTGGGCCCAAATCCATCGTTTTTTTGCACTCCACACATCCCTGGGTTAGACAATGGCGATATGCAAATCAGCTCTGACCCTGTGCCCCATGGGAACAGTCCAGTCCGCCCTAAGTGCGCTGGGGATGCCCAGACGTGGGTCCCAGGCACTCCAAACCACTGGAGTCAAGCTAGCCGGGCTGATGAGAGGTGTTACCTCGAAACCGGTCCGGTCCTCGGATGCTTGATTCCGTTCTGGGAAGGACATGGCTTTTGTAGTTCGGACTGGACTGTTCCCATGGGGCACAGGGTCAGAGCTGATTTGCATATCGCCATTGTCTAACCCAGGGTGGTGTGGAGTGCAAAATAACGATGGATTTGGGCCCAGATCTTTGGACTGGGGTGAGTGTGTGACATTGATCCACATTCGGTCCATCACCTGTTTTGTTTGCATATTCCGCCCTAAGTGCGCTGGGGATGCCCAGACGTGGGTCCCAGGCACTCCACACTACTGGAGACAAGCTAGCCGGGCTGATGAGAGGTGTTACCTCGAAACCGGTTCGGTCCTCGGATGCTTGATTCCGTTCTGGGAAGGACATGGCTTTTGTAGTTCGGACTGGACTGTTCCCATGGGGCACAGGGTCAGAGCTGATTTGCATATTGCCTTGTCTAACCCAGGGTGGTGTGGAGTGCAAAATAACGATGGATTTGGGCCCAGATCTTTGGACTGGGTTGAGTGTGTGACATTGATCCACATTCGGTCCATCACCTGTTGTGTTTGCATAACTTACGATTGTATCATTGGACATGTCTTCTGACTCAAATGGCTGTGCTCTTCCAGCCAGAGGCTTTTCACAGTGATTTAAGCTCCGAAGTTCAGCGGCCCCCTTCTATATTTGAGCTGCTGTTAGGAAGGAAGGCGATGGGCTTAATGTTATGCGAAGTTGATCGCAGATCTTACAAAAAAGCTAGATATAAGATTATTGACGGTGTCTGGCGGGTATGGAAGGCCTGTGGAAAGCTGTGTAACTTCCCCAAAGTTAATCCATACCTACACATTTACAATTCGAGCCTCTTCTCAGGGATAGGAGCAGATTGGACTTTTAAAGTTTGGAGAGGGTTGGGCATTAAGACTCTGTGGGAACTAATGGATGGAGAAGGGATTGTAAGCTTTGATGCCCTACAAAACAGATTTTGAATCCCAGGTAATCATTGGTTTGTAAACGCCCAATTGGCACGCTCCTTGAAGGCACTCAGACCAAACCCCCCCCCCCCCCCCGACATTAGCCCCCTTCTGGAGGCATTGACTAGAGGTTGTAAAAAAATTAAGACCCTTTATAACATCCTTATCTTAGAGATCCAAGACGATGTTGATAAGACCGAGGTAGCCTGGTCTAGAAAACTGGGAAATCCAGACATAGATGTCGAATTGGCCTTATTATTGAATACAAAGATCTTTAGAGCCACAAACCTAAGGGACCAGCATTACAAAACGGTGTTCAATCTGTACTATACCCCGGCGAAATTATTTGCATGGTGGGTTAGAGACGATGATACGTGTCCAAGATGTGGGGATGGACAAGCAGACTTATTGCATATGTTTTTCAATTGCAGCCTCCTGACCCCAGTAAAGAATGAGCTCGAAAAATGTTGGGAGGGGCTGCTAGGCCACAAGATTGATCTATCCCCTACCCTGATGATCTTGGGCACTGATTCTTATTTAAAACTGGGGAAACAGGAGGAAGCCTTGGTTTTTATATCGTGGCTGTGCTCAGGATTCTAATATCAGCAGGTTGGAAGGATGTTGTGTCCCCGCCCTTTCAAATGTGGCTCTCTAGGTTTCTTGGAATTCAGAAAATTGAGTCCTGCCTGTACGAACGAAAGGGGTGAAAACACGGGACTTTGGAAGAAGGATTTGGGCCCCTATCACTAATTGAAGGCAGACTAAGCTGTAATTGCCTGAGATATAACCTTGCACTTTATTAGTTTTATCTCCCAGCTTTTAAAGGTCTCGTTATTATGAATTGTGAATAAGATGAACTAGGTCCTGTATAATTGGCTTTCTGAGTTTTTTATGCATTTTGTATTATCTGTGGATTGTATTTATGTACTGAGTCTGTTGATCAATTGATGTTTTTATGTCCGGATTAACTCAATAATGTTTTCTATTTTTGTGATGCAGTCAAATTCCCAATAAAAAAATAAATTAAAAAAAAGAGGTTCACATCCGGGTCACATTGTGGATTCAGATGCAGCTGTATACACTGTTGACAGTTACAAACTGCACCCTTAGACCAATTAAGTTAACATCAGTACTTTGCTTGAGGATACTTCTTATTAAGTGGTCTGTCTAGCGCAGGTTACACGCATTTGGGTCGACACTAGTTGTTGCTTTTTATCCAATTGCCTTTTCCACACTTTAAAAGATGCTCTTGATCTGTTGATGAAATCGTACTTCTTTTCTCTTTTGAAGTGTTATTACAACTTTTTTTTTCTTATGTAAATGTGATTTGAACCTTGATGTCCTTTATCTCTATTGATTATAGAGTTGAGTAAATATTGACATATGTATCGCATATACTTTCTCCCAAAGTATACCTTGTTGATTCAGTCATTATCCCAAAGGTGAGCCAAGGATACCTTACAGAAAAAAATTGCTTTTGGTAAGCCTGGCTGATAACTTAGAAGGCCACAATATAGACATCTGTGGAACATTCCAATTACAAATTCACACCCTTATCAACTTGTCAAATGGCTAAAAACATTGATTGGCACATTTAACTTACCTACAAGTCCCAAATATAGTACCCAGTGTACCCAGGGCCTGTAAGTTAAATGGCACCATGGCATGTGGCACTTAATGTACCATCAGTAAAGTAACAATAAAACCCATGTTTTCAGGCTTCTGCAGGGTGCAGTTTTAAAACGGCATTTTAGACCTGGGAAATACATCTTTTGCCAGGCATACACTTTCCTTTTAAATACATATAAGTCATCCATAAGGTAGGTTTTGAATGCCAATAGGGCAGGGCGTATGGTATTTAAAAAGTAGGATATGTGTACTTAAGTTTTACATGTCTCGACAATGAAAAATCTCCAAAGTCTTTCTTCATTTTTTTTTTTGTTATCTTTATTGAGTTTTTCCAAGTGTATATAACCCCCCCCCCCTCCACCCCCCAGGTCATACAGTTTCAGCAAAGAATATTTCACATATAAACACAGAAAAATTAGAGAATTCGTACATTGTACAATAATGGCTGAGTAGATTAATTAAACAACCAAAAAACATTTCACTTCTTTTTGAGGAGATAAACATAACATCTGGATCATTATAGATTTCAAATAATATACAACTTTAACCATTTAAGTTTTTGTGGTATTTAAATCCCACAGAATATGGCTTTATGTTACAGAGAATTACTTTGTGATTGGGACCACTCAATCAAAGGATTCCAAATTTTCAATCCCCTGGCCCTCCTTCTTCTGCCTTTTCTTTTATATATAGCCATTTCCAAGTTAAATATAGCTAGCAATCTAGAAAACCATTGTTGAAAGGATGGTGGGTTAGGGTCTAGCCAGGCAGAAGCGATACATATTCTTAGAACCGCCATGGCGATAAATATTAGTTCATGTCCAAGTGATGATTCATTGAGATTGGTTACTCCAAGCAAAATCATTTAATTAGAGAGGATTATTCTGGTTTTTAGAATCTCAGTTAAAAACTGTTCAATACTCAGTTTTAAGGGGGATAAATTTACACAGGAAGAAAATATATGTATGCTATCCGCCTCAGATAATGTACATCTAAAGCAGCATGTACCCCTCCCACTTCCCCATTTAGCAATTCTATCTGGGGTATAATACAAGAAAAAGCATGTTTTATAAAATTGTGTTTGCAGTTTGGTTGACATAAGGATGATTTGGGATAAATCATAGGCATGATTGAATTCTTCCATAGTCATTGTTAATTTTCCCTGCCACTTCTGTAATGCCTTCTCGAGACAGTTCGGAAGAAGGGATACCAAGTGAGAATACATCTCACCAATCGTATATTTTTTTGGTTTTATTAATGTTTCTGCTGTCGGTATTTTATTAAACTAGGTATTTTCTCTAATTCTTTGGGTTAAAAAATCTCTAATTTGTAGGTATTTAAAAAAGTCCCTCCATTCCAAATGATATGTTTCCCTCAAGGTTTCAAATGAGTGTAGCCCTTCATTTACGAAAAGACATCCAAAGTGTGTAATTCCAGTCATGGTCCATCTCTTAATGCAGGCTCCACTAAAGATTTCAGGTAGAGCCGGATTATTGCTTAGTGGAGAATAGAGCGAGAGTCGTCCGATGCCCAATAATTTCCTCACAGCTTTCCACGCTTTAAACCCTCCGAGTAAGGTCTTTAGATGGACCTTTTTGTGATAGCTATTATAGAGAAATCGCCACAGATAACCCTTGCTCCCATTACCTAATACCAGCTGATGGATTGATGGTAGGTCTTCCCCTAAGACTATCTCATTATTATCTAATAAAAAAAAGACTTCATGATTATATGAGAGCATACAAGCCGAATAATATAATTTGAGGTTAGGCAGGGCTAGGCCTCCTTTTTCTCTAGGAAGAGTCAAGAGCTTATAGGCTCTACGTGGTTGTGAATAGGACCAAATAAAACTAGAGAAAGTACGCTCCATCAATTTGAACCAATATTCAGAGATTTCCAGATTGATTGCTCTGAACATATAAAGCAGTTTAGGGAAGTATACCATTTTTAAGGCGTTCACACGGCCAATCAAAGATAAGTGTAGGTTATTTAAACGATGAAGATCTTTCTGCATTTTATCTAGCAGAGGGCTCAAATTTAATGCGACCAATTTATCGAGTTTGGAGGAGATACATAACCCTAAGTAGGTCGCCTTTATTGTCACTCGAGGATCTATCATGATGCATTTATCGTTTAAGACTACTTGGGTTTTACTTTGATTGAGAATGTAGCCGGCCATATTACCAAAGTTTTTGGCCTCGGTTTCAATTATAGGTAGGGCTAATACTGGATCTGATGTTACTATGGCTATGTCATCGGCATATGCAAGAGTTTTTGTCATATTGCCTTGGGTCCGAATAGGGATAATACCGGCATTAGATTCCAAACTGCGAATAAAGGGATCAATGTAGATGGCAAACAAATGGAGAGCATGGGCATCCTTGTCGAGTTCCCCTTGATATTGTTAATTCTTTAGATAGATTGCCATTTATCATCACTACTGCTTTAGGGCTGGTATATAGTTTTTGTACTGCCTGAATGAATCCTTGTTTAAATCCCAGGTGACCCATTGCCAGCCACAGAAATGACCAGGAGACCCGATCAAAGGCTTTTTCAGCGTCTAAAAGAATAAGTGCCATTGGGTCTCCTGTCACCTCTGTGCTGTGAAAGAGGGTGATCACTCTATGAATATGATCTGTGGTTCCTCTTCCAGGTATAAACCCATGCTGGGAGTGTGAGACATGTTTGTGGATTAGTGGTGCCATACGATTCGCTATTAATTTGGAATATATTTTTGAATCCACATTAATTAAAGTGATAGGGCGATAAGAGCCCATCTGATTAGGAGGTTTATCTTTCTTCAGGAATACTACTATTTTCGCTTTTGACCATGACCTTGGTGGTAATCCCCTGTTAAATATGTGCACACATAATTCCAAGAGAATCCCTTTGATTTGATCTAAGAAAGTGATATAGAACTCTAGGGGGATCGAGTCTAAGCCAGTTGCTTTTCCTCTAGGCAAAGCTTTCACTGTCTCTAGGATTTCTTCCAGGACTGGTATCTTCTCTAGATCATCTCGACCTTCTTCGGCGAGTCTGCTGGGTATTCCTTGATTTAAGTATTCTCTTATACTGTCTATATCGGCACCTCCTTCCTCTTTGTATAAAGTGCTATAGAAGTGCCAAAATGCCTCTATAATGTTGTTACTTTCTGAGATTAAGCCGTCCACTGGATCTGATATTTCACATATGAAGTTATGAGATGTTTCTTGCCTCATATGTATGGTGAGTTGATGACCAACTGATTCGCTTACTTCGTAGATTTTCTCTCTATGTGCGGTGGCTTTTTTAACTGCCTTGATAATAAATGTATTCATAATAGCAGCCTTATCAATTGCTACTTGATATTGAATTTTAGTGAGCTCTTCTACAGTTAAAGAATTATGGGTTGCCCTGATGAGTTCTTCTTCAGAACCCTGTAGTTTTTCCGATAACAGTTTATATTGGTCTCTGGCCAATTTATTAACCCTTATTGAGTATTGTGTAGTTTCCCCTCGGATTCCAGCTGTTAAAGCATCCCACACTATCTCTATAGAGGTACTCCCTATATTATTTTCTAAAAAGGTGGGTATCCATGCTCGCATATGATTTCAATAATCTTCTTCAAGAAGCAGGGATTTCTCGAAGGTCCAATATCTTGGCTTCTGGCCCATTTGTGTTAGCTCTAGGGTGCATACTAGAGGATTGTGATCAGATAGTGCTCGAGGCAGCTTTTCTATTTGTGTGGAAGAGCTTAATAACTGTGAAATAAGAAAATAGTCAAGCCTAGCATGCACCCGGTGTGGATTTGAGAAAAAGGTGTAGCCAGGATCCTGAGGGTTAGAGTTCCGCCACCCATCCAGAAGTCCGTGCATCTGACATAGATTTTTTAGGGCTTTGAACACTTTAGGTTTCCTCCCATGATACACCCAGTTATCATTTGATGACCAGTCTGGGGGTAAGTTAATATTGAAGTCCCCACAGATAAGAACTGGTAATGGCCAATGTGCTAATTCGCTAGAGACCTCATTTATCAGGGTGGGATCATCACAGTTGCTTCCATAAATTGAGCAGATGGTAACTAACTGCGTTTGATCAAGCTGGCATTCTGTAATTGCCCACCTCCCGAATTTGTCTGCTTTGCATCGATTAAAACTAAATCTACCGCCTCTAGCTAAGATTGCCACCCCTATGACACGAGCTCCCTGGGTAGTAGCACAGACTAATTTGTATCCTAAAGTTTTTTAAAGATGTAATTGAGAGCCTTCAATATGCGTCTCCTGCAAACATACTATGTTGGGGCCTGTAGTTTGTAGACCCACTGCAACTGCTTGTCTCTTCTTAATGTCATTTAGGCCGCAGATGTTAAGTGACATAATCTTCAATACCCCATTTGTTTATGCTACTTATCTTGGAAAGATACTCTCCCATTAAAAGACTGTTATCTATAACTTTATAGTTTTCCTTTTCCCTGTAGTTTTTAAAATTCCTGTCTGACCTGTCCCCCGAACCCCCTCCCAACCCAAAAGTCTTTCTTCAATGTGGCAAACTGACTCTGCATAGAAACGCCCTGGATTACATTTTAACACATATAATGCATAAATTCAGTTTTCAAATAGCTAAAACAATTATTCAAGTTCTCAAACTATTGGAAATTTAAAATCCAATCTGATGGTCAAGTCAGCTTTTAAATTACTATTTTGACAATCTCACTTTTAGGATAGATGGATGGATGGATGATGGAATGGTGGTTCTATAGAAGCATGGATGAATGGGTGAAAGGACAGGTATAAGGATGGATGAGTGAAAAGGAGAGAGGATGGATGAATGGCGTGAAATGTCAAATGGATGGACTGAGTAAAAGGTTGGGTGGATGGATGAATGGATGGATGAGTAAATGAATGGATGTAAGAATGTATGAGTGAAATAATGGATAGAAGAATGAGAGGGAAGGTAGATGATAGCTGGATAAAAGGGTGGACAGATGGATGAGTGAAAGGGTAAATGGATGAGTAGATGGATGAACGGGTGGATGGATGTATGAGTGAAAGGATGGATGGATGAGTGAAAGGGTGATTAGATGGATGAGTGGAACAATAGGTCACCAGGTGGATGGATGAGAGAACGGATGGATGGATGAGTGAAAGAATGGATGAAAGAATGAAAGGGGGAGATGGATGGCTGGATAAAAGGTTGGGTGGAAGGATAAGTGAAAGGGAGGATAGATGAGATGGATAAAGTTGAAGGTTGAATGGATGAGAGATAGGATGCATGGATGGATAATTGAAAGAACGGATGGATGAATAAATGGATGGATGAATGAATGAATGAATGAATAGAAGGAGGATGATAAGTCAAAAGATGGATGGATAGGTTTGATGGATAGATATGAAGATGAATGGATCGATTTAAATATGGGTGGGTATACTAACAGATGGGCGGAGGTATTGGTGACAGACTGAATGATGGGTAAAAGATTGAATGGAAGACATAATGTAAAAAGGAAATACTTGGTATCAGTGGGTGGATAAAGGGATGAATGAATAGATGCTTAGATGGAAGAGGTGATCAAGCTCTCCTGTGGAGAGTCGGAATGGCTTGCTTGATGCAAAAAGGGCTTTGATTCGTAATGAATGGTATTTTAATTTTCTGGCTACTCCCTTGAGCTGAATCCTACCGACCCATGTAAAATTTCCTAGTGGAAACATTTGGGGTCAGAGACCACACATAAAGATTCACAAAGAGCCTGGGGGAATTTGTAGAAATCTCAGTGAAGGCACTAGAAGGCTGAGAGGAAGGTAATAATGTTATGACATCTCATGGGCTGTATAATTTGACTGTCAAGGAGTACATTTTAAGTAGATTTGCTACACCATCATCTAGTGAATTCAAAGTTGTCTGACTCCAGAGTGCTGAGTGGGTGCACACACGTGTATCCAAAAAGTCCCTGGTTAGGGGTGCCAACAAAGAGGTGCCAGGCCCACACAAGGGAAATGCGCAAAGGAGCAACCCTCAACAAGAAAACTCATAAGGGCCCCAAACTACTGACCAGGGTAAATAGTCCCATACTACTCCTGACAAACTGGAAGGTGGGAACCCAGGGGGAAGGAACCCTTTGAGAAGGATGAGTAAAATGACTGCCATCAGCCAAAGAACAGAAGGGGTGATGCCATATGCCACAGACCAAAAACTAACACTGGTGGGCTTTTCACTGGTGTGACTAGATCTTCCTTTGTGGGGGATTACTAGAGGAGTCCTGTTGAACTGTAATGAAAATGACCCATAGTACTCTATTTTGTGTTGCCATGCTCTCGGCAGGTTTCTTTAACAACACTTTCATTCAAATGTTACACCAGCACCAGCTTGTGGTGAACACAACAAACTGTTCGGTATGTGAGTTGCTGCCCTATACTGCAAGCACTGGGATGTCCATGATTCCTGCTCTTTTTCTCGAGCTGGTTCGGCCTACGGCTGGTACACTGTGTTCTTTGATGCATTCTATTCTGGTGACACATCCACACGATCCCTGGGGAAGATCAGTAGGATTCCGCCACATCATGGCTGCGGAGTGGCCAAGCATGGATAAAGATTCAGCAGAAAAGAATGAATATGAGAACAATCATGGGTCTTTTTATCCATCAAACATCTACAATGGTGGGGGAAAGAAAAGACTGCCACCTCTCAGGGATCTCCCTGTCTACCCACATCCCGGAAAATACTGCATGAAAAGCAATGGAACAGTATGGGTGGGGCAAAGTGACTGCGCCTACACGATCCAGCTCAATGGTTCGACTCTCCCAGCTCTGGTGTCTTCCCTGAATACCTATTTTGTGTGTGGGAACTAAGCATGGGCGGAAAATCCGTTACGCTCGCGGATTTTGCGGATTTTCGGTAAATTCGCAATCCGCGAGATTCGCGAATTTCCCGCAAAATCCGCAAATTCGCACGCAGCGGATTTTTTTTCTTTGCGGTGTAAGTTCGCAATTGCGAACATGTACGTGCGGCGGGCAGCAACAATCTCGCACTCGCGAAATTACAAAAATTGCAATTCCGCACAAGAAATCTACTAGCAAGCAGCATAGACCTTCTGAAAATGATTATTTTTATCAGAATAACTCCTTAGGTTGACATTTGCCTGCACTTTTTTAGATTTGAGGCCTTTTGATTTTCTTTGGATAACTTTTGGATTATAAATCAACTTTCTCATATAAGCTTGGTGGGGCAATAAAGTTGCTGTAATACTGCTCTGCAGAAAAACGAGTTTTGCAAAAGTGAAAGCAGGTTCAAAAGTTCAAACTCATCATTAGTAACCGTTCCCTGTAGTGCTTCCTGACAAGGGCCCCTCCAGAGTTCAGTTGCTAGTTGCAACAATTGTATGACCCTGCTCTGACCCTCACAGCAGGCTCATAGAATAGCTACAAGTAGGCCACAAAGGTCCTGAAAAAAAAAATTGCACTGCAACAGAAAGCAAATTACAGATAAGGATGCAGGTGCCAGACTGGAATTTTAAAACAGTGACACATTAATAAATCAACCCCAAATGAATTCATGTCAGTTGAAGCAGGCAGGTGTGCTTGCTTTTTCTCCCCATAATCTACAGTGTTGATGAACCAGAGGGTGGCATAAGGCATTGATGTACCAGAGGGTGGCATGGGTAAAACAGAGGGTGGCAGGGGTGAAACAGAGGGTGCTGGGAACCTATGATGATGAACCAGACGTAGAAACAACATAATCGTGACCGTTGCGAGCCGACATGTAAGTTCGCGATTGTGAACTGTTACAAAACCCTTGCGAACTGTCAGAAATCCTTGCGAACTGGCAGAAATCCTTGCGAACACAAAAAAAAAATCCGCAAATTCGCGAGAATTCGCGGATTTTGCGGATTGCGAGTTCGCAAATTCGCAAAATTCGTGAACGCCAGATTCGCAAAATTCGCCCATGCTTAGTGGGAACAAGGCCTACACCTGGCTGCCCAAGTCTTGGGCATGCACCGGTTCATTGCTTGGTTGCTCCCCCACCTACACAGCCGATGGAAAACACCACATCCAGAAGAGAGGTGTGGTTGATACTGAAGACACAGCTGGCCAAGAATTTGGTGCCTTTGCTAAAGGGTTCCTCCCCTTTTGGGGCCCTATGGTCAATAGTCGCAATCTCCGACATCTCACCAGGGTGGTAGAGGCCACCATCAAAGTGACTGCCGGTGCCCTCAGTAACATCACGGCTGAGCTTCAAGCAGACCGCCTCATGACTTTGCAGAACAGAATGGCACTTGACATAATACCGGCAGATCGTGGAGGAGTCTGCACATTGATCAAAACAAGTTGCTGCATTTACATCCCTGATAATGCACCAACAGTTTATCAAGCAATCCAGAAGTTCCATAAGATAGCTTCCGATATCCATCAGGATGAGGGTTCATGGTCCCGAACATGCTGGTTTTGGAGCATTGTATCTCAGTGGGGATGGAAGATAATGATTTTCATTGCAATCCTTGCAGCCGCATTGTTCTCTTGCTGCCTCTGTTTTCAATGCATGCCCACATTGTGTGGGCTCTGAGCCACCTCTTTGGCACACAAACAAGTGAATTCACACCATCACAATGCCATGATGATGATCGAGGCAGAGGTCCAGGAGATGATGGACATTGACCTATATGACGACTGATTGTTGCCTCTGCATGGCAAAATAAGGGACTGTTGAACTGTAATTAAAATGACCCACAAGACTCCTTTTTGTGTTGCAATGCTCTCAGCTGCCTGGTGAAGAATTGCTTTCCACGTCCCTGTTGAAACTTGCACAACCCTCCTTCCTCCTTGTGGTCGAGCCGATTCCGAGAAGCTGCCTGTGTGCCTCACCCCCCCCAGTTGTGTCAGAGACTTAGCCACATCCTGTCCATTGCTGGTAACTCAGCCTGTCACGACCAACTCCTGTGCCCTGTGACCACACCATCTGGTCAAAAAAGCACGAGGCTGTGCCCCGTGACCACACCATCTGATCAAGAAAGCATGAGGCTGCACCCTGTGACCACACAATTGAGCAAGGGAGCACGAGGCTGTCTACATTGTGCAGTCAGAGACAGATGTCCCTTGGCCACGATTGCACCACAAGACTGACGAAGAGCTTGTCAAATGAGGAACTTATCAATATGTGGAACTATGTATTGTGCAAATGGGCGTGGCTAGTACTATAAGTATTTGTGGGCTGTGGATTGAAGCAGCAGTCGCCGTAGAATTGTCTTTGTACCATTCTGGGACCCTGTTCTTAGCTCGAGCTAATAAATAACTTACTTCCCTCCATTGCTGGTTGTCCTGGTCTCTTTGGTAATGTATGATTTAAGCAAGAAGAACCCGTAGATTCTAGGTGTCCCCTGTACCGCTGGCTTTGACTCTCCTAGTGGGGGAGGGGTCTCCAAAAAGACGGTTCTACAGTCCTTCATAGCCTTCAGTTGGAAAGTGAACCAAGAAGGTAGGCTGGTGGTCCCTGAGGGTGGTAGAAATCCCTTCCATAAGATCACAGTGAATGGGGTCTCTGTAATCACTCTGAGAGACCAGGCCAATGTTGAAAAGGCAGATTTTCCCAAATCAGTGTCTGCCAGAAGAGGTTTTTTAGGGTTCAGAATGCCTGTAGGCAGGAACCTGGCCACCCTGTGATGCTGGTATCCCTAGAATGGGAGATGTTACTTGCCCATAGGAGGGTAGTTGTCAATCCTGATCAGATATAGTCTGCACAGAGCCTCATGTCCTGCCTTGCAAGTGCCTGGAACTACCTCCTTGAAATATAGCAGAAAACTGAAGCTTATATACTTAGAAAAAAGGCCTAAAAGTGATCCTGATACTACCTATTGTGTCAAGACACTGCAACAAACATATACTACCAGAACTTGTTTTTGTAATGAAGTTGCTCTTTTCACAAGCGGGAAGATAATTTCACCAGCACCTGTCTCAAGGAGGCCTAAAAAAATATGTCGATACCTAGATGATCAATCGGACTGGACCAAAAGAGATGTTTTTAGATGCCTATAGAGAGCTACATCATTTCCTCTAGAGCAGTGGTTCCCAAACTGTGCACAGTGGCTCCCTGGGGAGCCGTCAAACCCAGCAAGGGGAGCTACACACTAAGCACTTGAATGCATGTAATGCTGAAGGGTCTGATGGCTTCAGTTAAACTAATTAGACTGAAACACATGATGTTGATGATTTGTAAGTGACATGCCTAAAGCTGTAAATGTAGTGCCAAATTGATGTCATGTCGAGGGAGATAATCTCCAAATTTCACTGGATCCCCACGTTCCAACACTCCCAAAATATGCGCAAGATGCCTGATGTATTTTGTTAGCCTCTCTAATAGTTTTGTTTTTTTCCAAATGCATTTTACACCAATGCAAATTACAGTTGTCCTGTCGATTAAACACACTAAGGGGCCGATTACAATGTTGGTCAGAAACTCTTCCGATGCATCGGGTTCGAAAAGGTTTCCAATCAAATCGGAATCTAAGAGTCCGACTGACCGATTACGATGCTTCCCAACATCGGCCCCCATTAGGATGGCGGACGGACTTTGTCCATCCGCCATCCTGTCATAGGAAGGGACCGTCCGCCACAGGGCGGAGGTCCCGTGCGTAGAATTAGGATGCACCCGCCACAGTGGCGGGTGCATCCCGCATTTTTAACATTGCGGCGGGCGGTGCTTTCAGCACCGCCCGCCGCAATGCTAAAAATGCATTTTGTGCGTTTCAAAGCACAACATGACAGGCACAGCGCGGTGCCCACCATGTTGTACTTTGAAACGCTGGGGGTTACCATAGGTACCCCCCCATGTGCACTCCCCACCCCCAACCCCTTCACCCTGGGGGTCCCCAAAGTAAAGACCGTATGCCTTACCACGGCGGCAATGCCGCCGTGGAAAGGCATAGGACCGCCGGCATCGTAATATGGTCGGCGGTGTCTCGCAGACACCGCCACCATATGTAATCACTTACATATGCGACCGGCGGAAAAGCGGCGGATGGTCTTGCCGTCCGCCGCGGACTCCCCCGCCATCCTAATGTGACGGGGGGTCATTTCTGTGAGGATGGCGGACGGATTGCCCCCACCGGGCCAGCGGTGGCTACCGCCAGCCCGGCGGGGGCAATCCGTCAGCCATCATAATCGACCCCATTGTTCGGTCTGACTGAATTGACTTCAATGGGAGCCTGTGTTCTGAACGAGAACACAGGCTCCCATTGAAACAAGCACTGGCGTTGCCAATAGGTCTCGCAGTAGGAAAGTTGGAGCTATTGGTTTTGTAAATGACAAAGCCCTTTATGTTTTTAAAATGAAAACAAAAATAAAAGGCATTGTTATTTGCAATTGTAATAGCTCCAACTTTCCTACTGCGAGACCTATTGGCAACGCCAGTGCTTGTTGTAAATGTGTTTGTGCTGTGATTGTGTTAAAAAAGTGTATGTCGAATAGCTGACCGGCCTGAAGCTTGAGTGCACTCAAGCATGCACGCGCGCCACCATCTGTCTGTCTTTGATCGCGCCACCATCTGTCTTTGTCTTAGATCACAATCACTTTCACGGCCGCGCGGCGTTACTTTTACTGCTGCGTGGCCAATGCTTGTTTTCCAAGGGTGTCTGTTTTCCATGTTGATGGGCCATTCGTCTTTCCCTCTACATCCTTTGGTGTTGCTGAAGAAAATGCTAAAGGCAGCTGCCGAGTTCTATTTAGGAAGCCCTCTGCTTCCTCCCTAATTGAGACATTCGTGTATTGCCTTGGCAAACGTTTTTGTTGAGGTGAAACCAAGCAAGCTTTCTCTTCCGAGCAGAATCTGGACTTATGCTGCATGAGCACCTAATATTACTAAATCTAGCCTCTTGCCAATCGTAGCTATTTTGTGGCGCTCAGTGTGTGCTGTTTTTAGTGCATCATGTTCCCACACCAACGTTCACTGTGCAGTTTAAAAGTGTATGGAGCATGTCTGCAGTCTAGGGGGAACGGAACATATGTACAGTTAGGCATTTAAATTGTATCATGCGCCACTGATGAAACACTTTGTGCAACTGTAGCTTAAGCAAAAAGGTTGGACGTCTGATTTGCTGGGCCCGCCTCTCTTCTCCGATTCTGGCCCATCAGACTATTTAATGTGACGCCCTGCTTAGCAGTACCAGGGTCACTGACAAATAGAAGGACGCGAGCCAAAACCCTGCTGGCTCTAAAGACTCGAGGTGCCCAGCTAGTAAGCACCTCCCACTGTGAAATAAAAGCACAGAGACGACCGTGAGGAACAGCTTTTATTTACATCTTAAATGTGATTAGAGCTGCAGCACCTAAAAATAATAAATGAGATGACCGATAGGTAAACCGTCCCTGAATCAGCAGGGGAGCAGCATGTCAGTAACAAGAGGCTGCCCTAAAAACTTTACATGACTAATCGAGTCTTTGGCATCCATAGATTGGGAAAAGGCATCAATCTGACTAGTTTTAGGTCTGTAAAAAACATAAAATAAAGCTTTGCTTCCTTCACGAATCAAGAGTCAATACGAAGTGATGTGCTGGAAGTCTGACAGTTGTAGACAGTTCTATAGTGATCATTATGTGAGAGCATAGCCACAATGTTAAACTAATTATAATAATGAGTAATGTATAGTACTTAATAAAGTTTGAAAACACTGTAATAAGCTGTAATAACAAAGCGGCATGAAAGTACATGGATAAGGTGCGATGCTGGGCAGAGAGGAGGCAGGCGCTGGAGAGGGAGGGGGAGGGGGTGGGCTGCCTGCAACCCGAGCTACCATATGGAGAGGGAGGGGGATGGGCTGCCTACTAATGCGTGTGGCAACAGTGAGAGCAATTAGGGGGGAGGAGAAGGGAAGCCAATCAGAGGAGAAGAAGGCACACAAAAAAAAGCAACGACAAAACATAGAAAAAAATGTGTGAAAATCAGACGTCACTAAACTCGATTGCAAGCTACAAGGGAAACCAAACTGCAATACACTCCATCGCAAGTTAAACGCCAAAATAATAAGAAAACCTGGCGTATTCAGACAGCACTAAAATAGATTGTAAGTTACATAGTGAAATGAAACACCAATAAAGTTGATCACAAGTTAAGCAACTATATAATACGAAAAATGTAGGGAATTTAGATAGCATAAACACGATCGAAATTACAAAGGCAAGAAAAACAGTACCGCAAGTCACAAAAAGAAGAAACAAGTCAAAGGAACCTGTGAAAGCAAAAGTTATGATGAGTGGTGGTGGAGAACGAGAGACGGTGACTATGACAGACTTGATAGTGAAAACTAAAGAGTGTGAAAAATGTCATATACAAACGGTGAGAAAGCAAACTGAAAGACATGCACAAGAGATTGAGGATAGTAGCAAACGAAAAGAAAAAAGATGAATGAATCAGCCTGCAGATTTCAAAGGACATTATTGTAGGCGATGCGATGTGGGTAAGCATAGAGTGCAGGCATTGTGAAAGGAGATGCGTGGAGGATGGGGGGCGTGGAGGATGGGGGCGGGCTTGGGAAACAGAGTACGGCCGGCCTGCGGCCGGCCATGAATAATTAGGGGAGGAGAAGCCCTTTGATGTGCTGGGCTGGCCCTGAATGCGCGTGCTTGTTCACGTGAACTTCATGAAAACCGCGAGGCTGAAAGCCCTTTGGTTTGACTTGTGTTTTGCCGACATGAATTCTTGCTCCGCTCGATGCGCTTGCGCACATCGATAGGTCGCGAGACCTAAAAAGGAGTGGTTAGAAAAAACCTTGCACCCAGTGGCGGGCACCTCATTGTGCATGCCACACTGTGCATCGTAGGAAAGAGGGGTCCCATTCGTACCCCCACAGGCCCCAACCGGAGGCCTACCGATGAAGGGGGTCCTTCTACGGGCCCCTAAAGTCAGAGTCCAAAGCGTTTTTTTGTTGGGCAAAACAATTCAGACCGGCTGTCCGAATCGGTTATCGTAATCGCTCAGTCGGAAACCGTGTCCATAAGACTGTGCAATTCAGCTTCGAACGACTCAGGCTTTCAGAATGCTGCCCAGAACCGAATCGGACAGCCCGAAAGGTTCCCCAGCATCGTAATCGGTCAGCCGGAAATGTATCTGATTCGGTTGGAAATATAGGTTCCAAATTGGATTCAGAGAATCTGAATCCCTTTTGCGTAGCCTTTCCAACCAACATCGTTATTGGCCCCTAAGTATTGACATTTGTACTTGAACTATAGGTACTTCTATTACACATTTCTTTCAGTACACACACATTTCCAGACAGGCCTGCTCTCTCCTTGAGCACAGGGAAGTAAAACACCATGTACAGCATAATGCCACTTTGGAAGCAAAAAAGAGGGATGTTTAAAAAAAAATATGAGGAATTTATTTTACTTGCATTGATTTGGAGCCAATTTTAGGGAGGATACAGCAAAAATAAAGCTGTAAGTGGTTTAAAAAATCATGAGTCACCCTGCTGAAATAGATGTTTTGCCACGTATAAGATGGGTAGTAATGGAAGTGCATGCAAATATTCTTCAAGCGCAGAAAAACCTTGGCAATCGGGAATACATGCATAAGGGTGGTATCTATCACTGTAAGTGGGAAAAAAAAGTTTGAGAGGGTACTCTGAAAACGGCATGGGCAAAGTAGTGTACCTTCATGAGCTTCATTCCAATTATTTTCAGGAATAAAAAGCAAGTGCTCCCGAGGCCGTGTTTACATCCCACCCACCCTCCCAAAAAAGTAACAGTGGGGAGCCTCTGGAAATGGCCAATGGGTCAAGGGAGCCGTGGGTCAAAAAAGTTTGGGAACCACTGCTCTAGAGGATAAACTGGGCCTCATTTGGTCTACATCTTGACCACAGTCTATCGAAGGTGGGGTTCTAAATAATTGATACTTCAGCCCCTTGTGAACTATTTGTAAATTATGGATTGGTTTCTCAAAGAACTTGGGCATCTGGTTTGATTCCGACCTTACCTTTGGCCCCCAGATCAATCAGGTGGTTGGATCATGCTTCGGGACTCTCAAAAGTCTTAGGAAGGTATTGAAGTTCTTACCTATCAGAGCCCGTCAAACCCTGGTACATGCACTAGTCACGTCAAAGATGGACTATGGCAATCTTCTCTACTTAGGGACCCTGGAGAAGAATCTGAGCCGCCTACAGGTTTTACAGAATGCCGCTGCCCGACTGGTGCTCAGACTACCCAGAAGAGCCGCATCCATAGCGGCCCTCCGGTCTTTGCACTGGCTCCCGATCAGAAGCAGGGTAGAATTCAAGGCACTATGTACGTGCCACCGGATTATCAATGGGAGGTCTCCTCTCCCGTTGAAAGGACTGCTGACACCCTACGAGCCGTCCCGCTCCCTGAGATCTTCCGGCTCAGGACTCCTAGTTATTCCTAAGGTGTTCAGAGCTCGGATGGGCGGAAGATCCTTTAGGCACCTAGCAGCTTCTAGATGGAATAAGCTACCCACGGCGTTGCGATTAGAACCATCAGAACCACTCTTTAGAGCCAAGCTTAAAACTGTACTATTCGTGCAGTAAGTTGTTCCGCATGTGTAAGTTCCAGTAAATATCAGCTCCTCAGCGCGGGGACACGCCGCTGTGCATCACCAAGCGCTTTACAAAACCCCCTAAATAAAAAAAATAAAAAAATAAATAATTGAAGGGCCCAATTCCAATCTCCCTAGGATAGCCCTCCGTACGACTGATCCGGGGGGCTTTCCTAGCGAATTGCACTGTGCGAGTCCGGCCGAATGAGTACGATGCAGCCATATGTTGATGGACTTGGTTTGCTCAGACTCCCGTTGAACCCTATGTGAGCCTGTATATCTACGTGTACAAAGACTCACATAGCAAAAAAAGGGGGTGGGTGGGGAAAAGCGTACACCCTGTGGTGAGCACACATGTTGCCTGTTACATTGTGCATGCTTGAATCGGGGGGCCCATGCGCACCCCCTGCGGCCAATTCGGATGGCTCCGGGTGAAGAGGGGCCAGCTCTGGCACCCCCAATGTCTGATTCTGCCAGCCGTTTCATCTTGCTGAGACCAAGTTGATAAGGCTGTCCGAATTGTGCATCATATTCGCTCTTTCGGAAGCGGAGTCCATTGCGACCACGATTCTCCTCCAGTCGTGTCAGACTCACAGATTCAGGTTTGGAAACGATTCGGGCGGCGCGGACGAGATCTTCGCACCGTACTTGGTCATTCGGAATGGTGGACAATTTGGATGGCAACAATGGGTCTGAATCAGATATGGTCATTCCGGATCCCGTCAGGAGCCCTTCCGACCAAGATTGGAATCGAGTCCAAAGACTGTTGGTGCAAACTACTATGTTGTTTTGTGTAGCACTTATGCACGTCTATTCACTTTGAGGTTTTCGCATGCTTTGTAGTTACTTGTGTTGCACCATTTGGGGCACGTTTGTGATCAAGTTGTGGGAAATATAGACAGCATTTGATTTTAAACCACAAGGTGCTCTGAACTATTTGTTGGTAAATTAATGAATTATGCTGTTATAAAAGAAATAACATACATTTGCAAGTGTGAAATTTTCCCTATGCTACAAGTGTAGCATATCGCTGAAAACAATGCAAATCTAGCGGGAAGGGATTCATTGTAAAATTTTATCTGTGGCCTAGTCACATAAGGGCCCAACCCCTTTCCGTTCGTATCCATCAAAAGATAAAAGCACCTCTCTGTTCACTCATGCATGACACTGAAATGCTACCCACATAGGATCACAACAAATGCAACACTCACTCCCTCACAATCCCCCTGTATAGCTCCTTGCACAGCCAATAAGGATAGAATCAACCCAATATATACTACAATTCTATAAAATACCAGTACCTTCAAGGAACTATTTGTATAGTATGAAGGTTTGCAATGAAAATGGTGCTCGAAGAAGAGTATGGGCCATTTTCACAAGGAAGTGGCGGAGAGAGGCGTTAGCCTTCTTGGCTTAACGCCTCTCTCTGCCACTTCGGAAACGCGAGGCTGCACCCTATTCTCAAGGATATGGTGCAGCCTCATGTTTCCCCCTGCGACGGCGCTAAGTTTGACAACTTAGTGCCAATGCAGGCACCCTTGCACCAGAGTGCAAGGGTGTCTGCAAGTTGGGAGGTTTGTTTATGTACAGGAAGGTGTCCTTTCCTGCACATAAACAACCCTTAAATTCCAGTTTGTAACTTACAAATGTGCACAAGGAAGTACACATGGAAAAAGCAAAAACAAGGAGAAATAAAGCATTTCTCCTCACTTCGCCACCTTAAGACCAGATTTTTCCTGGACTTAAGTTTGGCGCTACCTCCTATTTACGCTGCCCTGGTGAATAAGAGGTAGAGTCAAACTCAATGGGTGATGCGGTGGAACGCCCACCGCAACACCCACTGCACATCCCTCTCAGACTAAAAACAGCGTCAAGAGGGCCCTATTCACAAGGCAGCGTTAAGCCGCGTTAAGCTCCTTAAGTGGCTTAATGCTGCCTTGTGAATAGGGCTAAGCCCCTATCGACATCACCACGTCACTGAAAGTGATGTTGTGGTGGCAATGGTGGCTTGAGAATAGGCCCCTATGTAGCTTGGCAGGGGACAGAATCCAGGAGAAAGGGAAGCTAGCCGAACAGAGAGAATCTTAGCAGACAACAGGACAAGGCCATCTTTGCGGAAATACAGTTATTAGGCTCCTGTTGGAGACTGCAGCGCTTCTGACAAGGAGGCTCTGCATCCTGTCATTAGCGCCTAAATAGACGGCTTACTAATGGAACCTCCTGGCCATTCTTCACATTCGCTCTCCTCCAAGCGCTCTTTGCATCTTTTCACTGCCCTAGGCGTGCAAGCCTTTAGTTACATTTTCTCAATATTAACTGAGCTCGACGGACTCAGTGGCTACATTGCTGCCATGGTGCATGTTATGCAGCAGAGAAACGAGCACGCACAGGAAATAGGGGTAGCGGGGATTGGAAATGCAGAACTGAAGTAAGGGAGAATGAAACCAAGTGTGGAATCAGTCAATAACATGACATTTGCCAATGAAAACGTGTAAAAACCTAGGGGCCTTATTTATGAAGGACTTGCGCCGCCGGTGCGTCACTTTTTCCCATGTTAAAAGTGACGCACCGGCGGCGCAAGTCCTTCATAAATAAGGCCCCAGGTCTGTAGCTTGTATCCCTAGGGATAGATTCGGTAGTGGAAATATTATGCATCTGTAGGAATGAGCAAAACGCCAATGAACGTCTTTACTTTTCTTTGTAAGACATGGTCTTGTCATAGCTCCAAATCAAGGTTTTCATGCTAGCACATGGAAGTTGTTGTTTCACTAAATCCGCTGAATAACTGTACTGTTTGATTCATTCATTCACTAAGACTTTGACCTATAGCACTTTTTATTAACTCGTGCGTTGAAAGGTACCCCTGAAACAGATCATTGGCTTCAGGGTCAATTTCAGAGATGCTGACTGCAGGTCCATCTCAGCCGCCTATCTTTTCTGGGTCGAAAAAAGTTTCCATTGGATAGGGAAATGGAGACTTCGCGGATCCACGGTGCATGAATTTGCAAGGGCGAGGCAGCAAGTTCATCATGTTTAAGCGATGACGTTTAAACAATAAAAAGTCTGGTGAATGCACAAGGTAGGGTTATTGACGTCCAGGGCCCAGATTCGCATCAGCAGTGCTGGGGCAGGAAATACCACAGAAGTTCATGACATTTGAAGAGCCTCGTGGTAAACTATCATATTTTGTGAAATGCGCCCCGGGCACGTGCTCCTTACCTTCTCGGGTGGATGTGAAGGAGTTGTCATAAACGCACATCGCTCAATCTTCCACTTTACGGATCTTTTCAAAAGCCTCAAACATTCCTTCTCTTCAACGCCTCGCTGTTTGACTCTTATCTCTGGGAAACTTTTAAAGCATAAGGCTATTATCTGTCACTCGACTTGTTCGGGAGATCCATTTGTTTCACTACTTGTAAAAGGCGGCGTCCTCTTTGATCACTCCAGGTATCACATTTTTCCGAGTGTTCCAGTGTTTAGGTGCGATATTTACTGTACCCAATAAACACCGATACCAAAAAGTATGGGGGCATATTATCAAGGGGGTTTATCTCCGCTTTTTTGGCTTTAAAAGCCAAGGGCCTCATTTATGAAAAGTGACGCATCGCTGCGTGAAGACAGCGATGCGTCACTTTTCACTGCGCACTCCTTGCGACACCAATGATGCGTCATATTTAATGTATGACGCATCATGTCGCAAGGACTTACAGATACGTCAGTATTTTTGACGTATCTGTAAGCACAAAAGTGACGCATTGCTGGAGTGTGTCACAAAAGTGACGCAACTCCAGCAATGCGTCCTTTCACATGGGGAAAGCCCCATGTGAAAGGGCTTGCGTCAGTCTTACGCCTGCTGTGAGGCAGGCGCAAGATTCTGACGCAACAGCATCCTAAAAGTGACGCAGTGAAATCGCATAGATTTCACTGCGTCACTATTACAAGGCTTTTTGCGGGGGAACGCCCCCTCTGCATACATTATACCTGACGCAGGTATAATGTGGCGCAGGGGTTTAAAAAGTGACGCATCTACCTAGATGCGTCACTTTTTAAATATGGCGCAACAAGGCGCATTTTTTACGCCGCTGGTGCGTCACAAAAAGTGACGCACCGGCAGCGCAAAACTGACGCAAGGCCTCATAAATAAGGGCCCAAGAAAGCGGAGATAGAATTATCTCCCTATTACCTAGCTGTCGCTAACATCAGTTAGTGACAGCTAGTAGGAGATAGCGACCATCTTGGGCCCCACTTTGCATGTCAGTGATATTTATCACTAATGACATGCAAAGTGGGCGTGCCAAGATGTTAGCGACTGTTAGCGACTGGAAACAGTCGCTAACATCGCTATCTCCTATTACCAACTTTTGAAGATATTCGCGCTAAGCGCGAATATCTCCAAAAGCTAACACCTGCCCAGGAGCAGTTCTTAGCCATGTTATTCAATGGGAGGTGGATAACATGGCTAAGAGCATTAGCTCGGTAATGCATGAATATCGCTGACTTTTCAGCGATATTCATGCATTGGGGCCGATTTTTATCGCATTTGCGATAAACCTTGGTAATACCAAGGTTTATCTGCGATAAAAATCGCCGCAGCTCAGCGGTAAATTTTTGTCTCTAACCAAGCAATAGCGATAATTATCGCTATTGCATGGTAATATGCCCCATGGCGTTTTACGGTGTTTATCGGTGCGATATATAGCGCCCGTTTTTTCCCTGAAATGTGGCTTATAGTGAGGTTTCTGGTGCATCCCGCACCAAGATTCACATATCCCGTTGTTTTCTGAGACTTTTCTCCCTTTAAATCCTGGCTGGTTTGACCTGCCGAAATGTAATGCAAGATGCTGTTCTTATCACACCAGGCACTAATTATGAGTTGGCAAATAACTGGTTTGATTTTTGGGCATCTGATAAATTCCGACTTCACTGGGAAAATTTTTTGGGTGCAATAATTCCCACCCAATGAAAAGTTTTTTCTTCATTTACGAGGAATACCAGGATTTTGGTGCTTAGCAAACGAAAATCAGCGGGTCTGGGAATTTACCTGGCATTATTCCTCAATGAATAGTGTCGTATTTGACCTGCTGAAATGTATCCAGGGTGTAATATTTATTCCAATACTCATAATTATATGTTAGCTAATAGTGATTTCCTAATTGTGACTTTTTGCGAATTAATGAGGTAGATTAAAATTTTCATCCCATTATGAATCGCAGCCATCACAGGGATGGTGGCCTGCTGAGGTCTGCAGACCACCATACCTATGATTGCTTTTAAATAAAGCAATATTTTCTTTAAATGCAGCCCTTTTTCCTTATAGTGAAACAAGATACATTTAAAAAGAAAAAATATGTAACTTGGAAGTTTAATTTTTTAGGACTAGGCAGTGGTGCATGGGACCACTGCCTGCTTTAAAAAAATATTTATTCAACCACTCTAAAAGGGAAATGGGTCCTTTGGGGAACACTTGTCATGGGCGATTGGCTTGCCACCAACTTCAAATTGGTGTTAAATTGCGAATGTTTTGCTATAAAATTTCAGTTGCAAAACAATCATACATACCATTCCAATTTGGTATTAGGAAAGGACGCCCTCAACTCACTCCTTCCTAATAACGGATCGCACCACCCAAACTGCAATTCGGTAACAAGTCACTGATTCCCAATTTGGCCTGTGTACATCCCAAAAAGCATTTTTGTGAATTGGGCCATTAGCAAACTCAAAAATGCTTCGTGCTAGTAGCCCTTAGTTTCCTTTCTCTTTGTCTCCAGAGAAGCATTTTCATTTGTATTTCCATTTGTTCTCTAAACTACTACTCCACTCTTTTAGCCTTGCTCCTTAAAAAGGAATGGAGTGGGTGTTTTCTAGTGTGAAGTAACCACCTAGATACCCTCTTGGGTAATTAGTGCGTTAAACAATATAGCATAACAAAGTATGCTAAAAGAATGTCACTTTCTATGCTGTTTGTGTAAATGTTCAAAAGAGCATGCTTCGTTCTTCAGAAACACCTCTGCAAACGAATCCAGAAATGTACATACCCCAAAAAGGTATTGTTCGTATGCGTGGCCTTGGACAATGCCATTATATCATTAATTCATGAAGTAATGCACTGTCACCCTTGTTACCACTGACAAGAAAAAGGTAAATCCCATCCTACCCATTTGAGATGTGAAACATAGAGGATATTGAAGTTAGTATAGTTTTGAAAGAGCAGAGCCCTAAAGATTAAGCCACATAACAAAATAATTAATAACGAATGTACAAATACCTTAAAAATGAAATGAAACTAATAGACAGGAATAATACAAAAAGATTAAGGGTCGTTGAAGAAACACAAAACATATGGACAAAAGAAGTAAAACGATAGTTGGGAGACAACCTCAGCAGAAAGAAGATTAATTTAAGGATGCAAAATATATATCACACAGAGAAGAAGACAGTCTGGGACAATTGATTACTGCTTATCTTGTTAGAATGTGAATAAAACAGGGTGCATGGAATAATTCAGATGGTCTTCAAAGTACCTTTTATTTGTAGACGTGTAATACACGTAAGAAGTGGAAAAATTAATATAATTATGTGAAAAGTGTTTGCACTGTAAATCAGAGAATATTTATTCTCCTTAAAAATAACTACATGTTTTAGTCCTGGGCTAGAAAAGGTAAGAGGAGGTTCATCACACTTCTTTTTAAGAGTTAGCTTAAGTTCGTAGATGCTTTCCTAAAGCAGGGGTCTACCCTTTAGGTGAAGCTGACAATGTACACCTCAAGGAACCAGTGCATTTGCGCCCCTTTCTAGGAGGCATACACGAACAAACAGTGACATATTGATCGAACCTATGATGAGGCCGGAAGATGGCTAAGGTTAAACAAGCATTAGAAATGCAATAGGGCTCGCATTAGGAAAGTTTGAGCTATTGGTGTTATAAATTAATTATTTTTATTTATGTGTTTTTTTTAAAATAGCTAAATTAATAGCTTTATCATTTACAATGCCAATAGTTATAACTTTCGCAAATGTGACACCTATAGCATTTGCAATGCAACATGTTTTGTATTTACGTGACTTAGATGTATTGATATTACAAATAACAATGGCTTTTAATTTTTTTAAATAATTAATACTTAATTACTTATTTAATTTGTAATGGCAATAGCTTAAACTTTTGTAAATAACATTTGTGAAGATTATGTTCAGTGTTTTTTATTGTGACGAAAATCCAAGAACAGAAGTGAAATATTAACATCTTTTTGTGATTTGTAATAAAGCGTGAAAGCTTGAAAAATTGAAAGAACATATTTGAACCAGTGATGCTGTGGTTGCGCTGAGTGGTGTGTGCATCGGTGTAGCTGTTTGGTGGGTGCATTGGTGGAGCTTAGTTGGAGCATCGGTGGAGCTGTATGGTGGGTGCCACGGCGGAGCTGTGTGGTGGGTGCCACGGCGGAGCTGTGTGGTGGGTGCCACGGCTGAGCTGTGTGGTGGGTGCATTGTTGGAGCTTAGTTGGAGCATCGGCAGAGCTGTGTGGTGGGTGCCTCGGCGGAGCTGTGTGGTGGGTGCCTCGGCGGAGCTGTGTGGTGGGTGCCTCGGCGGAGCTGTGTGGTGGGTGCCTCGGCGGAGCTGTGTGGTGGGTGCCTCGGCGGAGCTGTGTGGTGGGTGCCTCGGCGGAGCTGTGTGGTGGGTGCATCGGCGGAGCTGTGTGGTGGGTGCATCGGTGGAGCTGTGTTGGTGGAGCTGTGTGGTGGCTGCATCGCTGGAGCTGTGTGATGGGTGCATCGCTGGAGCTGTGTAGGTGGAGCTGTGTGGTGGGTGTATCGGTGGAGCTGTGTCGTTGGAGCTGTGTGGTGGGTGCATCAGTGGAGCTGTGTGGTGGATGCATCGGTGGAGCTGTGTAGGTGGAGCTGTGTGGTGGGTGCATCGGTGGAGCTGTGTCGGTGGAGCTGTGTGGTGGGTGCATCGGTGGAGTTGGGTGGAGGGTGCATCGGTGGAGCTGTGTAGGTGGAGCTGTGTGGTGGGTGCATCGCTGGAGCTGTGTAGGTGGAGCTGTGTGGTGGGTGCACCGGTGGAGCTGTGTAGTGGGTGCATCGGTGGAGCTGTGTAGGTGGAGCTGTGTGGAGGGTGCATCGGTGGAGCTGTGTGGTGGGTGGAGCTGTGTGGTGGGTGCATCGGTGGAGCTGTGTAGTGGGTGCCTCGGTGGAGCTGTGTGGTGGGTGCCTCGGTGGAGCTGTGTGGTGGTTGCATCAGTGGAGCTGTGTGGTGGTTGCATCGGTGGAGCTGTGTGGTGGTTGCATCAGTGGAGCTGTGTAGGGGGAGCTGTGTGGTGGGTGCGTCTGTGGAGCTGTGTCGGTGGAGCTGTGTGGTGGGTACATCGGTGGAGTTGGGTGGTGGGTGCATCGGTGGAGCTGGGTGGTGGATGCATCGGTGGATCTGTGTGGTGGATGCATCGCTGGAGCTGTGTGGTGGGTGCATCGGTGGAGCTGTGTGGTGGGTGCATCGGTGGAGTTGGGTGGTGGAGCTGTGTGGTGGGTGCATCGCTGGAGCTGTGTAGGTGGAGCTGTGTGGTGGGTGCATCGGTGGAGCTGTGTAGTTGGAGCTGTATGGTGGGTGCATCGGTGGAGCTGTGTGGTGGGTGCACCGGTGGAGCTGTGTAGTGGGTGCATCGGTGGAGCTGTGTAGTTGGAGCTGTATGGTGGGTGCATCGGTGGAGCTGTGTGGTGGGTGCATCGGTGGAGCTGTGTAGGTGGAGCTGTGTGGAGGGTGCATCGGTGGAGCTGTGTGGTGGGTGCATCGGTGGAGCTGTGTGGTGGTTGCATCAGTGGAGCTGTGTGGTGGTTGCATCGGTGGAGCTGTGTAGGTGGAGCTGTGTGGTGGGTGCGTCGGTGGAGCTGTGTCGGTGGAGCTGTGTGGTGGGTGCATCGGTGGGGTTGGGTGGTGGGTGCATCGGTGGAGCTGTGTGGTGGATGCATCAGTGGATCTGTGTGGTGGATGCATCGGTGGATCTGTGTGGTGGATGCATCGGTGGATCTGTGTGGTGGATGCATCGGTGGAGTTGTGTGGTGGGTGCATCGGTGGAGCTGTGTGGTGGGTGCATCGGTGGAGCTGTGTAGGTGGAGCTGAGTGGTGGGTGCATCGCTGGAGCTGTGTAGGTGGAGCTGTGTGGTGGGTGCACCGGTAGAGCTGTGTAGTGGGTGCATCGGTGGAGCTGTGTAGTTGGAGCTGTATGGTGGGTGCATCGGTGGAGCTGTGTGGTGGGTGCATCAGTGGAGCTGTGTAGGTGGAGCTGTGTAGAGGGTGCATCGGTGGAGCTGTGTGGTGGGTGCATCGGTGGAACGGTGTAGTGGGTGCATCAGTGGAGCTGTGTAGTGGGTGCCTCGGAGAAGCTGTGTGGTGGGTGCCTCAGCGGAGCTGTGTGGTGGGTGCATCAGTGGAGCTGTGTGGTGGGTGCATCGGTGGAGCTGTATAGGTGGAGCTGTGTGGTGGGTGCATCGGTGGAGCTGTGTGGTGGGTGCATCGGTGGAGCTGTGTGCTTCGGTGGAGCTGTGTGGTGGGTGCATCGGTGGAGCTGTGTGGTGGGTGCATCGGTGGAGCTGTGTGGTGGGGGCATCTGTGGAGCTGTGTGGTTGGGGCATGTGTAGTGGGGGCATGTGTGGTGGGTGCATCGGTGGAGGTGTGTGGTGGGTGCATCGGTGGAGGTGTGTGGTGGGTGCATCGGTGGAGGTGTGTGGTGGGTGCATCGGTGGAGGTGTGTGGGGGGTGCATCGGTGGAGCTGTGTGGTGGGTGCATCGGTGGAGCTGTGAAGTGGGTGCATCGGTGGAGCTGTGTGGTGGGTGCATCGGTGGAGCTGTGTGGAGGGTGCATCTGTGGAGCTGTGTGGTGGGTGCCTCGGTGGAGCTGTGTGGTGGGTGCCTCGGTGGAGCTGTGTGGTAGGTGCCTCGGTGGAGCTGTGTGGTGGGTGCATCGGTGGAGCTGTGTGGTGGGTGCATCGGTGGAGCTGTGTGGTGGGTGCATCGGTGGAGCTGTGTGCTTCGGTGGAGCTGTGTGGTGGGTGCATCGGTGGAGCTGTGTGGTGGGTGCATCGGTGGAGCTGTCTGGTGGGGGCATCTGTGGAGCTGTGTGGTTGGGGCATGTGTAGTGGGGGCATGTGTGGTGGGTGCATCGGTGGAGGTATGTGGTGGGTGCATCGGTGGAGGTGTGTGGTGGGTGCATCGGTGGAGGTGTGTGGTGGGTGCATCGGTGGAGGTGTGTGGGGGTGCATCGGTGGAGCTGTGTGGTGGGTGCATCGGTGGAGCTGTGAAGTGGGTGCATCGGTGGAGCTGTGTGGTGGGTGCATCGGTGGAGCTGTGTGGAGGGTGCATCTGTGGAGCTGTGTGGTGGGTGCCTCGGTGGAGCTGTGTGGTGGGTGCCTCGGTGGAGCTGTGTGGTGGGTGCCTCGGTGGAGCTGTGTGGTGGGTGCATCGGTGGAGCTGTGTGGTGGGTGCATCGGTGGAGCTGTGTAGGTGGAGTTGGGTGGTGGGTGCATCGGTGGAGCTGTGTCGGTGGAGCTGTGTGGTGGGTGCATCAGTGGAGCTGTGTGGTGGGTGCCTCGGTGGAGCTGTGTGGTGGGTGCCTTGGTGGAGCTGTGTAGGTGAAGCTGTGTGGTGGGAGCCTTAACGGAAATTACAACTCTGAAAACAAAAAAAATCTATCCTTTAACGATGCTGGATAAATTATGACAAGTGCTTGCTACTGTTCCAACAGATACATGCAGAAAAATATGTAGGACGTTATTCTGGAAGGAAAACTAAATCACAGAAAAGAAAAGAGTACGAACCGTAAATGAGAGAGGTTTGTTTGTTAACATCTGCATTGGGAGAAGGTTTTGTTAAACCTGTCGGTGTTTAATTAATACCGAACCTACAATATATTTTAAGGAATGACGAATTTTAAAGGTCTGCTTAGAAAATGATAAGTAGCAGGGCAAAATAAATCGCAACAATGTGTGCAGAAAGGAAAGAAAATATATATGAATGTTGTCTGGGCACGGCAACAGCACATGGCAACATAACTGCGCCTTAGCTAGCTACTACACAGTGCACTCAGTACTTAAACCAAAACTCCGAAAAGCCCTCTTAAGAAGCATGGAATTCGTGGTCCTGGATACAGCATGCATTCCATGTTTCTTTTCAAGCAGAGCATAAACAGTTGTTGCAGCAAGGGGCGGGAAGATTAGGAGACGAAACTGAAAATACGGCCGGCAGGCAGTGAATAATTAGGAGGTGACAAATGACCTGGGACGGCTGCCTTTGATGTGGTAATGCGAGGCAGGCAGGCAGATGGCAGGTGGCATTGTGCACGCGCTTTTTAGGGCTTGCGCTTGCGCAATGACCTAAAAAGCACATGCACTCAAAGGAATCGCCAGTGGAATCGCCAGTGGTGGTTAAACACTGGATAAGCCCCCATAGAGCTTCCAGCTGTGCGCATGCGCACAGCAGGCGAGCCCTAAAAACAAAATAAAGGAAAGGAAAAAGTGCCTTGCATCATGAATGAGTGAAAAAATGTCCACAGGTGGCAGGACTGTGAGCGAGTAAGGGTGAACCACTGCTACCCGGCTTCAAGCATTATTACTCCCCACTGCAGGCGATCTCACCCTATAAGGCATAGGATTTCCAGTAGCACGGTTATGTTGGTGTCTAGCTAGCAAATAATGACTCTTTTCCCGCTACTGATTTGGGAAAAGGGTATCCCTTTTGAGGTAGTAGGTACGTTTTTGCATTCATTGGTCTATCTTGTCCCCGGTCACTGGCCGTAGGCATATTTGGAAAGTTTCCCTGAAGTTGGACATACTGCCTTTCCTGAGTCGTATATCAGACAGTAGAAAATTGCCACCCAGAGTGGGCTGGGAGGCCTAAAATTCTCTTTTGGCAAAGTCAAGAAACTTTGCCCATCTTTGTGAAGAGTGATATTATTCAACATTGCTCACTTCGTGGGTAACGTTTAAAGTTTCTCTCAGCACTAGAATGAGACTGGGTAAACTCCAATGTCTATAGATTCTATTAGTTGACGGGACCTAAAAGAGTAACTTTTATTAAAGACCCCTTGAGCACTGTCCCTTTGAGTCTAGAAGCCCCTTTGCCAACAGTAATTTATTTTGGATTGATTCCCATTAGAAGCAAAGTGGGACAGGTTTGAGGTAATGATACACCGCCCATTAGGGTTCGGCACACTGGGTGTCAACCATAGTGATCTCTGTAGATTGTTCTACTGATATAAATGTGTTTTAAGTGTATTATTGTTAAAACAGAAATCCTTAATTACCCACAAGGGCACACCTTAACTTTCAACTGCCCCTAATGCTGGAGAGTCATAGAAACCTGTGAACCTTGGCTAAACCAAGCAATAAAACGTTTGTAGGGCACTGGGACAGTGACCACGCCAACTACAGAGACTTCTCATCAGTCACACAAGTCTTTATTCTGTACATTAACCATAAAAGACATCGCAATATAACAAACAACATTTTAAAAACGTACAAAACATTATTAAAACCAACATAATTCAAAGAAAAAAGCAATGTTTCTACATACGCTCATTAAAGAAAAAAGAACAGAAAAAAAAAGAAAAACCGACCATGCTGTAAGTTTAAGCGATTCAGCTAGACATATAATGAACTGGGATAAAAATCACATATGCTCCATGTAGAAATAGGACCATCGCCTATATGAGGCTGCCAGGATTGGAGAAATGGAACCACATAGTTGGACCTAAATTTAACAAGTACCAGATCTCCCACCAAGTCCTTGCGTAGAGGTCCAAGCCAGCCCACCCTTCTGACGCTGAGTATGGTCCCATCAATATTTGGCGGTAGAGGTCTATTTTTGGTTAGCCAAAATGAGACCTTGTTTCTAAGGTCCGTATGGCTTTCATG
The DNA here is from genome assembly GCF_964263255.1 of Lissotriton vulgaris. Classification (NCBI taxonomy): domain Eukaryota; kingdom Metazoa; phylum Chordata; class Amphibia; order Caudata; family Salamandridae; genus Lissotriton; species Lissotriton vulgaris. Next base: position 291,789,212 of record NC_141699.1, read on the forward strand.
TTTCCCCCTTGTAAGTTCAGGTACTCCCGAAAGCACACACACAGTGGGGGCGGCCTCTGGAGGCAGTTGAAGGTGTTTAGAAGCGGGCGTCAGAGTTTTACGAATGACCATGGTTTCCTTGTTTGAAGGCAATTGTTTATTTGGCCCTACTGTAGGGCGGGAGCTATGTACATTTTTAGCATGGGGATCCAAGCTATTCACATTCCGAGATGCTGACTGATATTGAGTGATCTTGTTTTGTACGGGGTTTTCCGGCATTTGTGTGGCTACCAAAGGCTGAGGTTGAGTGGGTATAGATATAGTTTTTACAGGAAATGAATTAGCCTTAACTGCTTCCTCGATGGCCATAAGCCTATCCCCTATGCTGACCATTTTGTCCATCAGGGGGGATAAAATAGACTTTAATAAGTTCTCGATTGAAGCCAGAAAAGAAGCATAGATTGGTGGGTTCAAAGTATCAGAGTTGGAAGTTTTAGTAGATACAGGGTGGGGATTTGGTTTCTGTAGCTTGGCCCGTCTCCCATGATGATTAACACCTCCTCGCTTCCTTTTGGCAATGATAGGCTTGGCTGGATTGGTGATAGATGCCAGAGGCGAATTTACATGTGATCGTGTTAAAGGGGGCTCATCCTGAGTACTAGGGGTTAGTTGAGATTGATTGCAGGGCCGAGGGCTAATATTTGATATGGCACAGATGGGTGGATTAATTAGCACATTGACAGGTTTTACGTGTTCGTATTTAGTCTTACACAGGTTATTTAATTCCTCCAGTAATGAAATCTCGGGAGCAGGGTCAACAAACTGTAAAGGAGAGTACATATTGAGCGAACTATCCAGGGCGGGAGATTGCTCTAATCGCTCAAGGTCCCTAACAATGGGGAGCGTTAGCCTCTTTAGATAGTGGTCCAATGTGCCTCTGGTCATGCCACTATATGCGGCATCGTTCCTGTAACCCCCCGTGCAAGTGAAGACATCAGCCATCCTTCCGACCTAAGCAGGTCAGCGAAACCGCTTTGTAGACAGAATAGTGGGGACCATTTTGTAACGGGGGACAAGTAAAGGGAAACAGTACCTTTATTGCAGAAACCGCATCTCCTCGAGATGAGCCAAGGGGAGTGGCCCCGCCCCGACCTCCTCTGGCCTCTGATGGCCTTAGATGGCCCCGCCCTTGTCCCGGGCTTCTACCGGCGCCACCCGCGTGCGTCCCGCGAGGCGGGAGGGACCTCTGCCTTTTGTGCGCCTCTGTGCGCGATACCCGGTGGGCGTGTCACCGCCAAGGATGCTGGGGGCTGTAGTCTCTCACACGGCTGCCGCGTGGTGGAGGAAGCGGCAGCCGGAGACCAACAGCGACGGAAGAACAGCGTGACCCCGGTGAGTTGACAATGCCCCTGTCTGCTTCTGAGACCCCAGAGACTTCTCATCTGTATGGGCACCTGGAGAAAAGGTCTAACAGGCACAGTGTCACTTTTGACAAGGTTACAATTCCCCTAACAACAAGGAACTGACCTCACAAATTAGATCAGTGGCTAATGTTGTATTCTTTTTCCTCAGTTACCTTCACAGAATGTGGCATAAATACATTCTTTTTTTTTAAATTTGAGTTTATTGAAGTATAAAGAGTCAAAGACAGAAAATGAAGAAACAATCAAAAGATAAACACAAGAAATATCTCGTATAAAAAATATGCATAGTAAAAATAATAACATTCAGCAGCTAGGATAAAATAAAAAGTGATGTCAGACATTTAAATTGTAAGAAATAAACAATATAAGGTATCAAAAGTAATAAAGAACATTAGAAAGAATCATGGTGGTTTTTGAACTTCATCAGTGCAAACTTGAGAAACGGGTGGTAGGAAAGCAACCAAGGACAGATAATTGGTAAGTGGAAGCCATAAAAGATCTCTTTTGATTGCTAGGGAAATGGGGGAGACAAAATTGGTATCTAGACAATGGTTAAAACATACCGCATTCCACCGAGCACGGAAATAGACTTCTGATGCTTGTTTCCAATTAGAGGTAATGTGATGAAATGCAATAGCTATTAAAAGGTCAATCAGTTTAAATTGTTGTGAGGAATTGGCAAAAATAGCATAAATACATTCTGATCTGCAAGTCGTGATGGGAATGACTCTCATTAATTTAAAACAAGTCAACAAAAAACCCTATCAGCTGATTACCATGATTTTGAACTTGACTGCCTGAAAAAGCACCCGCCTATCTCATTGTTGTATTAAAAAACACATAAAGGCCTTTTCCAACCCATCCTACTCTACACCCGGCTTTACACATGCTTCATATTTGCCATTCCACAATACCTCTGTTGTAAGAAGCTCTCCTGTACTCAGAGTTCTCTGCAACATGCCTCTTTTGACCTAATCGCCATCCCCTAAGGCAGGTAAGTCTCACACTATTTAATACTTCATGGACCATGCACCGACTCTGCCAAAAAAAAACTTTCCTTGATCACATCCTCTCCTTCACATATGGCCATCAGAAAACTACTAAACAAAATTCTCTAACCTCACAAAGTACACTCTGTGTATATTGTCATAGGTCTAAAAACAAATAAGTCTGTGTTGTGCACACTACAACTAACATAGCATAGTATAACATAACATAGCATAGCATAGCATAGCAATGCACAACATGACTTTTTCAAGAGTTGTTTCATTTTATAAAATGTGGATCAGAGTCTAATTTTAGTCACTGATCATTTGAGACCGTGTATTCGTTATTTTATTTTACAGACAAATAAAAACGCGCACAATGAATTATTATTGGTGAGAACTTTCAAGTTCTGGCGTTGCTTTGGGTAGTTTGTCGTATGACTACACACTGGTCAAATTTAATCAGTGTAAAAGGTGGCTTCGCAAAGCACGAGCATCCACTACCCAAGCATGCAACACCAATTTCTGCTTTAAAATAAGGTACTCACTTTATAGAAAAAATATTAAAGAAACAAGCTTTGCTAATAATGACCCTCCACTTTTGATAACCAGAGAAAATGCTTCCAAAGTAAGGTGACTGAGTTAAATGGCAACTGATCTATCCAAATCTGAGAGCAAGAGACAGAGAGAAAGTGTGTGTGTGATGTACTTATACAGCTCAAGCCTAGCTTTCTGCACAGCAGTCATGGGATGAACAGCGAGTGAGAGAGCCCCAGGGCACGATTGAAGATTGTTTGCAAGAGGCAGGCAGCAGGTTTGCTGCCTATATATAGGTTGTGTTTTTCTGAATATACAAGGTTGGTTTCAGTTTACGGTCCAATTCAGCTGAGATCTTTCATATGCACAATATTCACAATAGCAATAATGCACAGCTAAACACCACCTAAATGACTTGGGTAAATAACTGCCAGCTACGAAACTGCCGAAACGAAAAAAGAGAGTCACTCTGGCCAAACTTGTGACATGGTAAGTAATCTGGGGATTAGAGTTTTACACTGAAATGAGCAGCGGGAGTGAAGGAATCAGAGGGCGGGCAGGGATTACGTTCAAAGTGTCTTCTTTGGGGAAGTCAGCGGGAGGGAGAACCCGGGCAGGGATTACTGCTCAGCTCTCGGCAGGGGTAAAACTGCGCATTGTGCTGGCCTGCCAATTAGTTCCATTGTTAAAGCACAGACAACTCTCTGTTGTGTCTGTTTGTTTAACAGAGTTGATAGTGACGATCAGTCTTCTTTAGTTTCCCTTTAACAGTACTGTGTTCGAAATGCTGAATGGCTCAGCCCGTTCAAAGATGGCCGAAACAGGAAGTATTTCAGGGGAAAAATCCCATTTCACATGAGGTGTGGACAGTTAAACTGTTGGTACATATGTACTGAACCTTACAACTGTAGAACTAGACAGTTTAGAGGTTAGTACAGATGCAGAGAAGGGTTTATCCACAGAACTCTAAAGGGTTGGATGGCGGAAGAGAACCTTCACCTTCAGGCAGCTGTGTAACAAAACATTAGGCCCCCCTGCAAAGTACATGGAAGTGCCCCCCCTCCCTAGCCCACCATCTAGCACTTATGCTGAGGGGCCCCCTGGAGCTCTGGCCACCCTGCACCGCAGAGTTTGTGGGGCCTTATTTTAGCCACGGCCTTCTGGACCAGACAGTATACCACTGCCTTCTGAACCAGACTGTATAAGTAAGTATAACTCAGACACAAGGAGATGATGGACGGAGCGCTGAAACTTTTTAGACACTCCCCCCCAATCACAGATCTGGGTTGAAACCATCATCATTCTTTAGCTCACTTTGCCACCCCAGTTCAGACACAGCTATATGCAAATCAGTCTCCACCCAGTGCCCCATGGGAACAGTCGAGCCTGAACTGCCAAGCCAGGTCTTTCCCGAATCGGAAACAAGCATCCAGGGACCGGGTTCTGGATAAACACCCTTCATCAGCCAGGCTAGCTTGAATCTACTGGCAAAGTGAGCAAGGGACCCACGTCTGAGCATACCCTGCCAACTTAGGGCGAACAAAGCAAACACAAGGAGATGATGGACGGAGCGCTGAAACATTTCAGACACTCACACTCACCCCCAGTCACAGATCTGAGTTGAATCCATCATCGTTCTTTAGCTCTCTTCGCCACCTCAGTTCAGACCCAGCTATATGCAAATCAGTCTTGGGAACAGTCCAGCCCGAACTGCCAAGCCAGGTCTTCCCTGAACTAGAAACAAGCTATCCTGGCTGATGAGGGGTGAAACCTCAAAACTGGTCCTTGGACACTTGTTCCCAGTCCAGGGAGGACCTGGCCCGGCAGTTCGGACTGGACTGTTCCCACTGGGTGCAGGGTCAAGACTGATTTGCATATCGCTGGGTCCAAACTGGAATGGCATGGTGAGAAAACAAACGAAGGATTTAGGCCCGAGCTCTGTACTGGAGTGAATGTATGACATTGTTCTGCATTCTGTCCATCAATTGTTATTTTTGCATTTGTCACTCCAAGTGGGACGGTATGCCCAGACGTGGTCCTTTGCTCTCCATGCCATTGGAGTCAAGATATCCTGGCTGAAGGGGGTGAAACCACAAAACCAGTGCTAGGATGCTTGTTTCCAGTCCAGGGAGGACCTGGCCTGGCAGTTCGGGCTGGACTGTTTCCATTGGGCACAGGGTCAAGACTGATTTGCATATGGCTGGGTTCAAACTGGAATGGGATGGTGAGCAAAAAAACTATGGATTTAGGCCCAGATCTCTGTACTGGGGTGAATGTATGACATTGTTCTGCATTCTGTCCATCAATTGTTGTTTTTGCATTTGTCACCCCGAGTGGGATGGGTATGCCCAGACGTGGGTCCCGTGCTCTCCATGCCACTGGAGTCAAGCTATCCTGGCTGAAGAGGGGTGAAACCCCGAAATCAATCAATCAATCAATCAGTCATTTGTAAAGCGCACTACATACCCGGGATTGTCTCAAGGCGCTGGGGTGGGGGCGTTACTGATCGAGGAGCCAGGTCTTAAGCATCCTCCTGAAGGTCAGCAGGTCTTGGGTCTGTCATATAAATGTAGATGAATGTCGCACACGTTCTGCCGATTACTCAGGATATTTACGATATGTGTGCTGCTCTGTATTAATGCCTGCCAAGCATTTGTGATAAACTATGAAAAAAGGCCTAACACCACATGGGCTGCTAGGACTACAGTAAACACACTACTTGGTATGAATTATAAACATTCATGCAAAACTTTTCAAATTAATCAGCTTTGTATTTAATACATTTTCAAATGTTGAACCAACAATACGATCCAATATTCATTACATCAAATCATATTAGACTTGCAATATACATTTTTGTTAGTATTTCATGAACAACCACCCAATGCATTTCGGGACGTTCTTGTCCCTTCGTCAGGGGTTCCAGTTGTAGACTGAAAAAACAAGGAAACAATATATAAACGATGCCATACATACATGTTTGAAATAAACAATTATATAACACTCTAAAGCATTAGGCAGTGTGCTATTACCATTACTTCATTACTCATGTAGAACTTAATGGTATTTCACAATAAACAAGGAATCATCACAGTCATGAGTGACCAGTAGGTACATAAGTACAAAATCGCTGTCAATTATAAATAGCAAGTAAATTAGCGCACAATCATAAAACCTAAATGAAAGTCATAAGTTAAACTGTTACCAGTATGACCATAATCACATGCCTAGAAAAGATGTGAGAACCTCTATCTACAAAAGGAGATGTAAATAAACCAGTCACTATAGCTATTTAACATGAGCATCCAGACTTACACATGCACGTTCGAAAAACTTGTGCTCACCTCAACAAAGGAAAGACGAACTTCGTGGTTGAGCAACCATGAAATATTAATTATAGCCGACTCTGTTAGGAAACAAGTGTATGCTATCAGTACCAGCGAAGTATGTCACAAAACATTAAGTTTAGCCGATATATAGAAAGGCTCACCTCTATCAAGACGAAGTTGTGTAAACCGTCTACAAGCAGTCTGAAAGTCGTCTGTGCCTACAGGAGTAAAGGTAACATCAGTACCTTTGGAAATATTACTAGTCGGTAGTTACAAAGCGACTGACACACAAGCTTACCTCTTAACAAACGGAGACGCTACGAACTGACACGCCTGGCTGATTCGATGATGCACTTCCGTGTCATCGTACTCGGCTTATAAGCAGAACTTTCGGGTAGTCAATAAAAATAGACAACGGACTATACTTGCTACGTACTAGTACCTCTCAATCATGTTAAGGCACCGCGCGTATTGTTATTGTATGTGTAAACACTTCTCGCTTTGTTGCAGATATATACTATAGCGCTAATCCAGCAAAACTCAGTATGAAAAATACAATATAAAAAATAGATGAAAAGCCACAACTAATAAACAAAGCGTCATGATTCAACCGCCCATAACTTTATACGACGAACAAAAACCTAACGCAACATTAATTCCTCACAAATACATGACCTCATGTGATGTTATCTAAAGAAAAAACGTAGATAATTTCTGCATGTGTTCTAAACTAGATAAAAGATGAATTTGCAAAACCTGCCTATTGATACACCTTATTATTCAATTTCATAACGTCAACAATGATTGTGAATTACCTGCCTGCTATTTACACCTTATGCATATACAACAATAACCTTTTTACGTAAGAAAACATAATAGATCTTCCAGTGTATTATGATTGTAAACATCTAGTGTGTAATCATGTGTGTTTACCTAGTGTTTTTAGAAAGGATTCCTAGTGGCTTATTAAAACTGTCATCAAGCCTGCGTAAACATATTATAAAAAACAGCTCATTTCAAATTTATCATTTAACCCGGATGGGGTCAAAGTCTGTAATTTTTTAATCCAGAAAGCCTCTCTTCGGAGGAGGGTCTGGTCATTATCTCTGCCTTCATATCGGGGTACTACTTCAATGATTTGGCATTTGATTTGCGCAATCGTGTGTCTTTTCTCCATCCAATGTACCGCCAGTGGTGATGTAGAATTCTGATTTCTTATCCGGCTCTTATGTTCAGATACTCGAATTTTGAATTTTCTTGTAGTTTTACCTACATACAAAAGTCCGCACGGACATTTAATTGAATAAACAATGAAATTAGTATTGCAATCTGACGTAGGATGTAGTGGTATTTTCTCGCCTGTTCTGGGATGTAGTAATGTATTACCCAGTATCATGTTGTTGCAGTTATTGCAATTCCAGCATTTAGTAGTGCCGCGGAAGGATCCTCCTTTTGGCTTTACTCTTGAAGGCTTAGTTAAAAGTTCTTTCAGGTTTTGTGCTCTTGTATAAGCGAATAGTGGTTTATCTATGAAAAGATTCTGAAAATCAGATCCCACTTCCAATAATTCCCATCTACGTGAAATGATCCTTTTAATGTCTCTCGATGCTGAAGAATATTTGGAGACAAATATCATTCTGGTAGTACTGGTTTTTTCTTGTTTTGTGAGCAGAAGACTTCTTGTTATGTTATTGACCTTTGCAATTTGTCTATTGAGAATAGGTTCAGGATATCCTCTTTATATGTATCTAGACTTTTGTTCAAGCAGTGATTCTTTGCAGTCATTTACATTCGAAGAGATCCGTTTGATTCTCATAAATTGAGATGTGGGCAGATTGTCAATGAGGTTTTTAGGATGAAAACTACTGTATAGTAGTGCATTATTCCTGTCTGTCGGTTTTTTAAATAACTTGATTTCGATGACCTGATTTTTCAATTGGACCATGACATCCAGAAAGGAAATTTCATCATGACTGATAATGAATGTAAACTGTATCCTTGGATCAATTTGATTGAGGCGGGTGATGTTATTCAACAAAGAACTTTCAGAGTGTCGCCAAATTACAAAGATGTCATCTATGTAGCGTCTAAAAAATACCAGGCCTTCTTTCCAAAAAGGGTCAGTCAGTATATGGTCGTGTTCGAATTTCGCCATGAATGTATTGGCATACATGGGTGCTCCAGGAAAACCCATGGATGTGCCATTCATTTGGTTGTAGAAAACATCCTGCCACTCAAAATAACTGTTCATTAGACAGAACTCCAATAGTTGCAGCACCATACATTTTTGGCTTTCCAACCCTTCGTCTTGAAGTAGTGCCCATTCAACAGCTTCCAATCCAGATTGGTGTGGGATCGACGTATATAACGCCACGACATCTATTGTGCATAGAATCCAGTCCTCTGTGTTGTTTACTGAAATTGCTGTCAAACTCCTAAAAAAATCAGAAGTGTCTTCAATGTAAGTTGGCCACTTACAAACAAAGGATTTAAAAAAATGATCGATGAATCTGCCAGGGGTTTCAAATATTGATCCACAACCGGATACGATCGGTTGAAACGGTGGATTGTTCAATTGTTTGTGTATTTTAGGCAGGAAATAAATCCTGGGACGCCTGGGATAAGTTTGGTGTAGATATTTTCTTGTCTTATCGTCAATCCAGTGAAGCTTTTCTGCTTGGTCAAGAATTTTATCAAGAGTTTTTGAAATTTCCGTAGTTGGGTCTTGGTTTAGTTTTAGATAGGTGTTTTCATCCGTGACATGTTCTGTCCCTTTTCTTAGTTAGAAATCCACATCCATCATAACAAGGCCCCCTCCTTTGTCAGCCTTCTGGAAAGTTAGAGATTTGTCCTGTGATAGTTTTTGTAAACTGCTGTATTCAGCACGTGTCAAGTTTTTCAGCTGTCTTTTGTATTTCAATTTGCTCAGATCAGTTTTAACCAGTATCTCGAAATTGTCCAGAGTCTTATGGGACACAGGTGCTTGGAATTTACTTTTGGGTTTGAAAATTGTCGTGGGTTCTTGTGTAGGAACACTTTGACAAACGTTTGTGAAGAAATGCCTCAATCGCAGAGTTCTCATAAATTTGAAAAAAGAGACTTCAGTCTCTAGTTCGGTTGTATGGTATGTGCTCACAAACGAGGTGCCTTTGTTTAAGACCTTCTCCTCAAACGCAGTTAATGTTTTACCTGAGATGTTAATTAGGAGGGTTTCCCTTGGCTCCTCAGTCCGGTCTTTTTTTTGATTTCTTTCTCCTTTCCTGCGTCTTGTTTTTTGTCTGAAAGTTTTGATGTGGTAGGGTCTGGTGGTTTGGTCAGATCCAAACCTTCCTCTAAAAAAGCCACTGTTGGAATGCTTTCAGTAGACGCGTTTTCAGTGCTTGTAGAGACACCTCCTGGTTTGGGTCTACTCAATTTTTGTTTAAGCAAAGAGCTGGCAGATGGTCTTGATGTGTCGGTATCCTGGTCTGACACACCACTTTCTTCAGAAGATTGAGTTTGCGTTTGAGGTTTCCTCTGCGTATATCTTCTTTGGGCGTAAACCTCTGCCCATGTATAGGCTTCATTAAGCTTGTAGTCAATAGTGTCTCTTTTGAACTTCCTGAGTTTAGTCTCCTGGAGCTCTTTCCCATATTTATCCAACCTTGTTTCCATTTCTGCCAAAAATGTTTCCCATGGTTGTACCTCCATTCTTGTTGACAATTCTTCCTTGATATGGTAAATTTCCTCCTCAAGATCTTTGATGGTAGTAGATAGTTCTTCAATGAGTAGTAGAGTAAGATCTAAAGAGCACTTATTTAGGATACTGTACCATTTTTCCATGAAATTAACATTACTATGGAGTCTGAACAACATTGGCCTGATGGCCAGTCTCAAGCCTCACGGAATCCTTTTTACCCGATGATATTGGATTAGGGTAGAAGCGTGAAGTCTTTGGTTTAACTCACGGCGAGTGAGGTATTCAAGTTGACGTAACTGTTGCGTCACTGTTCCACTTTGGGCATCGAATTTTTTTGTTTCCTTGATCAAATTATATATTTTATCTGCCTCTTCAGAGGTATACGATTTGGTTGGTGCCCTATTCTCTGTGATTGTAGAGATACTCTCGAACGACATTTTACTTGGTGCTGACACTCAATATTTTAGCAGAAGCAATATATATAAATGTAGATGAATGTCGCACACGTTCTGCCGATTACTCAGGATATTTACGATATGTGTGCTCCTCTGTATTAATGCCTGCCAAGCATTTGTGATAAACTATGAAAAAAGGCCTAACACCACATGGGCTGCTAGGACTACAGTGCGCACTACTTGGTATGAATTATAAACATTCATGCAAAACTTTTCAAATTAATCAGCTTTGTATTTAATACATTTTCAAATGTTGAACCAACAATACGATCCAATATTCATTACATCAAATCATATTAGACTTGCAATATACATTTTTGTTAGTATTTCATGAACAACCACCCAATGCATTTCAGGACATTCTTGTCCCTTCGTCAGGGGTTCCAGTTGTAGACTGAAAAAACAAGGAAACAATATATAAACGATGCCATGCATACATGTTTGAAATAAACAATTATATAACACTCTAAAGCATTAGGCAGTGTGCTATTACCATTCCTTCATTACTCATGTAGAACTTAATGGTATTTCACAATAAACAAGGAATCATCACAGTCATGTGTGACCAGTAGGTACATAAGTACAAAATCGCTGTCAATTATAAATAGCAAGTAAATTAGCACACAATCATAAAACCTAAATGAAACTCTTAAGTTAAACTGTTACCAGTATGACCATAATCACATGCCTAGAAAAGATGTGAGAACCTCTATCTACAAAAGGAGATGTAAATAAACCAGTCACTATAGCTATTTAACATGAGCATCCAGACTTACACATGCACGTTAGAAAAACGCGTGCTCACCTCAACAAAGGAAAGACGAACGTCGTGGTTGAGCAACCATGAAATATATTGGGTCTGTCATAGGCTCAGTGGGAGGGTGTTCCATGTCTTGGCGGCAAGGTGGGAGAAGGATCTCCTGCCGGTGGTTGTTCTTCGGATGCGCGGGACTGTGGCTAGTGAGAGTCGGCGGAGCGTAGCTGTTGTTTGGGGATGTAGTAGTAGAGCCGTCTATTGAGGTAGGCCGGGCCGGTCTTGTGGAGTGCCTTGTGTGCATTGACGAGGAGCTTGAAGGATATCCTCTTGCTGACGGGGAGCCAGTGCAGGTCCCTCAGGTGGGGGCTGATGTGGCCGTGGCGTGGTACCTCGAGGATCAGTCGTGCTTAGGTGTTTTGGATGCGTTGTAGTCGTTTGATGAGCTTGGCAGGGGCTCCCGCATAGAGAGCGTTTCTGTTGTCGAGTCTGCTGCTGATGAGGGCCTGGGTGACTGTCTTTCTTGTGTCTGTTGGGATCCATCTGTAGGTCTTGCGGGGCATGCGGAGGGTGTTGAAGCAGGAGGAGGAGACGGCGTAGACCTGCTTGGTCATTGAGAGCGTTGAGTCGAGTATGATTTCCAGGTTGCGTGCCTGGTCGGTGGGTGTCGTGGCTGCTCCCAGCGCTGTCGGCCACCAGGAGTCATCCCAGGCTGAAGGGTTGGTGCCGAGGATGAGGACCTCCTTCTTGTCTGAGTTCAGCTTCAGACAGCTGGTCTTCATCCAGTCTGCGATGGCCTTCATTCCTTCGTGGAGGTTGGTTTTGGTGGTGATGGGGCCCTTGGTGAGGGAGAGGATTAGTTGCGTGTTGTCGGCGTAGGACATTATGTTGAGGTCGTGCTGTCGGGCGACGTGTGCGAGCGGGTCCTTGTAAATCTTTAACAGTGTCAGGCTGAGGGAGGATCTTTGGGGTACGCCGCAGATGATCTTGGAGGCTTTGGCTCGGAATGGGGGGAGGCAGATGCTCTGGGTTCTGCCGGAGAGGAAAGAGGTGGTCCATTCCAGAGCCTTGTCTCGGATCCCTGCAGCGTGGAGGCGTGCGCGTAGTGTGCGGTGGCAGACGGTGTCAAAGGCGGGGGAGAGGTCTAGAAGGATGAGTGCTGCAGTCTCGCCTTTGTCAAGCATGGTCCTGATGTGGTCTAAATATCGATTTCGAAATTTCGACCAACAGTAATATCGATTTGGAAATATCGAAGGTGAAGAATATCGAGGTCAAGAATATCGTTGGACAGAATATCGACCCTAAGGTAAGTAGTATCGATTTTTTTATATCGATGTAGGTAATATCGAAGTTAGTAATATCAATATCAAATATATCAATGTTACTAATTTCGATGTTACTAATATCAATATTTGTTTATTGTTATGTATTTTATTATGTATTTTACATGTATTTGTTATATGTTTTTGTTAAGTATTTTATTTGTTTTAAATTATATGTGTACTATTTTTTATATATTAATAATGTTATTTTTAAGTTAATTTTATGTTTTAGTACTGGAGAGGGTTGTGAGTTTATAGGGGAATAGGGTGGGAAGTAATTTAATTATAGTAAGTTTATTATTAATTTTTAGTAATTGTAAATTAATGTTAATTAACTTTTTACGTTTAAGTTCTGTAGTGGGTTGTAGGTTTATAGGGGAATTGGGTGGGAAGTTATTTCATTGTAATTAAGTAATGATTCTTTTTATTGGTATGGATAATTATTTTATTTTTAATTCATTATTAATTTATAATTATTTATTTTAATTGGTAATTCATTTTTTTAATTGGTAATTAATGTTTGTAATTGGTAATTACATTTTTTAATTGGCATTTAATTTTTTTAATTGGTAATTACTTTTTTTAATTGGTAATTCAGATTTTTAATTGTTAATTACTTTTTAATAATTGGAAATTATTTTTTATTAATTGATAATTATTGTTTCATTAAAAATATTTTTTGATTTAAAAATAAATGCATTGTTTACTATACTTTAACTGTTAATCAGTTTTTAATTATTAATGTTTTGACAAATATTTTATTGTTCATTATTTATTATTTGGTAACTAATATTTATTAATTAATATGTATTGGTATTTATTGTTAATTTATTGTTAATTATTTATTCAATTGTAATTATGTTTTTAGATTTGAAAAATATTTTAGTGTTCAATATTTATTATTTGGTAACTAATATTTATTAATTACTATTTATTGGTATTTATTGTTAATTAATTATTCAATTTTAATTATGTGTTTAATAATTATTAATGGGTATTTGCAATGATGTAAAGTTATTTGAAAATTAAATTATTAATTATTTTATTTGTAACAATTATTTATAAGTATGTTATATTTGACTTCTACGCTATCCAACACTTTCCCTACTGTTGCACTCTCTGGAGTTGGAATAGTAATTTTTACCCCTACGCTATCTAACGCTTTCCCTACTGTTGCACTCACTAGAGTGGGAATAGTAATTTTTACCCCTACGCTATCCAACGTTTTCCCTACTGTTGCACTCTCTGGAGTTGGAATAGTAATTTTTACCCCTACGCTATCCAATGCTTTCCCTACTGTTCCACTCTCTGAAGTTAGAATTGTAGTTTTTACCCCTACGCTTTCCCTACTGTTGCACTCTCTGGAGTGGGAACAGTAATTTTTACCCCTACGCTATCCAACGCTTTCCCTACTGTTGCACTCATTGGAGTGGGAACAGTAATTTGTACCCCTACGCTATCCAACGCTTTCCCTACTGTTGCACTCTCTGGAGTTAGAATAGTAATTTTTACCCCTACGCTATCCAACGCTTTCCCTACTGTTGCACTCTCTGGAGTTGGAATAGTAATTTTTACCCCTACACTATCCAACGCTTTCCCTACTGTTGCATTCTCTGGAGTGGGAATAGTAATTTTTACCCCTACGCTATCCAACGCTTTCCCTACTGTTGCACTCTCTGGAGTTAGAATATTCATTTTTACCCCTACGCTATCCAACGCTTTCCCTACTGTTGCACTCTCTGGAGTGGGACAAGTAATTTTTATCCCTACACTATCCAACGCTTTCCCTACTGTTGCTCTCTCTGGAGTTGGAATAGTAATGTTTACCTCTACGCTATCTAATGGTTTCTCTACTGTTGCACTCTCTGGAGTGGGAATGGTAATTTTAAGTTCTATGCTATACAACATTTGTATTACTGTATTTTTTTAGTAATGGGCTTCGAATAGTATTTTTATTTATTTAGCTATTTACAATTTTTTGTATAATTTTAGATAATGTAGTATACAATTAATTTTAAAAATATTAAAAGTATATTTAATTTTTGTATGTTATTATTAATAAATAGTTACTTTTTATTTATGTTTTTGTTTTACGTTTGTAAATGTATTTGTAATTTATAATATTTGTTATTAATTTAAAAATTATTTAAATAATTATTAAAACTTATTGTTAAGTATATATTATATATTGTCTGCATATGTTTAATTAATGTATTATTATATATGTATTATTTTTTAATTTTAAACATTAGATATTTTTAAATATTTATTTTATTTATTAGTGTTATTTACTTTATTTTACATTTATATTTTTACAGAAAAAAACGATATTTTTAACATCGTTATTTTTAGCATCTATATTTTTATTTCGATATTTTTGTACTTACATGTTGTAGATGGGAAGTCGATATTCTTGCCTTCGATATCTCAGCATTGATGTTTCTGTTGGTCGTTATTTTCTAAGTTGATATTTTGTCAGTGATTCATCTGTGGCGGCGATGATGGCAGTCTCAGGGCTGTGGTTGCTGTGGAACCCTGACTGGGAAGGGTCCAGGGTTCTGTTTTCTTCGAGGTATCGGGTTAGAGGTCTGTTGACGATTTTCTCGATGACCTTGGCCGGGAAGGGGAGTAGAGAGATGGGCCGGAAGTTCTTGAGGTCTCTTGGGTCTGCCTTGAGTTTTTTCAGTAGGGCGTTGATCTCGGCGTGTTTCCAGCTCTCTGGGAAGGTCGCGGACTCGATGGAGAGATTGATGATGTTGAAACCAGTCCTAGGATGCTTGATTCCAGTCCAGGGAGGAGCTGGCCTGGCAGTTGGGGCTGGACTGTGCTCATTGGGCACAGGGTCAAAACTGATTTGCATATGGCCGGGTTCAAACTGGAATGGCATGGTGAGTAAAAAAACGATGGATTTAGGCCCAGATCTCTGTACTGGGGTGAATGTATGACATTGTTCTGCATGCTGTTCATCAATTGTTGTTTTTGTCATTGTGACAGCAACATCATGATTGGCTTAGGGGTGCCTGGGGGCTGCCAGGAGCCAGGAGAACAGCAAGGATGGAGAAGAGGCTGCAGCTGGGGACCGGCGACAAGGTAAGTCTTCTTTTTTTTAAAACCCCGCCTCACACCACCGTTCCCTACCAGCAGGGCTGGACTGGCCATAGTGGACACCGGGCATTTCGCTGGTGGGCAACCAGGGTGGGGGCCAGTTTTGCGCCCCTGGGGGCCGTTTTGGATACCATGCTGGCTTTGTAGCAGACCTGCAATATCGGCCCCTGTAACAAAATTGGCCGAAACCGGCCCTAGCAAACTGCTCGACCATACCCCCAAACTCCAGGGGGGCCAGCAGAGCACTTTGCCAGGGCCAGTTTTTGTTCCCAGTCAGGCCCTGCCTACCAGTCGCCACTGGACAGTACGGTCTTTATTATTCGCCTACTACCTACCAGAACTGTTAATCAGGCCTTGCAGAAGACTGTTTCCTCAACGGAGGGCGCTGCACTTGTTTCCACACTAGCTTGCTCTGTGCACGTTTTCAAGGTGTTCATTGGACTCCAACATTACAAGAAGAAGACTGCTTTCTCAGGATAAATTTCTAAGGACATTCTGAGTACCCTGAAACTTGAACAGTCTGCTGAACCAGTTCTAAAAAGCTACACGTATTGTGTTGTCTGCCTGGAGGCCAGTTGTCTCAACCTACTTCCATATGAACTTGTAGCAGGGCTGAACAATGATCCCCTATATTTGGATTTGCCTTTTCTAACCCTTCTTTCTAAGCAGCTTAGTACATGGCTTATGGATATTTTATGCAAGGGGACGCTGGTTGTTTTAGCCATTTTTCACGGTTGAGCTGCTGACGTCACACAAGTTAGGGGTTTAATAACCCTTTAAGTACATCGGTTTTATTCTTCAACTATGTCAACGGTAACACCCCTTATGTTGCTTTCCTTGAAAACAAAGCATTGCACCAGTTTAATTTCTCACTGGGCTTCAGATTTCAATCTAAAAGAATAAATGGACCACATACAGATGAACTGAGCACCGCATTGATTTTTGTCAATGTCAAATCACCTGCCCCAAAGACCAACAGTAACTAACTCGTTTTTTTTTCTTTCCTCGGGAACATTTACGTGATGGAAAGGTTCAACAGCGTCGATAGGTTTCAGGTCACACGTCATCAGAACTCTTATCTGCAGTTAGTAATGTCAGGGCAAATGCCTTATGTGACAGAAAATCCCTGTGAAACTTCTTTGCTTTAGGAGATCTGAATTCACACAAGCCGTCTACTCTGAGACACCTTTGGGAGGGAATTGACCTTGTATTAGACAAGTAATCTATCTGGTGAAGGGATGGCCACTTGCCTATTTGTAAGAATGAGTTGTGTATCTTTACCGTACATGCAGGTACCTGCTTTTCCAGGTCTACCATCCATGGAAGCTTTGTGCCACTCTTCATTGCTGCTTTTGTGAACCAGAACGGATTAAACATTCTTTCTAAATGCCTTGTTTGAGTATGAGATGTAAGACCACACTGGCTTTCTGGCATTTCCCGGTCGAGGACAGCGACGGTGCTGTATTTGGGGCTGATGGTAGCCATGATACAGTATGAAATATTTTTAGCCAAAATATTGAAAATCGTGCTCCCATTTTGGACTCCATTTTCTAAAATATTCTGTGGATCAAGAACCCTAGCTATGTCAGATGCCTGTGTATGCTTACACGATGCAGTATGGAAATGATTGTAATATTTTGCAGGGGCTGGTTTTTGCTAAGAGTCGAGACCTGAAGCTGTGCCAGTAGTCACACATTGTTGTACATTTGGTCACAAAGCTGCTGAATATAGGCTAAATTACAATTAAGCACTTACCATTCTTCGGAACTGAACATTTGACATTGTTGCTTGTAAGTAAAATGCTCACAGTTTTTGTAAAGTAAACCAAGCCTGAAGCAGGCCTCCTTTTGCGGCTCCACAGAAGAATTAATTACCCATCTATTACCGCTGTCTTTCTCTTTTGTATAGACTCAATTGTTATGACATCATGTCACGCTCAATGAAAAGCCTTTGGTGAGTGAATATTTCGGGGCTGTTCTCTTGCCAGACAGTTCCTAGCTCAGTGGGAAAGATGTGCTTTTCTGACTGTCTGCAGAACTCTTTCTTTAGCAGGCTTATCTACCCGCATTGTTTAGCAGTTGTTGGACAGGGTTCTAATTCACACTTTCAGAAACTGCAAATGATAACACATCTTTTTGCTCCTGTCCTGTTGTCACAGTTAGGAAATGTCGAGATTTCGTGACTCATTTAAGAAGATGCAGCACACACATAGGTGCACATACACGCACACACTGATACATGCACACGTATGCACACACTCATACATGCTTAACGATTAACTCCAAAGGCATCCCTGTCACCTTGCCCCATACTGCCAGAATTACTTTAAAGCCCCCGGTGAGGGTTTCAAGCAGTGCTTACTTTGAGACGGTGGGGATCAGCACTTTTGTTGATGCCTCAGACATTTATCGAAAACAAGAGAGGGAAAACCAAAAACAGCAGAAAGACAGACAAAGAGAAAGACAGAGAAAAACGGCATGAAGAGTGAAAGCAGGACCTGAAAGAGTGAGCTAAATTGTAGTTGTAAATGTATTTATATGGCACTTATGACCCCCGGTCTTGTGCATTAGTCGCGTTAGGTTTGTGCTCTTGATTTCATTTATGCTTAGAAGCGTTTAGAGTAGGGTAAAAAAAATAGGAAGGGACTTGAAAAGTAGAGTTTGGAGAAGGGATAGTACAATAGGAATTCATTTGAAGTAGTAACATTTTGTAAGTAGTGGCCTTGTGTGTTTGTTAGTTGGGTGGCATGGCTAAAACAAGCATTTGCAATGCAATAGGTCTCGCATTAGGAAAGTTTGAGCTATTGGTATTGTAAATGACACATTTTTTATTTATGTGTTGTTTTTGAAAATAGCGAAATTAATAGCTTTGTCATTTATAATGCCAATAGTTATAACTTTCGCAAATGTGACACCTATAGCATTTGTAATGCAATATGTGTTGTATTTACGTGACTTACATGTATTGATATTACAAATAACAATGGCTTTTAATTTGTTTTCAATAATTAATACTTAAATTAAAGTTATTGTAATTTATAATGGCAATAGCTTAAAGTTTTGTAAATAACTTTTGTGAAGATTATGTTCAGTGTATTTTATTGTGACGAAAATCCAAGAACAGAAGTGAAATATTAACATCTTTTTCTTACATTTGTAATGAAGCTTGAAACATTGAGAGAATATATTTGAACCAGGTGTTGTTGAATGGTTACACGGATTGATGCTGTGGTGGCGCCGAGTAATGTTGTGATGGCGAACGAGTGATGCTGTGGCGTTCAGTGATGCTGTGGTGGCACATAGTGATGTTGTGGTGCCCCTGAGTGATGATGTGGTGGTGCGGAGTGATGCTGTATGCTATGCTATGTTTTGTTTTGCTATCCTATGTTTTGTTTTGTTATGCTATGCTATGTTTTTTTATCCTATGCTTTGATTTGCTATGCTATGCTTTGTTATGCTATGCTATGTTTTGTCATGCTATGCTATGTTTTGTTGTGTTTTATTATGCTATGCTTTGTTTTGCTATGCTATGTTTTGTTATGCTATGCTATACTATGTTTTGTTGTGTTTGGTATGCTATGTTCTGCTATGCTATTATATGTTTTGTTAAGCTATGCTATGTTTTCTTGGGTTTTGCTATGTTTTGTTATGCTATGTGTTGTTGTGTTTTGTTATGCTATGTTTTATTATGTTATGCTATGTTTTGTTATGGTATGCTATGTTTTGTTTTGCTATCCTATACTTTGTTTTGTTATGCTATGCTATGTTTAGTTTGCTATCCTATGCTTTGTTTTGTTATGCTGTGCTATGCTTTGTTGTGTTGTGTTATGCTATGCTATGATTTGTTGTGTTTTGCTATGCTATGCTTTGTTATGCTATGCTATGTTTTGTTATGCTATGCTATGTTTTGAATTTTATTGTGCTATGCTTTGTTTTGCTATGCTATGTTTTGTTATGCTATGTTTTGTTATGCTATGCTATGCTTCGTTATGCTATGTTTTGTTATGCTATGCTAAGCCTTGTTTTGCTATGCTATGTTGTGTTTTGTTATGCTATGCTATGTTTTGTTGTGATTTGTTATGCTATGCTATGTTTTGCTATGCTTTGCAATGCTATGTTTTGTTATGTATGCTATGTTTTGTTGTGTTTTGTTATGCTATGCTATGCTTTGTTGTGTTTTGCTATGTTTTGTTATGCTATGCTTTGTTTTATGCTATGTTATGCTATGCTTAGTTTTGTTATGCTATATTTTGTTATGCTATGCTATGCTTTGTTGTGTTTTGCTATGCTATGTTTTGTTTTGCTATGTTTTGTTTTGCTATCCTATGTTTTGTTTTGTTATGCTAAGCTATGTGTTGTTATGCTATGCTGGTGAGGATGTGTGAGTGTGTGTGAGGGTGAGTGAGGGTGAGTGAGGGTGAGGGGGTGTGAGGGTGAGAGGGTGTGAGGGTTAGGGTGTGTGAGGGTGAGGGGGTGTGAGTGAAGGTGTGTGAGGGTGAGGGGGTGTGAGGGTGAGGGTGTGAGGGTGAAGGGGTGTGAGGGTGAGGGGGTGTAAGGGTGAGAGTGTGTGAGGGTGGGGGTGTGAGGGTGAGTGGTGAGGGTGTGTGAGGGTGTGGGGGTGTGAGGGTGAGGGGGTGAGGGGGTGAGGGGGTGTGAGGGTGAGTGAGGGTGTGTGAGGGTGAGAGGGTGAGAGGGTGAGGGGGTGTGAGGGTGAGTGAGGGTGTGTGAGGGTGAGTGAGTGTGTGTGAGCGTGGGTGAGGTTGTGTGAGGGTGAGGGTGTGTGAGGGTGAGGGGGTGTGAGGGTGAGGGTTTGTGAGGGTGTGTGAGGGTATGAGGGTGAGGGGGTGAGGGTGAGGGGGTGTGAGGGTGAGGGGGAGTGGGGATGAGGGGGTGAGGGGGTGTGAGGGGGTGTGAGGGTGAATGGGTGTGTGAGGGTGAGGGGTGCAAGGGTGCAGGGGTGTGAGGGTGAGGGTGTGTGAGGGTGTGTGAGGGGGAGGGTGTGGGTTTGTGAGGGTGTGGGATTGTGAGGGTGAGGGTGTGGGGTTGTGAGAGTGAGGGGGTGTGAGGGTGAGGGTGAGAGGGTGGGAGGATGAGGGAAGGTGAGGGTGATGGTGACAGGGGTGAGGGTGTGTAAGGGTGAGGGTGTGTGAGGGTGAGGGGGTGTGAGGGTGAGGGGGTGTGAGGGTGAGTGAGGGTGAGAGGGGGTGTGTGAGGGTGAGGGTGTGAGGGGGTGTGAGGGTGAGGGGGCATGAGGGTGAGGGGGCATGAGGGTGAGGGGGTGTGTGAGGGTGTGAGGGGGTGTGAGGGTGAGGGGGCATGAGGGTGAGGGTGTGTGAGGGTGGGGGGTTGTACGGGTGTGGGGTTGTGAGGGTGAGGGCGTGAGGGTGTGAGGGTGTGAGGGTGAAAGGGTGGGAGGGTGAGGGAGGGTGAGGGTGACGGGGTGAGGGTGACAGGTGTGAGGGTGAGGGTGTGTGAGGGTGAGGGTGTGTGAGGGTGAGTGAGGGTGAGGGTGTTTGAGGGTGAGGGGGTGTGAGGGTGAGGGTGAGGGGGTGTGAGGGTAAGGGCATGTGAGGGTGAGGGTGTGTGAGGGTGTGTGTGACGGTGAGGGGATGTGAGGGTGAGGGGGTGTGAGGTTGAGAGGGCGTGTGAGGGTATGAGGGTGTGAGGGTGAAAGGGTGTGTGAGGGTGAGAGGGTGTGTGAAGGTGTGTGAGGGTGAGGGTGTGGGGTGTGAGGGTGAGGGGGTGTGAGGGTGACAGGGTGTGTGAGGATGGGAGGGTGTGTGAGGGTGAAAGGGTGAGTGAGGGTGAGGGTGTGTGAGGGTGTGTGAGGGTGAGGGGGCATGAGGGTGAGGGGTGTGAGGGTGAGGGGGTGAGAGTGAGGGGGTGTGAGCGGGTGTGTGAGGGTGAGGGTGTGAGGGTGAGGGGGTATGAGGGTGTGCGGGGGTGTGAGGGGGTGAGGGGTTGCAAGGGTGAGGGGCTGTGAGGTTGAGGGTGGGTGAGGGTGGGTGAAAGGGTGTGTGAGGGTGAGAGGGTGGGTGAGGGTGAGAGGGTGGGTAAGGGTGGGTGAGAGGGTGAGTGAGGGTGAGGGGTGTGACGGTGAGGGTGTGTGAGGGTGAGGGGATGTGAGGGTGAGGGGATGTGAGGGTGAGGGGGTGTGAAGGTGAGAGGGTGTGTGAGGGTGAGAGGGTGTGTGAGGGTGAGTGAGGGTGAGGATGTTTGAGGGTGAGGGGGTGTGAGGGTGAGGGTGGGTAAGGGTGAGGATGAGGGTGTGTGAGGGTGATGGGGTGTGAGAGTGAGGGGTTGTGAGTGTAAGGAGGTGTGTGAGGGTGAGGGGGCGAGGATGAGGGGGTGTGAGGGTGAGGGTGTGTGGGGGTTTGAGGGTGTGAGGGTGAGTGAGGGTGAGAGGGTTGTGAGGGTGAGGGTGTGAGGGTGTGAGGGTGAGGGTCTGAGGGTGAGTGTGGGTGTGTGAGAGTGGGTGAGGGTGTGAGGGTGAGTGAGGGTGTGTGAGGGTGTGTGAGGGTGTGTGAGGGTGAGAGGATGTGAGGGTGTGTGGGGGTGAGGAGGTGTGAGGGTGAGGGTTTGAAGTAAATGGTGTCAGGGCAGACATCATAAGACAGAGAGAAGAGACTGCATGTTGACTGCATTGGTGAGTTTCAGAATCAGGAGGGTCAGAATCAGCACAGTCTGCGAGGGATCAACGTGTCTAGAGGCAAAGCATAGCGGATGTAGCATTGCAGCTAGCAAATCGAGTGTTTTCAATGTGAGTGTCCCAAGAGAGATGGCAACACAGCAACAGCATTTGAGGAGCAAGGATACTGTAAACAAGCACAGTAGGCTTTCACTTTAGTCCAGAAGAAAACGAGAAAGGTGCAGAGAACACCGAAGAAAACACAGCTTCCCCATGAAATGGATGCAAAAAAAAACAAGCTCTCGGCATTGCTGTGGCAGTGGGGGCGGGGGAGTGGGAATGCATTCCTTTGAAGTCTGATGCCAAGGCTCAGACAAATGGTGGTGTGCGATGTGCACGCGGGGGCGGGGGAGCGGCAGCCTTTGAAGTCTGATGCCGAGGCACAGACAAATGGCGGTGTGTGATGTGGCTGGCTCTGTGCACGCGCATAACTAACATGAACTGTACGCGATCCGCAGGCTAGTCAGACTTTTCTTTTCTGCTTACTATAATCTCGCCTATTTATCCCTGCGGGATATATTAGGTGAGACCTAAAAGGGGAAGTGAACGTTTGAGAGGGATGTTTGGGACTTCATAGTAGTCAGAAACGTTGTGGATGAGAGAGGAAGAAGGGATGGGAGGGAAAGGAAAGGATTTTTTTATTATTTTAGATATTAAAATTAACCTAATGTATACATAGAGATGTGTCCTCTAGCCAGACAGATAAGTGTGCCACCGCCCTTGACACTGAGATCACTTTCTTACTTCCAGTCTGTTGCAACTGATATCTTCAGTGTGGTTTCCCAACTTTTTGCCTTCAATCCTCCTGTTTTTGCTGACTTTGTTTTTAATGGCCTTATTACTCTGTGCAAATTACCACTGCTAACCCATGCTGAAGTGCTTGTGCTGGCTCTCTAAAACATGATAACATTGGCTTGCAACAAATTGGCAAATTTAATTTACTTGAAAGATTGTAGAAAAGTGGTACTTCCTGTTCTTAGGGCCTGTAAATTAAATACAACTGAGGCAGGGAGTATCTGGTAGTATATTAAGGATTCAAGACAATCACCCGTAGGATTTTGTGTGCTGACATTTAATTGCACGGGCTTTGGACTTCTGAGCAGAACTTTGGGCACTGGTGCTAATTCTTTTACAAATGAAGCACTGGTTTCAAGTAAAAGCACCAGGCCTTCTGTGGCTTGCATGTTCTGGTATATGTTATCAGGATGAATTAAAGTAGACCCACCACGCTTGCTGCTCATGAGCACGCTTTAAGCCAATGGCTAAAAAAACAGGACACATTGAATGTGGTTGTAGTCTGATACATGTCATTCAGGCCCTCAAGCCATTCAGTTTTAATTTACACAATGTATTGTTTGCTACTGCGTTTTTTTAGATCCCTCAATCATCTGGCTCAGGAGTCTCCTTTGACCATGCTTCATTTAACCTCTTAAGTGCTGCGCCTATACCAACGGCCGACGGCACCACTACCTCGGGAGTGCTGCCGTCGGCCGTTGGACGTTCCAGCTGCACCTGCGCAATGGAACGTTCAGCACTGGAGCTGGACGTTCCAAAGCAGCTAAGGTGTTAAAACATCTCCCATAAACATGTATACATTTATAGCATGTGTACAGTATACAGTTGGCTAAAAATGTCCCCTCAACATGGCATCCATATTAAGTTATACTCATTCTTTGCTCTACACCAGTTGTATACATAAAACACAACCTCTTACATCACGAGATGCACAGCACAACTCCAAGCTCATTGCACGGTAATTATTTGCAAATCAAGGGCATTTGCAATAAAGTATTTCCCAGACTTCACCATACATCAAAAGTATGCATCAGACATTACCCCGGCACCATCATGTGCACAGCTCTAATCCATAAATACATTTGTCTCCTCCACAACACATCCTCGTTCCCTCACCCGTCTACAAATACCACACCTACATGCTCATGAATTGCATTACAGTTATATAATTGGCAAAGATACCTCAAATTCAATGACTAATTAAAGATAAGCAGTAAACAAATGTAGACACCATCAGAACAAAAAGTAATTCCAACGTACTTTGGCACATACGTCCTTGCAGGATATTGTTGTGCACATATCCATCACACAATGTACAGGACACTTTTCAATATAATCCAGCAATACCAAATATAAAAGTCTATTATAAGCTCATTGGCCTTGATCAGACATGATTCACTTTAAATAAAAAACACACAACGTACAATGCTAACAGAGCCACGAACAGCTCAAAACTGGAAACTGCACCCAGATTCTCAAAGTGCCACAGCATCAATCAAATGGCAGTAGATGCTATTCAAATCTACACAATTAAACGTTAAAGTTAAATCTGGGACCCCAGTTTTCATTCTTTCTCCTTCGCTGTCTCATTTCAGCTTTCTAATTGCCCACAACTTCCTTCCAACTCATTTATTTGCGCTGTTCCGTCTCTGCCACATGCTCTTGATGGGAAAAATCTATTACAATGCAGTCATTACAAAGACCTACCTTTACAACGCAACTGTTACAACGCAACTGCCTTTACTTTGCATTCCAGTACAATGCCTGTCATTACAATGCATGTCACTGCAACACATGCCATTACACCGCATACCATTATAACGCATTATAGGGTAAGTATTGGAGTTTTTTTAGTATTAGCGTAGGTATGGGTTTTGGGGTACAGGGAAATAGTAATTGTTACACCTTCACTATCCAACACTTTCCCTACTGTTGCACTCACTGGAGTGGGAATAGTAATGTTTTACCCCTGCACTATCCAACACTTAGTAATTTTTACCCCTACAGTATCCAACACTTACCCCACTGTTCCACTCACTGGAGTGGGAATAGTAATTTTTACCCCTACACTATCCAACACTTACCCTACTGTTGCCCTAAAATTATTATGCGTTGTAATGGAATGTGTTGTAATGGTATGCATTGCAATGGAATGCGTTGTAATGTCAGTTTTCAAAAATGCGTTGTAATGGCATGCGTAGTAAAATCATGTAATGTAATGGTAGTTGTGATGTAAAGACGGCATTGTAAAAGCATGCATTGTAATTACATGCATTGTAACGTCATATATTCGGTTTTGATACCTACCACACATAAACACCAAGCCAACAATGTATGATAGGAATGTAACATACAAAACCATTTAAAAAATCTGACTGCATTTCATATAGATTTTATTAAAGTGTTTTTTGAAATAATTAATGCTGCTGTTTCTTTTTTATGGATAGTGTCTCTAGCTTCGGTTATGTAAATGAAGTAGAAAGAATAATCCTCATCCTCAATTGCATGGCCAAATTTCTCTTTGAAATCTAAGTCACGGAGGTGGTAGCTCCGTCAGCTGATCGCTCCCTTTCAGGCGAAAGGGACCCAGGCCTTTTTACTGTTCCCGTCTAAGTTAAAAATCATTCACCAAGGTCAGACCAAATTCTTCTCATCCGAAATACAGGCCAAGGAATTTTTTTCTAAGCTATAATATTGGGGGGTTATGCGAGTAGCTGTCCTGGGGATGCTTCAGCATCTTATTTCTACCTAGGTAGAGGTAAGATATTTACAACAAGGGGTGGTGAGGGACAGAGTCTCTGAATTAAGCAGAAAACTCTCACCCAGTCAAGAGATCAGGGCTAGATCCAACACCGTTTTTTAGCTCACTGCACCATCCCAGTTTCAGAACCTGGCTGTATGCAAATTAGTATGTTCCTGTCCCAGTGCATGATGGGAACAGGGCAAACCAAACTACAAAAGCCAATTCTTACACTGGGAAGGAAACAAGCTCCCGGGGACCGGTTTCTGGCATTACAGCCGTCTTCGGCCCGGTTTGCTTGAATCCTGATGGTGCAATGAGCAAGGGACTCACATCTGAGTATACCCTTCCACGCTTAGGGTGGACAAAAATATTTACAACAAGGGGTGGTGAGGGACAGAGTCTCTGAATTAAGCAGAAAACTCTCACCCAGTCAAGAGATCAGGGCTAGATCCAACACCGTTTTTTAGCTCACTGCACCATCCCAGTTTCAGAACCTGGCTGTATGCAAATTAGTATGTTCCTGTCCCAGTGCATGATGGGAACAGGGCAAACCAAACTACAAAAGCCAATTCTTACACTGGGAAGGAAACAAGCTCCCGGGGACCGGTTTCTGGCATTACAGCCGTCTTCGGCCCAGTTTGCTTGAATCCTGATGGTGCAATGAGCAAGGGACTCACATCTGAGTATACCCTTCCACGCTTAGGGTGGACAAAAATATTTACAACAAGGGGTGGTGAGGGACAGAGTCTCTGAATTAAGCAGAAAACTCTCACCCAGTCAAGAGATCAGGGCTAGATCCAACACCGTTTTTTAGCTCACTGCACCATCCCAGTTTCAGAACCTGGCTGTATGCAATTTAGGTAGAGGTAAGGGCAGGGCTTTAAGTGGGATGAAAAAACTGTGGGGTCTCTCAAAGGGGCGTGGCCAGTGTAATTAGGGGCGTGGATTTAAATCACTTAGGCTAAAAATCTGTGTTTAGCATAGTGTGCAGCCCCGCTTGTATTTTGCTGTTTCTGTCATTACATCCATTCCAGATATGTGATACAACAAGTAACATCATACCTACAACAAGTCAGGACTATTGGCTTTGTCAACGGTTATTAGTTGCATAAGATAAATAAGCTGCAACTATGGCTTGTTGCGTATAATAATGAAAAAGCTTCCAATTAAAGCCCTGGTGACCCTACCACAATGTTGCTGCTCTTGCGTTTCGGAAAGGGAAGGGAAATCCAGAGAGAAAATGACTCTCTTTAAAGGATTTCCCTTCCCACACAACGGTCACCTGGCATGACGTCCACTAGTGAGAAGTGATGGCGTGGGCAGCGCACATTGATGTGCCTGCTGTCTCGAAATGGGTCTCAATCGGGCTGTTTTGCGCCCTGGCACTTTTTTCCGGACTGCAGTGACAGCAGTTTGCTGTCACTGCAGTCTGGAAAAAAAAGGACCGCCTGTGCCAGGGCTCAAAACAGAGCCCGATAGAGACCCGTTTCGAGGCCCCTTAAAAAAAACTGCCGGTGCTCAGACCCCTTGAGACCCGGCCCACTTAAAGCCCTGGGTAAGGGAGATGAGGCTAAGCACTCTAGCTGGTCCGGATAACATTTTTTGGGGGGTTTTGTTTTTTGAGGGCAGCTTTTTTCTGGTATCCAAGTCAGATTCCTTCTTTTTTTGATGAATGTAGGTCCTTAGTCCTTCTACTTCTTGCTTTCTATAGTTTTTTTGAATGGGTGAAAGAGCCAGTGTGGGAGGGAGTCACCAGCTCTTTCCATCACAAGGACACTAGTCCTGTTGCCACTTAAGGGAGTTGTAAGGGATGGGGGGGTGATGGTGGGGTGGGTTTGGGGGGAGGGTGGTCAAGGGTTTGGGGGTGGTGGGTGTAGGGGGGTGTGTGGCAGAGACAAGATTAAGCAGGGTTGTGAAAACGTTTGCAGAAATGGGATTAAAATTTGTTCAAATGCTTGTATGGTCATTTTGTGGTATAGGCAAAAAATAGGGAAAGGCAAAAAGCAGGCTGACTATGGATTGTTTTGATGGGGCTGTATAAGCTTATCATAGGTACATGGAATGTTTGTGGCCTTAATAATGCTAGGAAGCGGGCTTTGTTTTTTAAAATAGTACAAGCTATGCACCCTGATATATTATGAATACTTGAAGCTGCCAGGGTTCGATTTGATAGTATGTTCTAAACAGTAGTCAATGATAAGCGGGCTAGCTATATTGATGAGACGGGGAGTCGGGCCTGGAAAAGGGCTAGGGAAGACCGTATGGGCAGATGGGCCATTGCTGAACTGTTAATTGGTGGTAGGGCTCTTACGGTTTGTACACTTTATGGTCCTAATTTAGACGATCCTGAGGCGGTGAAGTACTTAAATGTTGAATTGGCCACTTGGCCGAGCCCGCTCTTTTTCTGTGGTGATATGAACATTAATTTAACAAGGAGTTTTTAATATTGCTAAGGATCGTAACTATGTCGGTAGGAAACCAAAGGTCTTCAAAGTACTTCAGACTTTACTTCAAGAGCATGGAGCTATAGATTTATCGTTTCTTCACAACAAATCGGATGATGGGTATACTAATTATTCAGCCCCTCACAATAAATATGTTAGATTAGATTATGTTTTTCTTTCTGAGAAGGTGGCAGCTGTCTCTTCTATTATTTCTTCTCCCCGGATCATCTAAGATCATAACCCATTGGTAGCTGAATGTCCGTGGCCTCGAACTAGAAAATCTCCTCGGGGATGGACATTTGAAAGAAAGTTATTATTTGATGAGGGTTATTGCGCCCATATTCGGAAATGTCTGGAAGAATTTTTGAAAATCAACAGGGGCACTGCAACAGATCAGATAGTGTGGGATACTCTGAAAGCCGGTTTGCGGGGGAGACGAAAAGTTTCTCTTCTTACAGGTGGAAATCAGATAAAGAGCAGCTTCAGAGATGGATTCAAGATTTAAGGGAGGCAGAAGTTGAACTCACTAGTAAAATCAAGCAGGGATTTGACATAGAATCTAGTCAACAGAAGGAAGCGATAACAAAGGCAGTATTGTTGGAGACTTTTGGACAAGACCTCGCTTCAAAATATTTGCAATATCGTACTGAGATGTTTGAGTTTGGAGAGAACTCTGGACGGGTTCTTGCTAAGAGACTCCACCAGAGAAGTGTACAGAGCCGTGTAACAAAAATCCAAGATCTAACGGGTGTAGTTCACAATACTCCGGAGGGTATTATTGCAGTGTTTTTGAATTATTATTCTAATCTGTATAAGGAGGATATTTATAGGTCCCAGTTAGGGAGGATTGCAGTGGAGGTTTGTTTTTCTGGGTTGGACACTCTAAAGGTGTCCCTGGAGCAGTGTGAAGTCTTGTCCGTCCCAATTAAATGGGAGGAGGTTGAGACCGCCGTAAAGTCTTCAGCAAATGGCAAGGCCTGCGGTTCAGATGCTGTGCCACTCGAGTTTTATAAGGTATTTTTGGGAGAGATCCGACAGGATCTCCTTAACGTACTTAGAGCGGCGCAGAAGGGTATAGTGCCGGAATCGTGGCAAGACACCACTATAGTTTTGTTTTAAAAAAAAGCGGTAAACCAGAACTGTTACCGTCATCTTTCCGACCAATTTCACTTGTCAACAGTGACTCTAAAATCTATTCGAAAATGTTAACAGCCCGGTTATCGCAGGTAATTACGCCTTTGGTCTCCTTGGGATAGCATGGATTTATTCCTGGGTGGGACACGGCAGACCATGTTAGACGTGTCAAAGCATTACTAGATTGGGCACAGGTCATGGCCTCTCCCCTCGGGGTGATCCTGTTGGACGCCGAGAAGGTGTTCGACAGGGTCTCCTGGGGGTTCTTGTGGGCCATGCTTCAGTGGAAGGGATTTCCTACTGAATTCATACAGGCGATTCAGGCATTGCATTCCTCTCCAAAAGCTACACTCCGTATCTCTGGCCAGCAAACTAGTTGTTTTTCTATTAGTAGAGGCACGCGGCAGGGGTGTCCGTGTTCACCCCTGCTGTTCCCCCTACATATTGATCCATTTCTGAGTAGAATAGAGGGCGATCAGGGCATAGTACCAATAAGGGCTGGGGATGCTATTTATCTTACATTACCATATGCAGATGATATCGTCATTTTAACATCCGATGTTTCATCTGCTTTTAGTACACTGAAGGATCTGGCTGAGCAATTCGGGGCGGTTTCTGGGTACAAGCTAAACGTGTCCAAAACTCAGGTAGTGCAGACACATGATATGCCAGTGTCGGACGCCCCGGTGGTTACCAAAGCTATGTATTTAGGACTTTCTATAACTGCTGCTGTTGAAACTATTCCGGATTTAAACATTCTTCCGGTGGTCAAGGCAGCGAATACTAAATTAGAGCGCTTAGATCATCTTCATCTTTCTCTTTATGGGCGGTATTAAAATGTTAATACTTCCTAAGTTTTTATATTTATTTAGGACTATTCCCTTAGAATTTTCCCAAAGCAGTTTGAGCAAGGCTGAAAGGGTCTGCTGTAGGTTTTTGTGGGGGTATAGATGGTCTCGCAGAGCAGCCAAGTTTATGTGCCTTCCACGGGATCGTGGGGGCTGGTCAGTGCCTAATCTGTCTTTGTACTACTGGGCAGTGATGGCCCAGTCGCTGGGAGTATTACTACTCGGAGATAAAGCTGTGGTCCCATTATGTAATCGTCCGACTATTTTTGAGATAGGTCTGGTAGAAAGGGTTAAGGGCATTTTTTTGGGAGGTGCTGGAGCTAAGCTACTACAAAAGAACAAGATTTAAGGTTATTATAGCTGCATTTACCATTTGGCAGAAAGTCAGACGGAAACTATGGGCCTCATTAGGATTGCGGTTAATCTGCATCCTCCGGGCCGGCGGAAGCCACCGCCGGCCCGGAGGATGCGGATTAACCGCTGCGGACAGAAAAAAGCCCCTCCGCCAGATTAGGATGGCTGTGGGATCTTTTTTCCGTCCGCCGCTTTTCCGCCACGGTCGCCTTCCTTCCAAAGGGTGGCGGTCACATCCTAATCTGCATGGAGAGACCGCCTCTGCCCCTGCGGACGGTCCCTCCTACTCTGGGGTGGCAGACAGACGCAGGTCTGTCCGCCATCCTAATGAGGCCCTATGTATGCCAAGTATTAATATTTATACACCTTTTAAAGCCGCTCGACTTCTGCCTGGTATATTTCAGGATCCTACTATGTTCAGATGGCAAGCACAGGGAGTGCGAGTAATAGGGGATTGTGTAGGGGAAGGGCTGGTGTTACCTTATGGTCTTATAAAGGACAAATTTCAATTGTTAGCACATGATTTTTTTAAAATATTTACAGATTCAAAGTTTTCTTTATAGGCAATTGAAGGTCGTACCAGCCATACTAGACAAAATTCCTATTATAAAATTGATCCATAAAAGAGTTAGAATTGGCATAATATATCAATATTTATTGTCTGTTCTTCCTGATGATATGCTAGCCCAGAGCACTAAATAGGAAAGTAAGCTTGGAAAGACTTGTATAGATTTAACGCTGGTGCTTGAGCTTGCCAGTGAGGTTCTGGTGTCTGGATCCCTCCGAGCCCAAAGCTATATGGCAATGTTGGACCTATACTATACACTGGCAAAAATCTCAAAATGAGGAAGCAGGGGAGATTTGTGTGCAAGGTGTGGGTTATATGCGGCAGATATTATCCATATGTTCTTTTCTTGTCCCTCCCTCTCCAGTTTTTTTACATATATCAAGGGTTTTATTAACACTGGGCTTAAGATCAGGTGTAATCTGACTTCAGAACTGGTGATATTTGGCTGGGATCCTGATAGTGGGGAGGCTGTTAGCAATACGCGATATGTATCTGCTTTGCTATTTATTGCTATGACTCAACTTCGGCTGTGTATAACCTCTCAATGGTTATCCCCTGAAGCTCCCACCAATTTTTGAATTGGCGAGCTAGATTTTTGGCCATTCATAGGCTTGAATTTTCAGTTTTTTCCCTTAAGGGCAGGAGGAGGCGACAGACGGCATCAAAGATTTGGTTACCGGTTGAGGATTGGATCAAAGGAAATAACTAAGATTTGTTCTTTCTTTTGCCACTGTGTGTATTTTCAATAATGAATTTAATATAATGGTTTTTGTTCCAATTTACTTTTTGATGTATTAATGCCATGACTGCACTCTTGACTGTAAATCTCTGTCAATAAAAACGTATTTTTTTTTTTTTAAATAGCAATCTAAGTCATTTAGTAACCTAGGTCAATCACTGTGATCTTGTAAACTTTATGTTACAAATCAAATAGTCACTCAGTTATTAAAATGTATTGGAGTGCAGCACTAAAAAAGTGATGGATGCAAATGTCTGCCTTCAGCTAAGTCCCTTGTAATCTATCTGGCCTTATTCCATTCCATTTTGCTCATCTGTAAACTACAGGCAGCTACCAGTACTTCTAAACATATAAAGTACAGTCCAAAATGCTAGATAACACCAACTCTTAGTAAGAACATAAACTATATCAGATAGGTTTCGGACTTATTGGGCCTTGTTAATGACTAGCTTCTTGAGCCCTATGGCACTCTGAGCTCAGGGTGCACATTTGATTATGCCCTAGTCTTTTAGGGTAGATGACTTCTAAAAGCTAGAGTAGAGGTGACAATTCCAGGCCCATGCAGACTTCCAGCAACTGGCAAGTCGTTTGCAAAAATCTAGAGTTTGTGGTGTAGATCAAGAGGCTCATTTGAAATTCATAGGCCCACCCTGGGCCAAATTATCCTGCTTGGAATTGACAAACTTTCAACACTTTAGTCACCCCCAAGAGGAACTCCCTAAGAATCTAGAATCTTCTGTGCTGCATGGCTATCACTTTAAACGTTTAAGTAGCCACTAACCCTAACAATTCGACATATCAGCTTTGTGTCCACAGCTTGCAAGTGTACTGCAGGATTGGCCACTAACCCTAAGGTCAATATCAGCTAAGACTAGAGATGTGATAATCCTACCATTTTTCACTAATGTAAACTATAATATAAAGATGTTTATTAAAGTCGTATTTCTGTTAAATTGATAACTCAGGCTGGCCTTTCATTTTAATTATGTTTACAATAATTCTGTTATAATGTACTTATCCCAATACGACCACCTTCTATGAGACTGGCCATGACTGCTCGAGCAAGTTGCTTTCTGTTTGAGAACAACTATTCAGCATCCTTGTCAGTCAGGAACATGTGCAGGTTCAGCTTAGATATTGCCAGGTGATCCTTTAACTACTCTGATTTGTCCAGGCACACACATTGATTACTTACCACAATATTGCCAATGAGTTAACAGATGCATTAATTGTCACCCGTGTTACAACTTTTGAATCACTTTATAATTTGTTCTTCGTGACATGATCGCTATTAGAATGATTTGTTCACTGAAATCATGATTATGTGGTATTTCTCACCCCAAAAAGGTAGCTTGAATAAGAATTAGATGCTGGAAGATAAGAAAACTGTCTTCTGAGATGGAGTGTGCCAGCATCCAGCTCAGTAGGGACATTAGAAAACCAAAAGCGACATAGTGAGTTTATATGAGGGAGTTTCACAGTAGCATAACATTGTAGAGCTAATTACACCACCTTTCAGTCTTTTTAAACCAAAAATACACTTCCTTTCCCTATTGGTATTGCCATTGTTATGCAATACTGTGCATTTGTAGAGCACAGTGTGGCATTAGTATGGCATCACAACACTATTCAAGAGCCTTGGAATGTTCACGTTATTATTTATAGTACAAGCTTGTTTGTGGACTTGGACCCAGCCTACACATGACAGGACATGCCCATTCGGTTAGAGCTGCATGAGCGGATATATGGGATACGTCACATCGGTCATTTTGAAAAATAAAAGTACCTTACCAAAAGGGATCTTTCTCAATATACATAGTGAAAGATTGCATCCTCTTTTATTGGAAAGGTCAAGTTCGAACTTCATTGAAAAACTGATATCATTGCAAAGGAGTTACAACTATGTGATCCATTGGATTAGACAGACAATGCTAATGACATGGTTGAAACCAATGACGATTATGAACAATGTGGGCTTTAATAGTGAAAGATCCTCCCAGCATCAAAGGCAAAGGAGAATTTCAGTCTCTCTGAAAAAAGGAAGAATGAAGGAGGATTCACAGCCCCATATGAACAGATTTATTTTGTCAAATGTATTGAATGTACTTGATATGGCTATACGTTTAATGCAATAGCCTACGTTTTTTAATGTCTTGAGGAAGGCCATTGATAACTGCGATTGGGTTGGGCAAAATGGCTTAGAAGGGGCAAATGAACCTCATATTCTTGCAAAAATGTCCAGAGGAGGATAACTTTTTTAAAAGTCCGACCAAACTCAATTGTTCAGCTAGAATTATGATTGTCATATGAATGAAGCTGGGAGTTTCAATGTGCTTCCTAAACTACCATTTGTTATATGTACAATGTATTAAAACATTTTGATTGTTCATTGGGGGTTATTCCATATATCAAATACATACAGTTTTTTCTATCTTGAGTTAAAAATAGCATTTTGTCTTCTATTCTTGAAAATGTCTTTATTATGCTTCCAAAATCTGAAATTTGAATTGACTGATGTTACGTTTACATTACGTTTATTCAAATCGGGATATACTACTTCTGTTGATTAGGGATTTGTGTTTTTAATACTGCTTTTGTGTTGTTTAAGTAGTATTTTCTTGTTTAGCTCTTGCCTTTAGTCAGTTTTTAGCTCTCCCTTTGCGAAAGACTTCTTACATGACAAAATTTTAAAAAATTAGAGTCGGGTTAGAGCCCATACAGTGTTACAATTGGTGTGTTTTATTGTCCCTCTCATATGCCTGCTTCGTATTCGATGGCCTGACTTCCTTTCCTAGTGTGTATCCCTTCCCTAGAGCATAGCTTCTTTCTCATCCATATTTATGTCTAACTTGAATCCTTCTGCTGCTCACATTTAGGGAAGTATTTGACTTTTTCTTTAAACACTTCATGAGAGTGCATGTGTTTTCAAGCTCTCTCTCTCATGTGCTGCTCTCACTCCACAACCACCCCGTGTAGTCCATGTTGCTCCCTCCTTCCACACTTTCTCTCTGCCTTATGTGCTGCTTTTCATTCCATAACTGCCCAATACCTCTTACCCCACCCTCCATACTTTGCCCATTCCTCCTCCCAGCATGTCACTAGCTTTCACCTCTGTGGGTTTTTAATTATTTTATATTTAATTCTATTGCTCCCGCCACCCTCTCCATCATTACCCCTTTGCCCCTTAAAGACCCTAAAATCTTTTAATTTTTTTGGGAGTGCCCCCCAGCTGCTGGCCAACTTCACTTCTAAAAAATTCTTTCGCGCCGGGGTTATTTTTTTTTGCCTATTACCGCAAGTGGCATCCACTACCCTGAGTTGATCAATGAAAAAAAATAAAGTAAACTGCATCTGAATCATTCAGGAGGTACGCACATGTAGGGTGATGCATGCGCTCTTACGTAATTGTGCATGCACAGTCCTGCTGAATGTTGCTGCTGCCTGCATGCACACGCGTGCAGCAAATCATCAACTATTTTTCTTTTTTTTATATTGACGATTTTTAAATTGACAA
The DNA here is from genome assembly GCF_964263255.1 of Lissotriton vulgaris. Taxonomy (NCBI): domain Eukaryota; kingdom Metazoa; phylum Chordata; class Amphibia; order Caudata; family Salamandridae; genus Lissotriton; species Lissotriton vulgaris. The sequence continues at coordinate 291,824,608 of NC_141699.1, forward strand.
TGCTGCACAGCATCATCAAAAACATTTTGTTCTTTTTTCTGATGCTGCACAGCATTGGCCATAAATCACCGGCGTCAGCGCCAGCAGCCTGTGAGCCGGTCTTTGGCCACGCCCTCTCGCTAGCGGCCACGCCCCCTGGACCTACATAATCATGTGCGCCCCACGTACGCGCAGCGGACGGGCGCAGCGGGCGAGCCGTCAGCGCGCCGAAGGCGTGCCAAAGGCAAGCCCGTCCGGGCCCAGACGGACCCAGGCCCAGAAACGCTGTCAGATACCCCCCATGAGCGCATGGTGTATACTGGAGACATGCTCCGCGCACTCCAACCGAGAAAAACCTTGGCCTGCCATCACACGCACACCGAAGGTAAACCTTTCTACAACTGTACGCGCTGCACTCCGACCCTCATTAGTTCTACAAAACCCGGACTTAAGATTGGACTCCTTAATTGTCGCTCCCTCTCAAAACATGCTCTTGAAACAAATTTGCTAATTCAAGACCATGACTTCGATCTGCTCTTTCTCACGGAAACGTGGCTATCGGACAGCTCCGATTCGGACATTGTCACAGCTCTGCCCTCAGGGTATCTCTGTCAAGCTCTACACAGACCCAAAGGGAGGGGAGGGGGGGTTGCTATAATTTTTAAGGAGCAACTTACCTGTAGAACCTCTAACGCCCTGATCGAGGACTGCGAAAGCTGCCAATTTTCCATCCAATCCTCCCCAGCTCCCTCCCTGTCAGGGCTACTGATCTACCGCCCTCCGGGCACCCCTGGGAAATTTCTTAATGCTCTGACGGAATCAGTCGCACAATTAGCATCTTCCGCCGGAAATTTCCTCATCCTAGGCGACTTGAACTTACACTTCAAAGACCCTACGGATCGGATAGCCGCTGACCTTCTTCAAGACCTGTTGTCACTCAATATCCGACTAGTAAACAGTGAGCCCACCCATGAGAAGGGACACTTACTGGATCCCGTCCTCACTAATGCGACAACCATCACCACTAACTCTCCCCTGATCCTTCCATGGACGGATCACTTTCTTGTACCTATCTCCTGGGAAACACCCATCGCCAATCCCCAAACTACTAAAATTCAGATCACTGACAGACGATGGCACAAACTCGCACCTGGGGAATGGGCCGCCGCTCTGGCTGAGTCCACTCCTGAGCTCTCCATCGATCCTACCATAGCCGATAAGCAGTTTAATGAATGGATCACCTCTTCTCTTGATGCACTCATCCCTAAAACTTCCTCCTTCAAACATCCCAAAAGAGTAACCTCGGCTCTATGGTACACTCCAGAGCTCAAAGCCCTGCGCCAAGAGTGCAAGAGAACGGAACGCTCCTGGAGGAAAGACAAATCGGAATTAAACAAAGATATCTATTCTACCTCTCTCTTAAACTATAAAACCGCTATTCGAAAAACCAAAAGCGCGTTCTTCCAGGACAGAATAGAGAAAGCAGTATGCTCCAGCAAGGAATCCTATGCCATCTTAAAAGATCTCCTGAAAACCCCAGTACCCGGACCAAGACATTCCACAGACCCCATAGTCGACCAGACTAAATGCCAACAATTGGCTGATTTTTTCCATGGAAAAATTCAAAAAATTCTTGATTCAATTCCTCCCCTGAATCCGGGCGAAGAAAACGATCTCCCTCACTCTCCAACACCCAGCGGTCTTTCCTCTTGGGGTCAAGTTACGGCCGAAGAAGTGGGAAACACGTTAATATCTTTAAAAAGCGGCTCCCCGAGGGATCCCGCCCCGCTTCGAATTCTTAAAGAGGTAGCTCCCACAATCATCCCTTCCGTGACCCATCTGATCAACACCTCACTCCAACAGGGAGTGGTACCCCCGAGCTGGAAGGCGGCGGTCGTGAAAGCTCTGCTGAAGAAACCCTCCCTCGACCCCGAAAACCTGGCTAACTACAGGCCCATCTCCCTTCTCCCAGGAATCAGCAAGATTGCTGAAAAACTGGTTAATAAAAAACTCTCCCAGTTCCTGGAGACCAACAACATACTAAAAAGTTCCCAGACGGGCTTCCGCCCAGGGCAGGGCACGGACATCGCCCTCCTGGCAGCGGTTGAGGAGGCCAGAGCGCTACTGGATGGAGGAGGATCAGTGGCAGTGATCCTCCTCGACCTGAGTGCGGCCTTCGATACCGTCAACCACCAACTTCTCATCAAAAGACTCAAGGGAGCTGGTGTAGAGGGCTCTGCTCTAGCCTGGCTGGCATCCTTCCTGGCTCAACGGACCTACCAGATCTGGGAGAACAACGCCCGCTCCTCCGAAATTCCCCTCCGATGTGGCGTGCCTCAGGGCTCCTCCCTGAGCCCCACATTATTTAACATCTATATGTCCACATTGGAGGAGGTCATCATCCCATTCGGAGTGAGCGTCGTCAGCTATGCAGACGACACACAACTGGTTGTATCACTATCCCACCCCAAACAACAACCAGCAGACCTTTTTAATTGCCTTGCGCAGGTCCATCGCTGGATGAACATCTCAGCCCTAAAATTAAATGGGTCAAAAACGGAGGTTCTGCTCCTTGGCCCGAAAGGACTCACACTTTCCCCTAACATCTGGCCAGCCTGTCTGGGCCCTCCTCCCGAACCTAAAGAAGAAGTAAAGAGTCTGGGAGTGTGGCTTGATACTGACCTCTCGTTTACCATGCAGGCAAAGAAAGTGGCCGGGACCTGCTTTGGACTCCTGAAATCGTTGAGGAAAGTCCTGCCCCTCCTGCCCACCAACTCCCAAAAGTTGCTGATTCAAGGCCTAATATTCTCAAGGCTTGACTACAGGAATGTGATATACCAGGGCGCCCCCGAGGCGACTCTGAATAAACTTCAGAGAATTCAGAACACCGCGGCCCGGATTCTCACAAACACCCCTGCCAGAGCTTCGGCCAAACCGGCTCTAAAACTCCTCCATTGGCTCCCCATAAGAGAGCGGGTCAAATTCAAGGCCCTGTGCCTAGCCCACAAACTACGACAAAATCAAGGCCCCCCTGTCCTCAAGAAACTTATCACACCCTACAAATCATCAAGACCTCTCCGCTCGGACACGGAAAACCTTATTGCTGTCCCCAGATTCAAGAAAGTCCGGTCAGGAGGAAGACGTTTCTCAGTCCACACCGCCCGACTTTGGAACTCACTCCCCCGAGTCCTGCGACTCGAACCACAGTACCTCCGCTTCAGGAAACATCTCAAAACCCACCTCTTTCCTCAGTGAATCACCTCTGGCCCTCATCCTCTCTCTCCGCGCCCCTCTCCCCGTCTTCTTCCTTCTCCCCCTCTCCCCCCCTTGTCCCACTGAACTTAGGAGATAGGATCTTTTAGCGCTGGGATACCCCCGGGTGACTACGCGCTCTACAAAATAAAATAATAATAATAATAATAATAATAAAAAATGGCAGATATTGTCACGCATGAATTTTAGACTGTCCAGACATGGAAAGGGATTTTTATTCCCTGGAGTAATTATTCTTTTGGTGTTTATCATTTTTGTTCTACATTCTGATACAATATTCTTGGGAATCTAATTGGAATGTGGACTATCGCACTACAGGTGTGTGTAAACATAATCAGAATTGCTCAAGGTGGTGGGTGCCATGTTGGTAAACCCTTCTGGGCATAAGGGTAAGTAACAACGTAACAACAAGCGTTATTTCCCGTGGGAGTAACGTCCCCAATTAGGCATACCTTGATTGAAATTTCAATAAAGTTTCATAGAAGTCTTGTCAATATGTTGGTTTTATTCTGTTTAGATTTCATACTATTACATTCATAGTATGTGATACTTTATTTTACTCTACATTATTCGGTCCAATGCATTTCGGACAAAAGCCCTTCTTCAGGGGACTTTGATTCTGAAAGTATGAAAAAATTATGCATTTCCAACCAGGCAACAAGTTCACAAGGTACAGGAAAAACAACGTGTGAATGTCATCACGAAAAACGTGAATGAAACAAAGTGAACAGACAAACGTCCAGGGTGAAACCTTCATAGGTTATACTAAGTGGATTGCTCATGTTTCTCAAATGTCAGTGTTTATTGATTGTGCGTTAAACTACATACATACGCCGAAGTGTCTCTGCATGACTCCTAACGAACAAGAACTAAAGCTGGTGCACGCATGGCTATGTAATACGTTAGTATTGTGTCGGTAAAACGGGCGGTTGAATTAACAAAGTGGCATGATGAAGCTACCGTAACGGCTGCTTCATGCTGCGGTTTGTGACATTGTGTACGGTACCAACCTGTGAATTATAAAAAAGTGCACAAGTGACAGGTTCAAATAAAGTGAAGAAAGTGAAAAAAGGAAAATGCATGCATAAAAGTATGACCTTTAATGAAGGCTGGTAGGTAGCAGTAAGTTTAAAGACTTCACCAAAGTGAAGTGCAGGGTCAAACACTGACAGGATCACCTACAGGTAAAAGCAAGTTTGTTACCGTGACAACAAGTGCACGGTGTGAGATAAAAAAGAGGAGAGCCGCATGCTCGGTATCTGTCAGCTACTAATCGAAAGGGAACGTTGGTGTCCGTATTCATGCGTTAACGTTGCGTGTCGCGGAAAATATTGAAAAAAGTTCCGGTCATGTGATTGTTGACAGTGAAAAAAACACTGCAATGTGTAGCTGCTGCTGTCGATGGAAGAAAAGCAAAAAAAAAAGTGAAACAAGTGAAGGACTTGAAATACCCGTGTTCGATAAACCCGATATGCAATAAAGTTATGTGTGAATGAAAGTGCGTGTTCCAAAACCTGATTCTAACAAAGGTGAATCGAGATGCACTCCAAAATGCTAACTAAAGTTTGTTGGGTTTGTGTACCCTAGTGCACATGTAGCGAACTATAATTCTGCCAATAAAAGTAATCCTGACAATAAAGCAGTGATTTTAACAACGATACAGCAGAATACTTTTGAGATACATTATGTAAAAGCACTGAGTGAAAACACTGAAAAATGGTGCTGGCTGGGTATCAGAAATATTAACAAAACTGTGCCCTAAATACACAGTGAGTAATTCACATTACTATGCAGCAATGTATATCAGCGAAAAATTTGAAAAAATGGAAAATAATGGAAAGATGTACACAAGTAAACAAACTGCCCGTGTGGCTCACTGTAGTCCAAATAAAGTGACATTACATCTATAAAAAGCAGCTGAATTCTAAACGTTCATTCAGACCTTTCGGTTGTAGTGCAGATAGATAGTTTATCCAAAAGTTTTCTCTTCTCAGTAAATATTGAGAATTGTCTCTCCCAGGCAATAGTGGCACGTTTTCTAAAATGCAAAAACGCAGCTGGCTAGGATTGTGATTTAACTGGTTAAAGTGTACGGCAACTGTCGATTTTGTGTTTTTGAGTCTTATGTTGCTTTTGTGTTTGATCACTTGCGTTTTAATTTTTCTTTGTGTTTTGCCAGCATAAAGCAGTCCGCAGGGACATTTTAGCATGTATATTAGATTGCTGCTATCACATGTTCCTGTGACTCTGAGCTTTATGGGAGTTCCCCTTGTGGGGTGCAATATTTTACTTCCCCTAATTATGGCGTTACAATTGCCACAATTGTGGCATGGGAGGGTAACTCAGTGTCTTATTGATGGTACGTTTTCCTTTTCTTTTAACAGTTCCTCGAGGTTGTTGGTGCGTACATACGCAAATCTAGGATTAGTTGTGAAAATGCCTCTGAAGTCTTCCTCAAGTGCAAGTAGTGGCCCATGTTTTAAAATAGATTTCTTGATTCTGTGACTTCTGCTGGAAAATTTGGAAACAAAAACAGACCTTTGTTCGTCACTTTTGGATTGTGAAACTAATAGATCATTCCTTTCCAACTTTTGAGCTCTTTCAGTGGCATCATTTAGTATGGATTCCGGATATCCTCTCTGTTTGAATTTCTCGATGGTAATCGCTTGGTGTTTGTTGTAGATTTCCTCCGTAGAAGCGATTCTTTAAATTCGAAGTAGTCGTGAAAACGGCAGGTAGTTTTTTAACGATGGTTAGTGAAAGCTGTTATAATGCAGAAGGTTATTTCTGTCCGTTGGTTTGTTAAATACACTGGTTTTTAGTGTGCCATTGTCGTTTGTAATCATGACGTCTAGAAATGATATTTGATGTTTACTAATGGTGGATGTGAGCACAATCCTGTCATTGACTTTGTTGAGGTTTTGAATAGCGGTGGTTAGTGTAGTCTCCGATCCTTTCCAAAGAATAAAGATGCCGGCAATATATCTTTTATAGATAATGAGATTTTGATTCCATTCCGGATGCTGTGATCTAGCTCAAAACGGTACATGAAAATTTTAGCGTAGAATGGTGCAGCGCAATTTCCCATTGACATACCAGATGATTGTACAAAAAACCGGTCATTCCATTAAAAATAGCTATGGAAAAGTGTAAAATGGAGAAACTCCATCAAAAATAGCTTTAAATCTCCTTTGTCACTCTGTAACAAAAAACCTTATACTGCTGTTAAACCCATATCATGTGGGATCGAAGTGCATAGTGACTTGACGTCAATCGTACTCATGATCATCTCTTTGATGAAAAGCGCCTTGTAATCTTCCACGATGTTAAAAAAATGGGTAGTATCTTTGATATACGTGGACTTGTTCCGAACAATGGGCTGTAAATGCCTGCCGATGAATTTTCCTATTGGTTCGTGTATCGAATTAATGGTGGCGACAATTGATCAAAATAGTGGCAAGCTAGCGTGCTTGTGTACTTTGGGGATCATATAAATATATGGAATAGCAGGATTGGTCTTGATCAGGTATTCCTTCTCTTTTCCACCGATTGTACCACGATCAATAGAGGTGTTAATAATTTGTGTCAAGATCCTCAAGAATTCGTTTGTGGGGTCTGTATCCAGTTTCATGTAGGTTTCTACATCATTGACATGTTCATTAACATTCCTCACATAAAAATCAATGTCCATGATTATGAGGGCACCACCTTTATCTGCTTGGCGTATAGTTATTTCTTTGTTTGAAGCCAGTTGTTGTAAAGCTTGTCTCTCTTTTTGCGTGATGTTAGTTGCTTTTGATCTTGGTTGTTTGAAAAGTTGATCCATGTCTTTAAGAATATCTTTTTCAAAAGCATCCAGTACTTTATGACTGACTGGTGGTAAATATTTGATTTTGTTCCTTAATCCCATTAGAATATCTTGTTTCGGTTCATCTGCTTTTTCTGCTTTTTCTACTACGTTCATAAAGAAGTGTCTAAGTTGTAAAAATCGTAAAAACTTATACACGCATATTTGTGTTTCAAGAATGTTGGCATGGTATGTTGGAACAAATGAAGTACCTTTCTGTAAAGTCTGTATTTGAAATTCCGTGATTTGTTGTTTTGAAAAATACTCTTGACTAAGGTTTCTGGCTTCTTGTGTTCTTGGCTACTGTGTCTGGGATGGATTTTCTTCTTGTTCCTGCCCCTCCGAATTCTTCCTGTTGTCCAGTACTTCTCTCTAAAAAAGGAATGGAAGTTGATGTTTGTGGTCTCTGGTTACCGGATGTGGAGGCATCAGTGTTATCAGACCTCGCACTTGCGGTGTTCGTAGGTATTCTTGGGGACATATTTATGAGATTTGTCATGCACTGCAGCGCAGCAAGTGACCCTGTTGTGCTGCACTGCCTGACAGTAGAAGGGCAGGAATGAGCAGCATTAAAAAAAATATAGAGCATTCCTGCCTTTTCCTCTGCTCTGGTGCCGCTTCGGCTCCCTAGCACCAACTCAGGCACCTTGCACTGTTAAAAAAGGGTTCCAAAGACAACCGGTAACCAAAGACCCTTTTATGTTGCCCGGCAGTATCGCCTCTATGACCCACCAATATTAATCAATGAAGAAGCAGGCGCTGGAGACTGGAAGGCGGGAAACGAGGATTTTATTCTCTCCGGAGGAGAACACATCAATTCAGACAGCAAGTATCGTCACGAGGTGCTCTAACCACATCTCTGAGGCCTGGCCTCTTATACTAGGGTTTACGACCTTTATTGCACATAACACATTCTCGCAATACTGTAGAACTTGAAAGAACATCCTCGGAATCTCCCCTTCAGACCCGTTCCCACACACATTTACAGTTGGATTCCCCACCCTGGTCACAACAGGTGATAGTCGTCGCACAGCAGGGCATTCCGCCGATTCACGGAATGCATGGGGTTGATCGGATCTCATGGGGTGGGGGCTTTGATCGGTTCGGGGGTCTTTTGATGGAGAGGGGAAGCTTCCTACTGTACGGGGTAATAAACAGTATCCGCAGAGCCAGGTGGCGGCCTGGGAACAGGGAAGGCAAACGGGGGCAGAGGAAAAAGGGGTTTGTATCAGAAGGATCTGAGGCCATGAAAGGAATGAGGGGAGGTGTCGCGCTGGGAACAGGATGGGATTCCGTGGTGAAGCTGCGCTGAAGAGGGGTTTATGACCCGAGGCATGAGAGAGCGGGGGTTGTCAGCGTGCGGGGGAATGCTTGCGAGGTTAAGAGAGAGAGAGAGAGACGCGCTGGCTATTAGTGAGGGGCCGGGAGGCCATGGTGCTCAAAATGGCTGTCGCTTACGCGCACGAGTGGGTCTGGAAAGGGGCAAGATGGCGCCGATAATGTTCACTAAGTTTGTATTTATTTTTCACAGTCCTCCCTTTAACATTTCCGAGACATCTTGCTGGCCTATTTCCTATTTACCCCTATATGCAGTGACCATAAGTAAGGGAGAGGGGACTTAGGTGAAAGAACTGTACGTAAACATCATATTATAAACATCATATTGAAAAATCTCATCAGTTAGTAGGCGGGTTCATCGTTAAGTTGATTGCAGGAAAAGTCATTGTAATGCAATATCAGACTAGAATTACGTAGCGAGGGCGTTGGGTACAGATCAGAGAATAAGAACTGGTAAGTTATCATATGAGTAAGTCCTTTTTGTATACGGCGAGTGCGTAGTCAGTCCAATGGTGCTTGGGAGAGAAAGGAGAGACAGTAAAAATATCAGAGTTCTCGTTGTCTTTTGTCATCTTCTGTTGGCACTGTTGAGCACCTGGATTACCTATCAACAGAAATGTTCATGTGGATTGAGTCGTTGGGGGTCTGCGGGTAGGGGTGCATTCTGTTTGGTTTTCGTCAGACCTCGTAGGAGAAATGCGTTACGGTTTTGGAGCAGGTGCATCTTCCTCCGTAATGCAGAGCATAGATTTTGCAATGGAAAGTGCAATTGTTCCAGAATTGTGAGATCTGTTCGTTTCTTGAGTCTCTGTGGTGGGCATTTCCTGTTGCTTCCATCATCTTCAGGGTGCTTGGTAGCGGGCAGAACCACAGACTTTGTTTATCTTTTCTTCGGGGGTGACCCTTGGTGGAGTTCTAGGTCACCGTTCTGGGATTTAACATAGTTCGTGGTCTACTTAGTCGGAGCCCCCCCCTTTCTGACGCAGGGAGTACTCTTCTCTGGGTAGCTCAGTAGGTTTTGGAGGAATTTGGGAGTTCGGATGGAAAGGTGCGGGTGTGAACAGTCCTTATGGTAGGTCGGAGGAGGAGGGGATGGAGCAAGGCCAAGTCGGGGACAGATCAGGGGGAGGCGGAGAGTTTGCGACAGGCGAGTCCGTAACCATGTTCAGAGAGCGGGGACTCTTGGCACACGTTGATCATAGAGCAGGGGCTTCAGGTCAGCCCTTTCCTTAGCTTTGTTTGAAACAGTGCCTCGTCCGGCGTCTCCTTACTGCTGTGGTCTCGCCTCGGCCTCCGTCGCTGATGTTCCACAATCCGCAGTCAGGCCGCGTGCTCCCACATCCGTTCTCTTTCTCCTCCGACAGTGATACCCTTAAATGAGTTTTGAAAAGACAGTCTTTAGAGATTTTGCAGAAAAAGGTAATTACATAAGTCTATTTCTCTCCCAACACCAAGCAACTGGGGTTAGCACCCGCCATATTGGAGATTCTTGCGGCTAACGTATAAACAATTGATGATGGGTTTGCTGGATCCCTTACAATTTCCTTTCGCTGGCTAACTCTTTGGCGCTTTGATGATTATTTCGTTCATTTGTCATATGTCTAGTATAGTAGATGTCAGTTCTTCTGGCAGAGACCCATTTCCCTAGTACAAGTAACGTGCTATTCACCATAGTCTGATAGGCATCCTTCTGAGGGATGAACATAGGCTAAACAAGTCTGTATCACATAAAAGTATCTTATTTTCGACCATGCTTACTGCAACAAGTTCTTTCGTTTTTCAATCTAATTTTCAACTTTGCACACATCCTTCTAACTTTCTATATAAATCCTCGCAACCTGGTTACTACAAAAACTCGGGAGGGGTGGTTTGCAATAATTATTAAACTTATCCTCGGGGAAGGAGGGATCTTATGGATACCAAACTGGGGGCATTTTGGGTAGAAGGGGGTGTCTCGATCATTTCTTACAGCTTGGGGTACGGAGACAATTCTCAATGGGGATGGTCGCACTACCACAGACACATTTTTATCATAGGAGCCACTGACAAATAGTTCCCTGAGAGTGGGTCAAATTTAGGGAACCTTAGTCGTCTTACCCGTCCCTTTCCTATCGGTCAATTTAAATTTCATCCATATTTTAGTAGAAAAGGAGAGGTAGTAACGTGGTACCAATACAATTTTATTTAGGACAAATTTGCGCAAATACTTGTGGTATTTGGGGCCAATCAGGAGGTGCACCAGGTTCGCCAATTAGGTGCCAGTTGCTAGGAAGAGGGAAAGTGTGGAGGGGTGGAAGAGTGAGTGAGAGAGAGAGAGAGAGAGAGAGAGAGAGAGAGAGAGACAATAGGCCGAACAGTACACGCGTGGCATAGAGAATGACCGTGTATTGTTTGGGCTATTCAGTGCGTTACCCAACGTTAGATATTTCGGGTCTGTGTTAGGAGGTAGGAAGCATGCAGTTTTGGGACAGAAAAGCGTTAGATTTGGTAAAAAGGTCGTGAGAGCGTCCTTGTGGTGCCATTTTGTAGCGTTAGTCCGTCTTCCTGCATCGGTCGTGACGTGGTTCCAGATCCCTTATGATACTCTAATCGGGATTTCTAATGTAACCTGCAGAGGAAAAAAGGGGGGAAAAATAGGGGAGGTAGGGGGACAACATTCGAACACATCAAATGTAAGGGCACGAAAATCCTTTACTTACCACATACTCGTACTTGTCTCTTCGGGATATAATCCCTTAGGGCTCTGGTTTCTTAAAGTCATGGGGGCAGGCAATGTGATAGGTGGTTCATGGGGAGGTTCGAGGATGGCATTAAGGATCGTGTGTAGTGAAAAACGCTAAAAAGAGGAATCGGAGGTGCCTAGCGCGAGGTACCCGGTTTCGTAGATGTATCCGGTCATCGGGGTCCCTAAATCATTCCCAAAGCTGTGATGTTCTTAAGGCATACCAGTTCTTCGTTCAACTGTACCTTAGTACCTTCGACCACCATATCCTTATAACAATTCATCAATCACACCATTTTACTTTACCCACTCTCTGAAGTCGAGGTCCTTCTTCATACGTCAGTTCCTGAGCTTAGTCGCATATCTTGGAGGCAGCGTATCATACCTTCGATTTGACCATCAACCCAGGGCCGAACAATCATTTCTCGGCTAACCTTAAAAAGAGAGCAGAACAGTTGCGCACAGAAAAACCCTCCCACCGATACCCGCATTTACAAAAGTACGCGAAGCCTATCCATAGCTTTTAAAACTTTTATTTGTAGAATTATTCAGTACGTAAAATGTGAGAGCGCAATTCATATTTTGGCCTGACATGTCGTCGATGGAAGCACATACAGTAGGGGGTTATTTTGTAGTACAAGAACATGTAAAAAGGTCTAATTAATTATTTGTAAGTAACCAAAAACATTTCATTGCGTGACGAAGGAATCAGGGGCATTTTAGTTCATAGATGGAAACACAGTCAAGCTCATCGTAATCACATTTCCTGAATGCAAAAACCGCGGGCGTGCATCATGAGCGACGTTATGTATCAGTTACAACAAATATCAAAAATAAATTGTTCATTGAAATCAACATTTTTACGGAACCCTTCTTAAATGTTCGCCAAGTGAACCCTCCTCCCTTTAACATCGAGTGCGCAATGGTTTGTACATATATATATATCTTAGTACATCAAGTTTCATTAGCTAAGGAACACCACGAGGCATCCGTTAGTTTCCATTGATACCAGCGCCATTTGGGCGAGGCCGGTTTAGTCCGGAAGTAGCATCAGGGGCAAAATATCCCCGCCAATTGGCGGTTGGACCAGAGTCCCTTTCGGTAGTCCAAAAGAAAACTGTGCTAACAAAGGGGGCTGGTGGTGTGGACCGTCAATCAAGAGAGGGAGGGGGTAAAGTCTCTCTTACCAGGTCATGTTGATGTTCAGCCGGAACTTGCTCGAGTTCGTTAGCCCATAATGTTCCTGGGTGGTTCAGACGGAAGCTGATGCAGACACGAGAGCACCGCCATCTTGTTGCTGTGCCGTGGTTATTTCATTTGAGATCAATGCAACTGTTCCTCACCGGAAGCCTAAAGAGGCCGAGGGCTCTTGGGACTTTGGTTGAATCTTCAAAGTCGAGGGGATGTTTGTCGATGGTGGGGGCTTGCGCCCAGGTGGGCAAGCGCCCGAGTTGCAATTTCGGACAAAGTTACTCCAGCGGCCTAGACCCGCCTTTCGAGGGCCCAGACGCCATTTTGAGGCCCTGCAGCAACCTTTGCCGTACCCATCAGGAGTGGAAGAAACTTCTTGTGATGGCGAAAGATAGAGCATCATGCTGCTGGAGCAGGACATTTTGGTTCGGGGCGCCAGGGTGCAGCAGTGGAGCCTTCGCCTGGGGAGGTGAGGGAGGCTCACCCGTGCTGTTTCCCTCTCCCGGCGCATCCTACACCGTCCCTTGGAATCAGGGGCGCACATGATGACCACCCTACACCCCTGATTCCGACTCTTGGGGGACCACTGTACATCCGGTGCTCCGTAAATATGCCCGTTGGACATTGTGTGTCCTGTACTACGCAAGTATACCAGCCGGGTCTTGTATATCCTGTACTGAGAAAATATACCAGTCGGGCATTGTGTGTCCTGTGTTGCGGAAATATACCAGTCGGGTATTATATTTCCTGTGCAGCGTAGGTATATGGCCGTCGCCCGGCTGGAGGACATCGGCGCCGGGCCAGGGCAGGGAAGCCTCCTACCTGTGGAGGTGGAAGAGGCTCGTCCGCATCGCCTCTTCCTCCCTGCCCACCCTGCATCCGTTTGATGGAGGAATTCGTGATGGCCGGACCAGGAGATTCAAGGGAGGGGGTCATTTTCATCCGCCCCCTCCCTACTCGCGGTCCGGGGGACGCCATCCCTGGAAGGGCGGTATGGGAAGACCATTTCATTGCCTGCTGTGTGGAGTCTCCAGTACCTTCTCGCCAGCGATCTCTTTTTGGCCCATGGTTGCTGGCAGGCCCCGCCCCACACGTGCTATGTGTTTCGGATGGGCGGGACCATTGAACTGTTACATTGGAAGACTTCCGGAGTGAGCATAATATGTTTTGTATTTTTCCTATTAGTAAAGTTTGTGTTTTTTAGAGAGTTCTACTAGTTATTCTATTTACTGTTGGTTGTGTGTTTTACCGTAATTAAATCCTAAGTTATATAATAGACGCTTGGCTTCCTTGAGTCTTTTCTCTAACGGGGGGGGTTGTTTACACTGACCTGCAGTTGTGTTTGTTTTTCAGAGTGGGGGAGCAACAGAGAGCAATCAGTCCCAGAACTCTAACATGTCGTTAAAATTGGTCTGACGAAATCTGTGCCACCGAGCATAATCGAAAGAGGTGGTCCTGTCTGTTCTGTCTGCACTAGTCTGATTGGTTTTTATCTCACGTCTTTTTCCTTTCTGTCGGTCCGTCCTTTCTGTCAACCCTCCATTCTTACCTATGCTTTGCAGAGTCGGGCATTGGGCTTTCCAGTGTCCAAGACATTTACAGAAAGCACATTGGTTTTGTTTTAAATCTGTCCGTCCTGTGCGTAATGTCGGGGGATTACCTTCGGGTCGTTGTGTTCCGGGGTTGGCTTGTCGGCACATCCCTTTACACCATTCGCTTTTCATGTCTACTCCTCGGGGCTGTGCCATCGCTGGTCCTTCCCTTTGCCTACTAGACGTTTGGAGGGTTGTCCGTCGTGTCCCTTCACTTTTTCTAAATTCGTCGCCTTCCTTTCGTTGCGTGGCTTCTTTGCGCCACATACCGAGACTATCGAGCATAATAGGTGTTGTTTCATTCCTACGAAGGGCTATTTCTACTGTTTCTATTTTGTCGAGATCAAAGGATCCTCTCAGTGGCCACTGTCTTTCTCGATCCCTTTTCGTATATTTATGCCACAGCTCACTATAGGCTATAGCAATTAATCCATGCTTCATGAACATGTCCTTATTAGGGGTGCCTTCCAGCGGAGCCGGATGGTTCATCTCTAATAAGCGGTCCGGGTTAAACAGGCTATTGACCAGTGGGGAGAAGACAGGCATGACGGATCACAATGGGATAATAGTCAGCACTACCTGTCTTATCACTGCGCGCAAAGACTAGACAGAATATTTCTATTCTACGTTGTTTGCACGTAGTGAATACCTCATGAACCAATTCTGAGCGATCAATATTAGGTCAAAAATAAAAAATCAATATGGTCAATGGGAAGAATAAGTAGGCTCGCAAAGGTTCGCGTCACCTACCTTTTCGCTATCTGCAAAGAGGGGACCTATTTTTCCCTGTTTGCAGACAGAGAATCTCCAGAAAACAATCTATAACAGTTAATCAATAGGGGGGAAGGGGCAATTGTTCAGTGGGGGAGAAAGATAGGTCCGACGGGTGCGTACTTATCCTTCGCTGTTTATAAAGGGAGAGCCTGTTGTTTCTCCGTTTGTAGACAGTGAATCTCCAATAAATTAACAAAAAGTAATACTAGTATTTTCTCAACAATTATCAATCACTTCCTATTATCTATCACTATCGCAATTTCGTCGTGTTTACACGACCTTACCCGGACCGCATGGACAGTTTCTCGTCTTCCGAATCCAGCGCCCGATCGTCCTCTTCTCTTTGTACTTCTCGTGGCACTCCTGATGGTTCCCAGTCAGGACCGCAGATCACTCGAGAGAGGTCTGTTCGGAACCAGTGAAGTTCGGATGATCGGCTGTCAGACGAGGGTCTATCGGACAGGGTACCTTCCGATCGTTGCAGTCGTTCACTCTGTCGTCGGGACCTCTCCCACTGGATCCACGAGTCACTGATGGGCCCCACGTTTGGGACGCCAATTGTTAAAAAAGGGTTCCAAAGACAACCGGTAACCAAAGACCCTTTTATGTTGCCCGGCAGTATTGCCTCTATGACCCACCAATATTAATCAATGAAGAAGCAGGCGCTGGAGACTGGAAGGCGGGAAACGAGGATTTTATTCTCTCCGGAGGAGAACACATCAATTCAGACAGCAAGTATCGTCACGAGGTGCTCTAACCACATCTCTGAGGCCTGGCCTCTTATACTAGGGTTTACGACCTTTATTGCACATAACACATTCTCGCAATACTGTAGAACTTGAAAGAACATCCTCGGAATCTCCCCTTCAGACCCGTTCCCACACACATTTACAGTTGGATTCCCCACCCTGGTCACAACAGGTGATAGTCGTCGCACAGCAGGGCATTCCGCCGATTCACGGAATGCATGGGGTTGATCGGATCTCATGGGGTGGGGGCTTTGATCGGTTCGGGGGTCTTTTGATGGAGAGGGGAAGCTTCCTACTGTACGGGGTAATAAACAGTATCCGCAGAGCCAGGTGGCGGCCTGGGAACAGGGAAGGCAAACGGGGGCAGAGGAAAAAGGGGTTTGTATCAGAAGGATCTGAGGCCATGAAAGGAATGAGGGGAGGTGTCGCGCTGGGAACAGGATGGGATTCCGTGGTGAAGCTGCGCTGAAGAGGGGTTTATGACCCGAGGCATGAGAGAGCGGGGGTTGTCAGCGTGCGGGGGAATGCTTGCGAGGTTAAGAGAGAGAGAGAGAGACGCGCTGGCTATTAGTGAGGGGCCGGGAGGCCATGGTGCTCAAAATGGCTGTCGCTTACGCGCACGAGTGGGTCTGGAAAGGGGCAAGATGGCGCCGATAATGTTCACTAAGTTTGTATTTATTTTTCACAGCACTATGGTGCAAGTGTGCCTGTGTTGCAAGCAGTGTTGTTTTTCGGCAGGAAGGGACAGCTTCTTACATAAAAACAATCCTGAGAGGTATATTCCTCTAACTATGTGTGCTGCAGAACTCAGTACACATAGAAATAGGAAGTGATGAGGAGAAATAAAGATATTTCTCTTCGTTAGGCCGCTCCTGGGGAGGCGTATCTTTTGGCTCATTCCCAGGTTTACCAGCTCTGGAAAATCTGGGAATGTGTTAAAAACCATGGGAGTTGTGTGGCAACACCCACGCAATGCCCATGGAACTCCTCCCTTGAGCAGAGAAAGGCAACACTGCGATTTGCCCTACATTGCCTTACTCGAGCTTTATGAAGCCACTCAGGGCCATGTTGCGTGGTGCAAGCACTACGCAACTGGGGTCAAAAATATGCCCCTTAATGTTTTAACACTATTGCAAGCAACAAGCAAATGATTTTAAAATTAATCTTTTATACACAGTTATGCTTGAAATAACCTTCAGTGTTTGAGAATCTATTGGTAGATAATGTGACTTGACAGTGAAAATTTAGTATTGAAACGATATGTTTAGTATTACTTTTCTCACTTGTAAGAAAAAGGTCCACCCACAATGGAGCTTCTATGCAATTATTTGCTCCATTTGTTTACTGTTGAGGGATAAGCTATCTTTTGAATGTCTGGCACATTTGATGTTTTCTGTGTGTGTAAAATGTGGTATGGAAACAAACCTTTTAATCCTAGTTAATTGAAACAATGTCTTTCCGGGAATTAGTAATGCAATGTGTTGTTTTCAGTGGACTTTGCATACAAATTAGTGGTGGGGTTTCCACTTGTGACTGTCACCTGCACATCAACAACCAATGTTGTATTTTCATGTATATTGTTATTTAACACATTACACGCATTACATGTTATGAGCAAACATTTGGACAGTTCGTTTTATAACGGGAGCAGATGCTGCACCTTTCTTCATAATTGTGATAGCTTCAATAAGACTCAGATTCAGATATACCGACAACTGCCAAAAATGTATTCTTGTTTCAATTTTATACTAACAAGGGTGATGTAGTACAAGTATGCAAACTAATACCTCAAACGTCTGTTCAGTTGTAGAAAATGTGTACTCTGTGGCATAAAATAATAAAAATAGCATAACATGTAGCATAATATGTGGCAACTCCATAAAAAATTGTATTGAAATGTGGTTTACTCTTGAGGCAGTGTCCATTCAACTGCATCTAAACAAGCTGAATGAGTACAGAACATAACCATTAAGAGTAGACAACAACAACATATCTTGTGATGTGTGTAAGTCTGTTCTAATTTGTGCTTTTCTCAAATTAAAATGAAGAAACTCATCAGTATATTTGCAAGATAATTGGTGTATAGACTCAACACTAGCCTCCACTGGCAGAACGGAGGGTCTTGTGGATTCGTATGCATTTCCACAGCACACATCTTTGTGCATTTGTCTCAGGAAAGCCTTCTTTTAGAATCTGGCAGTAGCCAAGACCATATGATGTTACTAAAATTATATGCCTAATGTACTTGCTTATAGGGGCTTTCAGGCAGGCCTCTCAATCCACTGCTCTGTTATTGTGTCATTCACATTATTGGTGCACCCACTACAGCATACAGAAAAGGGCAATGAGTTTGCACACCTCACTGTGAGTGATGGCTGTCTGTCCTTCCACAAGAGGCACATCCAAATCAAAGCGCTTTCCTTAAAAGCCAGGGAATGCTATTATAATGTTTCCTTTTTGAGAACAAAATTTTTTTTTTGCTTTTAGTCATTGCTTTTTGTGTTCGATTGATGATGGGCCTGACAGCACCCCTCACCATAAGGTTTTTCAAAAACCATGACAAAACAATATTTTAAAAAAAGCCGAAAGGCTGGTGGCCAAGACCAGACCTATTGAATTTGACCATTCTGTTTTCCTTTAATTCAGCCCAACTCAGATGCTTATTTTAATGTGGTTTGCAAGATGATGTTGCACTCAATGATTGGGTCAGCTCCTAATTTTATGTGAGTATTCTTGCCTTCCAAAGACCATTTGCTAAAAGTCCACTGAGGAAACAACAGACTTGGCACCTGTTGTCTACGATGGTAGGCTTGAACCTCTGTCCATAAGTATATTTTATCACTTTTAGAATCTAATGTATTTGCTTTGGACTACTCCACTTGGATCTCGATTTCCATACATACGTTTTTAATGTCTTCATGCACCTTTAGCCTTTTCTGGCAAATTTCGACTGAATTGTTGTTTTACTTTGTATCTCATAGTCAAATAATTTTTATAACTTTAGAATATTGAATTAACATAAATATATCTAACGAGCACTTGTTGAGTTTCAAATATCACATTTCCATGAAATATTATTCTGTTTACATACGTTGATTTCAGCGCTATACAAAATCATTTGGGAATACATCTGGCTTTGTGATATGGTAAGAGGTCGGGGTTTGTGATCTCAGATGTATACTTTGTTTCGTTAGATGTTGACATCGTTTGAT
This sequence comes from Lissotriton vulgaris, assembly GCF_964263255.1. NCBI lineage: Eukaryota > Metazoa > Chordata > Amphibia > Caudata > Salamandridae > Lissotriton > Lissotriton vulgaris. The sequence continues at coordinate 291,843,285 of NC_141699.1, forward strand.
GTTTTGGGGGGTTAGTTACAGTATCACATGTGGACTTCCTGACGACTAGGATGGTGAAGATCATCCCTCTGCCTTCTGACCAGAGGGACACTTGCCTTACTCGGAGATGCCAACCAACATAGCAGGGATCATTTCCCCGAAAAAGCTTCTAGTGCGGTTGAAGCCGTTTCATCAAAACTGTACTGCCAGCCAGATATCATTCATGGCAGCCAGTCAGTTTATTTGTTTTTTTGTTTAGCAGAAACAAAACCACTGAAGAACTGACTGATGGAGTTTTGGTGGATTGGCCATTGGTAAAAGGTTTACTCAGCATACCAGAAGAGGCACAAGTGGCAGAAACCTGGTGCTTTGTCCCAGAAATCTGCTGCTTTACCCAACTAGGTTGGCAGACAAACTCTGATGTTGGCAGACATTGCTTCTACTGCTTTATTTTGCCTAAGTCACGAATGTACCGAACTCTAAAAAGCCCCTTTTGTAATGGATGGTTGTTGTAGTAATATATCTGTGTGTTCCTTTTATTAAAGGATGTACTTTCTTAGCCTTATCTTACACGCATCCTAAAGAAGTAGCACTATTTTCAATTATATCAGCAATATTTTTCAGACATCATTGGTTGCAAAGAAGGGAAAAACCACTCTACCTTAACAAAATGAAAACAGTTCATATAGATCCCAAAAGGGACGCACTCGTGAACGTTTTGCAGAACACTTTGTTGGACCAGTTTCCTTGCTTTCGAGCAAACCACTAACACTCTCCTAGTCAAATAAGTCATTTGAAGGGGGATATTCAGCTGTGGGACAGCCCCCGCCATGACCCAACCTGGAAAAATATATAAGCTCATGTCACTCAAACATGATGTCTCTTCGATCCCTAGAACCAGACTAACACCTTGAACTCAGCCCTGCAAATACCTTGGTTACATATTTGTGCTATAGAAAACGTTCACACAAATAAATAACCATTTTTAACTTTTCTGTATGTAATCAGCTGATTAGTATTTGTTACTATTTTTTAACGTGTCGCTATGCACACCACTTATATTCAAAGGCCTTAAAAGTTCAATAATCGTTTAGAATTCACTGTTACATTCTGCCCCAATTTCACACAGTCAAAAAAGTTATACTTGTAATTTTTATTAACAATGTTTACTTGGGGTCTCCTCGAGCAAACACTAGATCATTTTCAAAGGGTTCAGAAAACTGCTACCTGGACTGCCTAGAATGCACTTAAGCTGGGTAAATTCTCCCACATCTCTTTAACTGCTTTAGCTCTGTTGCACTGACTTCTGGTTCAGATGAAGATCATATTTATTTTTATTATCTGTGCATTGATAGCAAAGAGCTTTAGGATACCAGTCTTTTATTTCTATAAAAAAAATGCCAAATACCCCCATTGGCACTTATATTCAGCATCCAACTTGTTATTCCAAATTATTCACAACTTCCATGCTAGATCCAGAAGTGAAGCTTCCAGGGTCACTCCACCAAGCTCAAGAACAGCCTTCTTCCGAGTCTAAGGGCTTCATGTGGTTTTTGGTAACCCAGCAACTAATCAACTCTGTCGTGATGCAGCACCTCAGCCTAAAGGCGGCTGGGCATACAAAGTAAAGCGTCCATGTAAATGGGAGCTGCTTTGCAAAATGATCAGTTGTTACAGATCCACAATGCAATGGCACAACCTCATGTCACTTATTTAAGTCCAACTTCAAAAACAATGCCGCTAATGTCCCCCACAGGCTTGTTGCTTTCGATCGGAACCTGGGGGGACATATCAAGACTTTTCTGTCTTGGGATAGCAGGGTTTTTATGATAGTCCTAGATAGAATTACCACAGTGAAAAGGGTGTTGGAGGGGTTGCCTTACTAAGCTGACCCCTTTTGATGTTGCTTCTGTAACTGCTAAGTGCACCGAAAGGGGTTTAAAATGGCTCAGCCACAGAGGGCTGCACCATTGGGAATATCACTTACCCCCACACTCTAAAGTACTCATTATGAAGGGCCCAGATTCTGTGTTGTTAATTCCACAGTTATGATGTTAGCAATACCAGGGGTTCCGATTAACGTGGATTCTGAGTTGAACCTTGAGAATTCCATGAGGAATGAGGATTTACTGGGAAACCCGATAATGCTTGGTCTAATGCCTTTATAATTCCTCATTTTTCACCACAATTTCCCCCTGTGATTTGGCCTGCTTTCAGCAGCCAGAATATACGACGGAAACATGAGAAGCCCACAGTTACTCCTTGTTCCTATCTTAGGACCCAATTATGATGCCGGGCAGATCGCCACCGGCAGGCCTTTGGTGCCAGACCATCCGAAATCTGTGGGTGTGGTCCGACTACTACATAATAATACAGTCGGTCGTAGTGCAACGGGCGGAGGGACCGACAGACACCTCTGACAGGCTCAGGGATCCTATAGGACCATTGAGGGGAGGGTTATTGCCTACATTGGGGGCACTGCCTGGGAGGCACTGCTGTATGGATTACGCTGTCCCTTTCCGACAGCCTTTCAGGGGTAGTGCGACCGACATGGAAGGGCTTTCAGAAAGGGACTTTGGGGACACCTACTAGAGCCCTGTCCCCTGTGGGCCTCGACTATGTGGCCCTCGGGGCACCTGCGGTGCCCCTACAAACATCCTATGTTTGAAAACTGTGCATTTCCACTGCGACTTGTGCTGCAGACCTTTTCTAGGGCCACAGCACAAACCACAATGGAAAAGAGCAGTTGTCCATCCCCTGCAAGGCGGTTGCATTGTAATCGGGCAGGTGAAACCCCCAACATGTAGTCAATCAGACACCTGCCTGATAGGATGGTGGTCGGATGCTCGTCCGACCGCCATCGTAATGAGGTCCCATATGTGGGTCTAGAGGAGGAAGGGAAGGCATTTGTGGGCAATTGGGGGCATTCACAGTTTTTGTTCGCTATCCTTTTCCTACACACCCTTAAGTGAGGCCTGAAAAATTGCTCCAATCACTTAACAATTAGCAAATGCAGGAAAGTTTGGTTGGTTTCACTTAAGGTAGTTTTTTGCTCTCTATTCTTTCCCTATTCTCCAGAGTGTCTGCAACCATCCAGGTTCTGTAAACGTGCATTTAATTAAAAAAGGTTACTGTATTATAGCTAAGCTATCCTGTTTTAGGTTTAAACCCATAATAACTGATAAAACCTCACCAAGAGGGAAATAGCCCTCACCAGTGTAAACATATAAAGACTGAAAAACACCTGCCCAACCCCAAACTAAATGCCATTCACAGAAAGGAAAAATAGAGTGAAAGAGTCATTTTTATTTCTTCCTGAAGGGGCCAATATAATGTAACATTATTCAAGGTAGCAGAAAGAAAGTCTGGCCTAACAATATTCTGCTTTAGTTTTGTTGTTTAAGTATGCCACTAAAATATTGTTTCTTCTTCCTTGAGCTTTATTCAATTTTGTGGCCCTTGGTCTAAAGATGCAGGGTTTAGGAACATGTTTCAGGTCTTGTTTAATTATTTTATGAACTGTACAGAAACAGGAAAAATCAAAATCATATTTGATATTTTGGCTACGTTTGATTCTTTCACTGATAGGTAAAATGGCTGGTTTCATAAGACTTTTTCAAAACGTTCCCACCAAGTTCAACAAAGAGTGGAGCGATATTGTTTGTATTTGCAGAGATCAGCTACGTATATGAAAATGTTGTGTGATGATCTGTCGAAATCTATACCTGAGCTGAAGTGCTTCCCTACAAGAGATCCTTGCCACTTGCTAGCTGGTATGCTGAAAGCATCTTTACAAACCTCAGAGATAAAGAAGAATGCTATTGACTTTTTAGTCCAATCTGGTGTACCGTATTGGTATGCCTGTGAACTAAAACACAAATATTTATCATTTTGTGCTTTGTGTGGCATCAAAGAAAGAGTCATCCCAACTGTATCATTTAGCTGGTGGTTCTCAGTCCTAGAGGCCGTGAATGCTATATTATCCATGTGGCAACTGTTTACAGAATGTTTGCTGAGTGATGATGCCAGAGGCAAGAAATGTGAGGATATTCGGACTCATATTGATAGTGTTTTGAAAAAAGTACACTCTACAGCATTATTCGATTTTTACAGAAAAACGTGACTGCTGTAGTGGACATAATAAAAGAAATAGTGTCTAAAAACACCCTTGTCTACCAAGTAATCAGCATAATTAGTGTAGGTGTGAAACATCTCCTTGAAAGTGGACTGGGCAACACTTTTAGTGACTCGGGCACTGCAACATGTTCCATGTTAGAGCGCTTGCCACTTGGTAATCAAAGAAATGTTGAGGAGAAATTCAGGAAATTTAATTTTACAATGTATGAGAAATGGCTTACAATGATGCATGCACTAACCATGGCATTTGAAGTCAATGAAGTCTCACTGTGGTACTCTGCACAAGTTCTAGATCCCTTCCAGAAAAGAGAATTTCCTCCGGACTTTCAAAAGTGTTGCTTCATTTTTAACCACTTCAGCATATGCGCCCAGTTCAACGCATTTGTTGCAGAACCTGTCCCAGAGAGTTGCAATCCTAAGGTTTACCAGCATTGGCATGGAAATCTATCAGTGGCCAGATTTAGGAAATTGTGTACTGGCTGTTTTGCCATTGTTCGTCTCAAGTGTCAATGTTGAGAGTGCCATTTTTCACAGATAAATGTTTACATGGGGAGGAATTATTGAGCATGCATGTCCAAATACTCACTGAAGAAGTATTGTATGGTGTACTACAAAAATTTCGATTTGGTAAAATGTATTTGGACCTCATATACACTGTACATACACTGTCTATATACCATGCACTATTTGTGCAGAAAGCAAGGAATAATAAAAGCAAAACGTTCCATAAACACTGGAATAGCACTGTTTCTGTTGTTTTTAACTGCACAAAAATGTGTAGCCTCCGATAACCACTGTATTTTTTAAGGTGTTGAACTCACTCGAAAACACGGAAAAAACCCCAGAAATGACAAAAAATAGAAACTGAAAACAGGAAAGCCTGATTACAGCGTACTTTTTAGCTCTCGCCTAGCTAAAGCAACACATGCGCTGCTCTTGCTATTGTGAGTACCTTTTAGAATCGATTCTGCCAAGGGCTTGCATGCACGCGCCTGCATGGACAAACATGGCTGCTCTTGCCATTTGTCAATAGCAGACAGCATGCGCGTGTCCGTAGGGACTGTGGACAGCCCTTGGCCATTTTGCATTTTGATGTCCTAGCAATGGAAATGCCTTTTCCTATATGGCGTGGAACTTGGTGCGCATTTTGCATTTTCGTGTCCTAGCAACGGAAATGCTTTTTCATGTACGGCCTGGAACTTGGTGCGCATTCTTGTTCCCTCTGATTTTACTCTGTTGACAGCCGCCCATTAATCAGGTCTCGGCTCTAGGTGTCATTTGTAGTTCATATGTTTTAAACTAACTCTCTCTGCTTTTAAAACTGTCTCTCACCGCACGTTTCTCTTAATGACTTGTGCAACAAGCGCTGTTTCTCTTATGGACTGAGGGAGTACTGGTCCCGGTACAGAATGTGCAGACTCCCGAACGTTATAGGAATATGTAATCCCCGCTCGTTATGACTCTCACACAAACTGTTTCATGCTTTCTTGTTATGTCTCATCTCCTCAAAGCTTCCTTCTTTTCTGCTCTTCGCGCCCTCTGACCACTTTTTTAAATGCCCCGTTATGACTCTCACACAAACTGACTGTGGGACACCCCTTACTGGCATCCAGACAAACAGTAAGCGGCAGCAGCTCTGCTTTGATTAAAGAAATCGGTCTTCATGCCTGCGTCTACAGCTGCGCGCACTCCACCTCAGAGGTCTCAATTCAGGCAGGAAAAACACAGGTGCTACTGTCGCGAGATCTTGCACGACTGATGCGTGCTGCCACTTCTAACGCCATCGCCATTTTAAGTTCAGGCAAGAAGTAGAAAAGCGCGCCTCATATTCGTTACTGACGCTGCTGAGTACCACGCCCTATGTGAGTCTCGTGGAAAGTGTTATATCAGAAATTGAGAAAAGAAGCAAAGGGGTTTCTGATTAGAGGGTTGGGGTGTGCAGGCGCCTTGCTCTGTCACACTGTGTTGCCGTGTGTGTAGGCGTCTTCCCCTGGCATGCTGTGTCTTATCAAATATGTTCATCTTTTTTTAAATTTCCCTCAGCCTGTGTTGTCACACTCACAGCATCACACTCACAGCATAGCCCGCACACTTTCCTCAGAGTACGCTTCCTTGCCGAAGATCACTTTTAAATGTGACAATGCCCGAGCGTAGGTGTTATTGAGTGTTCGTTCGCCTTCCTGAATGTAAAGTTTGCTGCTAGACAAGTCAGTGTGTGGCCAATAAAAAACCAGAACCAAGGTAGATATGAAGATCTACTTTATTAAGTATGCACCAACAAGACCTTCGTGGAGTGCACAGCTCAAAAGACCGAACTGCTTTGTGAATCACCAGCTGTCAGCTGTCAACATTCCAAGGCTGACTGACGGATTGGTGTCACTACAACGCATGCTTTTACATCGCATGCCTTTACAACGCGGTTTTTACCACGCAGTCCATTACAACGCATAATGCTTTTAGGCGCTGGATAGTGAATTATTTAATTTACTATTCCAACTCCAGTCCCCGTGGATAGCAGGGAAGGTGTTGGATAGTAAATTAAATATATTCCCTATCCTAGAGCGCCCCCCAGCGCAATGCGTTGTAATGGTATGCGTTGTAATGGTTGCGATGTAATGGTAGTGCGTTGTAAAAAATGCGTTGTAAGTGATGTTCCCCTGACTGACAGCTGGGGACAGGGCAAGCATAAATACGGTGTCCGAGAGCGGACACAGGTGTACAGATCACAACACAGTGCCCATTAGCTGCCAAGGTTTAAAATTGCTTCTTCGTGACATTTCCATGTTTTCACTCCAGTTATAAATGATGGTCAACGGTCAAATCTGTGACACCTAAAAGTGACACTTTCTCACAAGTAGATCAAAGCAGTGAGGTGCATGGAAAGGATAAACATCAGAAATGACACATTTTTGAACTATGAGAAGCTAAAAAATATCTTGAAATTGCTGGAAAAAACCCTGAAATGGAAGGTTAACCCTTGCTTTACAATCAACACTACTTCATTTCACATTTTTGTGCACCTTCGTTTATACTGTGTATATTACAATTTAAAAACAAAATGCATATTCACTGTGCTTTCAGTCGCATGCTGGTACCTCCTAGAACTATAATACAAAAGGCACTATCCACCACTGTACTAACAAGGAAAACAAGCATTAAAAATGCAATAGGTCTCGCCTTTTATTAAGTTAAAGCCATTTGCTTAGCTATACAATACCATTAGCAAAGCAAATGGCTTTAACTTAATCAAAGGCGAGACCTATTGCATTTTCAATGTTTGCTGAATAAAGTAGGCAATACTGTGCACACTGAACAAATGACTAAATTTCCTATGTGTAAATAATTACAGATATCTATAAGCAAAATTGCATAAAGATACACCAGTGGGGACGTTCTCAAGGCCATTAAAGATGGAGTAATTATGCCCAGTCTAAAGAAACACAAACAATCAAATAAACTACAGTAGCATCTATGGCCTCCCTGGTGGTTCAAACGTTCTTGAAACTTGTCCCTTGCTATCTGCTCATCTGGAGGCCAATGGCTTAATTAGTGTCTTCCTATTACTACTCAACCTTGCAGGGGAATTATGAACAGTATGTTAAATCATAGAGATATTCCACAGTTTCCTTGACCAGAGCCAGCTCTAACACATATCCTTCCCGATCTTCCTGCTGCCATTAACACCATTGACCATAGGGTGCTGATCATCTCAGCTGGCATTATCGGAAGAGGGTTGCCGGGGCTCACCTTCTTCCTGTATAAAAGGAACCATCAACTCTAACTGTGCATATTTCTGTTGCATGCAGCCAACATCACCAACATGTACCCTAATGCTCTGCCTTATCCCTGGCATTTAAGTTTTGTCCGTCTCCTGAAGTCCTGAATTAATCTAAAAGGATTTCCACTCTAAAGATGCTGCTACTAAATTGCAGATCATTTCACAAACATGCGACCAAAATAACTATGCTACTAGAGGAGGAATTGAAGGACCAGGTTTTAGGACCTAGCGGCGCCAGGGAAAACGCCCGATGCCTTCGAGTTCCCCTGCCTTGGCAAACAGAGACACGGGACGCTTCTTGATGACGTCAAAGACCAAAGTTTATTGGATGCAACCAGGAACAGAGATCTACGAAGCACAACACGGGTGGTTCGCTAGAGACTGCACAATTTCAATGAGCGGAGCATGGTCTTTTATGCCAAAAAATCACATTCCAAAGTAGCATTGGTTACATACAAAGTAGCCAATCACATGGTGACATTTCAAACATATCGTATAACGACAAACCCACTTTCCGTTGTCCAGCCCACCAGAAATGACCAAGCACATTCCAATATCTTGTTCAATCAGGCCGGACAAACCCATCATAAAAACCTCAACCCAAATCAGTGATTATGTCGTAAAGGAAGGAGCAGAAACAGATTGGAAAGAAGATAGAAAGGTGAGTGCAGTGTACAATAAACTTCGGCACGTCCTGCTCTTTGATCTTATTTGAGCAGCTGCTTAACAAGGAACTGGCTCGGCGAGGTCAGCCTCGGGCAAGGGAGTCAGTTCGGCCAGGTCATTCAGAAGTCAGCTAAGGTGTACGTGTCTCAAGGACTCGTTCGGCCGTAGTCACCGGTCTATGTGAGGGCAACCACACAAAATGGCTGCCGTACACAAAATGGAACCCGAGGGTTCAAAACAAAATCCCTGAATACGTAGTGTTCTCATTGATAGATTAATGCGAAAACACTCGTACATACCGCACTCGTGATTTGCGGTCTGCTTACACCAGAATCGTCTATTTCCGACGACCTTTATTGAACGGGTTCGGAACCACCGAACCTCAGTCCCTCAAACTATGGAACTACAGACCCTCCTTTTGCCCTTACATAGGCAACAGACCCAAACCCATGTCAATCTGAATCTAGGTCTATCATCATCAGATCATCGATATGTTGCTGTAGCATCATCCTAGTACTTAGTACCTCTCTCTGGACAGGTCTCCTTGCACACGAAGCAGCACAGAGGCCACAAATAGCAGGAGCACACTGTACACAGAGACAGAACAGGAAAAGGATAGCTAATACCATCCCAATAACCATCAGAATCTTCCATCCCCAAGTGGATATCAATCCCCAGAACCATCCCATCAACGACCAATCTCCTTTGTTTATATGGACATAATCAGAGACCTTATGTAGCTTGGAAATGGCCTGAAAGACTGACGGAGCTTTGTCTGGAATGAAAACGCAGCAGCTCGATTGAATCAGTTTGCATACTCCACCTCGGTCTGCTAGTATGACGTCAAGGGCAACTCTATTCTGAAGTGTCATAAGTCTATCCGACTGGAGCTCAGCAGTCAAGTTACTAAGGGCACCGACAGTTTTGACTATGGTGGACTCAACCACTCTCGTCAACTGGCGAATATTCCTGCTGTTTGCCATCGGTCCCCAGAACAGCAGAAAACCCTTAAAGAAATCTCCCAACTCTTGCCCTGCAGTGTCTTCCTGACTGAAAACACCTCTAGCAACTCTTGTCTTATGGTAATCTGCTGCAGCTGTAAAAGTGGGAGGCAACAGAAAGGAAACAAAACATGTGCTAGAGAAGTCAGGGGGCAACCATGTATATGCTTTGTCATAGCAAACAAAGTAAGTACCCTTAGCGGCTAGAAATGCTGGGGAAGTCTGAGACGTAAATACATAGGTGTCAGTACAAACGGTATTCCCTAGCTGAGCTCTCGGATTCTTGCTATTACCCTGCAGACAATAGCGACCCTGATGGGGCACTATCCAAATCGGTGGAGAACTTTTCGCTCGCTGGTTAACACTCAGACTAACTCCATATCCAGTAACGTTCCAACCAATGTATGCTTGTGTCTCATCCCTCGGAATAGTCTCATACAAACTAATTCCCCTAATCATATCAACTATACCCTTGACCAGAGCACTATTCTTCTGATTGTCCTTCGGTGAACGTAGGGGATAGACACTATGGGCATAGATGAACATCGTTCTGTAAGCCCAAATAGAACCATTGAGGCTAAAAGGCAAAACCAAGTACGGAATACCTTTATCGGTCATATGGGGCATTAGACCACAGATCCAACAATTTGTTGTGTTCATAACTAACTGGTGTTGGGGCAAAAGTTGAACAAAGGAATTATTGGCAAATTCCAGTAGTCTAACTACCTCATGTTCAGACAAAGGGTGAAAAGAATGAGAAGAAATAGTAGGTGAAGGTGTAGGTTGCACAGTAGGAATAAACGTCACTTTAAAAGAGAATGTCACATAACCAATTAAAAATATCATTAAACTCAATAATAAAAACAAGCACAGTATTAAAAATCTTTTTCGTGTGATTAGTTCGTATATCTTATTCTTAAAATTCATTGTCTTTACGGGTCTCTCCAACTCGAATAAATCCATCCTAACTAAATATGCTGCTCGCGATGGTAGGGTGTTTTATGCTAAGGAATGCCTCTGTCAACCCAGGGCAACTCCCTTAGGCCAACCAGAACCTTCGACCTAGTGTCTCAGGCTTGCACTCCAAAGACTTCTCAACCGCGACCCTACAGCTGAACCCGGATGGCAGTTCGTAAAACAAAAATAAGTAGATCCTCGGAGAAGATTTAACCTGTAAACAGAAAAATCATAAAAACTTCATTTATTTCTTTATTTGTCCCACGACACTTGGTCGCAAATTATAAAGATCTTTCCCAGGTAATGTTTGTTCCTTAAGTAGGAGCTCAGGCTCAGCAGTGTTCAATCGATTCAAAAGAGGCACAGCTTTTTGCAAAAGATCGTCACTTTCTCTTTCAGAGTTTGTTCCAATCAAACGGGCATCGCTGAATGACAAAAATCGTGGCACAGTTTCTGTTTCAGAGTCTGAGAGTCCTTTCTGGACCCACCGGTCGTACGATAAGGGCAATGGAGCCCGTTTGCAATGTACGCTGTGGATCCAGTGTTTCTTGCCTTGTACACGAACTGCAGAACGTGTAGACAGGAGAACTAGATGAGGTCCTGTCCAGCGGGGCTGATCGTTCTTGCTCCGCTGAAAGTTCTTGACGAAGATCCAATCGCCGGGTTCAATGGCGTGACCTGGATCTTCAGAAGCCTGTGGCAAACTGTCATAAACCTGTTGGTGTAAAACACGCAGTTTAGCCGTCAATTTGTGCAAGTAATGAAGCAACACAGGGTATTCGACGTCACTAAACTTTGTTGGTCTTGGTACGCCCCAAATGTTCGCCGGGCGACCAAACAAAACCTCATACGGACTCAAACCCATTCGCGAATGCACAGTCATTCTTGTGGACAAGAGCGCTAAAGGCAAAGCATCTGGCCATTGTAAACCAGAGCTTGCTTGGATTTTGGCCAACTTTAACTTCAAAGTGCCATTATAGCACACAACTAAACCAGCTGATTGGGGGTTATTTGCAGCATGGAACTTCTGCCGGATACCTAATCCCTCGCATACTTTCTTCATCACTTGACCCACAAATTCACTCCCATTGTCACTCCAAATAATTCTCGGCAAACCAAATCTCTGGAAAAATTCCATGATAAGGGCTTTCGCTGTGGACAAGGCAGTATTGTCTTTCAAATGATAAGCTTCCACCCATCTAGAGAAAGAGCAAACAACCACCAAAACATATTTCAGGTTGTTGCACCTCTCCATGTGGATGAAATCTAGCTGCAAAGCCTCGAACGGATACGTAGGAGGAACAAAATGACCCGCTGGTGTTGGAGTTCCCTTACCAGGATTGTACATCAAACACACCATACAGTTTTTAACCAGATTCTTTGCACATTTGGGAATCCCTGTATTCTGCCAAACCGGAGCCAACAACTTGCAAATCCCTTTCACCCTGATATGTGCCATCCCATGAGCCCTTGTAACAACTGGAAGCACATACGCGTCAGGCAACAACCATCTTTGATGCTCAGACAAATCAGTCCAACAACAGTTCGAATCCAATCTATCCTTACTTTCTCTCCATTCATTCAACTCTTTCTCTGTAGCTTCAGCTTGGATGGATTTCACACTCTCAATCGTATCTTCACACATACTTTTCTCTGGAACCCATCTTGCCGGACCTGCAACATACATTCGGCTCATTACATTTCTCGCAGTTTCTTTCGCAACTTCATCCGCAAACGCATTTCCGCGACCAACATCATCCCCAACTTTCTTATGGGCACTGCGCTACTTGCAATGGCAAAGTAAGTGATTCAAGGAGTTCATTCACCAACTGCCCATGTTGGATCTTTGTTCCATGAGAAGTCAAAAACCCACGTTCACGCCACAAACGTCTAAAACTATGAGCAACACCAGTGTACACATTCACTCGTTTTCCTTTCGCCAACACACATGCTCTTGTTAATGCAATCAACTCTGCTGCTTGCGCTGAATTATGTGGGATACGTGCAGCTTCAACAATCGTATACAAAGTCGTAACAGCATATGCCGCAGTCGTATCACCATTCGGTAACTTAAAGCACGAACCATCAACCCACAAAGTACCATCACACTCTCGAAGAGGAGTATCCCTAAGGTCTATCCTCCCTTTCGTTTCTTCCTCAGTTCTCAGAAAACAATCATGCTGTTCTTCAACATTCTCTGTCTCGACTGAAATTGGCAATAACATGGCTGGATTCAACATGTTGCATCGTTTAATGTGCACATGAGTCGCTAACAAGGTCAACTCGTAACCCGACAACCGAGCACTAGTTAAGTGCTGTGTCTTAGTACTGTTCAACAAGGCATCCACTGCATGTGGAACCATTACGATCAATGTGTTGTCCATAACCAAACCAGCAGACTGTCGAATTGAAACAGCCGCCGCTGCTGTTGCGCTCAAGCAACTCGGCAACGCTCTAGCTACCGGATCTAAAGTCGACGAAAAATACGCACATGGACGTTGCTTGTCGCCGAACTGTTGAGTCAACACTGACAATGCACATCCCTCTCTCTCATGGACATACACTGTGAAAGGCTTAGTGTAGTCGGGGGTACCCAACACAGGAGCCGAACACAACGCATTTCGTAACTCGGAAAAGCTCTTCTGACATTCATCAGTCCAAGGAATAGGATTTGGAGTATACTTAACAGTAAGGGCTATCAAAGTCTTCGCTTACAAAGAAAAATTAGGGATCCACTGAATTAGGGATCCACTGTCTACAGTACGACGTAATACCCAAGAACGCACGTACTTCTCTCTGTGTCGTAGGAACACTCATTTTCACAATAGCTTGAATTCTTTCTGGGGTCAGTTTCCTTCCCTCCTTCGATAAGAGGTGACCTAAGTAGGTTACTTCTTGTCGTAAATACTGCAACTTGGAGAGAGAAACCTTGTGATGAAAATCAGATAAGTGGCGTAACAACGACAAAGTGGCTTCTCTACAAATCTCTTCACTGTCAGCAGCTACTAGCAAGTCATCAACATATTGAATAAGGACAGCACCATCAGGTAAAACCAACAGATCAAGTTGTATTTTTAAAGCTTGGCTATAGATCGATGGACTCTCGCAATAGCCTTGAGGAGCGTGCTTGAAGCGGAAACTTCGTCCTCCTAAAGAGAATCCAAAGATATCCCTACTCTCTACGGCAATCGGGATGCTGAAGAAAGCATTCTTCAAGTCAATCACCAAAAACCACGTAGCTGTAGCCGGGATCAAAGTCAACAAAGCAGGGATATCAGGCACAACAGGAAATTGTGGAACAACAATCTTGTTCACTTCGCGAAGATTGATCACAAACCTATATACAGGAGGCTGTGAAGAATCTGTTCTCTTCAGAACAGGCAAAACAGGACTATTGCACACATTACCTCTCGTTTCCTCAATCACACCTTTATCGATCAGATCATAAATGATCGCCAAAAGTGCACGCTCACCATCACTCGAGATACGGTACTGTGGAATGCGCGGTAACTTAGCATTTGCCTTCAGTTTCACAACATAGGGTGGAATCTCCAAGAGGCCTACATCATTCGGTCCAGTAGCCCACAATGAATCCGGTAAAGACGACAATTCAGGTGGAAGTCCGTTTTTAGATATATACATGGGAGAGATCACTCTCTCACCCAACGTGAGATGTACTCCTGACAGAGAACAATACAACGTGGCATACAATCTCTTCAATAAATCCAATCCCAACAAGTTCTCACCACAACCTGTAGTTAAAATGAGGGGTGCTTCAAATTTACGAGGACCAACAGAAAGAGACAACGGAGTAGAAATCAGATTCGTAACCGGGGCGCCAGAAAAACCTACAGAAACATTCTCAAAGCCAGACAAAGGTGCGCCAGGGAGTTTAGAGTGCATAATAGAACTCTTCGTAGCACCAGTATCTAACAGAAAAGGCTCTGGCACACCTGATGCAATCACTTCAACATAAGGTCCACTCTTTGTCCATGGCTGTCCTAACAATCATTACCATTCACTTCCTCACCTTCGATGTAGTAATCATCTGTATAGTACTGTGCTGTCCTACCAGACGAACCCTGTTGCTGATCAAAACTATTCATTGAATTCTGTGGAGGCAAAGAACGCCCATTCTGTCCGCGACCTCTACCTCTAGGTGCCGGTTGAGCACCTCGACCTCTCACACCAGAAGCACCATTCGTGCGCTGTAACAAAACCGGACAACTATTCTTGAAATGGCCCTCTTCTTTAAAATACGCACACTGATTAGGCCCATACGGAAAACGCTGTTGAGAAGACTCGTTCCTTTGCGAGTTTCTCGAATATTGCTGATTCTGCTGATAATCGCGTTGATTATAAGTACGGGGTGGATAAGCTTGTTGTGGAAGAACTTTAGTCTTCAATTCCTTAGTCTTCTTATCCGCTTTCTCTATCTCGTCTTTGTACCTATTTTCATAGTACTGGTCCGTAGCCAATATCTGCGCTGACGTGGAAACGGCCCAAGCACTCTCAGAATCTTTCAACCTAGTGCACAACTCGGGGAGCAGATTATGCACAAATTTGTCGACGAACAATCTCTGGCCACCCTCAGTAGCCATATCCTGACCACTATGATCTACAAAGGTCTCTTTGAACCGCGTGAAAAAGTCAGACACCGTTTCATCTTTCTTCTGCTTACACGCAGACAACTTGTCCCAATTAACACGCACTTCAGGCATCAAAGTCTTCATGTAAGTAATAATCTTACCAGGGAGTTCAGTGATCAAATCCTCAGGCTTAGCGCCGCCTACTTGTCTATCATTCGCAGCACGAAGATTAACCCATGTATCACCCAATTCTTGTGCATGATCCGTGTGACGAATCGTACCCCAAATGGGCTGTGGAACAACATTTCCAAACAACATATCTATATCAGCCAAATTGATGATACACAAACCCACAGTCTGAGTGAGCTCTTTATAATATTCCGCCGGATTTTTGCGCGGATCAGGCAAAGACTGCTTAATTGCTAAAACTTCAACACGCTTCCAAGGAACATGTACCCAGACACGCTGAAAGTGTGCAGCAACATTTCCATCAGTAGGTCTCCAAACTGGAGGAACCTCACGAATTGGATATTGACACGTTTTTCTCCTAACTGACAGTCGCTCAGAAGGAGTGTCGCTACGAAATGACAATATAGTCGCAACTGCTCTCCCAACATCATGAGGACCCACAACGGTCCCTGTCGCAAATTCGGAACGTATTCGGTACAACTCATTAGGAGCTTTACCTACTTCTTCAACCCATTGTTCATGGAGGAACACACACATCATTTCAAAGACGTACCGCTGCTTTGGTGCTTACCATTGAAGGAAAACATCTATAACCCACGCAAGATCATACTGAGAAGCGTACGTGATCCATTTACGCGCCAGATGATCTAAAACTGTACGCTCATCTGTATCAGGCAACTGACTACGTGATTGTCTACGCTCATTAACAGGAGACATACCCATTTGTCCCAACAAAGGAGAAAAGAAACCAGAAACTGCAGCAGGCATTCTCTGTCTGGCAGAAGGAGAAGGTGAAAGAATAAGAGAAGACGGAACGATAGTAGAAGAATCCAAGGGCGGAACAGAGGGAGTATTATAGATAGGCGTAGGAGTAGCAGACGAAGAAGAAGGCAAAGTTGGTGGCCCCTGAGGATGCTGCGCCAAAGGAATAGTAGCCAACAGAAAAGGAGCTGGCTGTGGAGGAATTGCAGGTGGCACGACAACCGGAGGTTGCGCAACTACAACTGGTGGCGGTGGTGCCGTAGCATTCTGTGCATAAGGGGGTGGCAAACTCAATAGATGCGACATTAAAGGATCTTTCGCAAGATCTTTCTTTGCTTCCTGTTCTTTAAGCGGCAAAACCAGGTAGCATTTATCTACCGCTAACTTCCTAACCCTAAGCATCTGTTCACTCTCTTGCTCTTCCTCATTATCCCTATATGCTATAGCAGCTTGCACCATTGACAAACCTCGTTCTTGTTTATTCTTCTTCGCTAATTTGATTTCTTTCTGCTTGGCTTCTTTGCGCCATATGCGGAAAGAGTCAAACATTGCCGGCCGGGCTTTCTTATTGAACAATTTAACTTCGAGATTATCTAAAATCTCAGTTTCAAAGCTACCATAACGGGGCCACTGTAGGACACCGTCATTCTTCGTATATTTTACCCAGATGTCATTATAACTAATATGGCCCACACCATGCTTCACATAGAGATCATATGTAGGAGTTCCAATCGGAGGAACCAGACACAAATCCTCTAACCGGGAATCCTTAGAACAACCACACCCAAATATCTTTCCAAGTCTGCTAAGACCAGGCATCTTCGCTCACTAGTCTAGCTTCAAACTTCAAGGGAAATCTCAAAACGATAGCCTTGTGAAAACATGAGTCCCTCGGCTTTGGGGCCTGCAGGTACCAAATCAAAGCGATCCACGACCAAACAAACTAAGGACTGGGAGACGCTCCACTCATACTTACCTGAAGTGTTGATGGCGTCACCAGAAGACCCGTCAATCGTCTCGCTCTACAAATCGTCTATGGCTCCAGGAAGGACAGGGCGACAGTCAGGGCAGCAGTCTTTCGTAGCCGTCGGAAAGCGGGGAATCTCGCAGCAAAGACTTTCGGACCACGACGACATACAAGGGTCGATGAAGTGGCAGGCCTTCCTCCAGAATTTCCACACGAAGCTCTCCACGATCTTCGGGCTTGGACCGGTACCACTGAAGTCGCCCCACGTTGGGCGCCAACTGAAAGACCAGGTTTTAGAACCCAGCGGCGCCAGGGAAAACACCCGATGCCTTCGAGTTCCCCTGCCTTGGCAAACAGAGACACGGGACGCTTCTTGATGACGTCAAAGACCAAAGTTTATTGGTTGCAACCAGGAATAGAGATCTACGAAGCACAACACGGGTGGTTCGCTAGAGACTGCACAATTTCAATGAGCGGAGCATGGTCTTTTATGCCAAAAAATCACATTCCAAAGTAGCATCGGTTACATACAAACTAGCCAATCACATGGTGACATTTCAAACATATCGTATAAAGACAAACCCACTTTCCGTTGTCCAGCCCACCAGAAATGACCAAGCACATTCCAATATCTTGTTCAATCAGGCCGGACAAACCCATCATAAAAACCTCAACCCAAATCAGTGATTATGTCGTAAAGTAAGAAGCAGAAACAGATTGGAAACAAGATAGAAAGGTGGGTGCAGTGTACTATAAACTTCGGCATGTCCTGCTCTTTGATCTTATCTGACCAGCTGCTTAACAAGGAACTGGCTCGGCGAGGTCAGCCTCGGGCAAGGGAGTCAGTTCGGCCAGGTCATTCAGAAGTCAGCTAAGGTGTACGTGTCTCAAGGACTCGTTCGGCCGTAGTCACCGGCCTATGTGAGGGCAACCACACAAAATGGCTGCTGTACACAAAATGGAACCCAGGGTTCAAAACGAAATCCCTGAATACGTAGTGTTCTCATTGATCGATTAATGCGAAAACACTCGTACATACCGCACTCGTGATTTGCGGTCCGCTGACACCAGAATCGTTTATTTCCGACGACCTTTATTGAACGGGTTCGGAACCACCGAACCTCAGTCCCTCAAACTACGGAACTACAGAATGCCCTGACGTTCTTTTCCTGACAGTAACTTGGCTCAGCAATGAGTCCGACCTGTAGTGTAGTTCCTATTTTCCCAATAGGCCCTGCGCATTGGAATAACATAAACAGTAGTATCGACGTAGAAGTGCGGATCTTCCAGGCCTCCACTGACTATGCTAAACTTAATTGGGTTTGTTACCAACTAGCTCAGAGGTCACTGGAAACTTTCTCGACTGGAATAGGAAGTGATCAGCTTCCCTGGCACAGTCAAGAAGGGATTCAGTTTTCCAACAACCGTGCAACATGACAACTTTGCTCCTCAGATCAAGAGTCAATCTCTAGGGTCGTGTGAAACAATAGACAGTTATTTTACTCAGTCAGTGGTTGTGCAGTTTACTTTCACAATATGTAGAGAATAGAGAGACGGGCATTGTCAATAAAGGGTAACATTTATTGAACAGTCTTTCTTCTCGTACAAGAGAAATGAATTGCCACAATTGCAAGACTTGTTATTATAAAAAGTACGTACAGTAAGATAAGTATTGCGAAACAATACTGTAAAAGCATTGATATGGTTTCTTAGCCATACAATGATTTAAAATGAATAAAACATATATACATTCATATATACATTAGACTAAAATACTCAACTGGTGCTTCTAACTACGCCTACCCCAGTGTACCTGACCTAAGCCTAATACTTGGAGGGGAGTAAGTAAGTAGCTTTAGTTTAAGTGGGTTTTGCCAAGGTTTGCTTCAAGAATTCTCTCTAAGGGTTTAGTCAACACCATACCTCTGGAATAGAATGATGGAGGTCTGGTATCTCCTTCAGGGGGTCGATATCCCAGTCACCCGCAAGGGTAGACTAGAAACGCCGGAGCTGGATTTCTCTGCAGGAGAAAGACAGCGTCTCTTCTCAGCGCGTCGAGGAGGAGGAGGAGGGGCAGCGTCCGCGGGCAGCTTACATCTGCTGGGCTCTTTGCAGGGGATGGCTGTTCAGCTCCTAAGTTCACCACACCATCGTTCGCTAGTTAGCAGCGATAGCAGTAGCGATAGCAGCTATGGTATCGTCAGCATGACAGCTTCTTCAGCAGCAGCGAGATAGCTGGCAGCATCAGCTTCAGCGATGGCATTAGCGTAAACAGCAGCAACATCAGCAACACAGCGTTTGTTTAAGGCAACGTTGGTAATATTTATACCTGAAAGGTGCCTTGTTTGACGTAAATATTTGGACATAAGACGTCAATAAAGATGTCACTAGGAAGTGATCGTTTATCAGTGCTCATTAGAGTTCTATTACTAATCAAAACACAGCAAGCGGGGATTTCCAGGTTTGCTGAGTTTTTATCTTGTTGAAGAACTTGGAGTGTTAATCTAGGAATCTCAGATAGTAACTTCTGCTATGTCATTGCACTAATTGATTGCAAAAGAAGTGGCAGAGAAAGCTATTCTGAAATGTGGCACTGTTCGTGTTCGTGTGAGGCCAGAGACGAGTTTCTGAATATTGCACTTGAACGGTTATGCCAATATAGGGAATAAATGGATTTATAGCCGAATAGGGGCATAAGGTCACAGTATCGATCAGGGTCCTAGATTAGAACGCTACACCCACTCTACTAATTCATGTCCATCAAATTACTAAAACTAGAGCAATAAGATGCATGTGTAACATTGCCCACCCCAAAATACATATATGCATTTGAAATAGGCGTTTTTGTAATACGTGAAAATTTAGGTACTGTACGTTTTTGAAGCATAGAAATAATTCAAAAATTATAGCATATGAAATCAATGAACGATTATGCAAAAAGAATTACACATGAAAATATCTCTGAAACAGAAGAAGGGCGAGATAATTTCATCACATATAAATGCATTGCAGTAAAATGTGCTACAGGCTGGTGTAAAGTTATTATGTCTCTAGATGTATTTAGAAATAGAAGTTGAAGCTTCTGTTCTCTATGAATAGTTTTACTTTAAGCAAAGAATTTTTCGTGCCAGAAAAAAGGTGAATATTAAAAAGTGTTCAATTCAAAAGAATTATTGCTTGAACGGGGAAAATAGAGTTCCAACGCTTTTAGCAGTTTTTGTTGTTCAAAACTGAAGGCCAAATTTAGAGTTCATGGGAACGCTGTGTGTCGGAATGCTTCTCTAAAGTTATTGTTTCTGTTCGGGTGAGAACATCATATCAGACAGGCTCTCAAAGAATTGGTCTACAAAATCAGGTGACAGTTCGACCAAATTCGATAGTGCTGTAACTTGGCAGGTGTGAGAATGATTGCTGTCATCAAAGTCGGGATCAGCAATGCTCACAGAAGGTCGTACCTGGGTGATGCTGCTTTTGTCACTCGCTCCACTGTTACCACCTAGTCGCAGCACAGGAGTCTCAACGAATGCCGTCATCAGGATTGGTAAAAAAAAACAAAAAAAAAAAACTAAAGAAACAACACACTTGCCAGTGCTGAGAAACTAATTTTTTCAAGACATGTATAAAAAAGCATACATGAAAAATAGCATGGACACTTGCTTTTTGAATTGCAACTTTTGCTTTTAATTTTTCAAGACTATTTTAGTTTTTAGTCGTTTTTCTTTTTGTGCATGGAAATACAAAAACATGAAGAATTATATATACATTTATATACAAACATGAAACAGACAAAATTGGTATGTACAGTGATTCAAACAACCTCACAACCAACACATTCTTGGCCAACCATTCATACTATACCACATTCATACTAGTCCCGGTGTCAAAAGAAATCCTATATATACAAAACAATCTTATTTGTTGTATTTAACACTTTTCACAGTTGTTTCTCAAAGTTTGGAAAAAGCAAATAGGTTCTGTGATCAGTTGACAAATCAAGTTCAGTGTTGATTCACACAGATGACCCGGGACCGGGTCGGTCGACGCGTTTCGAACCCTGTGAGTGCCAGTGTTCTCCTCAGGACCAAAAAGCAACTACAAGGCAAAGGAAACAATCATCACTACCAAAAAACTGAGAGATCAACACCTCAAACGCTAATCAGCTTGTCTCAGCCTACCTCTACTGTTGGGTCATGGCTCCAACCGTGGTTAAAAAACAGATGTATTCCAAATTAGGTGGAGCGAAAGGTACTGGAAAACATTAAAGACAAACGAAAAGTGTGCTAAGTATCAATGTTGGTGTCACACATAACCATTCTCACACTACTCTCTAAGTGTCGGTCTACACGTTTACCTTAGCCGCAATGCGTGCTTGTTTCGGGTCGTGTCCCCGACGAAATGGGCTCTGTCGTGTTATTCGATTCCGGCGCCAAAAATGCTGCAAAGATCGAAAAACATGTGTAAACCCAAAGTTGTTGTGCGGTGCCTCAACGATTGGTGGTCCCCATAGGTGCCATTCTTACCGTGGCCGTGCTCCACGCTGGTACTCAAAACTTTCTATGGTTCGTGATTCTCCGCTCCTTCCCCTTCGAACTCCAGACGGTGAATGAAAGCCAACCGAGCTGTTGGTTATGGGTGTGGTTTGACTCTGGGGAATTGTGGGAAATGTAGTTTTGTTAGTGTTGATTCCGAGAACTAGAGAATTTTGGGAGATGTAGTCCTCATTCCAAATTCATATATTGGGTTTGTAGATTTCGGAGATCTCATTCAAACCGTTGACTGCTGTGTCGTATTTCATAATAAGCAGAGCTTCTCTTTGATTTAGCCGTGTTTCCAGGTTGCCCCCTCTCGGATCATTTTCAATTTTTGACAGGACCGTCCACTTTAGTTTGTTTTTATCGTGGTTCTTGGCCAGCCAATGGTGTACTAAGGGCGCATTTTCGACTTCTCTGCGTAGTCTGGATTTGTGCTGAGTGATGCGTTGCCTGACCTCTTGTGTTGTTTTACCAATATATAACTTTGGACAGGGGCACAATATCGCGTATACGACGTTCCTAGTCTTGCAGTTTGTGAAGACTTCATGCTTCCAATTGATATTATTGAATGAGAACACCGTCTCCTCTATAGTTTCGGGACAACAGATGCAAGTACCACATTTGTGGTGTCCAGTTGTAGGAGGAAAACCAAATAGACTTCTTAGAGTTGAGCTTTTTTCAACAGGTAGGGCTGCCCTCACAATGTGGTTTGCAACACTCTTTTCTTTCTTATATGCAAACAAAGGTGGATTTCTGAAATCCTCATATAGATCTTTAACCAGATGCCAATTTGATGTTATCAATTTTTTAAGTTGGTTCGCCGCAGGACAGAAAGTAGACACGCAAACCACTCGGTTTTGCTCCATTCTTGTTTTCTTCTGCATTAATGTTTCTCGTGGCGTCCACCATGCTCTTTTGAGAGAATTCTTTAGTAGTTTTTTTGGGTATCCTCTTAGGAGAAGCCTCTCCTTCAATAAATTCGCATGCTCAAAATAGTCTTCTTTCCGTGAGCAATTCCGGCGAATCCTGAGGAATTGACCAAAGGGTAGATTTTGTTTCAAGCTACGCGGGTGATTGCTAGAGTACAACAGTGCTTTGTTTCTATCTGTCGTTTTTCTAAACAAAGTAGTCTCAAGGTTTCCATTACAGGGTTCAATTTTCACATCCAAGAATTTTATCGATTTATTCGATGATGTGCAATTAAATTTTATGTCATGTGTGCGTGAATTTAACCATTCAACGAATTGATTGAGGGTTTCAGGGTCGCCAGTCCAGATGAGAAACACGTCATCTATATATCGCATATAGTGTGAAATCCTCAGGATTCGCCACGAGAAACATTATAAAGAAAGAAAAGAGTGTTGCAAACCACATTGTGAGGGCAGCCCTACCTGTTGAAAAAAGCTCAACTCTAAGAAGTCTATTTGGTTTTCCTCCTACAACTGGACACCACAAATGTGGTACTTGCATCTGTTGTCCCGAAACTATAGAGGAGACAGTGTTCTCATTCAATAATATCAATTGGAAGCATGAAGTCTTCACAAACTGCAAGACTAGGAACGTCGTATACGCGATATTGTGCCCCTGTCCAAAGTTATATATTGGTAAAACAACACAAGAGGTCAGGCAACGCATCACTCAGCACAAATCCAGACTACGCAGAGAAGTCGAAAATGCGCCCTTAGTACACCATTGGCTGGCCAAGAACCACGATAAAAACAAACTAAAGTGGACGGTCCTGTCAAAAATTGAAAATGATCCGAGAGGGGGCAACCTGGAAACACAGCTAAATCAAAGAGAAGCTCTGCTTATTATGAAATACGACACAGCAGTCAACGGTTTGAATGAGATCTCCGAAATCTACAAACCCAATATATGAATTTGGAATGAGGACTACATCTCCCAAAATTCTCTAGTTTTCGGAATCAACACTAACAAAACTACATTTCCCACAATTCCCCAGAGTCAAACCACACCCATAACCAACAGCTCGGTTGGCTTTCATTCACCGTCTGGAGTTCGAAGGGGAAGGAGCGGAGAATCACGAACCATAGAAAGTTTTGAGTACCAGCGTGGAGCACGGCCACGGTAAGAATGGCACCTATGGGGACCACCAATCGTTGAGGCACCACACAACAACTTTGGGTTTACACATGTTTTTCGATCTTTGCAGCATTTTTGGCGCCGGAATCGAATAACACGACAGAGCCCATTTCGTCGGGGACACGACCCGAAACAAGCACGCATTGCGGCTAAGGTAAACGTGTAGACCGACACTTAGAGAGTAGTGTGAGAATGGTTATGTGTGACACCAACATTGATACTTAGCACACTTTTCGTTTGTCTTTAATGTTTTCCAGTACCTTTTGCTCCACCTAATTTGGAATACATCTGTTTTTTAACCACGGTTGGAGCCATGACTCAACAGTAGAGGTAGGCTGAGACAAGCTGATTAGCGTTTGAGGTGTTGATCTCTCAGTTTTTTGGTAGTGATGATTGTTTCCTTTGCCTTGTAGTTGCTTTTTGGTCCTGAGGAGAACCCTGGCACTCACAGGGTTCGAAACGCGTCGACCGACCCGGTCCCGGGTCATCTGTGTGAATCAACACTGAACTTGATTTGTCAACTGATCACAGAACCTATTTGCTTTTTTCAAACTTTGAGAAACAACTGTGAAAAGTGTTAAATACAACAAATAAGATTGTTTTGTATATATAGGATTTCTTTTGACACCGGAACTAGTATGAATGTGGTATAGTATGAATGGTTGTCCAAGAATGTGTTGGTTGTGAGGTTGTTTGAATCACTGTACATACCAATTTTGTCTGTTTCATGTTTGTATATAAATGTATATATAATTCTTCATGTTTTTGTATTTCCATGCACAAAAAGAAAAACGACTAAAAACTAAAATAGTCTTGAAAAATTAAAAGCAAAAGTTGCAATTCAAAAAGCAAGTGTCCATGCTATTTTTCATGTATGCTTTTTTATACATGTCTTGAAAAAATTAGTTTCTCAGCACTGGCAAGTGTGTTGTTTCTTTAGTTTCATTTGGCTCAGCCTTGCTGAGTATAGGAGTCAAAACCCTTTTTTGCTATTAGTCATCAGGATTGGTAGCCGCTGGGGACAACACAATGCGTGAGCCGTTATCGGACTTAGCAAAGTATCGATATCCATTGGTACTGCTGATGGAAGTGAAAGACAGGTGTCCAACACGCACTCATCTCCGCATAGCATACATCGTAGTACAGGAAAGATGCAATTTTGCCATATCGGTCTGAATGAAAGGAACCAGGTCATGTTTAGCTCTCTCAGCCTGGACAATCCAAGGACTCTAGTTATTCTGTCCCGGTAGAGAATTGCTAGGATTGTTTCTTCCATTCCCATAGGAGTCATGTCTGAGTTGTGGCTTGCCATAACGAAGCAGGAGGGTCAAAAATAAAATCCCTGCTACAAGTCCCAAAAATAGGGGTATGCCGCCAAAAACAGAGTGGACAAAATTTGGAACGATTCCCAGAATTGCTTGAAATGGTGTTAGCAGTCCCGTAAAAATTGTCTTAAATATGCCTGGGATGCCTGTGGCACTAGACATGTTAAGGAGTTGGCTCAACATTTCTACGAAATGCACGGGGCAATTTGTTGATAAAAGGTCAGGAACCTCCGTAGCTGTCCTTGCAACTAGAAGATCATACGTCTCTTTTGATGACGTTATGGGCACTGTTGTATGCAAAAGCACAGACTTCATTTTGCTTAAAGTATCAATTCGTATAGAATAGAGATTCAGACGAGGCCAGATGGGAGTCTCTATGTCTCCAGGCCCGCTCGGGAACAATGCTTGCATACAGCATTTGACCATGGAAGTTACGCTTACGAGATAACTTTTCCCTGGTACAAGGCCACAACATCTGTGATCCGTTCTTAGAATGTAACTCCCATTCGCGAGTTGCATAAAGAAAGGCTCTATCTGAGTTGCAGGTATGACAAGCTGGTGGCATGAAAGGTTGTTAGAATTACCTTCACAGGCTCCGTGTAAATTAATACCCTGACACAAAAGTATACCGCTTAGTGAACGTTTACAGTTTTCACCACTAAGAAATACATTTTTGTCGCTGTCACTATAGCAAGAATGAGTGTATGGTAATTTCCATTCAGATTTTACATATCCTTTACCCAATTGTTCATACTGGCCAGCAGGTATGTATTCAAGGCACTTTTTAAATCGGAAAGTTGTTATCGGAATAGTGATAATTCCGTGTATTATCCATTCAATGACAGGACTCTCTGACATTGTCAATGGTAATCTCTCAAGTTTTTCGATGCTCAGGATTGTATAGTCTGCTCCTTTCTGTGCCAAACTGATTTGTTTATCACTAAGGTTAAAAATGGAAAACAATGACGTTGTGTTGATTAAACGCCAAGGCACATAGCCTGAACGAAGATTTTGCAGCGTCCAGCCTAATTGTACAATAGAACGTAATTGTGACTGGCCATGCTGTAACATTAGCAAGTCTCTGTCTATTATGTCAAAGGCAGAAGATACAATATTGTCCAACGAATATATTCTGGAGGACAGAGTCATTAACCCATTGTCCACTACAGAAAGTGATTTTTCCAAATTAATACGATCAATTTCTCGTATTTTTTCAGCTGTTTCAATTTGTGTGATTTTCCAAGCCTCGTTGTACGCAGCATAGATGCTGGCCGCTATGAAACGCTTTTGACGCTGTTTGCGTGGTCCAAGAATGAAATCGCGCAAATCAGCACCATCTTTAAGTAAAGACAAGTGTTGCTTAATTTCAGCCAGTGTGGATGATCCTAGCCATTCGAGGCAGAGTTTCCCTACACTGTATGTTGTTACTATCCCTGGATGTTGTCTCTGGGAGTATCTAGGGTCTTGTCTGGTCATTTTAACCCCTGTATTTTGTTCAGGAATCTATCTTGACAGTTGTTTGTGTCAGTAGGCCAGATTAACCACTTTTTCCAATCAGGATGTGTTCTGTTAAAATGTAAAATTTTAGTTACGTCTATCTCAGTATCTGTTGTTGCATTCTCAGGTATTGGCTTTGGAATAGACGGTTTGTTCAGGTCTTTGATCTTAGCTAGGCCAAGACAGGATGTTTGGTGAATTGTGTCATTTAAAAACATCATTTGTTCTGGTATCATGCAGGTTCTGAATAGTGCTTCAAGGCCTTGTACCTGCCAATCTTTCGTACCCCAAATGTTTTTTGTTTCAATGTTATTTTTCCAATAATCAAAACCAAATGTCATCATTTTTTCATAAAATGCTTCTGAATATATTAATTTAGTGTTTGTCAGCATTGTTTTCATTCCTGTTTTATCTAACATTTTGTAATAAAACGTTTCTGCATCACTAGTGTTAAACCCTGAGAAGTGCTTGAATTTCTCAAAGAATGTTTTAGAACTGCTTTTAGGTGGTGTAGCACAATGTTCCCATTGATTATACTTAAAAACATTTCTAGGCTGTGCAGATTTATGCAAATAATGATCGCCATAATGTGTGTAACAGAATAACTGTTCACAGCTAGACGAACCTTGTAAATAATCATGTTCTGTGAATCTAGCTGACATTACTAAATCAGACATCATGTCATTAATACTGTTAAAGTCCCAATCATCAGAGAATGTACTAGGTTTTACAAAGTCACTTAAGGAAACCTTCAGTTGATGAGGATACTTCAGGATCTCGACCGGACCATAGATCTCATAGTCAGTTTTCTCCCATACTACCCCACCGGGTATTGGAATGGCTGTGACATTTACTGTTGACAGTTCTCTTTTCTTCACGTGGGATGATCTGTGTGGTTTGAGGACTAGGTTGATGTTCTGACTTGCTGTGTCCATTGTACTATATTTTCCCTCTATGAATTTTCCCAAACAAAGTACCATGATGAGCCAAAGCAGGAGGAAAAATACACCTAGACCGGACCAGAACTCTAACCAAGGGGAAATAAGGTAGATTTCCTTCAGTTGATGAAAGAGTTCCGTTGCTTTTTCTTTAAAAGTCATTTTTGTTTCTGGCATCACTTCGGGGTTACTTTCATCCTCGGAAAAGTTGTCGAAGTCGATGAAATAACCAGAGGCAGTTCTGTCAATTGTTGGGATTGTTCTTTCAATCTGTCTTTCGGTAGCACTTTCTGATGCCACATTATTGTAGACTGGTGTTTCTTGACAACCTGTTTCAATCTGTGTCTCAAGAGGCACGAGTTCCATAGCATTATTGCATAGTCCTTCTCTGTGCACTGCAAGCTGATCGAATGTGATTAGTCTTTCAGTTTGAACCTCTTGGATTGTTGCAAGTTTGGGTATTCTGTTGTTTCTCGGGAGTCCACTGGGCCTACTGTTGATTATAGGCCACATGCTTGTGGTTTTACCAGGTCGATAGATACAACTCTGTTCTCCTTTTTACCAGCAAGGGGCGGTAGTACAACTGATCTTGTTCCGGTGACTGCCAAGACAGGTACTGCTTTTCTGTAAGAAGGCCCAAATTCCTTCTTCACCGCTATTTTTTCTCTGACTAGATCCCCAATCTTTGGAATCCAGACAGGCCTTGCTGGGGCTGTTGCTTGTGGTGCCTCGTCAGTGGTATCTGGCTGTTGCTTTAACTTTATGTTGCTTAAGGATTTTCTTGTTTCATTCAGTTCCTGTAAAACAGCCAAACGATCTTTGATGTCAAAGTCTGTTTTATTATCTTGTACCACTGATACCTGACTATCTAAGTCCTGAATTCTCATTCTAATTCCGAACAATAGTTCGTATGGGCTGAAACCTTTTAGAGAATTTCTTGGCAAATTGTTAAGACTGGTTTGGACACATATTAGATGTTTGACCCACCCAGCGCCTGAACCTAATACCTTCGCTGTTATAGATCGCTTTATGTCTCGTTTTTTTCTTTCTACCACACTATTCCCTTCGGGGTGCGACGGACAAGAATACCGCAACCCAATTCCCATGCTGGCCATGGCCTCCTTATAAGCTCGAGAGCTGAAAGCAGGACCCTGGTCAGAACGTGGCAGTTGCGTATGTGCCGATAAAGACTCGCAGATCTTTTATAACCGTTCTAGCGTCAGCCGAGCGCTGGGGGCCACATTTCTTAAGTGTGTTTAGCCTTAACGATGTTTAATAGGACGCAGGATGGGGCGTAGACAGCGTTACGCTGTTTCTGATCGGTAGCCGGTAGCAAAGTTCACTACTGCGATCCCTGTTGCAGTTTTCACAGTTGTTTGCATATATTTGGTGTTGTACACTCATTCCCGGCCACCAGTATACTGATTGTAATTCAGTCAGGGATTCCTTGATCTTTCTGTGCCTAGGACCCAAACCCATGTGTGCGTCTGCTATCAAAAATATTCTCCTGTTCATGTTTGGAATTACCCTATCCCCCACTCCAGGGATTCGAGCAAAAGGAACGGAGTTTGCATCGATTATGTATGCATAATTGAGTGGATAGTTCACGGGTAGTGCTGCACAGTCGCCATTTACGGTCGTTTTTACTGCCAGCATGGTTTCCCCGTCTATGTATTTTTCTGTACGCTTTTTTGTGGCTACGGAAGCCGGTTTAGTTGCTTCCGCTGTGGCTGTGTTAGCCAATGAATTCCCTGCAACGTGAACGCCATCACGTTGAAGACTCTGTGCGTGTATCACGTGAGTCTTTTGTAGTTCTTTCTGTAAAAGAGCTACCTGTTTCCAGAGCAATTTATGCTTTATTGCGGCACCTGTGTCATCTTTGTAATCATTTTCAATCCAGCTCTGCAGTTTATTATTGTAAGAGTTGACGCATAAATGAGAATCGCACACGATAAGTGTGGGGAATTTACGTTCTGCATTTTCGAGCGCCATCTTTAAAGATCTGATTTCAGCTCTCTGAGCCGAACAGTTTCTTACTGATTCAGTTTTTGTTACTTTCGGTCTGAATTTACCGCACAGCCAACGACCTTTAACAATCGCACAGGCTGCATCGTAGGATTTGCTCTCTACGTTGAAATGCTGTACAAATCTATCTGTATAGATTATACAGGCGTACTGTGGGAGAGGCAGAAGTTCGATTGGCAGAGGATATTCTTCTTCATATTCTAAATCATTCAGTTCTTTGAATTGCGGGGCGAAATAGTATTTCACATCTTCCGCTCCTAGAGAATCTACACACTGTATCCATTTCGGATCCAATGACACTGTAGGCAGGTTTACTGGGCTGAATAGCGCCTCAAAGGCGGATTCCGCTGTGAGGATATTTAATCCTTTTACCATGTGCTAATTCTCGTTCATTGGCTAATGCCATTTGCACTGCTTTCACAGTATTTTCTGTGTGACTGAATGTTTTTTCTGCTTGTGTGTACAAGTGAGATTTAATTGAAATTGGTACCTTTTCTCCCTCATTAGAGGTCAGGTACGTGAATCCGCATCCTCCTGGGATGACTCGGATTACAAGATCGCGTGTGTTGTCACGTGTATCTAATTTTGTTTTTGCTAACATGTCTGTTTGCAGTGATCTCAAAATTTCTGTGTGTTTTTGAGTCCAATTCATTTGTTTAAAATCAGGTTTTATTAGTTCGTAGAGAGGTTTAACCCTCTCTGCGTAATTTAGAATGTAAGTTCTTCCGAAATTCAGAAAACCTAGTATGGATTGTAAATTCTTCAGCGTTTTTGGAGCTTGGAGTACAGCGCACTTCTCTAAGAAGTTGTCCGCTAGGCTTTTCCCTTCACTTGATAATTCGTATCCTAAAAATAGTACTGTCAGATGGGCAATTCGAGACTTTTTAAAGTTGAATTTGTAACCCTCTGCTGCGAACCCAAGTATAATGGTGTTCACTCTTTTCAAGTGAGTATCCAAGTCGTCATCTGTGAGATAGATATCATCTACGTAAGATAATGCCTCATCATCATATATTTGTAGTAACTCTGTTACCCTAGCTGAGAATAGTCCTGGGCTGTTCTTGAACCCCTGTGGGAGTCGACAGAATTTTTCTGCGACCCAAATGCTGAGAAAGCGGTCAAGTATCTGCTTTCTGGTGCAATGTTTTGACAAAAGAAACCATTAGATATGTCTAATGTCGTTTTATATTTTTTCCTAACTATGTTATTCATTAGGGCTGCACTATGCGAGTTTTGTACTGCAAATGTTTTACAACATGCATTAAGGTGTCTGTTGTCCAAAACTAGACGATATGAATTGTCTGGCTTGGATACAGGAAACAAAGGATTGTTCATTTGAGAGGTGCATGTTTCAATCACCCCCTGGTATTCAAGTTGATCTAAGATCTCCCTGACTTGTTTTTTAGCTTCTTGCTTAATGGGATACTGCCGTTGGGCAGTTGGTTCACTTTTTAACGGGATTTTGTGATGAGGTGAGTCCTCATCCCATCCTACATGATTTTTATATAATGCCGGTGCCTGGGCTACTGCCCATTTCCTTGCATAAGTATATTTTTTGTGAATCGGAATGTGATTCTAGAAGGCAGGCATAATCATTTCTTCGCCACGAGGGCACTCCCTGACAAACTCCGGGGGCCAATCTTTTTCAGCTAACAGAATATCATAGCCTTTTGAGAGTTTATCCCAAAATAGACCCTTTATTTTCCTAGTCTTATCACCCTCTATACGCAATGTTATTTCGTATATCTTATGGGGCTCACTAAGTCTGGTGTCGGCAGTTTCAACCTGAATGTATTCATTCGTGTCCACTGTCTCCAGATGACTCATCAAGATCTTGCGGGCTATACTGATTTCTGCTGCACTGTCTAACATTGTCTGTGCCCACTCCCCGTTTTTCAACTGTGTCCTCAGTATTCTCGGCATGGTTGATTACTCTAATACTGGCTACCTTCTTTTTTGGAAATTGAGATTTTTTACTCTGAGCAGGTTCCTTGTCTTTGGACTTGGTGTGCTCTCCTGGGTCTGACCGTCCTCTTCTTTCCGATTTCTGCGAAAAAGATCGAGAGGGACGTGTATCAATACTTTGATATCTATCAGGTTTTTTCAAAATATCCCTATTTCTAAGGTTGTATCTTTTCTCAGAGGGCTCCCTCTGGGGAGACTGGTGTTCTCGAGTCGGAGTTCTTTCCCTCCGTCGATGAGACCTTCCTCTGGACTGGAAAACTTTTTCCTTGGGAGTGGATTGTTTATTTCCATCCCAACTCTTTTTAGGAGTGTTTGAATTATTTTTAATAAATAATTTTTCAGGATTTTCGAGCAGTTGGGGCTTTACTGGTTTTCCACCCAAGCTGTCTCTACCTAATTCTTCATAGCATTTCTCTATGATTCTGGCAAGCTCAACTGGCTGATCTGTTATATCTGTTTCCTTCAACTTCTGGCGGATCGCCACAGATGCTGCTTCTCCCTTTATGTTAGCTAATAATATAGCCAAGACCTGCTTGAAGTCTTTCAGTAATTTCATACCAAGAGTTAAAGCAGGTTCAGGACCGTATTCATTTTGAATCTGTCGCAGTACATCTGGTATTACCGCCATAGACGGAACACCATGTGTTTTTGTGTAAATGGAAGCAAAGACTGTACCCCAAGTGTCGCAGTCCTCCACGTGTGGTGCGATTCCCATAGGAAGGCAGATGGTCAAGATTCTGTGTTTCTCGATAGGGGTAGTATCCGGAAATACTGCCTCTATTTGAGTGATTTTCTGTGCTAACCAGAAAGGAATTTGTTCCCATTTTATGGGTGTTTTACCAAGACATGACTGTATGTTCTGTGGTGTGATTTTATTAGGGTTCCCCTGATGAGGGGGCAGCTGTGGTACATTAACAGCTGGTTGGACTGTTGCAGTCCGCATTACATATTGGAATAATTGCCTATGTATTTTAATTAATGTTTTTAGCTGTACTAACAGCTCTTATCTAGACATTTTTGCAATGTCCGGATGTGGTGTGTAGCTGGCGAGAACTGGCCACGTTGCTCCTGGTCTACCTAGTGGACCGAGCCTGGTAATATGATCATTATGTTTTAGGGCGCCATTAAACCAGAGCAGGTGCTCTTGGAATTTTAGTGGGATTTCAGTCTCCTCGAAAGGAGCGTACTCTTCCGGAGGTTTCTCTATTTTGTAATAGTGAAACTCTTTTGTTCTAGCGTTTGCCGCTGGAAAGTTTATCCATGAATTGAATACCTCTGTCTGCCGATATTCGTGTGCCTCTATCACGAAAATTACTGTACCACCTTGTGGTGTCAGTCCGTTTTCTATAAGTTTTAATGTTATAGATTTTCTTAAATGTACTGGGATGATAATTGCATCCGGGTCAATCTGTAGTAGACTCGTGTCTTCCTCTATTAGTAGGGTTGCCAGTCTAGCTGCTTCCCTTTCTTCTTCACTGTCAGACATTTTATAAATGCAGGTTTTGCAGAGTAGGTCTCCAAGGAGACAAAGATTAGGTGCACAATATTTTGGAACACTGTATCCTTCAACGTTGAATAAACCAGAGCTTTACATAGGAATCTCTTCCTACTGAGTTCGGGCGGATTTTAACCTTTCACCCACTCCAGACGTCTATTGGAGTATTTACGGGAGAAAGGGGTCTGTGTGAAAAATGCACGACTGAGTTACTCTAACGTCTTGCGTTAGTTTATCGCCTTACCAAACGTTTGGGCGCCATGTAGTGTAGTTCCTATTTTCCCAATAGGCCATTGGAATAACATAAACAGTAGTATCGACGTAGAAGTGCGGATCTTCCAGGCCTCCACTGACTATGCTAAACTTAATTGGGTTTGTTACCAACTAGCTCAGAGGTCACTGGAAACTTTCTCGACTGAAATAGGAAGTGATCAGCTTCCCTGGCACAGTCAAGAAGGGATTCAGTTTTCCAACAACCGTGCAACATGACAACTTTGCTCCTCAGATCAAGAGTCAATCTCTAGGGTCGTGTGAAACAATAGACAGTTATTTTACTCAGTCAGTGGTTGTGCAGTTTACTTTCACAATATGTAGAGAATAGAGAGACGGGCGTTGTCAATAAAGGGTAACATTTATTGAACAGTCTTTCTTCTCGTACAAGAGAAATGAATTGTCACAATTGCAAGACTTGTTATTATAAAAAGTACGTACAGTAGGATAAGTATTGCGAAACAATACTGTAAAAGCATTGATATGGTTTCTTAGCCATACAATGATTTAAAATGAATAAAACATATATACATTCATATATACATTAGACTAAAATACTCAACTGGTGCTTCTAACTACGCCTACCCCAGTGTACCTGACCTAAGCCTAATACTTGGAGGGGAGTAAGTAAGTAGCTTTAGTTTAAGTTGGTTTTGCCAAGGTTTGCTTCAAGAATTCTCTCTAAGGGTTTAGTCAACACCATACCTCTGGAATAGAATGATGGAGGTCTGGTATCTCCTTCAGGGGGTCGATATCCCAGTCACTCGCAAGGGTAGACTAGAAACGCTGGAGCTGGATTTCTCTGCAGGAGAAAGACAGCGTCTCTTCTCAGCTCGTCGAGGAGGAGGAGGAGGGGCAGCGTCCGCGGGCAGCTTACATCTGCTGTGCTCTTTGCAGGGGACGGCTGTTCAGCTCCTAAGTTCACCACACCATCGTTCGCTAGTTAGCAGCGATAGCAGTAGCGATAGCAGCTATGGTATCGTCAGCATGACAGCTTCTTCAGCAGCAGCGAGATAGCTGGCAGCATCAGCTTCAGCGATGGCATTAGCGTAAACAGCAGCAACATCAGCAACACAGCGTTTGCTTAAGGCAACGTTGGTAATATTTATACCTGAAAGGTGCCTTGTTTGACGTAAGTTTTTGGACATAAGACGTCAATAAAGATGTCACTAGGAAGTGATCGTTTATCAGTGCTCATTAGAGTTCTATTACTAATCAAAACACAGCAAGCGGGGATTTCCAGGTTTGCTGAGTTTTTATCTTGTTGAAGAACTCGGAGTGTTAATCTAGGAATCTCAGATAGTAACTTCTGCTATGCCATTGCACTAATTGGTTGAAAAGGAATTGGCAGAGAAAGCTATTCTGAAATGTGGCTCTGTTCGTGTTAGTGTGAGGCCAGAGACGAGTTTCTGAATATTGCACTTGAACGGTTATGCCAATATAGGGAATAAATGGATTTATAGCCGAATAGGGGCATAAGGTCACAGTATCGATCAGGGTCCTAGATTAGAACGCTACAATCCCTCCCCCAGGGCTATCTTATACAGCACCTGGATCGTAACAATGGCAGGGGAGGAATAGCAATTATTTTTAAAGACCTGTTTAAATGTCGCATCGCCACAGAGTCTCGTCTTTTCCATAGGTTTCTCACCCACCTTTACTTTCTCTGGACTAATATTATCCCGGCCACCGGGGGCCGTCGGCAAATTCATCATGGTCCTCCTGGAAACTGTTGCCAACCTAGCTAGCTCAACTTCCACTTTCTCGGTGTTAGGCGATCTTAACCTGCACTTAGACAATCCTATGGTTTCAACGGCATCCGATGTGATTGGGAATCTGTTGGCTCTTCAGTTAAATCAGATGGTATCCGGACCAACCCACATTAAGGAGCAACTTCTTGATCCCATTTTTAATAACTGTGAGGAATTCTCAGTTGGAACACCTTCTCCGCCACCTGGGTCTGACCATTTCATGATCCCCTTATCATTGAACAT
This sequence comes from Lissotriton vulgaris, assembly GCF_964263255.1. Lineage (NCBI taxonomy): Eukaryota > Metazoa > Chordata > Amphibia > Caudata > Salamandridae > Lissotriton > Lissotriton vulgaris. The sequence goes on from NC_141699.1 coordinate 291,878,454, forward strand.
TACAGGCCGACATCCCCTCCTCCAACGCTGTCAGGAGCAAAGAACACAACTGGGCTAAGCTCCCCATAGAACAATGAGAAACAGCACTAGAAACCACTAGATCAGCTAGCGATCCAAATCCCATCTTGGCCAATAATACATTTAATACCTGGATCAAAAGTTCGCTAGAGGATGTTCTTCCTAAAAAAAACACTCCCTAAATATGTAGGCCTAGGCTCACTCCATGGTACACTTCGAAGTTACAGGAACTAAATCGAATCTGTAAAAGGTTGGAGAGAAAGTGGATAAAGGACTTTGCAGAATGCAGTACATTTAAAGTACAGGGAGGCAATTAAAACCTATCAAGCCGAAATTAAAGTTGCACAAGCATAATTTTATGAGGAAAAAAACTATTCAGCATCTACCTTCCCCTTTCAAAATTGCCAGAACCCTTTTTAAAACTACCCCCGCAACAAACAGCCACGGACGATGCCCTCGCCCATTGTAACAACATAACTGAGTATTTCCACCAGAAAATGCAAAATATATACTCACCCTTCCCTCACACTGATAGTCACAAAACATCTGTGCCCATCACTGCCCCAGCCTATCATACTCAAGCAGCCCTGGAGAAAATCCCTCTATTGGACCCTATAACATTAGAAGCCATTATGGCTGGTGTAAAACCAGGTTTCCCCAGGGTCCCCGTACCACCCCATGCACTGACCTTAGTTACTAAAAACATCCTTCCTGCAATCTTTGATTCGGTCAATGCCTCCATCACCACTGGTGTGGTCCCCCCTGCATGGAAATGTGCAATGGTGAAGGCACTTCTAAGAAAGCCTAACCTTGATCAAGATAACTTGGGGAATTATCGTCCCATCTCTCTCCTCCCTATGCACAGTAAGATCCTGGAGAGGCATGTTAATATCACTCTTGTAGAGTTTCTTGAAACTAACAACCTACTCCACTCTTCTCAGATAGACTTCCGTACCCAACACGGGACAGAAACCGCCCATTTAGCAGTAACGGAGGAATCCAGAAGGATTTTGGTTCAAGGTGGTATGGCAGTCATTATCCTTCTGGACCTCAGTGCGGCATTCAACACTGTCAACTATTACACACTGATCCTTACGCAGAAGAGATCTCATCATCATCTAAACCAGAGGACATTTGGGAACCACTACGACAAAACCATTGATCGCAAGCCCAAGAACAGACACTGCCTGATTAGAAGGGAGGTTATTGTGATGACACATTTTCGCCCAATTGATTGATAATATTGTATAATATGTGCTATGAAACTTATGTTTTTCTTTTTAAGAGTTTGGTCAATCATCTGCAGACTGTTGTTCTTGAGTGTATGCACTGCGTTGCAAGGCAGGGATGTTATTAATGCTGGATCAACAAAGTGGGTTGCTGAAATGTTCCTGAGAAAGGAAAGTGTGTGTGTCTGGCGTGACTGGAGGTGAAGATGTATCACCTTTGGGCATCCATTATGTTGGAAGTATTTGCCTCACACACCCACACAGGTGTCATGCTTCATCATCGGCGTTGCTCCTCGTCGGGGAGGCGGTGCAATCCCCGACGGGCTCACCTCAAAGAGGGGCTCTTTGGCGGAGATCTTTTAAATCCAACTGCCTTTTGGTGAAGTGCGGGTGTGCGGGTGGTGCAGTATGTAGCCTAGGTGGTGATTTAAAATGAAGTAGAGGGTACCGGAAACTACTTTATTCTGGGGGTCCCCTACTGCAATTAAAAACGTGGATCTAATTATCTAGGTGCCAGCAAGTTAGGTAAAGTGGCCCTAGATTAGATTTGTAACAAAATTGGTTGAAATGTTTCTCGCTTGGGCAAGGTGCCCGCGATTCTTCAGGACCTATAATGGGTAAGAGCAAGGTCTACATATTAAAACAACATGCTAGTGTCATGTGCCTAATATCGGAATTGTGGGATACTTAATGTTACCTCTGTAGCTTTTCCTATGCCTAAATGGGAAATAAGAGTACAGGGTTAGTAACATTGGATGATCGCCAGAATAGATACAAGGTGCTAGACCGAAACAACACACAGTGTCATGCTAGTGATCATGTATTTACACTAGCTTTAAGTCGACGTGACTGTATTGTGACAATCGTGAATTCATCCTGTCACACCATCCTATTATGAGTGCAAGGAAAAGTTTAAAAACTAGAAAGTATAAGACAGCAGCAGTCTATCAGGAGAGGCAACCTCCTTCTCGTTTGAACAGTAGATCCAATGTGTAATGACGTTGTGCTCACTAGGTAGTCCATAGTGCATATTGCCGTAGTGCAAGGATGAAAACGACTCACCTAATGGTCAGGGACTACATGCCACAGCAATGCTCGGCGGGTCGGTACTGCAGGATGGGGCCCATTAGGTATGGCTGGGGGTGTAAAGGGGAGCGTTTACAGGGTCAGAACACAACTTATGTCCGGATAACCGATGTCCTATGAGGGTTCGGGTGCAGAACCCCCGATGTTAGCAAACTAACAAGGATACAGTGTACGAGTCCCAAACACGTCCCTCGTATGTCCTCCTTACCTCTCCGTCACCGCGTACTCGTGACTTCACCTACCCATCGCCGCCGAGCTCGGATAGATGCTGGAGCTCGGTGGCGGTCGCCATTTCTAGGCGAAAACGTCGCTATTCGGTGCGTGACTCCGCCCCTCACGTCAGATGCCTCACTCCGTCCGCAATGTCAGGTCAGGTGGTGGTGTAGGTGACTATGGCGGCCATTACAGAAAGGAGTTCGGAGTATTACCAAACCAGATATCGGGCCAATTGTGGGTGGTGGCTATTTGGTAGGAGATGGTATGCCTTACTTGTAAGTACCTAAGGAGCTATTAAATGGTGTGAGAATGTATGTTGTTCGCCCCTTGTGCAAAACGATATATTACCGCGTAGTACTGGTCACGGCTATAATTTGTAGGGAGTAAGTGAGAAAGTGGAGGGTGGGTTAAACGTGCGATTTAACGTGCAAGATGTTGATTTCAACTAGTCGCGTTAGGCACCCCTAACGCCAGGTACATAACTCCATCCGAGTGTCAGGACAGATGGTATTGTCTGTAAATGTGGCGGCCATTACAGAAGGGAGGTAGTCTTATCACACCAGATATATGGCTGAGTAGGTAGTAGCGGCTTATGTAGGATAGGGTATGTCTTGTTTGCATATACCTAGGGAGCTGTATGAATAAAGGCCCATGTGGTTCACTCCTTGTGCAAAAAAATTTGTGTATTACCACATTGTATTGGTCATGATTAGAGTTAGTTGTAGATAAGTTTAAAATTTGAAAGCGAGTTTAACGCGCGAGATGTTAATCTCAACTGCTCGCGTTAGGTGCAGAATAAGTTCATATGTCAGGAATACCAGCAATGCAATATTATAATGCATGCCACGGAATGTCCTCATTCAAGCCCCGACTGTCTGACGATAATCGGTGGATCCACCTCTGTTCTTTGTGAAACAAGGCTTGTTTTGGGCAATTGGGGCTAACCACACAACAGACTCTCTGAAATGGCTTGTACTTGAATCTAGCCCCAATTGCCCAAAACAGCCATATATCTGGTGTGATAAGACTACATCCCTTCTGTAATGTCCGCCACATTTACAGACAATACCATCTGTCCTGACAGTGGGGATGGAGTTATGTACCTGGCGTTAGGGGCGCCTAACGCGACTAGTTGAAATCAACATCTCGCGCGTTAAATCGCGCGTTTAACCCACCCTCACTTTCTCACTTACTCCCTACAAATTATAGCCGTGACCAGTACTACGCTGTAATATATCGTTTTGCACAAGGGGTGAACAACATACATTCTCACACCATTTAATAGCTCCTTAGGTACTTACAAGTAAGGCATACCATCTCCTACCAAATAGCCACCACCCACAATTGGCCCGATATCTGGTTTGGTAATACTCCGAACTCCTTTCTGTAATGGCCGCCATAGTCACCTACACCACCACCTGACCTGACATTGCGGACGGAGTGAGGCACCTGACGTGAGGGGCGGAGTCACGCACCGAATAGCGACGTTTTCGCCTAGAAATGGCGACCGCCACCGAGCTCCAGCATCTATCCGAGCTCGGCAGCGATGGGTAGGTGAAGTCACGAGTACGCGGTGACGGAGAGGTAAGGAGGACATACGAGGGACGTGTTTGGGACTCGTACACTGTATTCTTGTTAGTTTGCTAACATCGGGGGTTCTGCACCCGAACCCTCATAGGACATCGGTTATCCGGACATAAGTTGTATTCTCGCCCTGTAAACGCTCCCCTTTACACCCCCAGCCATACCTAATGGGCCCCATCCTGCAGTACCGACCCGCCGAGCATTGTTGTGGCATGTAGTCCCTGACCATTAGGTGAGTCGTTTTCATCCTTGCACTACGGCAATATGCACTATGGACTACCTAGTGAGCACAACGTCATTACACATTGGATCTACTGTTCAAACGTGAAGGAGGTGGCCTCTCCTGATAGACTGCTGCTGTTCTTATACTTTCTAGTTTTTAAACTTTTCCTTGCACTCATAACAGGATGGTGTGACAGGATGAATTCACGATTGTCACAATACAGTCACGTCGACTTAAAGCTAGTGTAAATACACGATCACTAGCATGACACTGTGTGTTGTTTTGGTCTAGCACCTTGTATCTATTCTGGCGATCATCCAATGTTACTAACCCTGTACTCTTATTTCCCATTTAGGCATAGGAAAAGCTACAGAGGTAACATTAAGTATCCCACAATTCCGATATTAGGCACATGACACTAGCATGTTGTTTTAATATGTAGACCTTGCTCTTACCCATTATAGGTCCTGAAGAATCGCGGGCACCTTGCCCAAGCGAGAAACATTTCGACCAATTTTGTTACAAATCTAATCTAGGGCCACTTTACCTAACTTGCTGGCACCTAGATAATTAGATCCACGTTTTTAATTGCAGTAGGGGACCCCCAGAATAAAGTAGTTTCCGGTACCCTCTACTTCATTTTAAATCACCACCTAGGCTACATACTGAACCACCCGCACACCCGCACTTCACCAAAAGACAGTTGGATTTAAAAGATCTCCGCCAAAGAGCCCCTCTTTGAGGTGAGCCCGTCGGGGATTGCACCGCCTCCCCGACGAGGAGCAACGCCGATGATGAAGCATGACACCTGTATGGGTGTGTGAGGCAAATACTTCCAACATAATGGATGCCCAAAGGTGATACATCTTCACCTCCGGTCACGCCAGACACACACACTTTAATTTCTCAGGAACAGTTAAGCAACCCACTTTGTTGATCCATACTTGAGGGCACAAGCTGATTCTGGACCTTCCACTTCCCTTAGTGGTAAATGGTGCCCAACTGATCGACTGATCCCTCTCCCTCCTTTTGATAACTACATGTTATTAATGCTCCCTTTTTTGTTTTTGAAAAACTCCAATAAAGAAATAAAACAAAATAATAATTGTTACCTACGCCGATGACACAAAGCTCGTGGTGGCCTTAAACCACCCGGAAAAGTCATCGAGCCGCCTTGGAAAGTGCCTAGAGGAGGTAGCCAAATGGATGGAGCTCTCCTGCTTAAAACTCAAGGGGGACAAGACTGAGCTTATGCTTCTTGGCAACTCGCCAGTTTTCAATCCTGACCTGCTCTGGCCCAACTGACTTGGCTTTGCTCCGGAACCCAAAAAACCAGATTAAAAGTCTGGGCATCTGATTGGACCGCTCTCTTAGTTTTGAGCATCAGGCGACAAAACTATCAGCCACCTGTTATGGCCTACTGAGGATGCTTTGCAAGATACTCAATCTCCTCCTATTCCAGGCAAGAAGAGTTATGATCCAGGCTCTTATACTTTCTCACCTGGATTACGGGAATGCCCTCTATCTAGGTGCCCCCCATTTCACAATCTCCAAGCTCCAGACACTCCAAAACTGTGCAGCTTGTCTGCTTCTCCAAATCCCTTATTGCCAAACTGCAAAACCTGCACAAAGGAGCCTTCATTGGCTATCTGTCAGGGAGAGCATCCAGTTCAAGGCCATGTGTATTACACACAAGGCCTTCTGGGGAAGGGTCCAACAATCAGTCATTCCATGATCACCCCATACCAGCCAAGCAGAATTCTCCATTCTGCGTCCCTCTCTCTCGCCACACTCCCAAAAATAAAGAGAGCTAGATGTGGCAGATACTCTTTTTCTTACAACTCTGCCAAACTATGGAACGCTCTCCCCCTTAAATACGTAAGAATCCAACCTGCTGCCCTTCCAGAAACTCTTCAAAACTTGGTTCTTCCAAAATATCACCTAATCATGGTCACTCTCTGTAATCATCCAACCCCAGCGCTGGGATGCCTTAGGGTAGCCATGTCACAATATAAATGCTTTTTTCATTTCATCTCATTTGTTTTTTTGTTTACATATCCCCATTGATGAAACCTCAGAGTCTCACATGGTAGGTTATCACACATATGCTTATGATGCACAGTTCCATCTTAACACTTAAAAAAGACTCTGGCAATCTTGCCAAGCTTTTGCACAGCCCCTCGCAGGCTCACTAATTTGAAGAACCTATACAATGACAAAACTAAAATCCTGCTCATGTAGATGCAGCCACTGTCCTTCCCTAGCCAGAGTAAGTTGGCACACCCTTCCTCGAATGCAGTAGTTAAATCACAGACTCTGGTGTGATCTTTGTTGATGAGCTCTCATTTATGCCAGAGATTAATGAGGTTTCCGACGCTGCATTATTACCTTCACCTTCCTCTGCAGAAAGGGGTTCTGAACTTCTATTGCTATTACAGTATTCCCTGGAAATGTTCCTAATCCTAGCTATGGTCGTATCATCATGCTTAGACTATTGCAATAGCCTAGTTACTGTTTTCGCCAATACTCTTCTCTTCAAGCTACAGATAGTACAATTCTATGCCGATTGGTGGGTATTTGGCCTGAAACGAAAGGACCACATTACCCCTCCCATCAAATTCCCCACAAGCTTCTAAAAAAACAATTTGCATAATCCACAGTGCGTTCCACTGCGAATACACTGAACAGACTTGCAAACCTCTTAATTCCTTTGCAACTAATCATAAACCTTAAGTCTTCCAACACATGCATTTTATTGGCCCCCGAATGGACGTTGTGGAGGTCGAAAGGTCCACATCCAGGGCTCCTCCCTGTGAAATCACATGTCTCGTTATCTAAAAATGGAAACTGAGCACTACAAGGTCAGAAGAGCTTAAAGACTCAACCCTTCACCCTGACATTTGCTTTTTTCAAACTTCTACCTGAGACCCATCATTTCTGTTTCCTGGCCAGACGCCCAAGACTGGGTAAACCTTTTCACGCAGGCTTTCAAGAACGCTTGTTTTTAAGGCTTTACCACCTAGTGGAAGCCATGTTTAATGGCTGTATGCCTTCAGTCATTGTCACCTCTGCTGGTTGTTTGATGGTTCCCACCTGTAGCATCTGTAAATGTTCTGTGTTGTCATTGTCACTCCCTCTCATAGTTACCCTCATAGTTCTCTTGGGCTACCTAATGGCGGAGTCCATTTTTTTTTACAACTACAAAAATGAAAAGGGTGCTGAAACCAGGAACATTTCGGAAGTGTGCTAACTGACAATGAAGTGTCAAGGCTGAGTGCAGGTGGGAAGAGGACATTTGCTGCTGTGGTCCCCAGAATTGCTCACTCCTTTCCCAGAGGACATTTGCTGCTGTGGTCCCCAGAATTGCTCCCTCCTTTCCCACTGCAATCACACACATGCACCGACACCCGGGCTGTTTATTGGAGCACAGGGCAACGCAGAAGTGCTGATGGCTTGGACCGGGAAAGCGTTTGATTCTGTGTGCACACATGTCTCTGCGATGTCTCAGAAACAGATTAGGTGATTTTCCTACTCCCCCGCTCCTCCCACCTCGATGCTCAGCTTTTCCCTTTATTGCATGAAATAACAGCACAATAGCCGGGCCCTGTGAGAGAATCCAGCTGTGCAGCCCCATGCCTGACAGGAGGTGGGCTGTGTGGGAAAGAGGGACATCATAACTATAGTGAGAAAAGAGCAAACGTCGCCCTCCCAGCAAAATGGACAGGAGCAGGGGAAGTAATGGCCTCTCGCTCCTTTACATGGCCTGCACCAGCCCTTATGTATATTTTCTTTTTTTTTCACAGCGAGTGCACTCAGACAAACAATACATTACAATGAATACTCATGAAAATTAACACAACTAAGTAGGCAAAAAGATAAATAAGCAAGTCAGCAAAAAAACATCTTAAGAATGTTCAGCTCAGTGGAAAACATAAAGATTAAACATTCCGGGGCAGATTTATGTTAACTGGCGCATCCCCAGGGATGCGCCAGTTGACATGCGCCACAGTGCGCCACAGCTCCGCCAGCCATGGTGCGCCGCATTTGTAATGCGGCGCACCATGGTGCAAAAACGGCACAGATGCGTGACGCATCTGTGCCGGAAATGTGGGGCATTGCTGGAGCTGCGTCGCAAGCGCGACGCAGCTCCAGCAAGGCTTGGGGGTGCCCCATTGTAACAATGCTGCGTCAAGACCTACGCCTGCTTCAAGCAGGCGCAGGCTTTTGACGCAGCATTGGCTTAAAAGTGACTAAGTGAAATCTCATAGATTTCACTCAGCCACTTTTGCGAGGCGCACCTGCCCCGGAACGCCCACCCTGCGCCGGAACGCCGACAAGCGGCGCAGGGCTTTACAACGTGACGCATCTGCCTAGATGCGTCACGTTGTAAATCGTTCATAGGGATGCGTCACGTTTACGCCGCCTTGCGTGACGCAACAGCGGCGTAAACGTGGCGCAAGGGCCTCATAAATCTGCCGTTCCGTTTTAATCACAGGTGTTAATATCAAAATAGAAACCTGGCAGAAAGTGTTCGTTCAACTGTGAAGCCTTGAAATCGTATACTTGTGCAGAAAAGCGAGTGCAAGCCCGTTTGCAGCATTGTTGTTTGTGAAACAGTAAATGGAACAAATTCCTCCATACTAAACTTTTGTGCCAGGGCAAACATGGATCAAAATGATTTTTCCAATAACAGTTGATATTTTTGGGTTTCGAGTTTTTATTTAAAACACGTCAAAACAGCATCGTCAATCATTTAGAAAGAGCTCGTTCCCAGTACCAGTTGTAAATGAGCTGTTTAGGTCAAAAAGGCTCCTATTCAATAATGTATTTTCCAACAATACATAAGAAGAAACTTGGGGCCCCAGAATGCCAAGTTTAGACCATAACAGTGAATAGAGAGATAAGAGAGAATAACCCCCCTCCCCAAAGAAAATATTCATAAACTCAAAAATATCAAAAGGGAACGCCCACACTTCAATGTGTAAAACCAGCAGGACTGACGTCCACCCTAAATCAGGAATGAGTTTCAAGAAAATCATCAAAAATACAACAGAACGACCTGTTAGTTTCAAGGAGGGAACATCATGGTTACCTCCTTCCTTTCGTTTCTCCTGCATGTTCTGCAAAGGTTTCAAAAACTCCGGAGCCACACAGGACTGTGTAAACCTGCCTGTTGGACTTGGCCGTTTTCCCCCCAAAATTTTTCGCTTTTTGCCCCCCTAATTTGAATGACTCCCCCATGGTATTAAATATGTATGGACCATGTGTGGTAAGAGTTGCCCTATTGTAAAATTAAATGTTATTAAATGGTGTGCAGAAAACAATCCCCATTTTAAAAATGTACCTGACTGAAATGTATTGAATGTAAAATGGATGCCATGGCCATGGGTTTTGCCACTGGACTGCCATAGGTCAGCGGTCTAGATAATATTACCCAGCTACCCCTAGCTTTTGGAGGGAAAGCCTGGCACCCAGGGTGCTCACCCCCTCCCCTTGAGCCAGTTTAGGCCAGATTTGCCAACCTTCTAGAAGGTCCTGGCACTGCCTGGGAGGAGGGTATAAGTAAGGGGGAAGTGTCACCAGAGAGTCAGTCAGCGCTGGGACAAGGAAGAGAGGGGACCTGCTGTGGGTACTGCGTGAATGCATCACATGTCCTCGAAGTTTGGCATGCCCGCTTGATGCCATGCTACCCCCTTGGAGATTTGGGTAGCCCCCATTTCTTACATTGGTAGCAAGCGGTGGGATAGGACTTGTGTTTGCGCAGTACCACAGCGGCCACGGGTTACACTGCAAATAGAGCTTTGGATGTAATCCGAGCCTTGTTGTGGGGATTATTGTGTTTTTTGATTGCTTCCTCCTGAAGAGTGTTCTGAATTGTCCCCTTGTTCCACTGGGAGGGTGTGTCCCGGGTGTACCTCGCCACGATGGGGTTGGTTTACCAGGAAGTGGAACTGATGGAGTACACTGAGCAGGAAGTGTTACATTTTCTCCAGGAGAGAGGGATACCCCCAGTAGGAAACATTAGGAGGAATTTGTTTCTCTATGAGGCCCTCAAGAGGGGAGAGCCCTTAGAGATTGATGGGGACTTGTCTGACTACCCCCCCGAGGTGTTGAAGGGTCAGTGGGTTAGAGACCAGAGAGAGGGCTCCCCATTCAGAACCCTGCGAGGTAATTACTCCGATGAGGAGGATGAAGAGTTTGAGAGGGCGGAGACGCCAGTAGCTGTGGAGGACACCGAAGATAGGGAGTCTAGCACTGGGTCCAGTCCCGGGGGCACTGCCCCATCCCTTTCCCTGTCCCCAGAAGAGTGGGTAGATAGGAGGGAAGAGAGGGAGTATCAGCTGGAGCTGGCAAAGCTCAGGCATGCCGAGGGCTTAGCGCAGCTGAGGGTAGAAGAGCAGCGACTAGAGACTGAAAAAGTCCTAGCGCTGGAGAGGATGGCGGAGGCGGAGAGGGCCTTCGCCAGGGAGAGATCAGCTCAGGTGGGTAGTTTGTCCCCTGAGAGTGGTTTTAGGAGTCTGGATTCACCGAGGTGGGTGGGATCCAGTGGTGGCAGCGAGTGTAGGTCCAGTGCAAGGAGTCCCACTCCCGAAGCCCAGGAGACTGTGCCTGATTCCCCGGAAGAGGAGGACGGGTTAGTGTTCAGGGGCAGGGGAAAGCTGTCCCATCAGTCCTGGGGAGAGTTTGAGGAGGAGTGTTGGACTGTACTGGATGATTGGGTGGTGAGGAGAGCAGTGGAGGATTGGGAAGGGCTGTGCCATGCCGTTATCCGGGAGCACATTCTGAGGAGTTGTTTCCCAAGACTGCGTCACCATCTGTTGCAGTGCGGGTTCTCAGACCCCAGGGAACTTGCACGGGAGGCAGACCTCTGGGTAAGTGCCAGAGCGTCTGGGAAGGCTGAGGGGAGTGATCCTGAAGGGAGTGAGACGGGGAGGTGTCCCAAGGTGCCCCAGCTGCGGCCACCGGGCCTGGAGTGTTCTTTAAGAGAACCCCAGCTTGGGAGGCTAGGCTGCCCCGATGTGTCATCCAGAGGGAGGGATCCCCTTATGTCAGGAGAACCCGGAGCATCAATAATCAGAGCTCCAGTGGTTCGGGGGTCTGACCAGTCACAGGGTTTAGATCCTGGACTGGGGTTCCAGGTTCAGGGGTTGCCTGACCTGGAGGGTGGGGTTCCTGTAATGCAGGTCCCTACCAAATTGACTCCCAGGGGTACTACTCCAGTCAGGAGGGTGCGGAACTCTGGGAGGGGGTGCAGAGGGAGGAAGGTCTCTTCTCTGTCACCGGCTCAGCCACAGGGCATAGATCCCGGGTTGGGTGGCCAGGGACAGGAGTTGCCTGCCCTGGTGGGAGGGACCTCTGTAACCAGAGTCCCCCCGGAAGTGACTCCCAGGGGTACTTCTCCGGGTAGGAGGGTGCGGAACTCTGGGAGGGGGTGCAGGGAGAGGGAGGACTCGCCCCTGTCACCGGTTCAGCCTGTGGGTTTCGACTCCAGGTTGGGGAGAGAGTTATGTGAGGGTGTCCCCAGGCGTAGGAGATGGAGGAACCCTAGGAGGAGAAGTAGGGGGAGGGGAGCCTCGCCCCTAAGGGCTGGTCAGTCTGAGGGTGTAGACCCCAGGTGGGTGGACCAGTGGAAATTTGGAGAGAGGAGAGTGGTTCAAGAGAATTCCAAGCCTGAGGCTAGAGCCTCCCACTCTAGGAAGAAGAAACATCCCACTAGGGAACACCAGTGGGGTGGTTTTGTTGGTGAAGGGAGGGTTGCGAGAGAGAACCATTGGGTTCCAGAATGGAGGAGAAACTGCAGGTGCTCCTGTAGTTGCAGGCCTGCGTCCACCTTTTTCCGCCCCAAGCAGGGAAGCCCATCAAGGCATTGATCAGTCTACCCTGGCTTTTGGCTGGGGGGGAGTTGTGTTGGACTTGGCCGTTTTTCCCCCAAAATGTTTCGCTTTTTGCCCCCTTAATTTGAATGACTCCCCCATGGTATTAAATATGTATGGACCATGTGTGGTAAGAGTTGCCCTATTGTAAAATTAAATGTTATTAAATGGTGTGCAGAAAACAATCCCCATTTTAAAAATGTACCTGACTGAAATGTATTGAATGTAAAATGGATGCCATGGCCATGGGTTTTGCCACTGGACTGCCATAGGTCAGCGGTCTAGATAATATTACCCAGCTACCCCTAGCTTTTGGAGGGAAAGCCTGGCACCCAGGGTGCTCACCCCCTCCCCTTGAGCCAGTTTAGGCCAGATTTGCCAACATTCTAGAAGGTCCTGGCACTGCCTGGGAGGAGGGTATAAGTAAGGGGGAAGTGTCACCAGAGAGTCAGTCAGCGCTGGGACAAGGAAGAGAGGGGACCTGCTGTGGGTACTGCGTGAATGCTTCACATGTCCTCGAAGTTTGGCCTGCCCGCTTGATGCCATGCTACCCCCTTGGAGATTTGGGTAACCCCCATTTCTTACACTGCCTTTCTCTTTTTACTTTCAATTTAGCAGGGAAATGTAATGAGGCCTCAATTCTGCCAAGGATTAGATTAAGGGCCTAATTACGAGTTTGGTGGTCCATAGGGTCACCAAGCTCACGGTGGACGGAAATCATAGCACCAGTGGCCTGACTGTCATATTACAAGTACGGCGTTTGGACCAGGGAGAGGACTGCTGCAGGAGGGGCGTGGCTTGGACGCCGATGGAGCAGGCGGCGTGAGCCGGTAGCTCCGCGCTCGGTCCCGCATTTATCCTGTGAAACGGGATCTTCAGCAGCCTGTGGAGACGGAGCTCGTGTTGGAACTCCAGGGGCATGGTCTGAGCCCGGTATCGCGGCGAAAAGGGGCTCAGTGGCCGAGCTTCCTTTGATGCAACCTGGACCGGGTGAGCCGTGACGGAGCTCCCAAGATGGCGGCGATCGCGAGTGATTAGAGCAGTCGGGAGCGGAGGCACCCACAGTGACGGCAGACAGCTCGGCTGAGGTGCGGTGCGAGAGGGGCTGCAGCGGTTGGACGGTGGGACCTGCGTCGCGCAGGAACAAACACCGAGGTGAGCACCGCTGATTGACAGCCAGCGAGACCGGCCGGGTGCCTTACAATGGCGGCTGTCTGGAGAGGCGGTGAGAGGTCGTGGTGATCCCCGCATTGAGACCGGGAGCCGGAGGAGCACGGTGCAGGGCCGGCTTGGGAGCAGTGCGAGTGCTGGAAGTCCCGGAGCGGACATTGGGGCGATTCCCAGAGCCCTCTGGGGGCGGAGTGGCGGTCCGAATCAGGGTCCGACACTCGGGGACCTCTACCTTGAGAGCTGGGGGGCGCCCCCATCATAATAATTGGGGCCATTTCTCTGCAATTGTGGCCATGGATTGTGTCGGCAGCACTGCACTGGGGGACATCTGCTAAGGGAACACCATGACACCACGGAGGCAATAGCCCTTCCAGCGCGAAGCACGGGCAGCTGCACCACGGAGTGAGGCGCTTGATCCCGACGTGCTCCGTGAGGGGCCTTGAGCAGAGCACCGTTGACTGGCCGCAAGTGGGTCCTGCTGGGAGCTCCACACAGGCGGCGGCCTGATAAGGTAGCGAGGGGAGGCGCCTTCTCTGGCGCTACATCGGGGACCCGGAGCAGAGAGGAATCGGGCGAGAAGCTGGGCTGTGCCTGCGATTGGAGACCTGGGACGGCTTGTGGGGCAACTCCGGGACCCCCTGGGGTCGGTGAGTGGTGCTGACCGGGAGCCCAGACCAAACGGGACGATTGCTGAAGGACAGGGCGCTCCCTCGATCACTGGATTTTGAAGGGGTCTGCAGTGGGGGAGGTGTGGCGGAGACCGCTTGAGTGGAGCTGGCTGAGAGGTGACGGCTGGGGCAGCTTCACGTTACTAAAGGGGACCGCTGCCTTGCTAGCACGAAGTGTGGTCAGAGACTGGTGACACTCTACTGGCATTAGATGAAAGGGCGCCCCTTGCTGCCTGAACGCAGAGAGCCGGAGCAGAGGACTTTATCGGGCGGTGCTGTGGGTGAAGCAGATTGCATGATGAAGCCGGGAACACCGGGAGGAGACGAAGCGACGCAGAGTACTGCCCCGGATGGTGGAGAGGTGATGGGGGGCTCGGAGACTGAAAGGCGACTGAATAAACGTCTGGATCAGATCCTAAAGGCCATCACGACGACCAAGGATTCCCTACATAACGACATCGCGCAGGTTGCTACAGGGCTGGGCCTCCTGAAGGCTGACCACTCGAAGTTGGTGGACAGGGTGAAGGACACTGAACTACTTGTGCAAGATCTGAAACCGGCGGTGGAGACAGTTGAACGAAAATTGGAGAGCGCTCTACAACGGCTGACGGCGCTCGAGAAAAGAACGGAGGATGCCGAAAGTAGGAATAGGCGCAATAATGTGAGGGTGGTTGGCCTGCCGGAGAAAATTGAAGGGACAGATATGATCGCCTACATGGAGAACTGGTTCAGCACGCAGGTAGCCCCGGAGGGGCTGTCCCCCTTCTTCATGCTAGAGAGGGCACATAGGGTTCCGGCCACCCAGACCTGTGGTGGCACGTGTCCTTCATTACAAAGACAGAGATCTGTTGATTCAAAATGCGCGCTCCATGGGGCCTTTCACAGTGGAGAACAGTTCGGTCACAATCTTCCCGGACTATACACAGGATGTCCAGCGTCGTAGGGCTTCATTCCTAGCGGTCAAAAAGGAACTCAGAGCTGAGGGGATTCAGTACTCATTGCTGTTTCCGGCCAAATTGCGGATCATCTTAGATGGCACAACACAGTTATGACACCTGAGGAGGCTTGGACTTGGCTGGAGTCTTACAGAGCGGGAACGGATCGCAGAAGCAAAGCTGAGTATGAGCGACCTAAGCTGGCAAGGGTGCGCCAGTCACAACGTATCCGCAAACGTCACAAGACTCAACAGGCCCTGCTGCTCGCGCAACTGGCGGTGGACAAACAGCGGGCCCTGGCGGCGACGGCGGCGATCACGGGGTCGCGAAAGAGGATTTGGTTGGAGGGTCGGCGTCGGATGACGACCAGAGACACTCTGGGACTGAAATTTCAGATGTGGATAGTAATGTTGGTCCGGAGGTGACTCCTCGATCGCGGACGATCTGTGACTTGCATGACCTCCGGAATGGAGTGTGGACTACGGACAATGTTGGTGAGGCAGGGGTACATGGTAACCTTTTGGAGAACGGCTGCTGTATCAGGCAACAGGGGGGGATCATGGGGCGGGGAGCTGGGGCGAGGGCTGCCACTTGTCGGGGCACAACCACATTCCTATTGCCCTTAAGGCACCCTGCAGTGACTACTGCAGGATAGACTTGTTTGTCTGGGGAGTGTAGTTTGGATGGGGGCTGATGCGCAGTTGTTAGTTCCTGTTCAGGGGGAAGGGGCGTTGGGGGTTCTGAGGGGTGTTTGGGGGGTGGGTATTTCTGATGCTGGTGTGGGCTGGCGGGGTGTAACGGGAGTGATGCACAGGAAGGGTAGCGATGGGGACTATACCTGAGCTGAAGTGCGTCACATGGAACGTCCGAGGACTGCACACAATGTCCCGACGGTACAAAGTACATGCATACTTGGTACGACGGGGGATTCAAATAGCAATGCTCCAAGAGACCCATCTTACCAAGCTGGAGTGTGCGGCGCTACAGAAGCGCTGGAGAGGGCAGGTGTTTGGCACAGCGTACTCTGCATTCGCGAGGGGGGTACTGATATGGGTGAGGGCGGGGATTCCCTTTCAGGTAACGAGTCAGACGATTGACCCGGATGGTAGATATGTTGGGGTAGCAGGGAGGCTATATGGCCAGGAGGTGGCGCTTTGTTGCATCTATGCCCCGAACACAGAACAGCCCCGCTTCTTTAGCACCATCTCAGGACTCTTAGCACATTATCTGGCGGGGCCGATAATACTGGGAGGCGATTTTAATTCCATTACTGACGTCACCTTGGACAGGTCCCATCTACCACTGACTGAGTCCCCGGTGCGCAGGGTAGCAAAACAGAGATGGGACTGGCAGAATGAATGGGGGCTGATAGATGTATGGCGAGGGCAGCATCCTGAGGATAGGGACTACTCCTTCTTTTCTGCACTCCATGAGCTACATGTCAGGATTGATACGATTCTTTGTGACCCCACCACTGCTAACATGGCAAAACACAATGAGTACCTAGCTAGGACCATTTCAGATCACAATCCCCAGCTGCTTTCCCTCCAATGGCAGCGAGTGAGGACAGTGATTCCTAATTGGAGACTGAACCCGGACACGCTAGAGGATCAGGGCTTTCACACTGAGGTCCGGGAGGGAGTGGAGTCCTACTTTGAGATTAATAAGGAAACGGCCTCTACTAGGGGGCTAGAGTGGGACGCATTTAAGGTGGTGGTGAGAGGCTTATGTATTGGTAAACATTTTGGGGAACGGAAGGTGGTGCTGGAGGAGGTCAGGAAGGCAGAGGAGGCGCTGAGAGAGTTAGAGAAGCGGGGACCGGAGCAGGGAGCGCTGCAGACACAGCTTTTGGAGGCTAAGGAACTGGTAGCGTCGGAGACCGAAAGGTTACGATGTTATGATTACAAGCAGTATACGGCGAGGGTCCATGCATAGGGCGATAAGGTCAGCACGCCTCTGGCGAGACTGGCGAACCCGGAACCAAGGGGGTGTTCAATATTGAGTGTGAAGTCGGAGTCGGGGGACATAGTCTATTCACAGTCGGCAATCCTTTCACGTTTTAATGAGTATTATGAGACCTTATACCAGAGTCGGTTAGAGATGGGGGATGGAGACTTGTCCGATTACTTGGCAGAGATCACTCTCCCACAGCTAGAGGAGGAGGAGGCTAGGGTCCTGGGCGCTGCGATCACATTAGCTGAGGTTAGGGGGCAGTCAAACATATGGCACGGAAAAAGACACCTGGGGTAGACGGCCTCCCGGTGGAATTTTATGCTAAATACATTGATGTGTTGGCGCCCTAGTTGTTGGAAGTCTATAACGAGGCGTTGTACCAGGGCTGCCTTCCCTGTTCAATGAGGGAAGCTCTGGTTGTGCCCCTACTTAAACCTGGGAAAGATAGTACGGATGTGACCTCCTATAGACCACTGTCTATGTTGACGGTGCACTATAAAATTTTGAGTCGCATCCTGGCCACTAGATTACTGCCGTACATGACGACGTTGATCCACGAGGATCAATCTGGCTTTATCCCCACTCGGAATACCTCCGCTAACATCCGCCGCCTGGTGCGAGTTTTGGGGAGCAAGCTGGACCAGGGCGACCGGCCTGCAGTGTTGTCTATTGACATAGAAAAAGCATTTGATAGTTTAGAGTGGGTTTATCTGGATGAGGTGTTGAAGAGATTTGGCCTAGGGACCAGGTTCAGGCGCTGGACGAGAGTCTTATACTCTTCGGCTACTGCCAGGGTGCGACTGGGCTCGGTGATATTGTCTGCATATCCAGTACAGAGAGGCACACGGCAAGGATGCTCGCTATTGCCTCTATTGTTTGCTTTGTCGATAAAACCCCTGGCGGTACGCGCTAGGTCGGGGACGATGTACGGTGGGGTCATCTGCCAGGGTGAGCAGCATTATATCTCGCTCTACGCGGATGATCTACTGATGTTCCTGGAGGACACAGCCGGGGCGCTGAGGGGGGCAATGAATGCGCGTTTGGAGCCCTGTCGGGTCTCAGAGTAAACTGGCGTAAGACTTGTCTCTTCCCATTGAGGGCGGGGACACCTCAGCCGCTGTTGCCTGCGGATGTGGTTTGGGAGGACTCCTGTTTTACGTACCTGGGAGTGAGGATCTACCATAGCGCTGAAGATTTGCTGGAGGGGAACATAGGTCGGTGTGTGAGAGCCTTGAGGGGCTCGGCGTCATTTTGGGCCACGCTCCCGCTATCGGTGGTTGGAAGAGTGGCGCTGCTCAAAATGGTGGCCTTGCCGCGCCTCCTGTATTATTTTAGGACCTTACCGCTATGGATCCCGCCTAGGTTCTTTAAAGAACTGCGGACCCTCACCATTGGGTTCCTCTGGGGAACGGAAGGAGATGGGTGGCGTTGGATACGCTGCGACGGCCGAAACTCGAGGGGGGAATGGTGGTGCCAGATTTTGAATTGTATTATTTGGCGGCGCAGTTACAGATCCTTACGCAGCACGTGGCTAGGGAATTTCGGGGACCTGACTCGCGCCGAGGGGGGGGGGGATCCCGAGACATGTATTGTCCTACATCATCATGCACCAACGGCTTGATGTACGGGATCTGACGCTAGAGGAAAAAACGTTGCGGCTATGTTGGAATAGAAGTCAGAAGCGAGCGGGAATGGTACACCCGTATGCCCCGGAAATACCTCTGGGCATGTTAACAGCGCTACCGCATGGGGGAGACTGGTCTCCCCTCATGGAGTGGGAGGAGATGGGGCTCCACGTGGTGGGCGATCTGTATCCCGAAGGAGTAATGCTGCCCTTCCAAGCGGTGCAAGACCAATTTGGAATACCGGCTGGGCACTTCCTCTTGTATATGGCCGTCACAGCCGCAGTGAAGAAGCACTGGGGAGAAGGGCAGTTGGAGCCAACGACCGCGATGGCGTGCCAGTATGTCGTGATATCCGCGGGGTAGGTCAAGGCCGTTACATGTTTGCACTCACGAATGCTCCACGAAGGACTGACACCCCTTACCGGGTTGAAACAGAAATGGGAGGAGAGTGTGGGGAAATCCATACCGGATGAAACGTGGGGTCAGCTATTGAGGAGGGCGGGGAAGGGCTGTAGGAATGCCCGCTTTCAACAAGTGCACTTCTTTGTAGTACACAGGGCCTATTTAACCCCGGGCAAGATACAGAGGCATTTCCATGTCGAGGGGGCAGCCTGCCCGAGGTGCTTTCTCACGGGGGCGGAGCTGGACCACATGTTTTGGGATTGCCCAAAACTGGGATTGTATTGGACGGAAGTGGGAGAGCTCTTGAATGAGGTGATGGAGAGGCAGGTGACCTTCGACAAGGCAGCCTGCCTGCTGTTATGGTTCCCCCACACGAAGAACACGAAGGTTACCAGCAGATTTATGGATCTAGGTCTTATTTTAGCTCAGAGGGAGATCACCTGGCGCTGGAAGACGACGGAGGGCCCGTCCAGTAGGCGTTGGGCGGTAGAATTGAGCAAGTGGGCCAGAAGCGAGAGTATGATCCGGCTTCAACAGGCAACGCGCACGGCTGATGAGAAAGGACTGGAGGTGGCACGGGCGTGGGAGAGCTTGGTGCAGGCGCTGACTGAGTACCTGGCACAGGAGGGGGACCAGACAGAGTGAGGCCGAAAGTGAGTTCCCAGGTGACGCATGATTGCGTGAGTGTTGTTCCCTTGGCTCCTGAGTGACAGATCTTAATCCTGCAGTTGGCTCACACCAGTGACAGTTCAGGGAGTGGGTGGTGGGTGGGGGGTTAGGGGGCCCGAGGGAAGCATGAGGATGCGTACTGTATGAGAAGTCAGGAGGTTGTGGTAGATGGATGGGTTTCCTAGTTCAGTTTACTTGGGTAGAAGAGGCGCAGGCCTCGCTCTTTACGCCTCAATGCTAACCGGGAGGGGCGAGTTGTTGGTTGGGGGTTTGGGGGGGGGGGTAGGTTCAAAAAAGCAGATCAATACGACAAGCCCGCATGCACTGGAGTTGAGTACATGTTAACATTGTTGTCTTATCACCTGGCTTGCTCCCGGGTCCGTAGCTCTCGCCGCCCTGCCTCCGGGATGTGGGCTAAATGGCTGTGTGATGTTGTAGTAACCATAGGGGGAAGGTGATAAGCGGAGACGGGCTGGGTTGTACACATGACCGTGCATTTCTGATTCTGCAAAAAAAATTGAATTAAAAAAAAATAAAAGAGACACAATATGCTTGGCGGTGCTGCTGCAGTACCGCAAAGCATATTACAAGTTTCCTCACTTGAAACACTAACCACTTCGGTGAGACTGCATTGGAAAGGGTGGCGGTCAGGAAACAAAGGAGGGCCCTACAGGGACCCCTGGTGCCTCAGGCACATGGGATGCATGCAGGGGGGGCCTATTGTGCCCCCCCTGTGTGCCTGCAACCCCCTTTCCTTCACAGCATGGACTTCACAGTCAGGAATGGTCTTTGACGTTCCCATTGCAGTGCCTTTTTGAAAGGCACTGCAATGGGAATGCCAAAGGACCACTCGCGAGACTACGACCAAACTCATAATCTGGGGGCAGCTGGTGGTCAAGTTTGGTGGTGTGGATAGCGGGCCTGTGGCATGTCACCTTGCTCCTGCACTGCCAAACTCATAATCAGGCTCTAAGTCTTTTTAGATGGCTTGAAATACTGCTTCTTCTACTGCAGCTAAGATCTGAGAAAATATGAATTTGCCCTCCATGCATTTATAGCTTTATACCCACCAACTATATTTTCACTAGTTGTTGAGGATCAGCTGTCTTCACCAGAAGCACAACCCCACTACCCCCCTCCCAGCATTCTCTATGCCTACTGAGTGACTGTGTTCAATAAACTCTGGATTACCAATTTTAAATCATCTTTGCCTGAAGGGAATGTTTCTAGCAAAGCTCATAGTTACAAGGCCCATTTTCCAAGCATTCAACTCCGCTCTGCAGCCATGGAACCAAGGTAGCAACACTTTGTCATGGTATCTCAGCATCTGGAACTTATCTTCAAACCCTTACCTCACCCAGTCTATTTTGTGAGTTTGATATTCTCGCTGACCCACCTCAGTTTAATTCTTCGTGATGTGCCATTTTATGTTCTCTCTAGTGACTTCACCAGAGGATTTTTTAAATACAGTTTTGTGGACAGACTTCTGTAAGCAGGTCAGCGTGCCCATTAGCATGGATTATCCCTCTCCTTGGAACAGTGTCACCAGAGTCAGGTGCATTAGAGACCTCTTTTTGGACCTCAGTAGGGTTACCAGGGTCTATTTCTCCATTGGCTCTTTTTAGGTCTGGGTTTAGAAAGCATAGCTATAAACAGACCAGCTGCTTTGCTTACAATATAGATATAGTGCAGTTTGTCTTCTCTCCTTACATCCAACAGCTTTCTTTGATCAGCCTCTATCAGCCATTGGCTTGAGACTTTGTCAATTAGCTCTTGGCTCAGCCCAGTGTTTTATTCATCCCTCACTTAATGCTATTGGCTGTCTGTGTGTATCTTCCTGTGTCCACTCGACTGCTTGCAGTCTCCGCTCCTGTTGGCTCATTCCTGTAAGTTGTGGTCTGATGTGCTAATGGTGCATGCGACAGCACAATGTACCAGAACTAATGGTTTTGCCAATGCTTGCTGATTATTTTAATTTGAGACCTCAGGGTGATGTGAATGAAGTATCATGTAACTGAGAGAAAGATGTAACTTCTCTGGGGGCCATGAGAGTAACCACCTTGTATGACTTGAAAAAGACCCGGAGTCATTTAACTCTTTCTTCTAGGACAGACTCATCAAGTCCCAGTCAGAGATACCTTCACATTGCATTCCTTGTGGGCCGCTCATTCACACTCTCTAGGGGGATGCGGAGGGCTCAGTGTCAGCAGTGGCCCACTTCTCTCGCTCTTATTGTGGAGAGGGCTAAAACTGCCAGTGAAAACAGGAAAACAGTATGACCCCAGTTTCAGTGCTATCCGCCCACCCTTTTGGGTGCACTTGTTGGGAGGCTGAAACCCTCACGAAAACTATAGGACAATTCTCGTCCCCATTCTTGGAGACCTAACCCCGGGTGGCTGCTGCTTCTGCCATCCATGGACACACCGTTTCCACCTCCTTAATCTCACCGGTGTCAATGCACAACTCAGAAATGTAGCTGCATTAGAGCTCAGAGGGATGTTAACTGCTCTGGTGGCTAACTATATTTGCCACTTAAAATATTTGTATGCAGTTGTTTGTTCCATTTGTAGTACACAGTTATCAAAACCAGTGCGAAACCATATCGTACTGTTTCGATTAGAAGTTCCTCGTTGAACTATCTTATACATATAAAATGATCTTGAAGAAAATTAAAGTCCTGAGGTGCAGAAAACTGCAATAAATGGTCTAAGTCACAAAGGCAATTATGTGCATGTTGTAGGCTTTGAACCAACTTTGCAACAAAAGAGAAAGAAACAACGTTAGGCAGAGTTGATTAATGTGGAGACAATCAAAGTGAAGGGAGCCGATGGGCAAAGTGGGCTGTCCCATTGCCCCAGGCAATATAATGTGGTGGGTGGAAGCAAAATGGGAGTGACAAATTAACTGACCAAAAGCAGAAGCCCGCTGATCAAAAGCCCCTCTTCATAGGTACACTATCTATGATCTTTTAGGTAAAACAATAGCTTAGCCAAACAGCTACAGCGGTCTCAAAGGTCACACCTTAAAATAAGAAAGTGACGTACTGATTTGATTCTGTGGACTTCCAGCCTGTATGCTCCAGACAATGCCAATAATTCACGCACACAGATCCATTTCCTTTTAGTTAATTGCCAATGCAGTAAACGAACAATACACTTGCCTTGCCAGTGTTACAGCATAGCCTTTCGAAGAAGGCTAAGCAGCGGTCTATGTTTATCCCCATTGCCAACATTGGGCTAATTCAAGGAACTGCATGCTGTTTGCAGAGTGAAATTTCGCAAAATCGCCTTACTCTCTGGGCCCAATTAAAAATGTGACCACTAAGGATAACCTGAATATAGCCTACAATGTAATTGGAGACAAGTATGCTAGTGAAACTAATGATGGGTTTAAATGTATTATGATATTTGGAAGAAAGTCACCAGTGGGGTGACAAGACACCTTATGACCAGCACTTATTGGTGCATGTCGATTTCGCTGATGAGTCAGTAAGATGAGACAACGCAGAGGTACAGAAATCCACACCTCACCCAATGAATGAAGTCTCTGCCAATGCCTGGTGTGAGGAATGCGTGGCAGTGCAAGATGTCGGGAAGATAGCGTCTGTAAGACTAGCTGAGCTGATGGATGTGAGGGTCCGGGGATGGTGTCAAGTCACTGACGATACCCAGGTAACAGGCAGACTTCAATGGGGTGAAAGAGTGCTCTATGAACTTGGTGTTCTCAGATTTAGAGGGTGCCAGCTGTGAGTGCCTGCCAACAACAATGCTTGAGGGTCTCACATATTCATTTTTAGAGCGTCATGGGATGACCAAAGTTCATTTAGTTGAAGGTAGGAGGAAATGCCTGAGAATGTGTTCAGTGAGCAGGAGGGACGGGATAGAGAGTAGCGGTTCATAGACAGGTGATAGGTGAAAGTGAGGCTATACTATGTACCGTGAGCCAGATAAAACATGGAAAACGCTGTGGCGATGGACTGATCTGCGGTAAGTGTCCATTTACCTTCATTCACACTAGTGGCTCATGTTAATTAGGGAGCAACATTTGACCATTTATGATGTTATATATTTGTTAAGAACTTTTTTTTTACATGATTTATGTAAACCTATGTGGAATACCCTATGCTTGGTGAAGTAAAGGTAAACAGCCCTTGCTTCAGATCTCAATTACTGTACGTAATGGAGTTAGACCGGTCAGGATAGTGGACACCTGCAGCAAGGGGCTCTGAACCAGCTATGAGTATTTATGCAGCTGGTTAGGATTCATTTTCATGTCCGTCCCATTTCTCTAGTAATAATGCAATTAGTTCAACCACAAGGAACTCAATAAACAGCTCTAACTATGGAAATCGTGCCTTTATTTTTGCCAATTTCCTAGTCATATCACATTCCCTACAATGATAGTTTTGTCTGCATATCATCTGATGGCCTCTTTACTGACTATTTTCTAAAATGACAGAGCACACGAATTACTCAGTAAATATTAGTATTCATTCTTTCATACTGTTGAAATCTGTACCAGAGAATATCACTACAAACCCGACGTGTAACATTTAAAAGTTTGTGAAATTGTGGAAAAATAATACTGTTTAAAATCTGTGTAGTGATTAACCACTTTGGAACGTATGACACAAATACACAGCCTTGAAATACATTAGTCAAATTGCCATTCTGCTCTGTCTATTCATACTCGCGCACTTTTAAATCACTAAAGCAATTAGTTACTTGAGCTGATATTGGGGGGTGGTGCTTGGATAGGGGGTGCAAAGTAACCTCCTTTTACAGATCCGTTTGAGATTACTGAGACAGTAAAGAAGAGAAAAAGAGGGGTAAAAAAAATGGTAGCAAAATAGAAGAATGATAATACCTGAGAGAATGAGGGAGCATTGAAAAATGTAGAGACGTTAATGAGAGTTGCATATACACTTAGGGGCATATATCAAGGAAGTGGCAGAGTGAGGCATTAGCCATCATGGCTTAACGCCTCACTCCACCACTTCTGAAACGCTAGGGTGCATCATATTTACAACAATATGGTGCAGCTTTGCTTTTCGCCCTGCGCTGGCACCCTTGCACCATTGTGCAGGGGCGTCTGCATGCAGAAAGGGGTAAGATTGTTTATGTACAGGAAGGTCCCCCTTCAATGTAAAATATTTGTTTTCATTTTTTCATTTCTAATGAAAATATGCATTTCCTAATTTAATTGTATTGGTTTTACATTAAATAAGTACATGTATTAGTTTAACAAGGTTTTACATTTCTATGGTCTATATTTAAATGTTTTATTTAAAACAGTGCACTCGCCCTACTTTTTCTTCCATTGAAGTGTGGTTAGTAAATCTGACCCATACAAAGTCCAACAATTTCCCATCTGTTGCTTATGTTGGAGTGGAAACAGTAAATTTGGCCCCTTCAAAGTACAACAATTTCCTTACCTTTCCTTACTTAGGGGCTCAGTAGTATGTCCGCCGCCACAGCCCCGGGAAACAGGACCACCCACAATGCGTGCGGCGGCCCGCACCTACAATTAGGATGCTACCGCCACACTCGCGGGCCCATCCCGCATTTGTAACATTGCAGCAGGCAGTGCTAAAAGCACCGCCTGCCGCAATGCCACAAATGCAAGTTGTGTGTATCAATACACAACATGACAGGCACTGCGCAGTGCCTGCCACATTGTACATTAAAATGCAGGGGGTACCATAGGTACCCCCCATGTAACCCCCTACCCCCCAGAATCCCTGGGGGCCCGCTACGGGCCCCCAATGTTGAAGACCGCATGCCTTTAAAGGCATGTTCCATCATGCATACTAATATGGATGGTGGTGTCTACCAGACACCACCACCATATTACAGCTTTTCCGCCCGGTCGACTCATCGACCGGGCGGGAAACCGGCAGACGGTCTTTCCGTCCTCTGGGGTCTCCCCGCCATAGTAATGTGGCGGGGAAATTTGCATGCGGGCGGGGGAATATGTCGGGCGGATCGCCACCCCCCGATCCGCCCGACATACTAATGGGCCCCTTAGTTCGTATTTACTATATTTTCTGTTATATATAAGTTCATTTGTTTATATTGTTATTAATAATGTAAAGTAATTTATTTTGTATTAATTGGTGAAATATTTTTTTATAATTATGTAAAGTATATATTTTATTATGTTACTTTAATTTATAATATTTTCTAATTATTCTTATTTATTTTAATTCCATTAATATTATCCACCTCACATCTAGATTTCAATAGAATTGTTATATATATATATATATATATATAGATGTAGATATATATATTATATATATAATGTATATATATATATATATATATATATATACACACAAACAATTCAATTTACGTACCTGTTTTGAGTATATTTTTGTCAAAAATATTTTTATTTTACATTTTTTGTGCTTTACATATAAAGTATGTCAACACAATATTTTGGTTCTTAATTTTTTCACGATATGTAGGTAGTACAACATTTTTGTTCTGGATATTTTGTTGTCATTCTGTTGTCTAAGATGAATATGGAAGGGTGCTGCACTCAATTCACATAAGTCAAAACGTTAATCCGGTATGTGTGCTGTACTGGACTAGTGCCTGCAAACTATGTGAAATAAATGTATATGGCCTGGTGTTGTGAGTCACCAGGACTCCAGTACGCACTACTTCAATACAATTATTTAACGTTAGTACATTCTTTTTATTTAAACAAACAATGTTAAAGCAATCGTTTTGTTCGCTTTGATATTTTACATTCTTTCTTTCTTCTTTTGCTGTTTCCCTTTTTCAATATATGTTTTCTAGATTCGGCATTAAGTGTTACTTACCATTCAAACATGGCGGCTAATTTTTTCGTGAAGTAGTTTACGGACGACGAACAGCGTACTTTTTGCATACTTGCAGAATATAGCATATATCGCAAATAATACACGTTTTTTGTTAACTTATACTTATATTTATTATAATTGAGACTCAAATGAGTGAAGAAGGGTTGTTACGTTGGTTGGAAGAACGGAACACGAAGCAAGTCCTTCGTTTGTATCCATGCGCGAGTCGACGCATTTAAATTAGAGAAGGGACTAATCGCTTGTAACGAGACTCGGGAAGAACGCTACTACGGGTGGCAGATCGGCTATTTTTCGGTAAGGGCAGACAGCGGTCTGACGACTACGGTCATTTTGAAACAGCTATGCGCTGGTCAGTGTTTAAAAGACTGTTATTTTTATTGGCAGGATTACTTGTTTTCGAGAATCTGGCGAGACCGAAACAAAACAACTAAGGCTCGCAGGTAAAACCCTCGCCGTGTAATTCATTTAAATAGTCATGATCACACGCAAACTTGATTCAGCGTTCTTGACTGTGGTTCTATTTTTTGTTTAGGCTCTTGAAAAATATTGGACTACAGCGCAGGTGAGCTCAATTAATGAGCATGTTGGAAAAGTTTGAATGTTCTCTATGTACGTTTTTTTTCTCATATATATTCCCCTCGTTTTCGCTTTTTTCACAGATTTTTTCACAGTTAATTACTCAGGTAACAGTTTCACAATATCTTGGCCCATACGATGTCTATTTTAATAGATAGATATGCATACTAAAAAACCTATATCGTTTTCCCTTATCCAGACAACACAAATTCATGAAGTTCTATTGGAATATATAATTCCTCCATACTCGTGGTAAGAAGCTGTTTGATCACAGAAACTTCGTATCAAAGTATTCAGTTTCATTCTTGCATCAAGAGTAACGAGATTTCTTTCTTTCTTTTCTTTTTTCCTTATCTATACACAGACCCCTGACGAAGGGGCACCTGCCCCGAAATGCATTGGGTGTAGATTAATCATTATGATTTAAGTTGTACGAACCATTGAATTTGTTTGCATTTCTGTGAAAGTAATGATACGAATATATCGTTTTTAGGAATGTAAAATATCAAAGCGAACAAAACGATTGCTTTAACATTGTTTGTTTAAATAAAAAGAATGTACTAACGTTAAATAATTGTATTGAAGTAGTGCGTACTGGAGTCCTGGTGACTCACAACACCAGGCCATATACATTTATTCTGTTGTCTAAGGCCTAAGACTGACAGGTGTGTGAAGCCTGTGAGACACACACTTTCTATCTGAGTCCTAAACTATAAAATACGTTCTGCCTTGTGAGATACAGCCTATTAAAATCCTAATATTCCTCCATTGTTTGAACACTTTTTTAGGGTGGGAAGTTCAGATCACTGCTCTTTTTATAGTTTAATTCTCAACAATGTCAGTACTTGGATGACAGAGAACCCTTGTAAACACCCAGTTTTACCCCTGTAAGATGTCACCATTCAACACCATATTTCTAAAAAAGAAAATTCTTGAGAGAGAATCCAAACCTATATTTTAACAAATCTTAATGCTTGCAAGTGTTGAGTAGTGTTACTGTTCTGATTTTTTTTGTCAGTTTAAGAAAGTTTTATTTGTTTAAAGAAAGTACAATATAAAGATATTATAATAGTACAGTAGAACCAAAAGATATAAATGTGATGCATATGAAAAAGTAGTAAAATAACGGTTCATTTGTAAAAGAAGAAATGAGAAGATAGAGAGATAGAAGAGATAGAAAGAGAGGAAGAGAAGAGAGGGGAAGAAAGAAGAAGAAAGAAGAAAGGGTAAGAGAGAGTAAGGGAAGAAGAGAAACAGTAGATAAATAGGTCCAGAAATCAGGGGGAAGGGGGTGATGAGAGATAATTGGAGAAGGGGAGCCAAAGGAGATCAGATTTAACTTTAGAGGAGACAGACGAGGAGGAAGCAATAGAAATCCTATGCTCATCACAAACAAAGTTCCACCAAGTAAGGACAGATAATTTGGAATTATCCTTCCAACAAGAAACAATTACTTTAAACGCAATAGCAATAAAAAGATCCAGTAATCTGACACTGGAAGGAGCAATATCAATATCTACTGAAACAGATCCTAAAAACACATTCAAGAATGATAAGGGAATAGAACAATGAAATATACGCATGCAAATAACCCAAACAGAGTTCCAAAAAGCTAAAACAGATGGACATTCATATAATTGATGTTTAAGTGTACCTGTGAGTGAAGAACATGACCAACATAGAGTACTAGAGGAAGGAGAGAACTTGGCGATACTAAGAGGAGTGAGAATGGATCTATGATAAATAAAATATAATGATTGAGTAATGCGGGCTGCAACAGAAGTCTTAAACAATTTGCTCCATATACAATTCCATTCATCAACAGAGAGAGATACTGACAAATCAGATTCCCAAGCAATCTCAGTTGCTGATTTAGATCATTCCAAACCATTTGAAGACAGCAATTGATAAACAAGAGCAGCTTTGGGTTGACGTAGGGAAAATAAAGGATAAAGGGGGGAAGAAGGAGAGAATGAGGGTAGAGTATCAGAGGAAGGAAAGGTTGATAAGTGTGAAGTTATAGCATTAGCAATAATCGTATATTCCTTGAGAAAAGACATGGGTAGATTATACAAAACTTGCAGTTCAGAAAAAGAAATAATGGCATTATTGGCGAAAAACTGATGTACAAAGATAATGTCCTTTCCTTTCCAATATTTGTAATAGAAAGATCTGCCCTTATATTTGAGAAATTTGTTATACCAGATACAAGAGGACAAAAAACATTGGAGTGGAGACAAGTCTTTAGCAAATAAATCATGCAGTAGAGTTTGAGAATATTTTAAAACTGTATGTTTGGATAAAAATATGCAATTAGACATAAAAACAGTATGTTGAAATGAAACACCTTGTAACAATGATCGTTCGAAGGTTATCCATTTAGGAATCGGGGAGTCTTGAAAATCAAATGCTAAAGAGAAAGATTGCTTAATGAGGAATGCAGAGTGGTAAAGTTTTAAATGAGGAAATCGAACCCCGCCTTCCAATTTAGGGCGTATGAGTTTATGTAAGGCAATGCGAGGGTGCTTGTTGTTCCACAGGAATTTAGAGCAAATGGAGTTTAAACGAGTAAAGTAAAAATTAGGAATTTTCATGGGGAGCATTGATACAGTATATAATATGTGAGGCGTAATCATCATTTTGATGGTATCAAGTCTACCCCACCATGATAAAAATAGAGGAGACCAACTTTGAAGGAGGGATTGAATTTTCTGAGTGAGGGACGCGAATGTGGCTTTAAGGGTATCAGTAAGGGATGGTGAAAACCAAATGCCCAGGTATTTGATTTTTGAGGGACACCAAGCAAAGTCAGTGGAGGAAAACATGAAATGGTAACAAGTAGAATTTAAAGGTAGGACTTCAGTTTTAGATAAATTGAGTTTATACCCAGAGACTGAGGAGTAAAGGCGGACTTCGTTCATAAAAGGAGGAAGAGATGTAACAGGGTTAGACATGTAGACTAAAATATCATCCGCGTATGCAGACAATTTAGTTTCAACAGATGAAAGTTTAAATCCAGAAATTTGGGGATTAGAACGAATTCGTTCAAGGAAGGGTTCAAGTCAAAGTATGAATAGTAACGGGGATAAGGGACACCCTTGTCTCGTTCCTCTAACTAAGGGAAAAAATCTAGAAAATTGGTTATTGACAAAAATACTGGCACGGGGAGCTGAGTATAGGAGTTTGACTAAGGAAATAAAAGAGGGGCCAAAACCAAACCATTGCAAGGTGCGAAACATAAATTGCCAGTTAATACGGTCAAAGGCCTTTTCTGCATCTAGGGATAGGGCAGCTAAAGGGGCTTTAAAATGTTTACTATGGGAAATGACATTAGCGAACATACGGGCATTGTCCGCAGCCAGTCTGCCTTTAACAAATCCAACTTGGTCAGTTTTAATTAAAAATGGGATGATTGAGTCAAGACGGGAAGCAAGGATTTTGGCAAAAATTTTACAGTCATAATTGATCAAGGAAATAGGGCGATAGTTTTTACATTGGGAATGATCTTTATCCGGTTTGGGAATTATGACGATAAGTGCATCCAGGAAAGAACCTGAGGCCTTAGCATTAGCAATGAAGGAATTAAACAGTTGTAGTAATTTAGGTACAAAAATAGCATGGAGGGCAGAATAAAACTCAATTGGTAATCCATCTGGGCCAGGGTCCTTTGATTTTTTAAGGGAATTGATGGCCGAAAGAATCTCTTGAGAAGTAATATCCTTTTCTAATTGATTAAATTCCTCAGGGATTGTCGGAGGAGGGGGGAGAGTCTCAAAAAAAGAAGATAAATTTTGATCTGTAGGGTATGTATCATCGGTATATAGATTATGATAGTAGGTGTGAAAAACCTCTGCAATATCTTCATCAGAGGTAACTAATGAGTTTGAAGAATCATTCAGGATAGGGCCCACAGTTTTACTTTCAGATTTGATTTTTAGGTAATTCGCCAACATTTTACCAGCCTTATTCTGACCTCCATGAAATTTAGATTTAATTTTCAATAAAGTGTTACATGCTTCAGTTGTAGCTATTTTATTCAGTTCGGATTTTGCTTTAACAAGATTGTGGAGGGCAGTAGAATCTTTAGATGAGAAATACAAATGTTCCAGCTTCTTAATGGAAGTGAGTTGTTCCGAGTATTTAGATATATTAAGTTTCTTCTTTTTGGAGACATACGAGATTATAAAAGCTCTCAGGGTAGCTTTGAAGGCATCCCAGTTATTTGGAACTGATGTGTCCGTAGGAACATTAAAAGTAAAAAACTCAGCTATAAAATTCTGAACCTCCTTCATAAAGACAACATCTGACAAAAGGAAGGTGTTGAATTTCCAACGACTGAATCTGGACCAGGTAAGGGTGAGATCAAGGGTTGCAAAGACAGGGGCATCGTCCGAAATAAAAATAGAACCAATTTCAGATTTAAGTAATGTGGGGATGAGAGATTTACTGACTAGAATATAATCAATTCTAGATCTAGTATGATGTACATTCGAATAAAACGTGAATTCCAAAGTATCAGGATTACAAGTTTTCCATACATCATATAGGGGGCGGGAGGAGATGGCAGATTGGAAACATTTATGAGTTTTGTCAGGACGAAATTTAGTGGAGGAGAGTCTATCCGAGAAGGGATCCAACCATTGGTTAAAATCACCAGAAATAACAATATTGGGACAGTCAATAGAGGAAATAAGAACTTTAACCTCATTCCAAAATTCAGGAGAAGGGCGGGTAGGACCATAAATGTTCAGAAAGACCAATGTCTTATTTTGGATAATAACTTTAGCCATAACCCAACAGCCTTCAGTATCAGCTTTGGAGGAGAGAATTTGGACACATAAACTTTTGTGAAATAAAATTGCAACACCTCCCTTATTATTAACAGCAGGAGAATAAACAACTTGACCCCCCCCATTGTCTCTTAAGCTTAGAGGATTCCGAATCCGTACAGTGGGTCTCTTGAAGAAAGGCAACCTGTGAATTAAGCTTGGATAAATGTGACAATACCTTTTGACGCTTGACAGGGTGACCCAGACCACGAACGTTCCACGTGACAAGATTACACATGATGGGAGGTGAGGAAGGGGGCGAACATCTGGGGCTAACACATTGCAGGAGAATGACTAAAAGAAAAGAGATAAGCAACACAAACATTAGAAAAAGAGAAAATATCCAAGAAAAGTACATTAATTAGAAAAAATATGCCAAAAAGTACCAGAGACGAACTAACAAGGAACAAATAACAAAAATCAAGGAATAGAACAGTTGAAAAAGAAAGGAAAGGGAAAGAGATATCGGACAAAAGTGCATAATGGAAGAAGAGGAAAAGGAAGACCAGAAGGAGGAGAGAAAAGAGATAGAAAAAGGAAGAAGAATAAGTAGACAGATCAAGGCAAGAATGCCAGATCTGAGAAGAACGAAAACACCAAAACATCTGGAGCGAGGAGACGCCAAAGGAGAAGCGGACCCCCTCAGAACGTCAGGAGAGAAGAAGAGAAAAACGAAGAGCAGCACAACATAAAGAAGGAGAACATGCTGAGGCTAGAGATATTAGAAGAATTCAGCAGAAAGCTGGCAGGAGAAGAGAAACCAAAGATGCCTAAGGGAGGCATCAGGTGGTAACATCCATGTTAGGTGAAGAGGCAGATTGCAGGTATTCGTGCAGCTTCTGAGGATCGTCAAATGTGCGGGTACGACCATTATGGGTGATTTTGCAGAGGCAAGGATGTAGAATTCCATACTGAATGTTTAACTGTCTCATCTGAGGACGGAGATTCAGAAATTCCTTACGGCGGGCATTGGTGGCATTTGACAAGTCTTGAGAGATAAAGATGTTATGACCCGACCATACAAGTCGACGTTTAAGCCTGGCAGCTTTGAGAACAGTCATTAACTCAGTAAACTGAGGAAGAGGAGGATGATACCCCGAGGCTTTGAGGCATTAGAGGTAGGACGCCCAAGACGGTGAGCTCTCTGGATATTTAGTGGATGAGCACTTGGTTGAAGGTCTAGCAACTCATGCAGGAGTCGACGAATGAAAGACACCATGTCAGACCCCTCAAGATTCTCTGGAACTCCGTAAATACATAGGTTGTTCCTTCGATTGCGATTTTCAAGGT
Organism: Lissotriton vulgaris; assembly: GCF_964263255.1. Classification (NCBI taxonomy): domain Eukaryota; kingdom Metazoa; phylum Chordata; class Amphibia; order Caudata; family Salamandridae; genus Lissotriton; species Lissotriton vulgaris. The sequence goes on from NC_141699.1 coordinate 291,911,651, forward strand.
CCTCTGTGTGTAGTTTGAGCTGTAGAATTTCTTTTTCCAGGAGGGGATTCTTTGTGGAGACATCTTGAATATCACGTTGTTCCAGACTCAAGACTTTGCCCTCCATAACAACCCATCTCTCTTCAATCTGCTTGAGTTTCTCATTGGTGGCAGACATAAAGGGCTGGAGACCTCTGACCTCCTCTAAGATGGAGTCCTGAATAGGATTCTGAGAGGTGCGAATCGGAGAAGGAGGGTCATTCTTAAGGCGCTTAGGCGTGGTACCTGTGTTCGACGACTTCAAGCTGCCTGTAACATGCGTCATTATTCCAATATAGGGGCAAACCAGGAACACAGAAGAAAAATGAGTAAAAAGGAGGATTGCGAAGAGGCAGCACACAAAAGTCACCAAGCGTGAAGGGAGTCCTCAATAAAGGAATAGAAACGACTCAGAAACCTTGCTCCAAAACCTCGAGGAGAACCACATACAAACGTAGCTAAAGAGCGTAGTTCAGACAGGCTTCGTAAATTAGCAAGATGAGGGAAGCCACAATATGTGATAAAGAGAGTATATCAGCAAAGCATTCATGAGAGGTCATAGGGGTAAACGCTAGCACTGAAGCACCACATTACAGCAATGAAACAGGTAGGAATCCAGCACACCCCTGCAGCATAATTAGGGAAATGGCGGTCGTCACCTACTCAGGTAAAAAAAAGTTCATGGTGGGAAAAAAAAAAGTATTCACAAAAGAAGAAGCCAGTGGTGAGAATACGCCATACCTTATAAGGGGGTGCCGTTTAGATGGAGCATGAAGGAAGAGTCGTTCTGCAGAGAGCCTGAGGCAACGGTATATCCTTGACGAGAGATGCGGGCTCACCGGCTCAAAATGGCGGCCGCCCGCGAACCGATACCGTTGTGTGAAGAGAGGCTCAGAAGACAGCAGAAACGGCATACGAAGCCTCAGAACTGCAGGATATCACCGCCGCACATGTTCCGCTGTGAGAAGATGTAGATTACCGGCCTCAAACGAGAGTATGCAGGGCTACAGAATCATTCGGAGTCCGTCACTCTCCGGAGCTCACGGGAGAGCCGCCATCTCGCGTCGGCGCGTAAGCCACGCCCCCCCTGTTCTGATTTTTTAAAAGCACATTTTACTATTATTTTGTCTCCAACTCTCTTGGCCATGCCTGCCAGCTGCTATTGCTTTACCTGAAGACTCTGTAAGGGAACACAGAGGAAGTCGCTGCTTTGCCTTACTCTGCATGAAAGAGGCATTCCATGGGTGTTGTTGTGGGTGGTCCCATTCAACACCCATGGAATTTGAAGCTACCCCAGATTTTCGACATCAGGTAAAACTGGGGCAGCGCCAAAACCTTGCGTCTCCCTTCAGAAGGTGTATCGAGGAGAAATGAAAAACTTTTCTCCTTGTTTTTTCCTCTTTCCATGTATAGAAAGTGGAAACCTATTGTGTTTGGTTTTGTGCAGGATGGTGTTCCTTCCTGCTCAAATGCAATTGTACCAACAACACAGACACCCTTGCATCATGGTGAAAGTGAGCGTGCGTTGGCGCATGGCTGCAAATTATGCGCCGGAGTTGGCTGAAAAGACAGGAATGCACCCTATCTTGTAAATAAGGTGCTTTCCAGCCCTTTCAAATTGGCGTAGGGCAGCACATCAAAATGTTTTTCAATGCTGCCCCTGGCAATTCCTTGTAAAATGTGGACTCTGGTCCATTCATTATAACATAAGTAGACCGACAGTGACAAAATAGATAAAATGTACTAGACTGTGTTACAGTACTTTGCACCCCACTGGCCTGCCAAAAGTCCCTCTTGCACCACTTGGAGCAAATGTACACTTAGATGCAATCTTTGCATGTAGATGCAAGATATTTGACCACATTTCCCCACTATGTATAATGTTACAATGGTTTCCAAGGGAAGCCAAAACTCAAGGTTGCGTGCATCATCTACAAACCACTGCACATATGAACTCTAAGTTACTTGGAGGAAGAAGTGAAATGTTCACCTGCTAGGACCTCCAGTATTCAAAACGGAACAGTCTCTGACTCAATTGTTTTTAGGTAGAGTAATGATAATCTGAAATTCCCTTCCATTGGTTTTTGCCCACCGCTCCCTGTTGAATAACATTCAAAACGAAGCTGAAATTGCTCTTATTCCAAAATCACTTTGATTGTGGTCAGGATTATCTAAGAATCTCCACACTTCAATTGCCTCATGCCTGTGCACTGGCCTCTATGCATTCGCTGCCTACCATGCTTACCCCGGCCTCTACCCACTGCGGTCTTCGCTATCTGAGCTTTCAATATTTGCATGTTATATGGTACGCCACAAAAGCCTCACTCCTTGATTCCTTGATTTTTCTTGGTTTATGTCTAGTTTTCATTGGCTATCTGCCTTGCAGAGAGATGCATAAATTAGTGTTTCGGTTTCATGGCTGATTTATGTTTTATCCAAATGTCTGCTATATATTATTCGTTCTATTATTTGCGTTCGTTTTAGTAAGTTATACTTTCTAGCTTGTTTCAGTGTTAATCACTCTAATGTCTTGGGGCCACCTTCACACTATAGAAAACTGTACAAACATTTACATACATTCGCGAGGAGCCTGGCTGGAGTGATAGTTGTTGAAAATGTACATTGTCCTCTTAAGGACAGAAAGTTGTTACAATGTCAGTGACAACTGTATTGGGAGCTGTGATTGTGTTATGGTTTTTTAAATCCTTACTGATAGTTGAGCTCAGTCACTATGCTAGAAAATCTATGTCAGATATAAGGCAAAGTGGAGCTTTTTGTAAGGGACTATTCTTCAGCGGGATATCAAGCCCTTTTAAAAAAAGGATTAAATATTGTTTTCGTTTTCAATCAAGACAACACACTAACATGAACAGCTGTTTAAGCTTTCTGCTCTGATTCTTTCTATTTAGTACATGGACTTGTGTAACTCATATGAAAATCTGACAATAATATTGCTTTCCTGATAGTTTTAATCGAGTTCGTGCACTCTGTCTGTGCTTAAACAGGGTGCCTAGGAAAGTCACAAGGAATAACTGAAATAGTGTACTTCTGTGGCTGGCTTTCATCAGTGTATTCGATTAACTAGATTTATTTTCATTGTTACCGCAATCGAAGTTGCCTGTAGCCAATTAGGATGAGCTTTGCTTGTCTGTTCCCCTCAAAGTGTAACTGTGGAAATGCTTATAAAGGCAACCCACAATTGTCACAAACCATAGGGCACGCCCATATATTCAAATAGCAACCATCAAACTTCCTAAACCAATCAGACGCACAACTAAAAGGACATGCAACCAATGCACAAAGGGATTCACCATTTGTCACTGCGATTAGATACTGTAAAGACAATTGTTACACTGACAACAAAGTTGGGGGTACAAGAATGTTGAGGACAGAATATCAGTGTCCAAAATAGCAAAAGGTAAGTGCATATAGGGAAGTATAGATTTACTATTGCTAACGCCACCTCTACGTACCTTGATGAAATATGTACCGCATAAGCACACATAGAGTTAGGTATAGAAAATTTTGACTTACTTGCCTGTCAATATATTATTTTCGATATTCCATCCTCGATATTATGTCTCATCGATATTGGGGTTTTCAATACTCAAGGGGCACGGCTGTAAAGACTTATAGCCTCTATATATATATATTAATGGTGGGTATCATTGATTATTTAAAAGTAGCCTATCCACACCTTTTGCTCCTGTTCTTCACCAGCCTTTCAATTTCATAATGCAATAAACTAATAATAAACTTGTTCTCCAAATCTATATGTATACAGTATAGATTGTTAAAATCCTTTGAGAAAGCTAATAGGTAGAGGTTTGATTACTGTGTAGTGGATGCATTCACTGCTCCATATTCATTCATATTTTCGTGTGTACTTTTTAACAGTGTATGACTAGAGTACTTTTGCTTTTAGAAGCATAAGCACTGTTTGGAATGGAAGTGTTATTTAGTGTTTTCATTGTCTTTGCTGAGTTTTGAGATTCTAGTCCGCACAACCTTGCTGGGTATGCTTTGGTCAATGCTGCTGCTATTTGAGGGTCAAGTGCTAAAGGGGTCACTTGTGTTCAGCTCTGAGTCTAAGAGTAGGGTGTCACCAAGACACCACAGGTAAAAGTCTGTAATAACATAATTGAAGGCCAGTAACCCCCGAGTGCCCTAGAGTCCCATTTACCAGTTCCCACATTAGCTATTCATCCTAGACTAGAGAAAGGTAGAGAGTATGCTCAAGAGGACTAGGTTCGCAGTGTAGACGCTTTAAAACATTTTTAAATTTAAAAAATGGACAAATTCCACAGTGTTGGCCGTAATGAGTGCGCTTTTCAGACTCATCATTATGCCCAGTTCATAGAAAGACTTGGTGGATTCGCGTGGTCCAGCTCTGGGTCTGGCTTCAGACAGATCCTTGTTTTTGTATATTCATCTCAGACTGGTCCTGCCACTGTCTTTGTCTCATAGTGTCTGCAGTAATATAGGGTGGGCTGAAAGTTTGCATCAGGAAAATTCAAATCAAAAGTATAAAAGAAAGCTATGCTTCCCCTCCTAACTACCACTTAACGTTTCTAGATAACACCTTTCAGGTGGAATGAAGCAAGAAAGCTTCCATTCTGTAGTCTGTACTTCAAAATAGCCCTCTGTCCGCTAGGCTTCACACATGAAAGTCTAGTCCACTATACAGGACCTCAGTAATGCTCTGGGGGAGTCCTACAAGCTATCTTGGTGTCTGGTAGTCTCTCTCCAACATTCATCTTGTGTACCATTCTTGCCCAGGCAATTAAAATGGATTCCTGAGATTCAAAGTTAAATACAGCAGATAAACTCCATTCCTACTCTGCCATGCAGGTTCATATTAATCCACCGTGACACATTCAGATCATCGTCTAACCATGGATTATGCTGTTGGGGATTTATGGACCAATTTAAATAGGTGGGGCCAGAAATGCACTTTCCAAATGCAGCGGACAGGTTAAAAGCTTTTCCCGCTACTGAGTTCAACATGCTGACACTACTTTCAGTCCCCCTCAGTCAGTTAACCGCATCGCTGTGGCGGCTTTTCCCGCTGTGTGCGGCTATTTTCAAAATACCGCATTACATGACGAGCTCAGATCGTCATCAGCATACGAGCGCTGTACTTGATGACGAGCTGAGCTCGTCATCAGCTTCGAAGGGGTTAAGCTCATGACAGTGAAACGCAATAATGGAATTATAACTCCACGTCACAATGGGCCCCGGCCATAAATGCTTGGGTCTCATTTGCGCAGAGTTACAAAAATCAAAAACCCATCCAGAACTCACTATTGGGAACTCTAGGTAGGGCTGGACGCTCCTCCAAGTCATGCAGGGCACTTTTTCCATCTCAGCAAGATGCTTGAATTAGTATATTGCAATGCTACATCGGGCACTTATTCAGAGATGTCTAAGGCAGAAGCCACGCTGTCTGAAATTTGCGACCCATTATCTAATCAGCTTGTGTCACAAGCTGCACATGTGATATCTAACACAGACTGAGTGACTGTAGATGTGGTTTATGCAATTCATGTGGGTGTGGGCATGAGGGCCTGGAGAAGGGGAAATAAACAGTATTGATGCTGATGAATACTGGATATGTTATAGATTGTGAGTTGACCAATTCCTGATTTAACACACATTGAACTTTGAGATCCTTTGTAGCTGATACCATCGAAACATGTAATCGAGCCCAGTCACTTGCGTAATGTTGTGTTATGATGATTACAATTATATAAATGGAAGATAAAAATGTCAGTGACTTCACTCCTTTCCATTTAGTTGTCTTTGTTACCGTTTTGGGCCTTATAAAACAATTTAGCATAAGATGTGGCTTCTTGGCACTAGCAACCTACATATACACTGAAATAGAAAAGAGCATTTGTAAAATAGAACCATTTCAACTTATTTAGTACACACAAACAGGTGATGTCATCCTGAGAGTACTGTAGCATTTTTACTCTGAGCTGAAAAATAAACTAATTGACCTGTGGCGGCTCCTCAGTTATGGCCAGGAGATAAAAACATGTCAAATAAAATGACAATAAAGCAGCGTTATTATCATGTTATTTTACATGATGAAGTAACAGCCGGAGCCAAGTCTTAAGGACGGGGCCATCCTCTGACAGCAGCAGGAGGAGAGTTGGACACGGGGCACGGTAAGTGCGAGTGACAGTTAGCCGGCTGTCTTAGGACGACCAAACCATCAGGAACACTTAGATATCTCCAGGTTATAGCATGGATAACAAGAGGCGCAAAGGTTCCCTCTAGAAGCGTATAATCATCCACTCTGTCCAATCCCAAAGCTGCTCTCATGCTAGGTAATAGTATTACCAGCATGAGAGGTGCATCTAGATTGGCGCAGGGGAGCCTGGGAACCTCTCTGTGCTGCCCACCACTTTTCCCTGCTGGCCACCACCACTGTGTTTTGACTGGATATTCCTGGTTCGAAATTCGTTGGCAAGAGTATATTTAAACCTATGGATGCATGGTTACATTAAAGCAGCCTTGAAAGCTCTGCATGATCTCCTGGTTGGAGTGAGAATCAAATTCAAAATATTCTGCATCACAAATGAGGATAACTGAGGTACAGGACCAGGATATAGGCAAAGCTCGCCCACATAATGTGCCCTTTAGACACATGTAGTCAGCTGTGTGATACCTCATCCCCTAAATGGCTTGAGCTTGGGGGTAAGACCTGGAGATTCCACAATCCCAGGATATAGACTGCATTGAACCCAAGTCTGAGTCCAAATATGTGCTCTTCACAAAAGATCTGAAAATGGAATTATTCTGGAACATTTGTAGCAGAATACCACACAAATGGGGCACTGACTGAAGAATAGGGGAACATCCTTGCCTTCTTAGACTCTAACTGTCCCCACTACCCATTAGAGACTTTAGCTTATCTAGTGCTCCGAACAAACCAAAAGGCAACACATAGTATTTGACAAACAATCAACTGTTAGGCCTAGCATCCTTGCCATGGTTCCCCTGTCTTTTTGCCTCTACCTCCTGCATTTTTGAGGTTATGCTGGAATTAGTATTTGCTGGTTTAGGTACTGTGGGCACTTTGCCACTGCTGAATAGAACTAAAGTGCAAGTGCTCCCTGTGTAAATTGTGATTTTGATTGGTTATCCATGATTGGCATATCTGATTTACTGGTAAGTCCCTACTAAAGTGCACTGTGTGTCCCCAGTGCCGTAAATCAAATGCTACTAGTAGCTCTGCAGCACTGATTTTGCCACCCACATAAGTAGCCCTTTAAACTTCTTTCATACCTGCCATTGCCGTGTCTGTGAGTGCAGTTTTATACTGCCATATCGACCTGGCAAGGGCACCTACTTGCCGGATGCCAAACCTTCCCTTTTACTATATGTAAGGTACCCCTAAGGTAGGCTCAAGGTACCCCCATGGGCAGGGTACTATGTATGTGAAAGGTAGGACATGTACTGGTGTGTTTTACATGTCCTGATATTAACAAACTGCCTATTTCATTTTTCACTAGGTTAAGGACTATCTCTCCCACAGGCTATCATTTGGAGCTGCCTTGTAACATTTTACAAGTGTAACCTTCAATTAGGAACTCCTAGAGATTTGGAGTTTGGGCTCTCTGTGCTCAGAATTTTAAAACAGATCTTTCAGAGAAGATTGTTTTAAAACAATTTTTTGAAAAAAAAAACACTTTTAGAAAGTGGGCATTTTCTTGCATACCCATCCTGTGCCTCTGCCTATGGAATCAAAGCCTGGTTTTGACTGACAGGGGTCTGTTTGTGCATTCACTCTAGACAGTCACAAAAAAGGAGTTGAGGTGTGGCCTGCATATCCTGGTGGCCAATCTCCAGGCTGATGGGCCTCCCTGAGCTAGAGTGGTGGGAGGAGTTGTCACATACACCTGGATAGGGCTGTGTCTGGCATCTTACAATGGTCTCCAAACCACTGGAGTGTGTATGGAGCCAAGACCGGGCAGAACACAAACTTGTGCACTACAAAACGAATCCTTTGAAGGATGCATACTTCAAAGGCCAAAAGGGGTATAAGTATTGGACCAAAAAAACATTTAGAACACTTCAGGATTGAGTACTCTGACAAGAAGAAGAGCTGAAGAGCTGCTGTGAGGAATACTGCCCCTTTGCTGTGGGTTGCTTTGCTGCGTTGGCCTGCAGTTGCTGCTTCTGTTTGTGGGCAGTGAAGGAACTGGACTTTGCTGTTTTGATCCTGCTTGCCAAATCTCCCCAAGGGCTTGTGTGTGCTTGCCTCCGGTTGGAAGTCTCAGGGCATTCAAAGACTACATCTACAGCACCTGGACTCCATTGTTAGGAGTCCTGAACCTGCGAAGTGGTGCCAATCCCAAATCTGGCCCACTGGAGGTGTTTGTTGGACTGAAACTTCAAGACTTCACCGATGCTGCTGCCTGCACCGACGCCATGGCCACTGTTTGCTGGGTGTGCGCAACACCTACCATGATAAAACCGCATCCTTGGTCTCACTGACAACGCTGCTTCTCACTGATATTGACTCCGCTGCCTGCACTATGGCTATGGACACCAACTTCAACAACACCACAGCCCTGGTTTCACCAACGATGATGCTTCATTCCTTCTTTGACTCCAGAGCCTGAACTGTAGCCGTTGTCACCCCCTCAATGACACCACAGCTCATGATCTGCCGTTGACAGGGCCTTTCACTCCGACATTGTCACCCGGTGCCACTGCCTGCATCAAAGCCACGGTCACCACCTCATGAGGAGCACAAGACACTGACCGCAATGACACCGAATCCCAGGGTCGACGGACGACAGTGCCGCACAGATGCCACAACACTGCATTCACCAAAACCACAGACACTGCATCATGAAGTGCATGACTCACTGCCTGTGACTACATCGCAGCCCCGGCACTGCCGACATCAGCACCTCTGACTTCAAATTCATGGAATTCAATCTGCAACTCATGGAACTTCTCGGGCTCGCCGACCTCTGCACCGATGTATACAGCACCGTCTCCTTGCGACTCCAGCAACACTTAACTGCTACACCTCATGGCAAGGTACTTGAGGCATCTTCAACTCCAAGGTACTGTTTGCAGGTCTTCCCCAACACAGTAGTTGTCCCTCGAATCCATCAAGGTCAGACTGAACTGTTTGATTAGTTGGTCACGACGACGCAATAACCCTGGTTGGCACTATCGACTTCAAAGAACTGTATTTTTGCTTTTTGCTTTTAAAATGTATTTCTTTTCTTGTTTATGTTGTATTTTTGTTGTTTGGTCTTGTATTGATTAGATAAATATTAGCCAATTCTCTAAACTGGTGTGGTGTCCATTTTGTATTGTTTTCACTGTGTAACAGTTTGCGTTATGTACAAATACTTTACACATTGCCTCTGAGATAAGCCTAACTGCTTGTGCCAAGCTACCAAGGGGGTGAGCAGGGGTTATCTTAGCTGTGTAATTCCCTTACCCTGACTAGAAGGGAGTGTACCTACTTGGACGGGGTACAAGCCACTGCCAACTAGAGACCTCCATTTCTAACATCAACTAAATAAACACAGGACATTCTGACCAATTTCCAGGATTCATTTAATGCATCATTCAAAGTGCAGTACATGTTCCTTATTGCTTTGTACAGTGTTTTATCATACAGTACAAAATGGGGCAAAGAGGGAAAGGTTTTGGTCTTGCACTCGTTCTTTAATACTAACCGTGCTTTGCACACTGCTGTTCCCTCTAACTAGCAATTCTCTTTCCTCAGTTCGTTTTGACTTTTGAGTTTCCTTGGTATGATGACACCAATGATTTTTGCACTAGTAAAGTACAAATCATTCACACAAAACATCACAGTTTTGGAGTTAATAGTAAAAACATTTCCACCAATGGGATTTTTTTTTTAAACGACATTTATTGCTCAATATTTTTGTCAGACGATGTTCCCAATAATGATATTCTGACATACAACCGTTTGTGAAGTATACTGCAGTGCAAGGGATAGCAGTTTCACAGGCCTACTTTCCGGAGTAGTTTCTGCAGTAGTTGTGCGTACTATTTGCAAAATAAATCACATGGTCCAATCCGCTACCTACCCACCCACCTATTGTGAAGAGTACTGCAATTTTGCTGCGTAATAGTATCAAAGGTCAGGGGCTTTCAATTTCCATGTTGATCTGAAAGCTTTGGAAATTCTAATGCACTTCTAGCACATTCAAGTGTCTCAGTAGAACATTTTCAGGGAAGACTTAATTTCTTCAAATCCGTGGATGGATAGTACAATAAATGAAGAATCATGCACCTTATACATCCTATCATACATAGACCCATTTCCAATACAGCCTAAGAAATAAAATACGATTATAAAACATACATTTATTGAGTACTTACCAACAGCTAGCGATTATTATCGCTATGTTGGTTTAGCGGCGATATTTCGCCGAGCTGCGGCGATTTTTATCGCTTAGGAACCTTGCTATTATCAAGGTTTATCTCCTAAGCGATAAAAATCGTCCGAAATGCTTGAATATCGCTGAAAAGTCAGCGATATTCCTGCATTACCGAGCTAATGCTCTTAGCCATGTTAAACACCTACCATTGGATAACATGGCTAAGAACTGCTCAGGGGCAGGTGTTAGCTTTTGGAGATATTCGCGCTTAGCGCGAATATCTCCAAAAGTTGGTAATAGGAGATAGCGATGTTAGTGACTGTTTCCAGTCGCTAACATCTTGGCACACCCACTTTGCATGTCATTAGTGATCACTGACATACAGAGCGGGGCCCAAGATGGTCGCTATCTCCTACTAGCTGTCGCTAACTGGTGTTAGCGACAGCTAGGTAATAGGGAGATAATTTTATCTCCGCTTTCTTGGCTTTTAAAGAGATAAACCCCCTTGATAATATACCCCAAAGTTTCCTAATCTAGTGTGACTGGTTTTCCATCAGTGTGACAGTCTATCATGAAAAATGTGCACACATTACGCAAAAAGGGTACATCTTGTGCACTAAAATGCTGGGAATTATTCACAATTGAGACTCATTATGAGGCCATTAACAAAGCACTCTTACTTTAGAGATACATTTCCCGTGCCCTCATTCAGTGGGGATAATTCCACCAGTAGTGATCGATATTGGAATAACTTACAATACTGCTTTCTCCCTAAAGTGGCTCCTTCACATTCAATTTGGTAGAGAACCCTCTGTCATTCTGGAAAAGGGAAATCCATCACCAAATTGATAAATAAGGCCTTTGTTAAGTAAAAGGAGAGACATGTTAAAACATGAGAAAATATAAATGATCACAATTTAAATAAAATTACTAAAGCATCATTTAAATAGATTTGTCATTACTCCTTAGCTTACAGACCAGACTGACACTTTCAGTCATATTACTAAATAACTATCATTAAACAGATTAACTTCAACATTATTCATTGTCACATGCATTGAAACATTCAGAGATATAGGAAAAGACAAATCTGTCAAAGATAAGTTTTCCAAGAATCAAGAAATTCTTCTTTTTTTTAAAGCAGAGGAGTGCCATAGAAACAATAAACTCAAACCAAAAGAAACAGAGGGTCTCAGTTAATATTTAAACATTTCATAGGTGTAGTAAAAAACACACGAAAACCCCTAAAAGTCCATTCATATAACATATTTGTAGACACCGAACACATGAAAGAAGCAGAATGTTTTAAATATGTTATTGGTAGGCAAAAAAAAGGCAACAAAATGGCCACATTTTCTAGTGATAAAACACCACCCTGATCGCGCACTCATATAGAGCTGCAAAAAGTACAGTTCATTTTACAAAAGAGGTCCCTCCGCAGCAGGTTTGCAGGAGAGGTTGGACTCAGGAAGAAGATGTGCTGGTCAATTTGCTATTGGACCTAAAGAAATAGAGACAGGATCAGAAATTTAGGGGCATATTTACGAGTTCTGGCGCATCTCTGCATAAGCAGAGATGCGCCAGAACAAATGCGTCACGCAAAACTACCCTTGTGTCACGGCAGATGCGCCGCATTTACAATGCGGTGCACCGTGGCGCAAGGGTAGGCAGATGCGTGACACATCTCGTGTCGTAAGGGCGGCGTATCGCTGGAGTCGCGTTGCAAGCACGACGCAACTCCAGCAATGCTCAGGGCCGCCCTATACTTAACATGCTGCGTCAGTCCTTACGCCTGCTTCAAGCAGGCGTAAGGAATTGACGTAGCAGCGTCGCAGAAGTGCCTGCGTGAAATCTTGTAGATTTCAGGCAGGCACTTTTGCGAGGCGCCGGAACGCCCACCCTGCATGGGAACACCCCCATTGTGGCGCTGGGCTTTATAACGTGACGCATCTCCCTAGATACGTCACGTTGTAAATGCCTCGCAGGGATGCGCCACGTTTACGCCGCTGTTGCATCACGCAAGGCGGCGTAAATGTGGAGCAATGGGCTTGTAAATCTGCCCCTAAGTGAGGGGGTAGTAATAACGAGAATCATATCTGAAGTGGTGGGTCAGGTGATCCCACTGGAGGCTAGATGGCATATATTGTGCAATACTGAGGAAGAAAAGTGGCCACTATATCTTAGGAAATAGTTGATGGTTGCGTCAGTAATAGCAAAGAGGAACATAACCATAGCCTGGGAGGCAGTACTACCCCCGCGGTTGGTGGATTCCGAACAGGACCTGGATTGGCGACGTGCAGCCAAAAAAGTGGTTTTCCAAAGTCTGGGTTGGCTCGAAAATTTAGGGCAAGTGGACGGACTACAGGGGACACTAGGAGTTTTCATCCAAATTGGTCTATGTAGGTGGGTCTAACACTTGGGGACTATAGATGGTAGATAAAGATGTTAATGGTGCCTTTATTCATGCTTATAGTTTTGAGCGCAAATGTTGAATTGGAATGATCTGTACTCGGAGTCACCCAATAATGCTGTACAACTGTTGATGTGCTGCTGAATAATTGGTTAATAACAAGATTTATATATAAAAAAAGAAAGGAAGTGAGGAACACATGTCAAAAATTCCAACTGCTTCACTTGTTTTGCCTTAGAGAGGCAGAGTAGGAAATTAAGAGAGTTTGATTGAATAGCACGAGTATTAAGTCATGAAGTTTGCTTTCCATTAATAAAACATCATATATACTGCCCTTTCTGATCTGCAGGAATCAAAACATGTACTCAGCAGTCGATCTCCTTGGGCTGTCATAAAATGCTGGATATCAAAACTCTGAGGGAGTGCAATCAAACTGTTTGATTGGTCATGTGAGCTCTCGTGAAGGTTTGGACAATTTAATTTCTAGTGCTGTAGCTGACCGCAATTAAAATATGAGTGGAACTTGGCAGAGCAAACTCTCCTATTCCACACACTTTCTGCTCTCCAATATTCCTATCTTTCCTCACAAACCCCTGCCTCTGACCATTTGTTGGGTTGGAAGGATTACATTCGTAATGGTAACAGTGTAGATCAGTGATTTTTGCTATATTCTTTGACAGATATACAGTGATTTGCAACAGATACCAATTGAAGGAGCAGGGCAGAGTTGTGGCGGAGATGTCCACTCTCTGTTAGTGCTTCTGAGGCTGTGGCAGACTCCATGCAGATCTGCATTCCCCCTGACAGCAATAGCAAAGTGAGCTTCTGCCAAAAAAGGAGAACCTGATATCCTACGTGGTCCAAACGCTAAAAGCAGAAGCCACTCGTCCTGGGAATGCCCACCCTGTCAGAATCCAGTGATACATGAGGTATTGAGTGGTTTAATCCACACCTTTCCGATGTATACAGATGGCCCAAGAAATAGTGAACCCCTAGGCTTTCAACTTACTGTATTTGGGCCAAGGCACAAGCTTCACCATGACACCTTTGAACAGGTGAAACCAGCCCAGCCCTGCCTGCTGAAGTGCAAAGATACCAATAAATAATTATTAAAAACATAATTAACAATGAATGATTAAATAACAATAAATTGATAATAAATACCAATCAATATTAATTAATAACTATTAATTACCAATTATTAAATATTGACCAATAAAATATTTTTTATAACAAAAACATATTAATTATACAAAAGTAATTACCAATTCACAAATAGTGAACAATTAAATATTTTGTATACCAAAATTACTAAATATTGAACATTAATTACCAATTAATAATGACGTATTCATATATAATACTTTAAATATAAATAAATAATATTTAGTAATATTTAATTACCAATTAAAGGTTAAACACTAAAAAATGTATATTCATAACAAAAAATTATACTTATAAATAATTACCAATTGATAATTAATGTCTAATAAATTAATTATCAATACCCAACAATAAATGAAATAATTACTTAATTAGATATCAATTACTTTACACACTATTCCCCTATAAACGCACAACACACTCCAATAATGGAATAACACACTTAACATAATTATCAATTAATCAATTAATAGAAATGAATTACCAAATAATTACCAAATAATTACCAATTAATAATTAATTAACAATCATATAACTAATCAATTAATAAAAATTAATTACCATTTAACACAAAATAATTACCAATTAATAATTAATTAACAATAATGTAATTAATCAATTCATAAAAAATAAAAATTACCAATTAATATTTAATTAACAATACTATAATTATCAATACCAATTAATGAAACCCTCGGGTATTTGTGCGCTTAACAAATTTCCTAAATAAATAAAAAATAATAAAATAAAATAAATTATTACTTAATTATGTTTAAATTACTTCCCACCCTATACCCCTATAAACCCACAACCCACTACAGAACTTACAGACAAAAATGTATTAAAATTAATTTATAATTCCTAAAAATTAATATTTAATTTAGTATAATTAAATTACTTCCCACCCTATTACCCTATAAACCCACAACCCGCTACAATACTAAAATACAATATTAACATATAAAAATTGTATACATATGTGTTAAAACCAGTAGAACACTTAACTAAAAAAAAGAACACATACATAATAAATACATTAATAAATACATAACAATCATATAAATATTGATATTAGTAACATCGATATTAGTAACATCGATATTAATAACATTGATATATTTGATATCGATATTACTAACTTCAATATTACCTACATCGATATTAAATGAATCGATATTACTTACCTTAGGGTCGATATTCTGTCCATCGATATTCTTAACATCGATATTCTGTCCCTTCGATATTATCACCTCGATGTTATTGTAGGTCGATATTTTATTTTCGATATTTTGACTGCTCACTGTGTATTCCTATACGTTGGAGTCCCAGTGTATGGATAACATGAGCCCGTGGCAAACTTGCTTTAAGATTTTCCACCTTTCCCCAAAGCAACTTGTGATTGATAGACCCTTTTGAGTCTTTGAATCCATTCTGGCTCCAATAGTGTAAGAACGCATTCTAAGATTGGGCACAATAATATGAATCACAAACTGTAAGTGTCGGGAATTCTGGATCCGTATTCTCAAGTGCCGGAATTAAAGCTTACAGTGAATGTTTTGAGATGTTGAAATTCTCCATCTCTCATTTTACCCCTTACTGCTGCCCAAGCAGTAGACTATCTGTGTTTTGTTCTGACTGCAGGCTGGGCAGAACCAACAGTGTAAACTATAAGGTTGGGGAGAGGATGTGGTCTGATGGCTAGACTGCCGACTTTGGAGCTGGGAAACCAAGGTTCGAGCCTCGGGGTTACGTTCACATCCTGTGATTCTGGGCAAATCACCTAATCTCCCCGTGCCTACCAAAAAAATGAATGTGTCCTTGTGTAACGTAAAAGGTGCATGTAATGCCCTCTAATACCTTCGGGTCGAGTTCACACTATATAAATCTGCAAAAAAAATAGTTGTACTGATCTAGAGGCATTATTTCTTTCAGCAGAGGGTAGTTTGTAGTGTAGAGGCAAATAAGTAGTATACATCTGTTGCTGTTCGTGAATTGGGCTACTGTATCCATCTAGGATGTAAGGCTTTTGTTTTGGGAACACTGCCCTTTTGGTCATCCTCTAAGGCTGGAATGGGAGTCACAACAAATGTGCATTTCCCCAGAGCCAATGGTCTTTCTCTCACTAAAGCGATCTGTACTGCTGTCAGAATTTTTTCTGCTGGATGTTGGAACAAAACGCATTTTCACATTGGAATATAAATGTGATGTATATGCAATTGGTACAGTCTCACCTTCCTTGAATGTGCCATAAGTGTATCCAGTGGTCCCTGCAAATATACAGGTTGCCACATTTGTTGTGTTCACCCTAATGTGCAAGTGTTGTGCGGATAGCATGTCAATTTGTACTGCAAGCAATGTCTGTGTATGTTCTATAGGCCAATGTGTGCTTGAAAAGTCTGGAAGTATCAAATCATAAAATGGGTTTACCTGTTGTGAATAATCTGGTATGTATGTTCTACCAAAATGTAGGAAACCCAATAATGACGGGAGACTTTTTAATGTGTTTGGTGGTTATAAAAGCCCACAGTTCTCTAGGAATGGTGTTGCTAAGCTGTTGCCTTCATCTGGCAACTCGTTTGCCAAGCACAGGACACTGAGATAAGCAATTTTTAATTTTTGGAAATAAGGGGCGTATTTATATGAACTGACGCATTGGCAGCAGTGTGAAATTTCTTGCGCCTACTTCAGATTCGCTGTATTGACACTACAGGACTCCATGTCGCAAAGATCTATGGATGCATTAGAAATACTGATGCATCTGTGGGCCTAAAAGTGGTGCATTGCTGCAGTTGGTCACAAGACTGACACAACTACAGAAATGCGTCAAAACACAGGAGCAATTCCCATTATAAAGCCACTACATCAATTTCTATGCCTGGTTTGAAGAGGCTTAGGAATTTTGACGCATTCAAGGCTCCGAGCGACGCTGTGAAAACGTGTAAATTTCACAACGTCAATTCTTTTTACGGGGGAACGCCTACCCTGGATATATTATACACCTTGCAGCACAGCCAATTGCAGCACAGCTATAACATGATGCGGGCCCGCAAAACCTGACGCATTGGGCCGAATGCATCAATTTGTAAATATGAGGCAATGTGGAGCATTGAATACTCCACTGCTGCGTCGAAACAATTACAATGCTGCAAGGTCCTTGTAAATATGTCCCTGAATTTGTAGGCTAAATGAGCAAATCCTAGAGTTATGCTCTCTACTCTGGCCAGGTGTGTTTTTTGGTAATCATCCATAAGATATATGTCACTGAGATAGGACAATGCTTTATTGTCAATGCACTGTAACAGTTCTGTTTATCACAGTGCTTTTCTCATACCCTTGAGGCAAACAACAGAATTGTTTTTGGGACCCAAAGGCAGTAAATGAAGTCAAATACCTGCTTTCAGGCAAGATGTTTAGCATTAAAATTAATTTGAAATGTCTAATGTGGTTTCTATTTTTTGAGCGATATATTGTTCATTAGTGCTGCGTCGTGTGTATTTTGTATTGCAAATGTGCAAGTATAACTTTTTAATTGTCTATAGTCTAAGACTGAGTGACACGAATGGCTGGTTTCACTACAAGAAACAAAGGATTGTTAATTGGTGAGGTGCAAGTCTCAATTACACCTTGATATTCACATTGTGTTATGATTTTTTAAGCTGTTTTTTTAGCCTCATGTGTAATGACGCATTGTGGGTGCACCTATAGGCCTGACCTTATGGTTATAATAAGGTAAGAGGAATCATCATCCCAGCCCAAGTGATTGCAGTATAATGTCAGTGCTTGTGCAAGTGCCCACTCCTTATATATGGATGTTTGTCTGATTCTGGAATCAGGTCAGAGAAAGGTGGCAATATTACAATTTCCCCTCTTGGAACTTATCGAACAAACTCAGGTGGCCAATCCCATTCAGCCAAAAGAATGTCATAACCAAATAATAAGATCTGCCAAATGAGAAAGTTAATAATGTGAGGTCCAACTTACTTGGAAAATTAAGGGGCTGATTATGAGTCTTGTGGTCTGAGTACTACCACTGCGGTTTACAGTGGTAAACATCTTATCTTGTTCTACCCCAGGCTCGTCATATAATACCTGATAATATCGCTGGAATGCAGCATTTATTGCTTGAGACTCGGTCTTGTGGCCGTATTCTGGATCATTCATTTTACGTATTAGATTGACTGTATTTTGTTGTCTGGTGCAGATCGCAGGTTGATGTCCAACCTGTTCATTTAATTCATAGACCATTTCTTTATGTGTTGTTGCCTTTACTATAGTTTTCTCAGTGTAAATATCTATAATACGTTTTTTGACGATCGCCACCAATCTCAGCTCATTTCCAGTTTGCCGACCCTCCTGTACTGCCCTTATAAGTCCTTCCTCAGCTGTCCCTAAACTCCTCTGAAGTGCCTCCATTTTCAAGTTACCTTCTTTATTCATGTTAAGTGAAAATCGAAGTGTTTCCCCTCTGATCTTCAGGGCATCCCACACCACATCTATTGTAGTGCTACCCATATTGTCCTCCATGAACCCAGGAATCCACTCACACATGTGTCTACAATAATCCTTGTTTACCAGTAATGCCCTTTCAAAGGTCCAGGTTGATACAATAGAGTTCACTGTTCCTACATCTATATTTAAAACTATGATCTGATAAGACCTGTGGTAATTTTTCAATAAAATAGTGCGAACTCATCATGTTTGATACAAACATATAATCTAGTCTTGCATGCTTCGAATGCGGATGCGGAAAGAATGTGTATCCTGGATTACCTGGATGTTTAGTTTGCCAACAATCTATTAAGTATCTGACACAGATTTTTAATGGCCTGAAAAACTGTTGTTTTCCTCCCCTGATATCTATATCCAAAATTCAGTGACCAATCACAGGGTAGATTAATATTATAGTCTCCACAAACCATTAGATGAAGGGGCCAGTGAGCAAGTTGAGACATCATCAAATATGGTTGGCTCGTCATGTATAATTCCGTATGCAGTACATATTGTCATTTTCTTGTTGTTCTTATACTGACACTCCGTAATTGCCCACTGCCCATATTTGTCGGATGCAGATTGAGAGAACTGTAGCCCACTCCCTTTGGCTAAAATAGCCACCCCCTTGCTTCTTGCTCCCTGTGTTGTTGCCGTAATTAGTCTATATCCAAGTGAGTTGAGTAAATGTAGATGTGATCCCTCGACATGTGTCTCCTGTAGACAAATAATATTAGCCCCAGATGATTGCAATCCAATGGCAACTCTTTGTCTTTTCTTCACATTGTTAAGATCACATATATTGACTGTGAGAATTTTTAATCTAGCCATCATTATTTAAATTTTAAACTAAATATTTATTCTTCCACTCTTGGTCTGTCACCTGTGTAGAAGTCTTCAGCCCTCCCCGATCTTCCTTGTTGTCTCTAAGTCTTTAGTTTTTTTTATTGTTTGCACCCCTAATTCCCAACAACTGTCGGGAGCCACCCCCCCTCCCCTCCCCACCCCTTTCTCCCTCCCACCACCCTCCACCAATCTTTAGGCAATCGCGCTCAATCCTGAGCCCAGGTGATAGTGTCTGAGTCACTCTCCCTATATCCCCCCTCTTTCCCCCCACTGGTGCTCTTGTATACTCATGTCTAGATTGAACCAATCCCAAAAAGACGAGAAAAAAATGTCAATCTCAATCCCTAAAGAAAAATAGACAATGTCAATCTTTAGGTTGATAACAATATCAGAGCCACAACCTCTTTTCCTATCCTTATTAAAGCTTCTTGTCTATTTTTTACAGTTATTCCAGCACTCCCGTTTGATATTTCCTCTAAGAGTTTCTGTGCTTGAATATCTCAAGTAAAGTTATAATTCCAGCCTTGAATGGATACCTTAAGTTTAGCGGGATTCTGCAGAAATGCTGTAGCCCCAATATTTTGAAAGGGTGCTATGAGTTGCCTTAGACTCCAGCTACTTTATACTGTAGCATGGGCAAAATCTGGTTTTGCGAGAAAATAGAAGCTCTTCCATTTTCTTTTCATGTTGGGCCTGGCCAGATCATACACAGCCTGTCGCAGAAGAAAGTTTACAAAATATACCAGAATTGCTTGTGGATATGACTGGGAGTTTAACGGACGTTTTGATATTGTAAAAGGAAATCTGCGTACGCGTTGAATATCTTTTTCCCTGTCCCAGTGTGGCAATTCTGGTAGTGAGTTTTTTAACATATCAATGGTAAACTTCCTGATGTCGTTGCCTTCACTGTGTTTGGATATCACTAATAGCCTCAAGTTGTTTCGTCTTTGGCGGTTTTCTGCGTCTTCTAATTTCCACCAAACATCTTTCATTGCACTTTCATGTGACGCAAGCTGGGTCTGCAGGGTTTCCACAGTGTTCTCAAGAACTTCTGTGTGCGCTTCAGCCATGCTTAATCTTTCTGAGATCTCGGTACAGGGCTTCCCGACCTTGCACACTGAACCTTGTAGCTTTATAAATGTCAGGCGTGCATGTCGGTTTTCAGTTTTTACCTCAATTTTGAAATATCTCAAGGATTGCAGAATTAGTGAAAGGGAGGGTTCGGGAGATTGCTCACCAGATTTCTGGATAGTCTTATCTGGTAGGTCACCTCCTACCAGGTTTCTTTCTTTGATTAATCCAATGGGTGGTAAAAATTGGGTGGATGAATACTCCCAGCCTAGTTTTTCCAATTCCTCCCCTGAGGTTCTCTGACAATTCGAATTTTTCTGGCCAGATACCCGCTTTAGTCTCCTTGATAATCTTTGCTTTCCCTGAGTATAACTATTGCTATTTAGGGAACCCCTGCAGTCCTCATCACTGCTACTGGTCTCCCCAAGGTCCGACTCATCTGAGTCATCCGTTAGGAAAAATCATTTTTCCATGCAGTCAGGGGAGAGGTAGCCAGCTTCTGGGTTTTTTGAATTATGTTTCTTTTTGGTCGTGCTCTGTTTGGTTTCCTTTGATCTGCAGAGCGATGTGCTTCTCCCTTCTTTGCAGTTTACTGGGGGGTTCGAAGGATGCATTATGGGACAGTCCCTTCCATTGATGTTGCTCCCATTCCCCTGACTGTCTGCCGGTGCCGGTGCCTCAGCAGCTCCCAACACTGTATTTTCACACATTGAGCCCCATGTGTATCATCGTTTAGAGATTCTATTGCTATGTCCTGTGGGCTGCACTGTTTTTTCAATGTTGTGGCAGGTTCCTCACCTGTAACACTTTGACCGCCCAGATCTCCTTGGCCCCCTGCCTCCCTGGTATTGACTTTCTTCATGTCATTTGAGACTGGGGGTAGAAACATACTGGGAATAGCGAGTTGTTTTTTGCCCCCCATTTACCCCACAGGCATATCCTTCTGCAAAGCATATGGAGCATGTTTCTAGAGTTAAACTTATCTGTATCCGGCTTACTTCCCTTACCGGCCGGTGTCTCAACCTACTTACTGATGATCTTCGGGGCGCTGTCATCGCAATGCGCTGAAACTGATTGATTAGCCACTCCTGACTTGCCTCGTCCGCCTCGCCCTGCCATCTCCGAGGAATGAGCTCCTCGAGCTCTGTGTGTGTCTCCGTAGCTAGGCACCCTGATCTGGCAGCCTTCCTACCCAGAAATCGTCACCAGCAGCAGCCGAGCCAAGGATTCCCAATGCTCACAGCAACTTTCAGCTAAACTCCCGGTCAGCAGAGCCTCTTGTCCTGATTTCTGCTGGTGATGCTTGGTGATATTAGACCATCGAGGCCCACGAGGAATTCCCACACGCATAAACCTTCTCGAATCGGGAGAAAATTCGATGAGGGTTCGATAGATGAGGAGGTGAGTAGTAGCGGTCTCACTCAGGCGCCATCTTACCCCACAAATATTCATGAGTGTGCGTAGTTCAAGTGCTGTAAGGTTTTCTATATCTGGGTAAGGTGTGTGACCGTCTAAGACTGGCCATATTGCCCCTTCATTGCTGAGGAGACCCAGTATAACATCAACTCTTGCATGTGGTAGGGCACCTTGGAGCCAATTTGTGTGTTCCTGGAATGGAAATGTTTTTTCTTGTTCTTCTTAAGCTGTGTAGTTGTTGGGAACTGCAGCTACGGCATAATTGTAAAAATGTCTGTAATGGGTTGAACAACCTACAGTCAAAAATAGGGGTTCCTTATTTAGCTGAGTGGAATTTTCACTTACACCACTGACATATCAGGTTAATTGGTGAATAAGATCTTTGGGCACATTTGATAATACTACTCGGAGACCTATTAAATAAGTACCCAAACTAGAATGTTGGTGGTGCCATGCTGTAAGGTTCTTACTTTCTCAGTAAGACGTTTGGGAAACATGATTGTCAAAAGTATGTGGGACTAAGTCTGCGTATACCATCAGAGTATGTGGACCTCGTTCCAGGCTAGCTCACAGTGTGCCAATCAGACCCCTATACTGACAGAGCACCAGATGGTGTCTGCAACCTCAGAACATAACAATCCAAATTCCTCCAAGGAAATCATGGAAACAGATCTTACCCTTTCATTAGTATCTCAAGCATGCCCACAGGGAGTTAAAAAAAGTACACAACTTGGCATGTCAAGTATTTATTGAAGCAATTGGGCTCTTGTGTAAAATACATGTTCTGCAATGACTAACAGAAGGAAGCAAAACGAATATATATAATTTTACTCCTATGTAGTGCTTCCTATCCTAGTAACCATAGGATGTGCGGGTCTTCCAGATTACTTTAGAGTGGTCTGACTCCTCGTTTACTTGCGGACGAGTTACATCTGATAGGCAGTCTTGTAACAGTCCGCCGTCCTTCTCAGGATGGTGTTGGAACCCAGCTGGGCTAGAATTCAGGCATGGGGTGACCTTCTAAAATTGATTGAGATGCTCTTTTGTCTAAATTAAGGGTTAGTGCAGTTTATATAATAAACTGGACCCATTCTTTCTGTGCCTGATCCCTGTTATCATTATTGATTCTATTCATCCAGAGCTGTCGCCGAAAGAACAACAAAAACCAATGACATTTTGCGCAGTGTATCAAGTCCTTGTACAGAATGTTCTAAGGCCTGACAATGTGGCTACTAAGAAAAGTAACTGTAAGCAAGCCCACTTCTGAGTACTTTATCTCATGTGGCCACACAAGCAAATATGTGTTAAAAGTAATTGTTTAAAAAGATGTCAACTTTAAATGTGAGCATGTAAAATGAAAGTTTTTGTGCCTTGGGCCTATGTAACCACACAACAGATTCTGCAGCACCTCCACCATTGCCCTTACATCTCAAGACTCTCCTGGACAAGAAGAAACATAACGAAAAGCAAAAAATAAATTTAAAAAACTGTAAGCAATATGGAAGCTGTGTTAAGCTGTCAGACAAGAGGGCAGAGTGACGGACCCCTTTCAATTGTGACTTTGAGGCCGTCCTCAAGTCTGAGTACACACGTTGTAGATATGCAATCTTTAGAGGTAATGGAATTGTCAGTCCAACTACTGCTGTGGCACTTGAAGTGGAACCTTTTATTGCATGTGAGAATAGGTTCTCTCTTCTATCTTCTCTTGCCAGTAGCATATCAACAGGCGGAGCTGGAAAACAGGATAAAAGACAGAGAACAGTCTTTAGAGGAACATAAGATTTTATTTTTGATGAATCTTTTCTTATTGAAATCAAGGCATGACAAAGGGAAAAGCTAGGTTACACGTACAACTTAGGTTGAAAATTTATTTACTTACCAAAGAACTTATAGAACTGAAAAGGTTGGTAAAATCCGTAATGTCACATCCAGGTGGCCTAGAGGAGGGTACAAAAAGTGATTCACAGGAAAAACACTTATTGATCATAGAATCACACAATAAAGCTATTGATACTAATAATGACCAGAGACAGAGAGAAGTTGGGTCCTTAATGACCCCAATAAAGTCCACCCACCCTCCCGCAACCTGAGTAACCAAACAAACTGAGATTATGGGCTTGACCATCGAGGTGCCTTGAATAGTAGTGGGAATGATACCACATGCAATGTCAAAATAAGTTATAGGGAGAGTAGTAAACCAATGTACTTTCCTACTTCTATCCTGCAACACCCCAGTTATGGCTTTCAATCTAGAGGAACAAAAGAGAGAGCTCAATATTAAGAATCCTTTTTCACAGTAAATCAACTGAACAAAAGTCAAGCTATGTTATTAAATGCAAACGGTGTATAGGCTAATTTGACGAGGGTTGATTGACTCTCTCTGTTACAGAAATCATCCTGGCCCATAGATCTACAATGTATGAATTGCCCAGACTCACCAGTAGCAATTTCCTGCTCCACAACATCTGTGACACCTAGTTAGCAATCTAAGGTCTTAAGGAAGATAACCAACATAAACTTGCTGATTTTGCTAACGTCACTTCTCTCACAAATCAAGAGGATCAAGTTTCCACAAAATCCTTACATTTACTCTCTTGGAATGTTGTAGGCCTAAGGACTGAGGCAAAACTTATTGACGCTGACTGGCAGGAATATATTGACGAGTTTCATGTTTGTATATTTCATGAAACTTGGTTAATCCATCCACCTTATAGGCCAGGCATCAAAGCATACTCTGTAAGTGCTACTCCTTCCTCTAGTGGAAGGCCATCAGACGGGCTTGCCATTTGGGTAAAAATGTCTTTGCATGTCCATATTGACACTCTACATCTAGGATCTTCTGATATCTTAGGACTTAGAATTCCCACCCAAAAGGGGTCACACAGAACTTATTTAACCTCTATATCAGGCCAAGGCAGAGAAATATAGAATCTCTAACTTTAGTGCTACTGGAAAACTTTCTAAATTTAATTTAATTTAAAGTGCTAGTGCATTCGAAATAGTACACTTTGATTGGCTAATTTCATTGGAGGGAGATGTCCATAATGGACATAGAAAACATCTTGCGTTCAATGCGTTGAGAAGAAACAATTCATGTTTTACATGTTTTGCTAATAACTGTTTAAATACATTTTGATCCGAAGAAATGGTGATTGACATAAGTAATCCTATGTCGTTATAAAAACACATGATAGTTATTTCATACATTTTACATCTTTTTACACAAAAAGTAACCAAAACTGCATGACTATATGTACATATAATATATACAATTTGATAATAGTTAGCTAGTCGGACCAAATAATATTACATTTTTTCTCCTCTCACACATCTTAGTCTAGTTAGGAATAATATATTTCAATTGAAACTTGCATGTGTCCAAATTGGAGATATATATATATATATATAATGAAACTAGAATGCAATCCCCACCTGGGACACTATCACTCCAAGATCCTGTCCCTAAAAATGTACTTACTAAATAAACAAATACCTACATCCCACAAATACTCACTGCAGACAGTAAAAATAAATTACCCAGGAGCTTTCAAAGTGTACTTCTCACTAAATAAAAAATACCCCAACATATACAAAACGACCCTCTCCTAATCCTTGCCTCCAACCTCATTATTACCCTCATCAAAACCCATCCCTAATGACAAAAATAACCCTTACATCAGCTGAACTCAAACCATTCCAGAGGCCTAAAGACCTCCTTATTGCCCTTATGCCAAACCATCAAAGGCATACAAATCTGCATACCCGGCCCCTCTATCATGGCTAAAAAACACCCAACACTTCTTACCCCAGTCCAACTCTAAAGCCTAAACCCCCCCTACTTCTCCTTTGCATAACCTATCCCTAAGGCCTAAAAAAGCCTTTCAACCCCTTACACAAGCCCACCCACAAAATATCTATCCCATAGACCTTTTTTTTGCTGAGTTTTATATAGCGTGAACTAGACCCGATCAGAGTATCAGAGCGCTTTGCATGAACACCAGTTATGTTACAGATGGACACATTTTTTTTGAGGCATACCTAAAACCCACTTACAGCCCCTTACTACAGCCTGACAGTAAGGCCTAAAAGTCTCCTCGTGCTTCTTACCGCAATCCAATCTTAAGGTCTACAATAAAAAGCACTTTCTACCCCTTATGCCAACCCTACAAAAACAACATGCCCGTGTCCTCATAACATCATACAACCCCTTAGCAAAATCCGAATCAAAGGCCTAAAAACCCTTGCTCACACCTACCCCAACTTATCATTAAAAATCCCTTTTTACTCTTTACTCCAACCCTAAAAAAAACCATCCTTAGAGCCTAAAAATCCCTCAAAAACTCTCACTCAAACCCATTCCAAAGTCTTAAAATCCCCTAACTACCCCTTACACAATTCAACTAAAAAAGCCTAAACACCTCTTACTATCTCTTACTACAACCCAACCCTAAGGTCTAAAACTCCCCCACTACCCTTTAGCTTACACATAAACAAATCCCATCCTTAAGCCTAAACACCACGTACAACCACTTATGCCAATCCATTCCATAGCCCTCAAAACCCTAACTATCTCTTTACCTAATCCACCCCTGAAGCTTATAAACGTCCACTACACTTACTCCAACTTGACCATAAGGCCGAAATCCCCTTACATTTCCTTACCACTATCTGTCCCATAGGGCTAAACCCCACTCCCTTGCAATATCTTACTCCAATCCACTCCTAAAGCATAGGATTCATTACTACATGTTATCCCAACCCAACTCTAAAATCTAAAAATCCCTTATTTCCTCTTACCACAACCCATCCCTGAAACCTAAAAATAGCGTGTATCCCTAAGCTTACCATTGCAAAGTAATGACTAGGGTTGTGAAGTAGTGTGATGTAACTTACATTTACGTTAAAGTTACTGCAAACTAATTACATTGTGATATGGGTATAATGATGTAATGACTGTGATGTAACGGTAGCCCCCCATGCCCAAATATATGACAAAGACCAGTCTTGCCTAACATACAGGAAGTGTTGTATACTGGAAGTTTTAAATACTTGGTCACATTGGTCAACTGAGGCCTTTAAATAATGGTTAAGTCCAATATAATCCATCTACTTATCAAAACCCTTACTGATTTGACTTGTTGGAAACATCTAAATCTTTCCCCATGGGACTGGATCCAGTTGGTGAAAATTAATATTGCACCACAATTCAACTATGTCTTCGGCATGCTTGCGAAATCATTCATATGGGATGAATGAGAAACATTATGTGAAATTATATGAAATGCAAATATGGCTTTTAACCCCTTGGCCGCAGTGCAAATTTAGACGCGACGGGTGGAGTGGGCGGTGAGCACGGCGCTGCCATGCTCGTGACGGAACCACGCCCTCATGAGTCACAGGCTCATTAATTTGTCTGCACAGGCGGGGAACTAATGCAATGTGGGCGAAGCGGCAGCCGCGTGACGGAACCACGTTGTCATGAGCACACGCCGCCCGTGGCTCATGACGGTGTTGTTCCATCATAAACAGGCAAGGGGTTAAAATTATATTTTATTGTAAAACTAGCTTACCCGTCGCGCGTTTCTGCGATCTCAGAAGAAAGAAATGTAAGGAAACTTGTTATGATAACTTTTTTTTACATTGTGTCATTTTTATTGAAACTTATTCATTTTAATATGGAAAACATTTCAAAGTGTTGTTTTAATTCTGTTTATTTATTTGAGTGCTTGTGGATACACGGTATTTTTTTGTTTTTCTGTCTTGTGCGTACACGAATAAATCGGAAGGTTTTCCGACGCGTGAACTGGCCACATACAGTTGACCATGTGAGAATCACGGATTCTCCAAATCTAGTCCACACATTTGCAGCGATTGTCCTTGTGCTTTGTTAATGGTCACTGCAAAAGCGATTCGCACCGGAAACTGTAAACGTTCAGTATTGGAAAGATTATGAGGACCCTGGAAGGCCGGGGGGCCGATATTAACATTTTTTATTTTTTGACAGAAACCTTCGCGGGAGTACACTGAACAAGCTTTAACCAATTTTTTTTGGTTTTTGCCAGAAACCTTCGCGGGAGTGTACTCAACAACTTCCCAAAGTGTCATGCCGATCGGATAAATGGTGTAGTAATGCATAAAGAACAAACAGGCATACTTTGGTTTTTATATATATAGATGAGCAAAAAAGCACTAGGGTCACAACAACAGCCACATGCGTTCTGTTTGTTCATGTTGTTCCTGTGTTACCACAATATTTTTTTTTACCCTAACAGACATGTAATTAACAATGTGACATAATGGCTCGGAAGATGGCAAGAGTGATTTTACCTGATGTAGGTGAAAAACCTTTTAAAAGAAATTGCTCATATTAATGTAACTTTAAGCTACACAAGCCATGTTTTCTTACTCAGGTTGGCATTGCTCAAAGGAAGTTCAATGTTGGATATTGAGGGGCTTTGTACTTTGATTCTTTAGGCGTGAAAATAATCCAGTAGCATGTCCAGCCAAAAACTGTTTACATTTTTGTTACTAGCCAAGGTCATTCTCTGGTCCTAATGACATCAGCTAGGAACCTGCTTCTATTCTTTGTGAGAACTGTATCATGCGACTAGAAAAGTGTGTATGTTAGGGTGTAAATTTGAGTCTTGCCTTTCCTCATTGAGCTTGTGTCCCCCAACAGTCCTAAATTTTGCTTTTCATTAGACCCTTTCAGACTCTGAACTTGGCATAGAAGGAGAATATTTCGAAAGAACCTAGAGCTATCAGGAACTTTTGCGCTGGTGGTCTGAGCTAGTCTGACCTCCACACAACTAGGGGTGGGTGAAGAATTCTGCAGATGGAGTTTGTGGAGGTCTGCAAAACTGCAAAGTAACACTGAGTGGAGTTTTTTCTCTTGAGCGGCTCGCTAATGTTAAGTTGGTAAGCACTCGAGAGAAAAAATCATGAGCTAGACCTCCTACCAGCAAGACTTCTGAATGCAGGCGATCACTTTGAGGAGCACTGTGCTCGAGCAAAATGTCTACTTGAGCGGCAGAAAGCGGCAGCGCCCTCTGGCACGATGCAGAGTGCCATTCGTGCTAATTTTACATCACGGGACAAACTCCCGGCATTTAAAATCAGCACAACTTTATAAACTCCGCCGCTGGTTGAACTCCGCGGACCACAGCAGAGTTTTTGCTGCACTTCATTGAGTTCTGCGGAGTATAAATCTGTGGGCTCCACACTACAGCTTTAGAATCGAAAGGTAAGACTGAGAATGTTGGTGGAGGATGGCTGGCAGCATTCACAGATTAGGTCAGACAAGCCAACACTATTTACATTTCAAATATATTGCGTTTGCGTTTAATGTCTGCACAGAGTACATTTTTGTTGCATACATACAGGATTTGTCATCGGAGCAGGTGATGATGGGATGAAACCAGAAAGGAATAAAGTTCATGGAACGAGGGCAGAAAGCTCAGGAAGGGCAAAGGAGCTGAGAGGACTTTCTTCGCTCAGGAGCAGACTGCTTAAATGTTTTTCTGGTAGTGAATGATAGCTATGATCGTATTGTGAATGCTGCAAAGGTGGCTCAAGAAGCATTAGAAGCCAATTTCTTGTAAGGGCTGGTACCTAAGTTCCAGCAGCAACTGAATATTATATGTGTTGAATGGTAACACTAAAACTTCTGAATATATTTTTTTGATTTACAATAAATCTTTATTGATTTACAAAGAACTGGCACAATGGCTGAGATGGGATCTTTAGTGATTGAGACTGTGGGGTTGAGGATGGAACATCATGATGGAAGGATGTCAGGCATAGGTGTTACTTGTTATGTACATTAATGGTACTGTAAGGGAGACTTGTGTTGCTATCAAATGCCCCTTTGGTGGTGTGAAGAGGTTGGGGATTCTCATCAGTAGGCAAACACTTGGGGGAGGTTCCTGGAGTAGGAGTGGTTCATTGTCCATTGTATTGTGTATGCTCATATTGAATATATAGATGTGTTATCATGAAATCACTTTAGAAGTCAGTGGCAGCTTGTACATTGGGGCGGTGGGGCGTTGCCCCACAGCCGCCTCCACCGCCACAAAATACATCATGTCAATAAATAATATAATGTGATGCTCGCAAATGTTTGACCATGTCATCTGTTAGTTTCATTACATTCTGGCAGTCACGTAGTTGGTTTTAATAAATCAATGCCCCATGATAGAGCCAAATAAACGAACCTCTATCATGGGGCATTGATTTATTAAAACCAACTACGTGACTGCCAGAATGTGACTTATATAAATGCAATGATTGCATTTATATAAGTGTATCTGCAGTTTTCTATAATATAATAAGAATATGCATCATTTTGTAGGCATGCACACTAAGCATATGCACATCTACAAAATGACACGTGTTTTTTTGGTTTGCTTTTGTTTACCAACCCGAGTTGGATTGGTAAACAAAAATAAAAGTTACTTGAGCAAGAGCTGGGAAAGAACATGCAAATATAATGCAATGAATGGAAGAGAAGTGAATGGAAATTTATTTTCCACATGTATGTAATTGTAACCCTTTCTCTCTATTTTTACCGTCATTATGGTTAGTCATTACCCTCCCTATCCGGCAACGAGTTCTGATGCGGTGCTCGCCTCCCAAGGATGATTCCTTCTTTCGCATTATTCCTTCTTTTGCTGGGTTCAGCAGAGACTCGCAGTGTCCCCTTGTATTATGTAACCAGGGTTTCTCGTAAAGTGCTTCAGGGTTGAGTTTGTGGCTGTGCTATAGAAAAGTGCCCAAAAAAGTACAGCAGATTGTTTTTCCAGAGCGTTTTTATTAAGAAGTCAGAAGAGAAAATACATCCAGTTAAACATCTGAAAGAGTAATATCCCCATGATAAAATGAGTGCCATTGAGTTGGGTAACAATTAACATCTGTTATTCAGTGCTAAGAGACCTATGGGTGAACGTGCGCTTTATAAATACACATTATGTTATGTTACTTAGAAGCCTGTAGGCTGCACAACTTTAAACTGATGTCACAGGATGAATCTTTTTTATATATGATCCTAGCCCTGTGGTTCTTTATGATTAACAGTCTATGTGTTTGGTTGACACAACTACATTTTGTTATACTTGCTTTTCAGCATCTGGTAATGCCTCAAGGCAAAGAAGAACAGCACCAACCTTCTTTGCTGCTTGCTCTACAGAAAGTGAATAATATGTTTTTTAATTGCTGCTAGTTTGCGACCTGTTTAGTTGTTAAATAAAAAACATCTGTGAAGTACTCATAAATGCATTGTATCTCGAAGTCTGTTATGAAGCTCTGTGGTTATACTGAATAAGCAGCTACCTATGTTATATGAAATCTCTTTATTAATGTAATAACTGCACTTTCACAATTGCTTTATTACCCTTCCTTCTTTCTCAAATTTGGTTGAAAATGCACCATTTGTGCACTCTTTTTTCAAAATGTTCTCAGGTGGAGAACACCCCGAAACCCCCTTGGATTGGTCATGCTCGCTCGCTGCTCTACACTATGACATCCATTTTACGTCTTACCACTTTGAAATGTCGCCAGCCGCCACTGCTAGAAGTATAAAGGTAAGGCCACAATATTTGAATTGTGAGTCTACCTAAGGCACCAGGAGACAAGTGGAGAGGCATGAATTGTTGGAAGCCTCTGCATTAACCACAAGGGGCCCAGGATCTGGTTCAACACCACCATGTGGTCATTGACGTTGTAGATGACTTGTTCATAAGTGATGCAATGTGTAACCACTCCACTGGCCATTCTACAATGCTTGGGCTAGTTTGACTTTTTCCAGCGGCAGAGTTTGGCTGTACCCAATGAGGTTGCTAGTCATCTACATCTTTTTTTTTTTTTTTTGGATGTTCTTATATAGCGCTCGATCACCTGGGGAGGTATCTCAGCGCTTGCCTTGGGAACCCGTCCTGGCTTTTCCCTGTGAGATAGCCCCTACAGGGCATCCCCAAGGTGAAAGCCAGGCATCCCGCCGCGGGGGGGCCGTTGTGGAGATTAAGCAAGCTTAATGCCCAGAGTTGCAGAGTGTGAACCCATGATTAGGTCAGGCACCGAAGCGAGAATTGTCGAGTCCGTGGACATTTGAGCTCAAGACCCTGCCGCGTCGGGAATTGAACCCTGGTCCCGGGTCTGACCTCTGCTTCAGGGTCTGCCTGCTCTAACCAGTGAGCCACACTTCTCCATCTGGGACCTGTAAGTTCTGTGTATCCATCATATCGTGCAATATGCTTAAATGTGTTCAGCTAAAGTACTTCAGAGGCTGATGAAAGCTAGCCTAGATATCCATACAGTAGTATTCTAAGTTGGAGCAGCACCACAGTACGCATGCAGGTCACAGCTCAGTTCGGCAAAGAGTGGGGAAGCAGTTTGGCTTGGCATTGTGCAATTCATCTGGGGTCCAATACCAATTATGGAATATAATGAAGAATAGGAATTAGAACTCTGTTCTCTAAGAAGTTTCACAAACAAAAGGGTTCAGTACTCATAGGAATAGCCTTTTCCTAGGGCCAACTCCCAGTTTCTAGGATAACTTTGTTACATGAGGACACTGTAGAAGTCAGAAACCACTCATTTGCATGTGTATCATGATGTGTTTAAGAAGTCCAACAGGGATGTGGCAATTTTAGGAGAACGTTTTTGGGTGCACATGAACTGTATGAGTTATATTATTTATATATTCATGAATATTATAACATTATATATTTGCACCTGCTCAAGGTACCTAACTCAAATTATCCTTGCAGCGATATGAGACTTGAGACTCCTGTCTGTGAATAATTGATCCACACAGTTGATGACTTTCGATTCCCATCTGACCCAGTGTATCCCTTTACCACCTATCCCAGTGCCGGCATTAAGCCACAAGGATATGCTATTGTGCAAATTTTGGATCAGTGTCTAACCAGTAGTCTATATATTTCTAGTTGGTCAATGTAGCTTCTATAATAGGTCTGTTCATGGTCCTCGAGGAGGGATAAGAGTATGGTAAAGGCCACCGGAGACCCATCGCATAATGCATCCTGTTGTAAGTGTACCCAAAGAGGAGTGAGTCTCCAGGGTCAGAAACAAGCATGCCAGTTATGAGAGAATCTGGGCAAAATAGCAGGTGTGGATGTGGAAGAGCTGTAGATCCCCCACTGTGGTACGGGCATTCTACCTTAGACTTTCTACCACTTGTTAATTCCTACGTTATCCTTGCATAGACAGCGTCCCTTTTGTAATGTGCAATAATACTCTTGGGCCTTTTAGATGCATTACATAAATACTATAAATAAATAAATAAATAAAACACTCCTGTAGTCATCTTGGGTATATTTATGCTTTGTAGATGAGTGCACAATGCAAGTTATACTGACTAGGTTGCTTAGCTCACGTTAAAGAATAGGCACTTTATGACAGTAAGTTTTAAATAAGGTAAAACTATTTTGCAGGTATCGCACCGTCAGAAGAAATTGGTATCCTCTTGCTGCTATAAAATCTAGTATTGACTTGAAACCCTTGGCATAACCACAATCTGACAGAATTAGTATCCAATAGAGAACTCTTTGCATATAAACTGAGGGGCAGATTTACAAGAAAGTGCATTCCGCAAGCCATTTGGCTGCGCCGCACTGAGTCACTTTCAAAGCACAGGGAAGTGACATATTTACAACAATATGTCGCATCTCAGTGCTTTCCCCTGCACTGGCGCACAAACTGCTGCCATGCGCTGGAGCAGCACCCTTGCCCCACGGTGCGAGGATGCCGGCGTCATGGGGAGATTGTTTTTGTGCAGGAAGGGGGACCTTCCTGCATGAAAACAATCGCTACAGGCGCTTTCCTCTTTCAATGCATGCTGTAGAATGCAGCACTTATTGAAAGAGGAAAAAACGAGGAGAAATGAAAATATTTCTCATCTTTGAGCCTTCCTATGCCTTCCCCATTCACACACATTTCCAGATTTACAAATCCTCGTAAATCTGGAAATGTGTCTGGTTCCATGGGTGTTGTGTGGGAACACCCCCAGCAACACCCATGGAAAGCCCCTTTCACGCAAAGTGCTGCGTGTAAGGGGTCGTATTTACAAGGACGGGAAAAGCCACGCAGGGTGGCTTTTCCTGTCCTTGTAAATATGTAGCAGGAAAATACGCCACCGTACCGGTGGCACATGGGGCTTGTAAATCTGACCCTGAATATTTTGGTGAGTTTATGCATGGCACTATAAGCAGACAGTCAGATGTTTTTTTTTAATATAGTTTGTTTTAAGCTTTTAGCATAAATTGTAATATTTGTATTAACTGTACAATAACTAACTATGTAGATGAGTGTACTAAATAAGCATAAATAGGGTAATAATATTTGGCATACACACTCTTGATTCTCCCCTGAGACTTGACTTAAGAGCACATGAGGAAGCACATGAGGAAGCCATGTCTACTGCACCCAATTCCCCTGGCTGGGTGGCTTTGGGTCTGGGTCAGTGTCACGTAGTCAGAACGTTTGTAGTTGTTCACGTAAGGGCTTGCAAACACCTGACTGTACATTGTATTTGCATTACCAAAAGAACTGACCTCTGATCCCCCAGATGCCCTCAAGTTCTATTTGTATAAGGGATGTTATGTTCTCTTGTACATATTTGATAGTGCTAAAGGCCATTTCCATGGAAATGTAGCACATTATCACTTGACCTCCTTTTATACAGAACAGGAAAGACCATTAATCAACTGTGTCTGATCTTTGCATATGCTTGTGTGAGATTAGTATTGTGTGTGTTTAATATTGCGTTTATAAGCGGTTTGTGAAGGTTTCTCTGAAGGTAAATTGTGCTAAATCTAAGAAAATCTTTTTAGCGTTCCATTTTTATGAATAGGTGTGCTACAGAAGTCTCGCCCTTTTCTGCATTGGACAGTAAGGTCCTTTTAGGTTTGGCCCTCTTAGCACGGTCATCCCCAAACTTTTTGCCTATTTTTTTTAATTCATTTTTGCTGGCATTAGGACTCTGTGTACTTTACAGCTGCTACCCAGTGCTAAAGTGCTTGTTCTCTCCCCCTACAATGTGGCGCAATTGCCTTACACATAGTTGGTACATCTTATTCACTTGTAAGCCCCTTGTATATGGTACTATGAGTACCCTAAGCCTGTAAATTAAATGCTACAAGTGGGCATCAGCACTCATTGTGCCACCCATGAAAAGTAGAGTTTTAAAACATGTCTGAGGCTTGAAATTGAAGCCTGTAGTGGAGTTTTAAAATGCCAATTCAACCTGGCAAAAGAAACCTTTTGCTAGTCTTAAACATTCCTTTTTAACCTCTTCCATTCGTCGGACGGCCCCCGGCTGTCTGACGTCATGGTGGGCGTGTGCGGTGGACGGCCGGGGGCCGTCCAAACCACACACGAGTCAAATTCCTCAGCACCGTGGGGGAATTCCGGCCGCAGCGAAGCGGGTAAGACATATAAGTCACTCCTAAAGAAGGACCTAAACAGCCCATAGGGAAGGGTGTATTGTATTTAAAAAATAGGACATGTTTTAATTATCCTGATAGTGACAAACTCCTAAATTATTTTTTTACAACTCTAAGGCCTCCCTCTCCCATAGGATACTATTGGGCTACCTTTTTATATTTGATAAGTGCTAACTTTTCATTGGGTGGATACAGACGCTGAGACTCCAGTCCACCCGGCTCGACTCGAACCCTGAATTGAGACCGCAAACGCGGCTCACTTTCATCTATATGCCGATCCTAGCATCTTAATCACAGAGATCGATACAAGCAACTTATCCTGCGCTTGAACCCAGCAGTATCCACAATTCTGCTAGGACACGCCCTGCACTGCCCGCCCATATAGCGACAGCATCATTCACTCTGTTGTGCCTTGTGCATTGCCAGCGCTCCGTCCCCCCCTTTGGAGATAGACCACTGTCAGTGCCCCTGCGCACCTCGACCCTTTGCTCCCCATCCAGGGAAGATATCCACAGGATACACCCTCCTTCACTATCAATTAGTCTATTGTATACAGGCATGCTAATTTAATGTCCTGATGATGATCCCAGCATTTATTTAAGGGATCGTACGCTGTTGACACAATGTACACAATGTACACCATATAGGTTTCCTAGATTGTTATGTCAAATATGTAATGGTGTCTCAACTGTATCCTGTCTCTTCCATTTGTAAGGTGCCCCTAAACAGACAAACTCTTTTTGCCTGAACCCTTTACTTTATGTTGTATGTCCGTTCGTGTTAAGCTGATGCAGGCTGTGTCCCACTTATATATTTTTTTTATCTCACTACTTGTTATACTTTAAATTGCATATTAAATTCTTGCCCGGCTGCACAGAGAGATATAGTACTGATTGAGTCTATATCATTTGTTTTGTACCAGATTATTGTCTAGGGACCATTGTCTTTAGAAACAACTTTTCATTGGGAGCAGGTACAAATGTCATATTTGGGTTCCAATGGATTGTAATTTAAAATCCTCTTTAGTGGTAAAGTAAAATTTTAGATTACAATTTTGAAAATGCCACTTTTGGAGACTTGGCAAGTTATGGGACGTTGGCACACGGTTACAGTTTTAATGTGACAGACCTTTGTGGCTGAACGAGGAGTAAAGGGAGTTAGCATTCAACAAAACAATTCAATTTCGTGTTACCCATCTGGCCACAAAATAAGGACCACAAATCGGTAACTAAAGTCATGTGGGTTTATTCCAATCAATAGTCAATTAAAAACAATGCAAATTAAGCATCGTTCAGATGCAGGTTTAAAAAAGAAGCATTAGTCGACAAAGTAAATCCAGTTCAATAACATAATTTTGTGACAAGCACAGCCTCATGAGTACAAAAGGCAAAAGCCTTAAAGTCATCTAAACTGGGCTCTAAGTTCAGATCGGGTATGTTTTAGAATGAAAAGTCTGAAAAAAATTTAAGAAATGGGACGATGAAGTAGGAAAATGTCAGCATAGTGGGGATTTCAGTAGAAAATCTCTATAGGTAGCAAGTGTTCAGCATACCACTTTACACTCTCAAGGAAAGGGCAAAAAGATAGGTCTGTACCTCTCAAAGTCTAGAATGATCAGCTCTAAACTCGAACAATGCATACATTACTTAAAACATACAGTTACATTTTCATAGTTCGCTTTTCAAACCACCCTTCCAGGAACCAATAGGATTGCACTTCATGTGCACATTTGCAACATCATCCAACTTTCCCATCTCACGAAACCTGGACATTCACATGACCTTGGATAGAACACCATTGCTAATATACAATGAATAGACACCTTCTTCAGTTCATTAATTCTTCACGTCTCTGTCAAAAATTTCTTCTCAGACCTTGCTATCACTAATACATAATACTCCTTTCTCTAGCTAATGAAGCCTTGGAACCGTATCTGCAGAGAAAAATACATGCAAGGCAACCAAATGCAATTCAAATTCATGCCTAGTTAAATTAGCATGGTTAAACACTAAGATATGCACTTCGATTACATGATTATATGTACATATATAACTTCAAGATAAATGCAGCAATACAAATGTAAATGGGTTCATGCTTACATTGAAAAAAGCACTTCTCAATAAATGCAACATAACTTGAAACATAGGTGTAAATATGTATGAAAACTAAATTTCTTAATAGCTAAGCTAAAGATTAATATGCACATGTCACTGATCTCTTTTTTCCACAGTGAATGTATTTCAGTAATACATTGAAATGCTTCACTTACAATTTAGAAAGTTAAGTACACAAAATATATGGTGGTAAATTCACGTAACTGTTGTGCTTCGTGTCATTTAAGGGCAGGGCTAAAATTACACCGCTCCAGCACTTTTCTGCCCTAAATTTTCTGAGGTCTTCTAGGAGTTTCCTGCCGCCTCGGCCTGCTAACTGCTCCCCAATCAGAAGTGTGTATTGGATCTGGATAGTGATCAATAGGACGTGGGTGTAGCTGGGAGAGGGCCACCATGCCAGAATGGGAGGGACAAGCTGTTCCCTGCCTAACTTACATTTTATATGGCTGCATACAGCACAATCACAAATGAACTTGGCACCAGCAGTTCATCACCCTAGACCTCTTGGAGCCTGAGAGAGGGAAGAAAGGGGAAATAAGTAACTTTTCAGAACCAGATGTGAGGGTGGAATTGAAGTTTCCCTCATTTCAAGCACTGGCTCCAAGTGTATCTATATTGGTCATCCTGACCCACTCATCAGTCGCTTCTGTACCTGTGGAAAATTTAGGAAGGACTGATTTGTACTTCAGAGGACTGCCCTGCTACTTGAGGCCTGCCTTCTTTCTCAGAAGACTGCCTGGATGCTACAGAGGTCTGCCTGGCTGGTTCAGGCCTGCCTTGCTGCTTGATGGAGAAAGGACCATCTCCTTTCAACCCAGAGTGATTCAAGTGTTAGTTGACTGGTCTCCTTTTCTGAGCTACAGGCACACAAGCTCCAGAAGCTTCCCTGCAACTGTCCAGCTGACCTGATGAAACATGGTGCAGGTGGCCTGCTGGAACAGGACCTGCAGCTGGAGCTGACTGAGCTCGTCTGCCTCTGCTTGAGCGAGTTCCTGATCCTAAAGAGGTGCCACCCGAGCTCCTGAACCCTTGGCATCAGTTGTGCTACTTTTGTGAAATCCTGAAGTTTTGAATTCTGTGCACCAGACTTTGAGAAAGTACCTTTTTTTCAGTAGGACTAACCTAGTCCCTGTATCCAACTTGCACTCCATCATGGTCGGCCTGAACTTGGGACTTTGTCCTGGTCTACCATGACCAGATACCCACAGTTAGCACTTTCTGCATCTTGGCGCTATTTTTACTCTGACCATTAAGATTGCATTTCTTCAGTTCTCCTGGTTAGAATCTTTTCGTTTTGGTCTTATTTTATTTATGAAATTTTAGTCTATTATTCTAAGTTGATGTGGGATATCTCTTGTGCTTTGTTTTTACTTTACTACTGTGTGTATTCTGCATCAATATACAGTGCCTCTAAGTTAAGCCTGACTTCTTTTGGGCAAGGCTTCCAAAGGGTTGACCAGAGGTTAACTTGGTGACTTTTGTGATTTAACCTGACAAGGATTCTGGTAATTGCTTGAGAAAGGTTTTTACCCACCTCAGTCAAACCCCCAATTCCTTACAGTTGTCCTTTGCTTGGGCAGAGTAAGAGTTCTCCATTGAACCATTACAGTTGAAATAGGTAATTCTGGAGTGATGTTGAGTGAATGTGAGGTGGTGTGTTTACGCTAGATAACTAAGTTCTATGCATGCGTGACTCTGTTCCATCTGTGTTGTTGATTTGCCTGTATCATGCTATCTAATTTACTATGTTTCTGGCTTGTGCTTATGAAGGTGTAGGGTTCTCTCTAATGTGGTTTTTGAGAATGGCCATATACTACCCTATGGTTCGCTCTACTGTGGTGTTTGAGGATGGCCATATGAAGATGTGGATTGAAACCTTAGGGTATGATGATATTTTTCTTATAAGATTGCTTTTGGGAATCCGATGAAACCCTGATTAAGGGTTATCAGACAAATGTTGGCTGAGTGTGGTATGGAATATTTATAGTGTGCTGATTTTAAGCATGTGTCGTGTGTTTTGATTAGAGTGATGATTGCATCCTCAAACTGGCTATTCTGTAAAATAGGGCTTGAGTAAGCATGGGCGAATTTTGCGAATCTCGCGTTCGCGAATTTTGCGGATTTGCGAACTCGCAATCCGCAAAATCCGCGAATTCTTGCGAATTTTTTTTTTTTTGTGTTCGCAAGGATTTCTGCCAGTTCGCGAGGGGTTCGTACCAGTTCGCAATTGCGAACTTACATTTCGTCGCGCAACGGTCGCGAATTATGTTGTTTCTACGTCTGGTTCATCATCACAGGTTCCCAGCACCCTCTGTTTCACCACTGCAACCCTCTGTTACATCAATGCCACCCTCTGGTTCATCATTACTGTAGATTATGGGGGGGAAAAGCAAGCACACCAGCCCTGCTTCAACTGAGATGAATTAATTTGGGGTTAGTTTATTAATGTGTCACTGTTTTAAAATTCCAGTCTGGCACCTGCTTCCTTATCTGTAATTTTGCTTTCTGTTGCAGTGCATTTTTTTTCCCCAGGACCTTCTTTGTGGCCTACTTGTAGCTATTGTATGAGCCTGCTGTTAGGGTCAGAGCAGGGTCATACAATTGTTGCAACTAGCAACTGAATTCTGGAGGGGCCCCAGTCAGGAAGCACTACCGGGAATTGTTACTAATGATGAGTTTGAAATTGCCCCTGCCGAGTGCTTTCAGTTTTGAAAAACTCGTTTTTCTGCAATTTCGCGGGGTTCGCGGGGTGCGAACACGCGCGAGATCGGATTCGGAAGCCGCAAATTCGTGCGAATATGCAATTTGTTTTTTTTGCGGCGTGTTAGTTGGCAAGGTTTTGTGCGTTTTTGCGAGCCGCTCGTAGCGCAAGACGCGAAGTTACCCTCGCGGTCGTTCAAGGGCGCAGCCATCTTGTTTGCCTGACGTATTTCCGTTTCCGGGCGCGAAGTGTAATCTCGCAAAGTCCGCGGCTTGCCAGTACAGTCTCGCGCGTGTTCGCAAGGAAAATCTCGCGCGAACTTACCCGCGCGGTCGTGAACGGGCGCGGCCATCTTGTTTCTCATTCATTGCTATGGTTCTGGGCATGGTCTTTGTATCCTCTGTCAATCTCTGCCATCCTTTGCTTGTTTGAAGTTTTTTTTGATCTATTTTACTTATTATCTATCCCTCTATTTTTCTAGCCCTATATTTTTGTGTTTACTGCTACTTTTGGTTAATTTTAAACTACTTTTGTAAACTCTTTTCTTTTCTTCTCTTCCCTATTCTATTTTCTTTATTCCTTTCCGCCCAGACCATGGTGAAGGGAGCCGGGAAGCATCCCGAGAAGGGGAAGGGTCCCGCACCCCGTGTCCGGCTCCCGTGCGGGCGTTTGAGGGGGGAGCTAGTGATGCCACGGGAGATCTTTACCCCGGAGGAGGTGGCCCAACTCATTTTTTATGTTCAGCGCCGCCTCCCCAGGACCATCATGGGAGGCGGCAAGATCAGTGCCGGGTACGGGGCCCGGGAGCGCCGGAAGCGGTGGGAGAAGGTGTGCCAGGCCATTTACCACCACTCTCGGGTCTGGCGCACCTACAACCAGGCCACCCACCGCTGGACGGATGTCCTGACCCGTGAGCGAGATCTGCTTGACCTCCTTGGCCTTGAGATCCCCGGGCTTGGTGAGTAGTAGTAGCTATGTCTTTACTACTATGTTTTCTCCTGCTGTGTTATTATATTGCAAATTTTTGTTTTTTTCCAAGAGCAATAATGCTGCTCATTACATTGTAGGTAAATTTTATTTCAAAATCTTCTGTGCATTTCAGGTACACTGCTCTCCTTCTTCTCAGTAGTGTTGCTACTATGCTTATTTGTTTTAGATTTTGTGTTCATTTCATTGGCCTGTGAAATTATGTATGAGTGTAGTTGAAAGAACTGAGTAATGCTACACACTAAGGTTCAGATTTTTAATTACCGGCGCATCCCTGCAAAGTTGCAGGGATGCGCCAGTAATTGTGCGTCACGCCACCATCACCCATGGTGCGCCGTATTTACAATGCGGCGCGCCATGGGCCCAAAACGTCACCAAAGCGTTACGCATCTGTGCCGTAAAGGCGGCGCATTGCTGGAGTTGCGTCGCAACGATGGTGCAGCTCCATCAATGCTTTGGGGTGCCCTATCTCCCCAATGCTGCGTCAAGCCGTACGTCTGCTTCAAGCAGGCGCAGGGTTTGAGTCACGCATCATTGTCCTCAAAGTGACTGATTGAAATCTTGTAGATTTCCCTCAGCCAGTTTTAGGATGCGTTCCTGCACAGGAACGCCCTCCCTTGCGCCGGAACACCCCTATTGGCGCAGGGCTTTACAACGTGATGCATCTCCCAGATGCGTCACGTTGTTAATATACGCCGCACCATTGCGCCTCTTTTGTGCTGTCGCTGCGTCACAAAAGTCACGCAACAATGGAGCAAAAGAGCCGGAAGGGCCTTCTAAATCAGCCCCTACAGACTCAAGTCCAGTCCTTCCTTTGTACACATGGCGATAAGAAGAAATAGTGGTGGTGGATTAATAGTTTGAGTATTTTAATGACTGGTGAATGTAGTAGGAAACTTTAGTGTTGTCGCTGATCTTCAATCACGATGGACTTTGGCTGTCACTTTGCGTGCTGCGGACTGCTGCCTGCCAATCCTAGGCAAACCTTTTTAGTACTTTGTTTAGTGAGTTACATAGGGTAGTTTCCAATTCGACGGTCCTCAAATCAAGCAATACTAAAGTAATGACGTAGTCGACCACATGAGATTGGTCAATAATATATCCCGTGGAGTCGTTCCCTATTTGCTATTTCGCAAAAATATTTTGTTACTTTGTTAGTTCTTTTTTAAATGTTTGATTTGGTTGAGAAATATCATCCATGTTTTCTGTTTTTCTTTCTTTCATGTTGTACATCAGCTTCCCCCAGGGGCAAGAGGAGGACACAGGAGGAGGAGGAGGAGGGTGCTGTTGTCGATGCAGGCCAGGACCGGGCAGTCGAGGGCTCCTTTGCTGGCCCCAGTAAGTTTTAATTTTAATATAGAGTACTTATTTTTTCCTAGCGTTCCTCATTCGATTTTTTCTAAATCGTCTTTGATCTTCTTGTAGACAGGATCTAAATTCTTATCCTGCCTCGACTATGACTCCGTGTGGTATTACTAGATTATTCTTATTAGTCTGTCTGTGTAGCTAACTAAGATTGCACATTTGGCATTTCCATTGGACTCCCATTCTAGTCAGCAATAGCTCTATGCACTGAGTGTAGTCCTCTGGGATTGTCCATAATGTCTTTTCAAGTATTCTAAATGTTTATGCTTTGACCATTGCCAACAATAAAAAGGTGAATGACCACTACCAAGAAATAATAAGATACTACTTTACTTTTGGTTTCGATAGGAGGACAATCCATTCTACTACTGTTGCAGGGACAAATCTGCACAAACAGAACTATGGACACTAAATAATGCATCGCTTAGCTTATCAATTATAATAGGTGCTGTAACTGTTAGACTTTCCACATACCTCAGTGATAACAGACTTTGTAGTTGAACCCCCAATCTCCTTACTGACTAGATAGTGTGGCAGAGTCATTTAGCTCCCAAAGTCACCGATGGCAGAGGCACGGACTCATGCTTGCAAAAATTCGAAAACCTTTAGCTCATCCACTCTAGTCTGGAGGACCAAAAACCACAGAGTCTATTTAAGTTTAAAAGCTTTATTAAAAGTAAACACATTTATTAAATTCAAGTTTGTCATAAAAGTGAACGTGTAACTGAAAATGGAAAAGTGCTTAGTGCTGACGATTAATTGGACACATTTCTTGTGGTCGAGCCGAGCTCTCACCTGGTTTGAACTTGATCCTGCTCGTGTTCTTAGAAGTCAAGGTTCTGTCTGTTAGGAGAAAAAGTGGTGCGTGTTAAAAAGTAAAAAGCAAACATTCATCAGTTGTGCCAAAAAGTGCAGCAAGACAACAGCCTTCCCTGGAAAAAGGGACATTTTTACTCTAGAGTACACAGTCAAAAATTATTAAATTGTACACTTTTTTCACATTTCTTTCTTCCTCCTAGACCAAATATTATATAGTAGTGAGTGGTGTATTCTAACATTATTAAATGTACTTTGTAGGTGGAACATCTGGAGACGGGGCCAGCGCGGAGGTGGTGGTGGCATTGGACGAGGAGGACAACTCTGGGGAGGAGGCGGTGCAAGTGCCGGACAAGGACATGCCTGTGAGGGTTCA
This sequence comes from Lissotriton vulgaris, assembly GCF_964263255.1. NCBI lineage: Eukaryota > Metazoa > Chordata > Amphibia > Caudata > Salamandridae > Lissotriton > Lissotriton vulgaris. The sequence continues at coordinate 291,955,271 of NC_141699.1, forward strand.
CACGGTGGTGGCGGGCAGAGGTAAGCTATACATTCCTTAGTCATTGGGATTGAAGACTGCAGAGTGTGCTTTCTGCACGGGTGTATTATAAAAAAAGCAGGTAGTAGCCTCCTCTAAATGTACTTCGACTTAGCTGTGAAGTTTTTGGCGAGAAGAATCCCAATCAGATCTGAGGTGAACTTGATGGATGGGATGAACGAAAAGCGAAAGAAGGGTGTAAGTGTGGAAGCACGAGAAATGTAATGATGACTGGCAAAGAAGAATGATATGTGTTTGCTTGGTCCCCGAGGTGGCTGGGAAGGTAAGAAAATGGTATGGTGCATGGCTGGGTGAATGATGAAGCAAGGATGGGTGGAAGGAGAACAGCCTGGGTGGGTGAGACAGAAACTGTATGTGTGCAATATACTTTGAATGGATGGATGCCTGGATCATTCATGGTACTATCTGACTCTTAGATAGCATATGTGAATCTAGAGAGAGTAGACGGTCACTGGATGAACTAAGTGTTACTTTGAAGAGCATGTAACACCGCACCCGCACGTCCGTTCCAGTGTAGGAAAGGGAAGGAAAAGAAGTTGTAACGTTGTCCAAAGACTACCATGAATAGTAGCAGTAGTTTGTATTGCAACTGCAAGCACAGCATATATCCAGTTATTACGGTGGACACTCCCTACCTCCCTTAATAACTTTAGTTTAGTAGTAGTACGTCATTCATGTGTGGGGGTATCACTGTTCACTCAATAATAAGCAAAGCACCTAAAGTCATCCCATATGTCATCAAATACATCCCATGTGAAGTGATAGATAATCCGATAATTTAGCTTCTTCATTTTCCTTTTCTAATACTCATTTGCACTGTAGGGTGAAAGCTAAATTAATTAAGCAGTAGCCCTTTTAACAGAGTATTCTCAGTGCCACCCGTAATAGAAAAGTAAGAGCTTCACCACCTGCATGTACTGGACCGGTACAGTAACGCAAGTCTGTCTCACTCACCATGGTGTGCGTCTGTTTTTCTCGGGTGCAAGTTCACTGCGCTGGCATTATGCCGGCTTGCATAAGATAACGTACCAATTTTCCTAAACAAGAGAGAAGAAGAAGAATAAGAGTGGTGTACTGTCATAGTCGACTGTAATAGAAGTCCATAGTGCTCGTAGAATTTGTTCCTTAAACTCCCACTAATGTTAGAGCAAGGATGAAGAAGTCGGAGGTTACATAGATACTGTCCTCAATAGTTATGCACTGTGCTTTCAATTTGCTACTTGTACTGTGACAACTTTCTGCTCAATCATTTTGTGTTAATCTTAAGGAGCATTGGTTACAGACTATGTCTTTCTTTTTTCATGTAGTTGCTCCTTCCAAATCCAAGACACCATCAAGGAGGAAGGAGCTGGCTCGAATGGCCCGGCAACGGAGGCTGGATGCCACTGTTGCTGAATATCGGCGGCTGGTGGCCCTGGAGGAGGAGGAGACGCAGTCTGGTACAACAACAACGTCCACTGGGACAGCTGCATCCTCCTCCGTGCGTGCTGCCAGCCAGCGCAGTGCTCCAGCGGTACGGAGCCGGGCTACCAAAGCCAAACGCCACCGCCCAGCAGCAAAGAAAGCAGCTGCCCCTCACAGGATTTGCAAGGCACACCGGCGCCGCTTATCCCTCAGACTGTCCTACCTGGAGCAGGAGGTCCATAATTATAAGAACGTGGTGGAGGGCCTCCGCTTCGAACTTGCCACCCTCCGCAAGGAGCATGATGCCCTGGCTGCTAATTCCAACAGCACCCTGCCATAGTGTCCCTTGCCCCTTTTTTAGAGACTTTTGGGGGGTGGGAATTGGGAGTTGTGATTTTTGGGGACTTTTGAAGGACAATCGTTGGGGTTAGGGAGGGTCTTGCGGGAGATTCTTTTGTTAGGGCTATAAAAATATACTTTTTGAAACTTTATCTGACCATACCTGTTTTTTACTGCTTTTGAGTCTGGTGGGTGGGGGTTTAACATAACAGTAAGTTTGTTTTCCTGAATAGTCCTAGGACTTTAGTAGTACTACCGTCAATCAAATCTCTCGTCTCTCCTAATACTCCATTATACTACCTCCAACCAAACGCCTATCTTACCTGTAATTTCTGTTTGCAAGTAGGGCTAGGCCCAGGGCTGGCTCCACGGGAAACAGCAAATAAGGTTGGCAATCCTGGGCGGATAAAATTTCCTCATAGCGGTGGTACTAGTGGTGTGACACAGTGGCAGTTGCTTGCCTATGAAAAAAAAGAAAATGAAATCTGGTTTGTCCTCCTGAGCAATACAAAGGTACAATACAGAATATAGCAGGTGACAGAAGTACACTAGAACAGTGCCACATTGTAGCCTAACAAATGTTAAAGTATAACTAATTCGGTTGAAGTTCTTTGACATTAGCCATGGGTCTTTGTCAAGCAGAGTAAGAATATATCCTCGGATTTCTTCACCAGCCTGTTGCTATCACCTTATCCTCCCCAGCAAGTGTGTGGATTTATTGCTGTAATTTAGTCACACATCAATCAAAACCACACAGCCCGGGGGAAGAGGGTTAGGGTTTGAAAAATGGATGGGTACGGGGGTTTTTGGGAAAGGTTTTGGGAGACAAGAAAAAGTAGCACAGCATGGACAAACAAATGTGAACATAAACAAATCTTTGGGTACAAACCTATCCATCAATCTTTGAAAGTGCATACACTACTGCATGCATGTCAGTTAAAAGTAAGTTGTACTTTCGACAACTGTGGAAGAAAGAATGCGACAGTACAGGGCGTGGGTGGAAATATTGATAACTATATTCAACATAAGGTCTCTGTAGCCAGATACCTGAGAGCCTTGCTGGTCACTATAAATCCATTCACAACAACACTCAATGGGGTTGGTCTGGAAGGTATAGTAGATAGAAAAGGAGAAATTGCTTTTTTTCTAGGTGTCCCCTCACTCACCAGGGTTGCCCCTTGGTGACATGCTTCATCATTGGGGCCATCCCAGTCCTCTAAGGGCTGGGGCGTGCTGCGACTTGCGAATTACGTAGGAGCACTTACAAATGACTATGTGTGGTGCAGATGTGATAGTGGAGTGGACTAAGTGATGTGTTAAGGGATCAATTTAGAAGCAGAGAGAGATCCAAGAAATGCAGTCACAGTCAGAGAAAAAGGCAAGGGATACTGTATCTATGTGGTTGTAGTGGTCCTGTTGGAAGTGGTAAGTAAGTTGCCTGCAGAAAAAAAATCCTCCTTTTAGCGGCACTCCTCCATTGCAGCCGCCGCTTCGTCCATCGATGTTGGTCACCAGAAGACACCCTGTAAAAAAAAGCACAGCATAGACAAACAATGGAACATAAACAATTCTTTGGGTACAAACCTATCCATCAATCTTTGAAAGTGCATGCACTACTGCATGCATGTCAGTGAAAAGTAAGTAGTACATTCGACAACTGTGGAAGAAAGAATGCGACAGTACAGGGCCTGTGTGGAATTATTGATAACGATATTCAACATAAGGTCTCTGTACTTAGCCAGATACCCGAATGCCTTGCTGGTCACTATAAATCCATTCACAACAACACTCAGTGGGGTTGGTCTGGAAGGTATAGTAGATAGAAAAGGAGAAATTGCTTGTTTTCTAGGTGTCCCCTCACTCACCAGGGTTGCCCCTTGGTGACATGCTTCATCATTGGGGCCATCCCAGTCCTCTACGGCCTGGGGCGTGCTGCGACTTGCGAATTACGTAGGAGCACTTACAAATGACTATGTGTGGTGCAGATGTGATAGTGGAGTGGACTAAGTGATGTGTTAAGGGATCAATTTAGAAGCACAGAGAGATCCAAGAAATGCAGTCACAGTCAGAGAAAAAGGCAAGGGATACTGTATCTATGTGGTTGTAGTGGTCCTGTTGGAAGTGGTAAGTAAGTTGCCTGCAGAAAAAAAATCCTCCTTTTAGCGGCACTCCTCCATTGCAGCCGCCGCTTCGTCCATCGATGTTGGTCACCAGAAGACACCCTGTAAAAAAAAGCACAGCATAGACAAACAATGGAACATAAACAATTCTTTGGGTACAAACCTATCCATCAATCTTTGAAAGTGCATGCACTACTGCATGCATGTCAGTGAAAAGTAAGTAGTACATTCGACAACTGTGGAAGAAAGAATGCGACAGTACAGGTCCTGTGTGGAATTATTGATAACGATATTCAACATAAGGTCTCTGTACTTAGCCAGATACCCGAGAGCCTTGCTGGTCACTATAAATCCATTCACAACAACACTCAGTGGGGTTGGTCTGGAAGGTATAGTAGATAGAAAAGGAGAAATTGCTTGTTTTCTAGGTGTCCCCTCACTCACCAGGGTTGCCCCTTGGTGACATGCTTCATCATTGGGGCCATCCCAGTCCTCTACGGCCTGGGGCGTGCTGCGACTTGCGAATTACGTAGGAGCACTTACAAATGACTATGTGTGGTGCAGATGTGATAGTGGAGTGGACTAAGTGATGTGTTAAGGGATCAATTTAGAAGCAGAGAGAGATCCAAGAAATGCAGTCACAGTCAGAGAAAAAGGCAAGGGATACTGTATCTATGTGGTTGTAGTGGTCCTGTTGGAAGTGGTAAGTAAGTTGCCTGCAGAAAAAAAATCCTCCTATTAGCGGCACTCCTCCATTGCAGCCGACGCTTCGTCCATCGATGTTGGTCACCAGAAGACACCCTGTCCACTGCCTGCCTGATGCTGAATTGTGGCTCGCTACTGTGAAGCCTGACTCCATCCTTTTTTCCCCATTGCAGAGACTGAAACCCGGCCTGTAATTATTCAACGAAAAACAGGAAGTGATATAATATTACAACACCACTGATAAATAAATATAAGGTATGTAGGCTGTGGAGTGCAAAAAGTCACAATTTGATTTTCCTAGTAGACAGTACAATATTTTTGAAAGTGCGTACTCTGAGTCACCTTTTGAAGGATAAATAAGTATGGGCAAATTAATGTAGTGGATCTTGCCCCTCAAGCTAGGTGTACTGTAAACTGTGTTTTAGAACAAAATTAGATCTTCCTAGCAGTGCTCCCACCCAGACCCTTACTAAAGCCAGTCGCAAAAATGTAGAAGACCCCCAATCAAATCTCAAAAAACGAGGCCTAGCAGAAAACTGGTGACAAAACTTACTTTGAAAGTAAAAGTAGGCCGAAGTACCCCCTTCCTAATTACCCATTACCCACCGTGGATTGCATTCAAACCACTTGCAAGCAACCAAGCAAAAGTAGCCATAGCCAGCATCGCTCCAAGACTCGAAATCCCCCCCACTCAAACACATGCAATAGAAATACTGCTAACCCTAACGAACCCTAAGTTAAGAATAGTGGCAAAGGCTTTCTTTAACTATGCCAAATCCCCCCTTTCCCACCATGGATTTTCTTCAAATGACTTGCAACCAAAATTACACATTCTCACGAGTGCTCTAAGACCCCAGAACTCAGTTGGAAAAATCTAGAACACCCCGAAACACATGCAATCCTGCTGCTAGGGCTAACCCTAACGAACCCTAAGTTACAAAAAGTGCCAAAAGGCTTTTCCGCGAGGATTTTGTCCCAACCACTTCTACCCGGTATTAGACCTTCCCAGGAATGCCCCAAGACCCGCCAAACCACCCGCCAAGAAGCATAACACCCCCAAACAGGCCAAAAGCAAAATCTCATACTTGCAATATTTCTGGGCCTTCGGTCCAAACGCGCTGCGTAGCTAGGCCATAAGTCGGGGTTGGCACGACGGATTTCCTGAAAAGCAAATGCAATCAAGATTAGAGTGTCCCAGCAATGCTCCCAGACCACGAAACTCACCCACAAACACCAGGAAGCCCCCCAAACAGGCCCCCGAAAACGCTACATAGAGCAAAATGTCAGAAATAGCCAAAAGAAAATCGGCCTGGATTTTGTCCCAACCACTTCTACCCGGTATTAGACCTTCCCAGGAATGCCCCAAGACCCGCCAAACCACCCGCCAAGAAGCATAACACCCCCAAACAGGCCAAAAGCAAAATCTCATACTTGCAATATTTCTGGGCCTTCGGTCCAAACGCGCTGCGTAGCTAGGCCATAAGTCGGGGTTGCCACGACGGATTTCCTGAAAAGCAAATGCAATCAAGATTAGAGTGTCCCAGCAGTGCTCCCAGACCACGAAACTCACCCACAAACAGACGGAACCCCCCCTAAGAGCACCTCAAAGGCAAGCAAGTCATCAAAAACACAAAAAAATTTCCGCCTGGGATTTGGTCCAAAACACTTTTATCCGGTATTAGAGCTTCCCAGCAATGGCCCCAGAGCCGTCAACCCAGGAGAAAACGAGTAGAAGACCCCCAAACAGCCAAAGAGCAAAAGTACAAAAATGGGGACTTAGTCAATTTTTCACAAATTTCCCAAATCACTCCGCGCGCGCTCTGCAGCTAGGCCCTAACTCCCCTCTGCCACCATGGATTTGCTTGAAACCTCTTGCAAAGTAAAGTATATATAGCCTGCAGTGCTCCCAGACCACGAAACTCACCCACAAACACCAGGAAGCCCCCCAAACAGGCCCCCGAAAACGCTACATAGAGCAAAATGTCAGAAATAGCCAAAAAAAAATCGGCCTGGATTTTGTCCCAACCACTTCTACCCGGTATTAGACCTTCCCAGGAATGCTCCAAGACCCGCCAAACCACCTGCCAAGAAGCATAACACCCCCAAACAGGCCAAAAGCAAAATCTCATACTTGCAATATTTCTGGGCCTTCGGTCCAAACGCGCTGCGTAGCTAGGCCATAAGTCGGGGTTGCCACGACGGATTTCCTGAAAAGCAAATGCAATCAAGATTAGAGTGTCCCAGCAGTGCTCCCAGACCACGAAACTCACCCACAAACACCAGGAAGCCCCCCAAACAGGCCCCCGAAAACGCTACATAGAGCAAAATGTCAGAAATAGCCCAAAAAAAATCGGCCTGGATTTTGTCCCAACCACTTCTACCCGGTATTAGACCTTCCCAGGAATGCCCAAAGACCCGCCAAACCACCCGCCAAGAAGCATAACACCCCCAAACAGGCCAAAAGCAAAATCTCATACTTGCAATATTTCTGGGCCTTCGGTCCAAACGCGCTGCGTAGCTAGGCCATAAGTCGGGGTTGGCACGACGGATTTCCTGAAAAGCAAATGCAATCAAGATTAGAGTGTCCCAGCAATGCTCCCAGACCACGAAACTCACCCACAAACACCAGGAAGCCCCCCAAACAGGCCCCCGAAAACGCTACATAGAGCAAAATGTCAGAAATAGCCAAAAAAAAATCGGCCTGGATTTTGTCCCAACCACTTCTACCCGGTATTAGACCTTCCCAGGAATGCCCCAAGACCCGCCAAACCACCCGCCAAGAAGCATAACACCCCCAAACAGGCCAAAAGCAAAATCTCATACTTGCAATATTTCTGGGCCTTCGGTCCAAACGCGCTGCGTAGCTAGGCCATAAGTCGGGGTTGCCACGACGGATTTCCTGAAAAGCAAATGCAATCAAGATTAGAGTGTCCCAGCAGTGCTCCCAGACCACGAAACTCACCCACAAACAGACGGAACCCCCCCTAAGAGCACCTCAAAGGCAAGCAAGTCATCAAAAACACAAAAAAATTTCCGCCTGGGATTTGGTCGAAAACACTTTTATCCGGTATTAGAGCTTCCCAGCAATGGCCCCAGAGCCGTCAACCCAGGAGAAAACGAGTAGAAGACCCCCAAACAGCCAAAGAGCAAAAGTACAAAAATGGGGACTTAGTCAATTTTTCACAAATTTCCCAAATCACTCCGCGCGCGCTCTGCAGCTAGGCCCTAACTCCCCTCTGCCACCATGGATTTGCTTGAAACCTCTTGAAAAGTAAAGTATATATAGCCAGCAGTGCTCCCAGACCACGAAACTCACCCACAAACACCAGGAAGCCCCCCAAACAGGCCCCCGAAAACGCTACATAGAGCAAAATGTCAGAAATAGCCAAAATAAAATCGGCCTGGATTTTGTCCCAACCACTTCTACCCGGTATTAGACCTTCCCAGGAATGCCCCAAGACCCGCCAAACCACCCGCCAAGAAGCATAACACCCCCAAACAGGCCAAAAGCAAAATCTCATACTTGCAATATTTCTGGGCCTTCGGTCCAAACGCGCTGCGTAGCTAGGCCATAAGTCGGGGTTGCCACGACGGATTTCCTGAAAAGCAAATGCAATCAAGATTAGAGTGTCCCAGCAGTGCTCCCAGACCACGAAACTCACCCACAAACACCAGGAAGCCCCCCAAACAGGCCCCCGAAAACGCTACATAGAGCAAAATGTCAGAAATAGCCAAAAAAAAATCGGCCTGGATTTTGTCCCAACCACTTCTACCCGGTATTAGACCTTCCCAGGAATGCCCCAAGACCCGCCAAACCACCCGCCAAGAAGCATAACACCCCCAAACAGGCCAAAAGCAAAATCTCATACTTGCAATATTTCTGGGCCTTCGGTCAAAACGCGCTGCGTAGCTAGGCCATAAGTAGGGGTTGCCACGACGGATTTCCTGAAAAGCAAATGCAATCAAGATTAGAGTGTCCCAGCAGTGCTCCCAGACCACGAAACTCACCCACAAACACCAGGAAGCCCCCCAAACAGGCCCCCGAAAACGCTACATAGAGCAAAATGTCAGAAATAGCCAAAAAAAAATCGGCCTGGATTTTGTCCCAACCACTTCTACCCGGTATTAGACCTTCCCAGGAATGCCCCAAGACCCGCCAAACCACCCGCCAAGAAGCATAACACCCCCAAACAGGCCAAAAGCAAAATCTCATACTTGCAATATTTCTGGGCCTTCGGTCCAAACGCGCTGCGTAGCTAGGCCATAAGTCGGGGTTGGCACGACGGATTTCCTGAAAAGCAAATGCAATCAAGATTAGAGTGTCCCAGCAATGCTCCCAGACCACGAAACTCACCCACAAACACCAGGAAGCCCCCCAAACAGGCCCCCGAAAACGCTACATAGAGCAAAATGTCAGAAATAGCCAAAAAAAAATCGGCCTGGATTTTGTCCCAACCACTTCTACCCGGTATTAGACCTTCCCAGGAATGCCCCAAGACCCGCCAAACCACCCGCCAAGAAGCATAACACCCCCAAACAGGCCAAAAGCAAAATCTCATACTTGCAATATTTCTGGGCCTTCGGTCCAAACGCGCTGCGTATCTAGGGCATAAGTCGGGGTTGGCACGACGGATTTCCTGAAAAGCAAATGCAATCAAGATTAGAGTGTCCCAGCAATGCTCCCAGACCACGAAACTCACCCACAAACAGACAGAACCTTCCCTAAGAGCACCTAAAAGGCAAGCAAGTCATCAAAAACACAAAAAAATTTCTTCCTGGGATTTGGTCCAAACCACTTTTATCCGGTATTAGAGCTTCCCAACAATGGTCCCAGAGCCGTCAACTCACCTGCAAAGAGGTACAACAACACCCCCACAAGTGCTGAGTCTTTCTTCATTGGGCGTAAACCAGCCCTCTGGTTTGATGGAAATAGGAGTCTGGAGGAGGAGGATAGAGGAGCATGTTCTTCTGAACTTGTGAACCTGAGGAATGCAGACTGCGGCAACTTCAAATCAATTAGCAAACCAGCGAAGACAGTTCTGCTGATGGGCTTGATTTTGTGATTATCTGATTAAAGTTTGAAATATATTAACTGTGCACAACAAAGAAAGACAGACACACAGGAATAAAAGTGAATAGGGACGAAAAAGAAAGTTATTGATTCGTTGTCTCATTTTCAGGGCTCGGTATCACGGTCCAGGAATGAGAATAAGGCTTCGTCATCATACTCTGCGAATTCAGGCAGGGTGAGCTCAGTGTCACCTGACAGAGTAGAAATTCCCTCATCTATGCTGCTGGCCACCTCCTCTTCATCCGGCACGCTCTCTCGTACTCTGAAATCTGGTGGTATGAGGTGCTGATTCATCTTGATCATTGTTAACCTCTCCACATTTTTGGGCGAGAGGCGGCTCCGTTTGGGAGTTACAATCCCACCAGCCGCACTGAAAACCCGTTCAGAAGACACGCTTGCGAGTGGGCAAGACAAGTAGTTTAAAGCCAGGTTGGTGAGCTGTGGCCACAATTCTTTTTTCCCATGCCAATACGCCAATGGGTCAGAATTAACATAGACCTCTGTTGAGTCATTCAGATAGTCCTTCACCATCGACTCAAGGTCCTCATCCAAGGTTCCTCCACTTTGCTTAGCTCTTGCTGTGCCTCTGACCTTTTGAGAACCAAACCCACGCAGAGCTAGCCAATCCTCTTCAGCCTCCAATGTTTCTGTTGTGTTTCGTGCAGATGATCCGGTTGCCGGTGTCTTTAACGGCTGAGAGGTCACTTGTGCCACAGCCACAGGTGCAGAAGTGGATTGTTTTGACTGGGGATGGCCTGCTGATGTACTGCCATTTCCTTCAATTTCCAGCCGTTCTGTTTCAAACCTCTTGGCTGACAAGGCTAGCCAACGTTTGTACTTTGGAACATGTTCATCATCAAAAGGAAAGAATGCTTGGCCTGCCAGCGCCTTTTTGTAGCGTGGATCCAGAATAGTAGCACAAATGTAATGCTGTTCTGAGTGGATCTTTTTAAGACGTTCATCACCTTGTAGGAGCTCTAATAATTGCTCAGCCAGAAGCAAAGAGTCTTGGTTTTTGTCATCTTTTCCAAACACAGAACACACCTCCTTCAGTTGGTCCTCCAGCATGTACAACAATGGGATAGCTTTTCCCAAATTAGAGTCCTCCTTGCTGACTGCACGCGTGAAGAACTCAAAAGGACGAAGCATGCGTGTCAGGCTTTCAACTATGTTCCATTGCGGCCCACCCATCCTCAGCTCCTCTGTACCCTCTTTAAGGAAATATTGATCGAGTTCCGTATACTGCTCATACAGACGCTCAAGCATGTAGAAGGTTGAGTTCCAACGTGTTACCACCTCCTGGATGAGTGCTTTCACTGGCATTTGACGTTGATATAGCAGGCTCCTCAGCTGCTTCCGGGCCTTAAAAGAATGGCTGAAATGCTTGCACATTTTTCGGCAGGTCTCCAATACACTGTACGCTGCACTGCCTTTATTACCCAAGAATTTTTGGACAACCAGGTTTATACAGTGCGCCAAACACGGCACTCTGAAATAGTAACCGTCCCTCATGGCCTTAACTATATTGGCGCCATTGTCCGTGGAAACATAACCAACCTTGCGTTTTAGTGGGGACAGCCAGTTAAGGACCTTTGTGTTAAAGACATCCAAAATGTTTTCTGCTGTGTGACGTTTCTCCAAACCAAACATGGCTAGTGTTGCATGTTTCCGAGCACCTTTAAAAACAATGTTCGTGTCAACACCTGCGTTTAGCTTTGCTTTAGCCCCTGAAAAAGAGACCCAGTGTGCAGTGATGCACATGTAATCAGCGCCTGCGCCACTGGTCCACATGTCTGTTGTCAGATGTATAGTGTGAACAGCACTCTTCTGCAAAGCTGCCCCAATCACCTTCAGAACATCTTCATGTAGTGCTGGAACCGCAACTCGGGCAAAATAGAACCGGCTAGGAACCTTCCATTTAGGGCAGAGCGCTGCCACTAATTCTAGAAAACCAACCCCTTCTACAAAAGAAAAAGGGAGAAGGTCCAGAGCTAGCATTTTAGCCAGCTTAGTGTTATACAGACGGGTCATTGGGTGGTTGCGTTCATATTGCGCTTCTGTAAACAACATCTTTTTAATGTTGCCCTGGACCAAGGATTTACGGGATGATGATGATCTCTTCGACCCAGTTACGCTCGCTGATGAACTTTTCCGCATTGATGTCTCACTCTCTCCCACACTCTTAGTGTGGCTCCCATGGGGTGTGCTGCTGACAGGGGAACTGGGTGTAAGTGAAGTGTTCGAATCGTCTTCTTCCTCCTCGTCATCATCAGATGAAAAATCAACGTTTTCATTGCGTGCAATTCGGGCTTCCTTGATCGAGTGTAGGTGCGCAAACCATTGGACATCGTGCGTTCTCCTAAGATGACCTCTCTGGCCTCCGGTACCATAGTTGGAACCCAACTTACCACGACTAACTCGAAGCTTACAAATGCTACAAATGGCTACGTTTTCCTTTTTTGGGCAAACACTAAAGAAGTCCCAAACTGGAGACTTGAAATGTCTTCGGGGGCCGGAGGAGGCGGCGATACTGGTGGTGGTGGTCCTGCTGCTAATGCCAGATGAAGTGGAGGATGTGGATTGCCGAACTTCAGTACGTTTTGCACTTTCACCACCACGAATTGAGGTCGAGGACGAGGTGGGTACCTTCTTGCGAGGAAGAAATATGGAAGCGGTAGGTTTTGGTGTACTACTTAACTCCAAATCTAATGATTCCATTTCCATTGCCTCCTCGCCGACATCATCATCACGCTCAGCAGCTTCTCGGGATAGGGTCAAAATGTCTCTTTGCTGCATGCCCGGTGGGGCTGCAGTGACCTTTGTGATGACTGGCTCGTCGTCATCGTGAGAGGCTTCATCACCAGCAGTATCTGTCACTTCTTGTTGAGCCTCATCACACTCCATAGGTTTGAGTTTTTGGACGACCTTCCTTTTACGCTTAGGCACCGGTGTCAGATCATGGTGTGCCTCACTGTCAGACCGCAGTTGTGGTTCCCAAGCTGGATCTGTATCATCAGAAGGAGGTGGGCTTGAAGAAGATGTAGACACCCCCCTTGATCTTTTCCTTGCTAGGGATGTGGAAGACAATGAATGATCATCAGGAGGAGTGGCTTCCAATGATACCTCGGCTTCATTGTCGATTTCCTGATGTGCCCCTACTTCGGGAGGAACAACTATTGTGGGCACTTGTGAACCTCCATGCACCTTTGCTTGCGCATCTCCTTTTGCTGCCTCTCCTTCCACATGTACTTGGGCGTGTACTTGCACATGGTGTTGTTGTTGCGGCTGTGGTTGTTCAACACTTGTCAGATGAGTTACAACAACCTGTGTTGATTCAGGGACATTGCTGCTACTTTCTTGCGATGAGCCAACATCACTGGTCGATGGTGATTGGAGAAGTACACTGACTGCCTCTGAAGCACTCAAGGGCTTTGACTTAAGTTGGCGTGGTGGTGGAGGCACTGAACCCAATGGAGCAGGGGTGCTGCTCCCAGCTTGGTCCCCAGCAGATCCTGCTGCTGCAGGCGTACTTTTTTTTTTCTCCCAAAAAACGTGGCGGGTGGCACACCAGCCTCCTTGGTAACTTGCTTCTTCTGCTCCTTACTAGCAACTTTCTTGCTAGAGGAGCTACGGAGAACTTTCTTTGGGGCCATCTTCTTCAGAGCAGGTCAGACAGCAGGCCGCAGTTGCACGAATTGTAGAGTTGTGTGAGGCCAGACGTGACGTCGCGTGACGTTATGCTGCACACACACACCGCTGCAGGACTTCTTCCTGGCACTGGTGGTTCTCTTGAGTCTTGTGCACCTAAAAAAAATGGAAGACAGAGGAACATCAGTTCAGTTATAGAGCACAAAAAAATCGAAAAACACTGCAAAATCAGCACAATCCCAATCCATCCATGCCCTCCATAATGTTTAAATTCAAGACAACCCACAGAAAGACTAGACCCATGCAAGACTCACTACCCCTGGGCATAAATAAAGGTTGAAAAGTAGGCAAAATGGTTGGAGGCCTAACAACAAAGCCTGCATTCAAAATGGCCACTTGCCTCCTAGCACATGGCCAGGGCCTGCCTGTACCAGCACTCAAAATGGCCCCCACCCACATGGCCTGTCCCCATGAACACCCCCAAAAATCGAAAAACACTGCAAAATCAGCACAATCCCATTCCATCCATGCCCTCCATGATGTTTAAATTCAAGACACCCCACAGAAAGACTAGGCCCATGCACCACTCACTACCCCTGGTCAAGGCCCCAACAACAGGTCAAAAATCGAAAAACACTGCAAAATCAGCACAATCCCATTCCATCCATGCCCTCCATGATGTTTAAATTCAAGACACCCCACAGAAAGACTAGGCCCATGCACCACTCACTACCCCTGGTCAAGGCCCCAACAACAGGTCAAAAATCGAAAAACACAGAAAAATCAGCACAATCCCATTCCATCCATGCCCTCCATGATGTTTAAGTTCAAGACAGCCCACAGAAAGACTAGGCCCATGCTAGACTCAAATACCCCTGGTGAAAAGGCCACAAGTACAGGCCCAAAAAACGAAAATCACTGAAAAATCTGCACAATCCCATTCCATCCATGGCCTCCATGATGTTTAAATTCAAGACAACCCACAGAAAGACTAGGCCCATGCAAGACTCACTACCCCTGGGCATAAATAAAGGTTGAAAAGTAGGCAAAATGGTTGGAGGCCTAACAACAAAGCCTGCATTCAAAATGGCCACTTGCCTGCCAGCACATGGCCAGTGCCTGTAGCTGCACTCAAAATGGCCACCAGCCACATGGCATGTCCCTCCCCATGAACACCCCCAAAAATCGAAAAACACTGCAAAATCAGCACAATCCCATTCCATCCATGGCCTCCATGATGTTTAAATCCAAGACAACCCACAGAAAGACTAGGCCCATGCAAGACTCACTACCCCTGGGCATAAATAAAGGTTGAAAAGTAGGCAAAATGGTTGGAGGCCTAACAACAAAGCCTGCATTCAAAATGGCCACTTGCCTCCAAGCACATGGCCAGGGCCTGCCTGTACCAGCACTCAAAATGGCCCCCACCCACATGGCCTGTCCCCATGAACACCCCCAAAAATCGAAAAACACTGCAAAATCAGCACAATCCCATTCCATCCATGCCCTCCATGATGTTTAAATTCAAGACACCCCACAGAAAGACTAGGCCCATGCACCACTCACTACCCCTGGTCAAGGCCCCAACAACAGGTCAAAAATCGAAAAACACTGCAAAATCAGCACAATCCCATTCCATCCATGCCCTCCATGATGTTTAAATTCAAGACACCCCACAGAAAGACTAGGCCCATGCACCACTCACTACCCCTGGTCAAGGCCCCAACAACAGGTCAAAAATCGAAAAACACAGAAAAATCAGCACAATCCCATTCCATCCATGCCCTCCATGATGTTTAAGTTCAAGACAGCCCACAGAAAGACTAGGCCCATGCTAGACTCAAATACCCCTGGTGAAAAGGCCACAAGTACAGGCCCAAAAAACGAAAATCACTGAAAAATCTGCACAATCCCATTCCATCCATGGCCTCCATGATGTTTAAATTCAAGACAACCCACAGAAAGACTAGGCCCATGCAAGACTCACTACCCCTGGGCATAAATAAAGGTTGAAAAGTAGGCAAAATGGTTGGAGGCCTAACAACAAAGCCTGCATTCAAAATGGCCACTTGCCTGCCAGCACATGGCCAGTGCCTGTAGCTGCACTCAAAATGGCCACCAGCCACATGGCATGTCCCTCCCCATGAACACCCCCAAAAATCGAAAAACACTGCAAAATCAGCACAATCCCATTCCATCCATGGCCTCCATGATGTTTAAATTCAAGACAACCCACAGAAAGACTAGGCCCATGCAAGACTCACTACCCCTGGGCATAAATAAAGGTTGAAAAGTAGGCAAAATGGTTGGAGGCCTAACAACAAAGCCTGCATTCAAAATGGCCACTTGCCTCCTAGCACATGGCCAGGGCCTGCCTGTACCAGCACTCAAAATGGCCCCCACCCACATGGCCTGTCCCCATGAGCAATCCAAAAATTCAAAAAACACAGAAAAATCAGCACAATCCCCATGGCATCCATGCCCTCCATGATGTTTAAATTCAAGACACCCCACAGAAAGACTAGGCCCATGCACCACTCACTACCCCTGGTCAAGGCCCCAACAACAGGTCAAAAATCGAAAAACACAGAAAAATCAGCACAATCCCATTCCATCCATGCCCTCCATGATGTTTAAGTTCAAGACAGCCCACAGAAAGACTAGGCCCATGCACCACTCACTACCCCTGGTCAAGGCCCCAACAACAGGTCAAAAATCGAAAAACACAGAAAAATCAGCACAATCCCAATTCATCCATGGCCTCCATGATGTTTAAGTTCAAGACAACCCACAGAAAGACTCAGTCCACCCACCACTGAGTACCCCTGGGCAAAAGGCCCCAAAACAGCCCAAAAATCGAAAATTCCAAAATTTTAATTGCAGCAACTGTAATGCCCCAAACAAACTTACTTGTAAAATTTCTAATCCAACAGTGATCCAAAGAAAGTCAAAAAGGCCTCAAATCCAAATATCCAGCAGCATCCACAAAAAGTAATCCTTCCAGCTCCAGACCCAAATGAAAAGTGACCAGGAGATGGACAAAGCACTGGGAGGAGCCTGCTGAACAGGAACAGGAAATTGAAGACTGTGGGGCACTTCCTTCCTCCCACCCCCCTGCCCCCCTCCCCAAAATGGACTCCTCGCTAAAAAAGTGCAGGCAAATGTCAAACTAAGGAGTTATTCAGATAAAAATCATCATTTCTAGAAGGTTTATGCTGCTTGCTGGTGGATTTCTTGTGCAGAATTGCAAATTTATATTTTCGCTCGCCGCATCTCAAATCTCGCAATTGCGAAGAACCGCGAGACGTGATCTCGCCGTACTCGCGTTGACAAACTCTCGCTGTGCAAGTTGGCAAGCCGCGATGACGTAATCGCGCTCGCCAAATTCCCGCGGGATCACACAGCAAGATCCAAAATGGCGCAGCACTCGCAAAATATCGAGAAAAACAACTCGGCAAACGATGATAAACGCCGCGCGCCGCAAAAATTGTATCACCAACGCCGCGCGCCGCCCAAAAAATCCGCTGCGTGCGAATTTGCGGATTTTGCGGGAAATTCGCGAATCTCGCGGATTGCGAATTTCCCAAAAATCCGCAAAATCCGCGAGCGTAACGGATTTTCCGCCCATGCTTAGGCTTGAGAATTTGTGTGTTGTTTAGCAAACTTTCTGTGTGAGGGGGTGGGAAGTGTGCCCTGAAGGAGAAACTATAGTAAGCAGAAAAAGTTGCAACCATGGCGTAGCATTTTGAGGAGAAACATGGATAGAACATGACTTAGAGATTATCATTCATATTTGCTAGTATACGTATTTGATCCAATGCAAAATAAAATATGTGTAAGAGGTCACACATTGGTGCAGGAGGAATATGGAAAAACCAACAAATAATAAATAAATACATAAGTATTACCTGCAGTTGCTAAAATGCTGGAAAAGGTGGTTAATAGGCAACCTACCCTTTTTCTGGAATCAAACTTTCTCCTTCATGATACACAATCTGGCTTCCACATAGGGTACAGCACAGAGTCTGCCTTGTTGGAAGTCTCCCAATTCATTAAGTCTAATTTTGATCAGGATGCGGCGGCTATGGCAGTATTCTTGGATTTGTTGTTAGCATTTGACACTGTTTCTCACCCTATCCTACTGAGTAGGCTGAAGAATATTGGGGTCCAAGGACAGGCTTGGGCCTGGATTAAATCTTATTGTGAACAGATCTCAAGCATAATTTCTCACCCCTTTTATTTCTGATGTGAAGCCCCTTGAGTGTGGAGTCCCTAGGCCTTGAGCCCTACTCTTTTTAATATTTACTTGGAACCCTTGGCAAACCTTGTGAAATCTGGGGCCTGAAGGTGATTCCTTATGATGATGACGCCGAGCTCCTGCATTGCTTTCAGGACAAAGTGGCAGACGCTTTCAATTCTTTTAAGCTGTGCCTGAAGTGAGTTGGTGACTGGATGAGTGATAGTTGCCTGAAATTAAATTCTGATATAACGGAGATCCTCTTTTCTGGCACTAGTCAGTATCCCGATTTGGTTAACAGGTGGCTTCAAAGCTTGGCATGCCTCCAGTTCCATCATCCTGTGTGAGAAACCTCAGCTTTAAATTTGATTCTGCCTTGTCTTTTGAACCACATGTAAAAAAAAGGATTCTGCTAGCTGCTTTTCAACCATGAAGTCCCTAAGGAGGATGATGCAACTGGTTCCGGTAGCTGCCTGGAAGATCATTGTCCATTCTTTGGCCACTTCAAAGGTAGACTATGTGAATAATCTATGTCTGAGTCTGCCAACCTACCTACCGCACCATCTGCAGATCACTGAAAATGCGGCTGCATGTCTTATCCTTAAAGTTCAGCATGCCTGACAGTGTCTGACTATTTAGGTCAGTTGCACTGGCTGCCTATTGTGAGCCGCACCAAATTTACGATACTCATTTTTGCCAATAGATCCCTGGAGCCGAAAAGCCCCTTGTACTTGAGAAGAAGACTTAAGGCCTACTGCCAGGGCAGACCCTTGGGGTCTAACAGCTTAAAACTCCTGTATACCCTAAGGGTTTGCAAGGCTAGAAGAGGTGGAAGATACTTTGTGTTTTTAATGGCAAAGCTTTGGAACTCACTACCGACTGCACTTTGTTTTGCCCCATCTGATTCTGCTTTCAGAAAAAGTCAGAAGACTTATCTTTTTACTGCCTATGCCTGGTGTCCATGGGAATGGATGTTTATTATGTCTGCAGTCCATTCTGCTAGCACCAGGTTGCTTCCGCGGAAGTAGCTGCATGTTTTATAAATTCTATTGCATTGTATTGTATTGTACTGAGCTGTAATAGATTATTGATTTAGTGGAACTTACTTCCCATTCTCTTTTCCTGCTCAGAAGTCACAGTTGCATTTATTGCCCCTCCATCTCATGGTTCTTACAGCAGTTTTCTTTTACTGAACGGACTGTGTTTGGAGTATTTTCATTTCCTTGATTCAGGTGGATTTCAGACTTTGACAATCTCACCCCTTCCAAAACTGCCACTCCACTAAAAGCAATCTGCTACCCCTGCAACCCCCAGCCTCTCACAGCAGTAGAAAGTGTGAAGTGAACTGTGAAGATGGGTATAGACCAACCTCTGTAGATAAGTCACTCTGGAGGGAACCAGGATTCATGAGCGGAGAAGCACTCTGTTAAAATTGGGAGCCAGTAAAATAGTTAGTGATGCATCACAATTGGGAGGACAAGAACTTGGTAGCCGTTCTCTATATAACCTCCTCACTCATCATCTTCACCTACTTTATTCCTTAAGACCACTCTTCTCGACACCTAGTGCTCCTCCCACCATTCTCAAAGTCATTGTTATGGCTCCTATTTTGGCTTTTAGGGCCATTGAAAATGTCCACAAGAGGACCAGCAAATCTATAAGGCGGAAATCAACATTGCATGACTTCACATTACTTCACAAACCATACAGCTTGATTCAAACAGAAGATCAAATACTCTGGACAAGCAGGTTTTTTTGGAGGCTACCATCACATGGCAATATTGCACAGCAATAGAGTGTCAAGGTGTCCCAAAATGTATAGGAAAAATTGAAGGTTGTTTGAGGGTAATGTCATCATGGTATCTGGTTTCCTGTGGTGTCAATACAAGGCCAGGCTATCAATTCATTGATGTCATCAAGATGTAGATAGGGGAATTTTAAATATGGAAATCGTTATTCTTTGGTTACATAATACTGACACGTTTATGCCTTAAATAAAGTGCAGAAATCTTAAATGCCTGTTCCTGAGAGCATTACAGGGAAGTGCATCTACTAAAAATGCAGCAAACTTTATTTGAACCTGCCCTTGTTCTCTTTTTACATTTGTCCAGAGCTACCTCTGTTCCATATTTTAGCTCTAGCACCCAGACCTTTTTCTTATCTCTCCCTGTCATTCTGTCAGAGCAATTACCAGAAGTGCGACCCAGAGAATGAAATATCTATAAGTTCCTTACCACAGCAGCAACAAGACGCTACGCATATCCACTCCTCATTAAATACCCACCAGGATCCTTCGCCAATCAACTCACTTCACCCTCTAAGCACCACCAATTGGTAATTATTTCCATCACTTGAGTCCAACTTGCACATGCAGCTAAATTAGCACAGGCTATGGTTTCCCTCACAATTAACAAATACAATTCATATTGCAATCAGGTATAATTAGGCTTTCCAGTTTTCAGTTTCTATTTTTGGTGAATTCTGGTGGTTTATTTTCAGTGTTTACAAGTGATTTCTATACATTAAAAACAGTGGTTATCAGTGGTCATATATTTTCACGCCATTAAAAACCACAAAAACAGGGTTTTTCTAGTGTTTATGGAACTTTTTGCTTTTATTATTGCTTTCTTTCTGCACTGATAGTGCATGGTATATAGACAGTGTACGTACAATGTAAATGAGGTCCAAATCAATTTTTTACAAACCAAACTTATCGTAGTACACCATGCAATACTTCTTCGAAGCAACGGAATGTACTTTTTTCAAATCATATCAATATGTGATCAAAGATCCTCCCATTTGTTGACTTTGGCATCATTACTCAGCAAACGTTCTGTAAACAGTTGCCACATGGATAATATAGCATTCATGGCCTCAAGTACTGAGAACTACCAGCTAAGTGACACAGTTGGAATGACTCTTTGATGCCACACAAAGCACACAATGAGAAATATTAGCAATTTAGTTTCTGTGCATAACAAAACAGTGCACCAGAATGGACTTAAAAGTCAATAGTATTCTTTTTTTATTTTTATATATTTTTATTTGCATTTTATTATTCATGAACAGAGTTATCATGTCCTCAACAGTCAGCACCTCCGTCCCTTTCACCCCCCCAACCCCCATGCATCTTCATTAAAAGCAGTACATTCCCCTTCAACTCAGGTCGCCCCAGCAAATAGTTGTGCAGGTCCCAAGCAACATCTTCCAAATATCTATCTGCGTGTATCCTCCAGTGCCCATGTAGTGACCCTCCCATTCCTCTAAAGTCAGAGACCCCCATCGAGGCCATGGTATCTTCTCCACTTGCCCCACACTCTACCAAATTTCTTAGGGCCCCCCCTCGCATTATAGGTGACTCTCTCAGCTGCCATATACAAATCCAGACCTCTTCTCCATTTCTCCAGTTGCGGTAATGCCGCCGCCCCCCACTTTCGTGCCACATCCCATTTGGCTACCACCAGGGCCAGGACTAAGAAAATCAACAGTGAGCATGCAAGATCCACATCGTTAGTCATGCCCAGCAAGACCAGCTTAGGGTCCACTGGTAAGGCGATCTCTAGCACCTCACTCAACTCCCCCAAGATCTTCCCCCAGTAGGTCTGAATTGTGGGGCAGGACCAGATAATGTGGTCAAAATCCCCTCTACTTTGGCCACATCTCAGACAGCTCGGGTCTCGAGCCTTTCCTATCTTGTGTAAACGTACCCAGTCAAAGTAGGTCCTATGAAGGACATTATATTGGATCAGCCTCAGTCGGGATTTAATGGCTACCTCTCTTGGATGTATCAAAACCCCATCCAAGTCCACATCATCCATTTCCAAAACGTCACACTCCCACTTTTTCCTAAAGGTAACTAACCCATCTGGTGTATTTTTTATCAGTGTTCTGTATGTTAAGGAGACTGCCCTGCCTGGAATTTGCTCCTGTAGGAGGTGGCCTCCCAGAGGGGCATACTCAGGGAGCGCTCCCACCTGGATCCCCTCTGCCCGTTAGGCATGTCGCAACTGTGCATATATCAAGTACTGAGTGTTGTGTAGGCCGAATTCCATCCTTAACGCTTGAAATGGTTTCAGCGCCCCCTTTGCGATCATGTCTCCCAATGTCAATATCCCTATGTCATCCCACCTCTGGAACCCTTTCAATTTGTTCAGTTCTGGTAGCCAAGCAAAGTGCCATAGTGGTGTCTGCCTAGTAGGCTTCTTCTCCCAGCCTATCCGTTTGGTCGCTCCACTCCAGACCATCAGGGTAAGCCTGGTGGCCGGGAGCAGGCCCCTTCTCCCCCTGTCCCCATAGAGATAGGAGGTGCATGGACGGGCTGCCATACCGCTTCTCTCCAGTGCATATGTGGGATATGCAGAGGAAGCGTGAAGCCAGTCATTGATAGGGACCAGGTGTTCTGCCCAGTAGTAAGCTTCTATGTTGGGGAGCGAGATCCCGCCACTGTATTGATGTCTGTGTAGGGTTGCCAACGCCACCCGAGGCTGTTTATCCAGCCATAAAAGGGCTCTCAACTCTGCGTTTATGTTCGTGAACACCCTATATGGGAGGTGATAGTACTCATTCTGAAAGGCGTATAGAAACCTCAGTAGCGTCACCATTTTGAACATGGCCGCCCTGCCTAGAATCGTTAGCGGGAGCGTCTACCACCGGTTTGCATCCTCTACAAAGTTACGCACTACTCGCCTAATGTTCCTTTCGTAGGAGCTAGAGCTGTCCAGCGTCACAAAAATCCCAAGGTACACAAAACCCTTGCTCGTCGTCTGCAGCCTCTCTGGCAAGCCAGACCATTGTTCCTGGCCTCGGGGGTCGTAGAGTACAGATTTATGCCAGTTTAACCGGTAACTTGCCTGTGCTCCATACCTTTCCAACTCCGAGAACAGCGTTGGTATCGTGGTGTCTGGGTGGGTGATATATAGGAGGACGTCATCTGCGTATAAGGATATTTTTTCCTCCTCAGCGTCCGCCGGTCATATTCTAAACCCCGTAATGTCTGCATTTTGCCTTATCGCACACACCAGCACCTCAATAGTTAGCGCAAAAAGCAGGGGGGACAGGGGGCATCCCTGTGTGGTCCCTTGCTGTACCGGGAAGTCCCAAGATAGGGTCCCATTGACTTTAACTTTCGCTCTGGGGTCCGTGTATAGCAATTTAACCCATTTTAGGAACTTGGGTCCGAATCCAAACCGTAGTGGGACGCCTTCGAGGAAGGGCCAGTGAACTGCATCGAAATCTTTTTCGGCGTCCAGAGACAGGAACAAATGGGGGTCCCGTCTCCTGCTTACCTCCTGCAGCCAATTGTGGCCCTATCTGGGAGGAAACCCGTCTGATCCAGGTGGACCAGTCCCGTTATCACCCCCCGGAGCCTGAGGGCTAGGATAGTCGCTAGGCGCTTCACTTCTATATTCAAGAGGGAGATTGGGCGGTACGACGCACAGTCATCCGCTGGTTTACCCTCCTTGTAGATCGGGATTATCGTGGCCATACGAAGGTCCGGCGGAAGCTCTCCCATTTGTGTTGGCTCCTCGAAGAGTCCCAGTAAATGGTGGGACAATAAATCCGAAGTGCGCTTAAAGAATTCCGCAGGGAACCCATTAGGGCCCGGAGACTTCTCCGCTCGTAACTTGGTCAGGGCTTCCTTAACGTCCCCTAGCTTAATGTCAGCCTCCAGGACACGTTGGTCCTTGTCTATCAGGGCTGGGAGTTCAATGTGTGACATATATTGTAGGGCATCTTCCTGTGTCCCTAACTCCCTGGCTTCATAAAACAGTTTGTAGTGTGTAGCAAAGGCCTCCGCTATCAATGCGTCCGACCGCACCAGGATCCTCTAGGCATCCCTGACCTGTTCTATCCATCTGGCGTCCGTTTCCTTTCTACTGAGCCAGGCTAGCAACTTTCCCATTTTGTCTCCTACGTCATATAAACGATGTAGTGTCGCCAGCGCTTGTGTTTTAGCCTCCCCCGTTATCATGTCTCTATAATATCATTGCACGTCTGTCAACCTCCTAAGGGTCTCCGGTGTTCTAGAGAGTTGGTGCTCTTTCTCCAGTGTCAGAATTGGAGCCTCCAGCTCCCCAGCTTCCCTCCGTCCTTTCCGAATCTCCTCCGCTAGCCTGTTCTGCGCTCGGACTCGGAGGACCGCCTTAAAGGCCTCCCAAAAGACCACCTTGGACGAGACTGAGCCCTCATTGTCAGCAATGTAGGCCTTTATATCGGCTCTGATACCCTTCAGTATGGCCGTATTCTGCATGTCCCAGGCCCTCAACCTCCAAGACCCTCCCCTCCGTTCCCTCCCCCCCACCGATACTAACAGTGGTGAGTGATCAGAGATTCCCCTTGCTTGGTAGTCAGCCATATCAGCAGCCGTCAAAGTGTGCCTAGCCATAAAGATATAGTCGAAATTGAGTAAACCTTGTGGGCCCCTGAGAAGAATGAGTGAGCCCTAGCTTCTGGGTGAAGCCACCTCCATATGTCAGTCAGACTCAGTGTGGACATTGGCTTGGAGAGAAGGGTAGGGATCCGGTCTCTGGACCTGTCTCCTGTCCTGTCCTGCGTCGGGACCATCACATCATTAAAATCTCCTCCCATCACTTGAAGGGTATCTGACGTACTGAGGAGAATATCAGTGATTCCTTTAAGCGTAGCCATCTGCAATTTTGGTGAAGCATAAGCCGAAATAATCGTATACTCTTGCTGTCCCCAGGTGCCCCTTACTCCCACGTATGTCCCTTGGGGATCGCACCACACCTGTGCAGTCTGGAATAGCGGATTCTTTTTAATCAGTATGGCCACCCCCCTGAAGCCTGTGGTGAATCCCGCATGTGCCAGAGTTTTGTATTGCCCTCTAGCTAAGAAACCACATTTGGTGCCCTGGAGGTATGTTTCCTGTAGGAGGTCTATGTCGGGGCCTGTCCGTTTCATGTATGTATGAACCAGCCCCCTCTTTATTTTACTACTAAGCCCATTGACATTCCAGGATAACACCATAAGCCCCCTCTGATCCTGAGGTGTCTCTGTACGGGTACCTGACATCAAGCCCTGATTTCTGGTTTATGATGCACGGAGTCAGTGCTAATAAAGCGTCCGGGACACTGACACGAATGATCTCTGTGACATGTCCATACCCCCCTCCCCTCGCTGTCCCCTCCCCCCAACATTCCATGACTTAGAACAACTGTGACTTTCCCCAACTCCCCCCACCCCACCTCCCCCTCCCGCCAGTCCCATCGTGACAGAAGGCTGTGTGTAGGACGACCGGGCTGAGAAGGTCTGTCGCCCACCCCAGGAAACCGCCCCTAAGGAATTACTTCTGCAGTGTTAACTGAAAAACACAGGAAGAAGTCCACTCCCATGAAGTCACCAACAAAAAATAACTTTAGCGATGAGCAAAATAGCTAAACAATATAGGGGGGGTGAAGTAACTTGTGTGCTCCTCGGCCACGAGCCTGCATCTGTATCAGTCTATAACGTCCCCTGTTCACGAATGCGAGTCCTGAATGTACTCCTGGAAGGCTCCTGACCCCCTGTCCTGCTCCTGCTCCAGTTCCTTGATCGCCACCACCAACGGATGTATTGATTGCTCCTCATTATCTTCCCCTTCCGTGGAACGCGCCCCAGTGTCCTCTTCCTCTTCCGAGCGTGTGCTCCGTGTAAGGCAGCTGTACCTAGAGCCCATCGGGCCTTTCAAGGCTGGGGATGCCGAGTTCCGTCCCCGTCGACTGTCCGAAGGAGGTGCAGCGTAAGGAGTCGTCTGCACCCTCCTATTGTCTCTCGCCCGTCTAGTTCGCTGTTTCTTCGGCCTCTCCCATTGAGACCCCGTCAAGGCCCTTCCCGCCACCGGGCTCCGTGTCTCCCCCTCTGGGTGCCAGAATGGGGGGCGCTCCTCCAGCCATTGCCAGGCGTCCTCTGGGTGCAGGAAGAAGTGCGTCTTGTCTTTATAGATGGTCTTCAGCTTTGCCGGGAAAAGCAACATATATTGGATCCTCAGGTCCCTCAATTTGGCCTTTACCTCATCAAAGGAGCGTCTCTGCTTCTGCACCTCCTGACTGTAGTCCGGGAAGATCATGATCTGTGTGTTCTCCAGCCGGATCTCCCCCAGTTTTCTGCCTCTCGTAGTATCACATCCCGATCCGCAAAGTTCAGGGAGAGGGCTATGACCGGTCGCGGTCTCGCCCCAGCAGGAGGCCTCGCCAGCGGTGCTCTGTGCGCCCTCTCAATCACGAAGCAATTCGAAAATGTCGCATTCGGAAAGGTCTTCAACAGCCACAAGTGTAAAAACTCTGTCATATTGGTCCCTTCAAAACCTTCTCTAAAGCCTACGATCGGAGGTTGTTGCAGTGGGCCCTATTTTCTGCATCAGGACCGGCGCCGGTGCAGGTCCACAGTGCGATGTCTAGTTGTCCACACCCGGCGCTGAACGGGCAAAATGGGGCCCTCAACTGATTGGATCTCCCTCAAGGGCTCGGGTACCAGAAGCCAGGCCCCGGTCAGCTCCTCCATGGCGGATCAGACGTCCGGTCCGCACTGCTCTGCCCCCACCGGATAGGCCATGCCACGGTCCCACGTCCGTCACTCCAGGCCACTTGGCGCTACGTGAGGTCCCCCGAGTACTGGCACCACCTGGCGGGCCCTACCGCCATGCCTCCGCCCCATGCAGTGCCCCCATATTCTTCATTCGGCCACCACCAGCGTCCGGGCACTCTCTGGAGGTGCTCAGCCCCGCCTCCTCAGGATTCCCAACTCTCGAGCCCAGCACCTCTCGGAGGTTTTGCAGCACCGTGTCTCTCTGCCCCAGGAGCGGGCGCCGGTGCTGCTTTCTACTGGAGGGGGTCAGACCCCCTCCTCCCGTGCCTCCGCACTCGGAGCTCACCGCGGCCGCACCACTCACCCCCCTCCCCGGAGTTCGCTCAGTCACTCCGGTATCGCCGGGACCCCAGCAGGTAGGCTTGGCGGGGGGTCCGCCACGGCAGGTTCAGGCATCCCAGTCTGCTCGGCAACCGATGCTGGGCCGCTGCATTGTTCTCGGCCACAGCTCCGCCCGCACCTTCCCTCACCATCTCAGGCCGCCATCTTGGAGCCCCGGCCGCGGCGGTCAGGATCTCCACACTCCACCATTGCGGGACAGGTTTTCCCCACTGCTGGTGGTCAGCCACAGGATCCCCGGGCTCCGCTGGACCCCAGGGAGTCAATTGCTCACCAAAACGGGACTTCTGGACCCTTGTGGAATCGCCGGATCATGTTGGCTCGCCGGAGCTACGGTGAGGTCCGACTTACATGGCCATGCTGTTGGCCACACCCCCTCAGTCAATAGTATTCTTGATTAACTCTGAAGATTGTAAAGATACTTTCAGCATACCTAACAAGTGGCAAGGATGTCTTACAGGGGAGAACTTCAGCTTAGGTATCGATTGTGACAGGTGTGCACACCAGTTTTTCATATACGTAGTTGAATCACTGCAAATACAAACAAAATCACTGAAATCTTTGTTGAACTTGGTTAGAACTTTTTGCAGCAGCATTCTAAGTGACACTACATTCCATGTTTTCCAAAAGTCTGGTGTCATTTTTTCACTGGTATCTCAGATGCTTTGTGACTGTACTCTTTTCACATATACCTGTCACTATACCTTGCATTGAATGTTTAGAGCCTGGGGTGTTTAGCAATTCACGTACTGTCAATAGTGTCTCACTAGAAAAGGGGGCTGGTTTATCAAGGGATTTGTACCCATTCTCTGTGGGTAAATGTGATGGTACATATTCGTAAAGATTCTTATGAAACCTTAATTTCTCCTTTCAGTGAAAGCCTCAAACGTAGCCAAAAAAACAAATATGATTTTGATATTTCCTGATTCTTTAGTTTATAAAATAAAAAAACAACACCAAAAACATGCTTCTAACCCCTGTATCTTTAACACAAAAGACCACAAAACTGAAGAAAGGAAGAAGAAACAATATTTTAGGGACATCCCTAAACAACAAAAATCAAACAGAATAATGCTAGCCCAGTCTTTCTTACTGCTACCGAATATAACAAAGTTACATTGTATTGGCCCCTTCAGGAAGAAGTAAAAATGACTCTTTGACTCTCCTTTTCCTTTCATTGAATGGCATTTGGTTTGTGGTTGTGCAGGTTCTTTTTTAAGTGTTCATATGTTTACACTGATAGGGGCGATGTCCCTTCCAGTGGGGTTTTATCAGTTATTATAGGTTTAAAACTAAAACCAGACAGCCTAGGTATAATGGACTACAAACCATAGGTCAACCTGCAGAACTCAATATCCTGAAGTTCTGTTTCCCATCCCACTTCCAGTCCAGAAATTTGAGAACTGTTAGAGCAGGACAATTTAGCTTAAAATAAGTGTCTAAATATATGCAAGTTTTAATATGAGAAGGCTTAAGGAATAAAATGCAGGAACATTTGACCTTTCTTAAACTTGCAAATTAACGTGAAGCCTTTTGGACATGCACTAATGTCTATGGTAATTTCATTGCTGAGTTCACTAGGCCACATTTATTTCCTCTTCTTCTCTTCTCTATTCCTTCAAAATTCCTCTTAAATAAATAAATGCTCTTTAGCAGATGCTGAACCATGCTATAATGAATAAATAATTCACGTTTGACTTCATTAGACAGGTCATCTTATTAGAATGTGTTGATTTTAAAAAGGTCTTTATTTTCTTCCTAAGCTATATGTTCATGTTCTCATAAACTGTACTTAGGTCCTTATTATGAGTTTGATGGTGCGGGACCACCCTGCTCCCACACTGCAAATTTGTGTAGGAACCTCCTTTCAGATCAGGTATTTTCTCCTGGTCTAGCAGGCAGTTCTTTGGCGTTCCCAGGGTGGTGCCCATGCTCCATAATGGGAATGCCAAAAGCAGTAGCTGCACAGCATGGACAGCTGCAGTCCATGTCTTGCAGGTACTGGGGTGCATGCGCACAGGGGGGCACATATTGTGTCCCCCTGCATGCATCTACATGGCATGAGGCACCAGGGGGCCCTGTAGAGCCCCCTTTGTTTTCTCTCTGCCACAGGTTTCATTGTGGGCTTTCCGCCATGAAAACCGTGGTAGAGAGAAAACTTGTATTATGGTTGGCGAGACTGTGGTGGGCCCGCCAAGCATGTTGTGGCCTCAGGACCACCCTTCAACTGCCAGGGAACAGAGGTTCCCTGCCGGTTGCGACGGTTGCAACGGTCCCAGGGGGTCCTGACTTGCCCAGTCATAATAAAGCGGTCGGGAGACCACCACCGTGAGTCTCGCCGTCCGTGGACAGCAAACTCTTAATAAGATCCATAGACTTTAGCTGCTAAATTTCCAAAATAATGAATGCTAAGCAATGTATTAAACAATGGTGCCTACATAAAACTGTGAATCTCATGACTTAATTTCCATACGTTACAACTAGAATGTTTCTGCTTTAGAATAATTAATTGTCACACAGTGGTGTTCTGAATAGCTAATAGTTTAGATTGTAGGGTTCTTGTGGGAACACAGTATGAATCTAAATGCACATGAATGCTAGCAACAAAATAGACAACTTGCAGATAGCACCTTGCCAACTTCATACGTTTACCATGAGATTTAAGAAAGAAGAAGCAGACCATTGAAGAATCCTTTTTCATTGGCATATGATAACCTAACACCAGAGTTAATGGATGTATGTGTTTTTTTGTTTATAATATACATGTTCCATGTTAGGAGAGATGTCTCCTTCTTGTACTCTTATGCAGAGATCTAAGAGCTTTATGCTGCCCAGACTGGTCCACGCTATTTGTTCTGTGGCCATCTTTTATTTCTTTATACTTTATCCTTTTCACTGTAAGCTACTACTGAGGGTGATTTCTGGTACTTACTACTTTGTATGTGACTATTTCTTTGATAGTTCTGGCTACTGCTGTGACTATTCCTTACCTTAAGAAGAGACTCAGATGAGTTTCTTAAACTACTCTTCATGAGAAGTTCACCTAAGATCTGATTCTGATTAAATGCTCCTTTACAATCTGGCTTTTTTCCAAATTTACTTTTTATGGGTTCCGATAGGTTAGGATCTGTTAGAGTAGAATAGGTAATTAGCTATTATTCCTTTTAAGGAACACATTGTAATTTTCTTGATTGACTCTAAACTAGGCCTGGGCGAAGCACTACGCTACGCTCGCGGAGTTTGTGAAGTTTGCGCAACTTCGCACTACGCGAGCTGCACGTAGCACAGTGCGAACACGCGTAGTGCAGCGTAGCGTAGTGCAGTGCTCATTTTTTGCTTGTTCGCGGTTCTGAACGTCATGTTCACAACAGCGAGCAAGCAAAATGACATCCCGGCGAGATTTTCAACGCAGGGAGGTAAGGTTTTTTCATTGTGAGTGGTTGCACTTGCTCGCGACTGCTCTCAATGAGAAACTACCAGTTCGCGTTGAGAAAGCTGCCGCTCGAGTAATAATCTACTCGAGCAGCAGAAAACTACAGCTCGCACTGTGCAAGATGCCGTTTTCAATGATTGCACAGTGCCGGATGCTTGTCCGCACTGTGCAATCATTGAAAACGCATCTTGCACAGTGCAAACATGCTACTACGCAGCTCGCGTAGTGCTACGTGAAGTTCGCGTAGTGCGAAGTGCACTTCGCGTAGCTTCGCGTAGCGCTACTTCGTGAACTACGCCCACCCTTACTCTAAACATGGTTTTCTTGATATTTCTGTAAGCAGATTTATCTAATTTCTAATTTGAATAAAGAGACTAAAATCAAAATACTAAACCCTTATCAATAAATAAAGGTTTTAAAACTAATTCAAAACTCTCATCATTGACTGAACATAATTAATAGCTTTGATTGAGATAAAACTAGTGGCAAAGATCCAGTTGACCTCAAGAAGAAAAAGGCGCAGACCACCATTATAAGTTAGGGGTTGAACTGATTTAAATAAAAAGTAGTTTTGTGCCAGCAGTTTTTGGTAGCAGAGATATGGTTCACACTCTGAATTAAGCTATAAAACAATTTCTCAAGTCAGACTAAAATTCCTGATTCCCAACCCCACTTTCAAGAACTTGAAGATCTCACAAGGCTGTAGTAGAAGGCGGTTGCTGTTTGGAGGTGTGAGTATTAATACGATGATACGTTGTTTATTGTAGTTGTGTTTTGGTTTACATAGTAGTGCTGTGAGTGAAGAAAAGTATTACAAACCTAATGAAGAAAAGAGATTGAAGAATTCAGGCTCATAGTAGTTGAAGCATCACGGGATATACAGAAACACATAAAGATTAAGTAGAAGACTTTGTTGCAGTTGCAGGTGTAGTGTGTGAGGTACTATCACTTATACCATTGACATAGGGAGACTAAGCATGGTTGTGATGGATTATCGTAGATCGGTGTTATTGGAGCCTGATTGCGAAATGGGTGACGCTGCATTGATTTGGGTGATTTCACGCTGGTGGAGAGTTTACTTGAGGTTGTGGAAAATGCTGTTCAGTGATTGGAATACTGTTATTTATTTAATAGAAGCAAACAAAAAGTTTATAGGTTTATGGCTGAAGTTGTGTGAATGTGAGGAAAATTGTAAAGGAGGGTGAACTGTTGCAGGGAGTGAGATTGTACATCATATTGTTTCGCACTGAGATTGGTCGGTCGGTGTGCTTTTACGCTGGGATTGGTGGATGAAATCAGTCTCATGCTGGGATTGGATATCAAAAAAGTGAATAACGAATTTGGATTTGACATCAAAATTGGAAATTAGCAGCTTTAATTGGATTTTTTATTGAGAAACTGATGAATACGGAACAAAATAATAACATTGACTGCATTCTCTTGTCTTTTAATTGCATTGCAAAAATTAAATGTTTTAAGAAATTTGGGAGTTTAGTAAGAGGGAATGTCACTATTTTGGTATGGAAAGTTGAAGAAACACCCCTCGAGGGTAAACCAGCACATTTTATGACAACTGAGCATGGGTTACACACTTGTTTTTGGCTTTGCCAATGGAGTATAATCACTGAGAAAGAAGGTGCGTTGATCTTTCGTAGATACAGGACATTTAATACCAGTTTCTTGATAATTTGAGAAGGAAAATTGCATGAGATGAAGCCACCACCTAGACCTACCCAATTCGAAGTTCTGAGTGTATGGGGAAAGGTTTTGAGGGAAAAGGAGAAAGAAAACTAACAGAGAAGGACAAAACAATGGTGCAGCGTTATGCAGATGCTCAATAGGGATGAAGAACAGTGTAGGTGGAGAAAGGCTATTATAGAGGGAACCAGATTATATCCAGCTGTCACAACAGAACCAGCTAAGTAGGGAAGTGAAAATGTTCACCAATAGAAAGATGGGGATGAGACAGATACAGATTCGGGGGGTAAGATTCTAGAACAGATGCTAACTTCAAGACCTCCACCATATTCGACGCCTACTGATCACAGAGCTTCTAGTACTGATGCAAGAGCCACAATAGCGACTGCTTCTGTAGATCCAAGCTTAGCCCAGATTGGAAGACCAGTACATATACTCCATATTATCCCACCAGCTGTGGCTCAGCCAACGGTTGCAGCTCAAATTGAGACTAATACGACAGGAGTGCATAATGCACCTCAAATAATGCTTGCGGATGCCCCAATAGTGCCAAGAGTTATTATTACTGCTCCTCTAAATGTAGATTCATGGCCAGAAATTCCTCAAGCCGATGGAGGTGTATCTACCTCAGGGCTTGTTTTGACCATACAAGATTCTCAGAATGTCATGTGGAGACCCCCACTGATAGTACACGCACTGATAGATGAAGGGACATTAGTCTTCACAGCTCCTGTTGCCCCCAGCGATATAAATACTAATGGAGAGGGGCATGCAGCCGCCTGGTTTGAAGAAGCAGCAGGGTTTAGAAAGGCAGATAGCACAGAGGTGATACAGAAGCCACAAAAGAGAGGGAAAAACCTTTAAATGTTGCTTAACTGAAGGTGGAATTAGAGGAAATAATAAGGGGATGTTTGGAATTTCAACATATTGAGCAATACCAAAGACGGGAGTTAATTCACCTATGTAAGGAGCGTACATGAAGATCAGCTTTAGGTGATGACAAATTAACATAATTAGCTCAGAGATATGAGATTGATCATGCTTAAAATGTTCACTTGCAGAGCAGTGTTAGGGTTCAATTAGATGATCCAGCATTAGAGAACATGATAGTTTCAGCAATGCATTTACATATTATAGAATTAGTCAAATGCATTCACAAATGGAGTGAGACTGAGCAATTAGAAATGAAATGGGAAAAGAAACATGAAAAGAAAAAGAGAGAAGTAGCTTTAGCAAGGAAGCAAGATGAGGGAAAACAGGGAGAAACTGCTGCATACTCACTCAGAGAAATAGCATGAGGAATGTATGTACATGTTCCTTTGAGTAGAGGTCATTTGCTGCATTAACAAATAATTTTCCCAAATAAATTAAAAAGACAAACCAGTGCAATGGTATGCACAAGAGGAACAGTTCATTAAGATTTCAAAGGTGTTGTGGACAGATTTGAATACGTTTTTTTGACAAAGTAGTATCTGCTGATTTATGGTCTGAATGTAAGACTATGGTACTGTGGCCAAAAAAAAAAAACCTGTGAGGGAGACTAGAATAAATGCCTCATCTCCTGTAGTAATGGAGAAATATGAGGCAGTGATTACTTTCCTGAAAGCCAGAGTGCCGCAAATGATTTATATTGGATTAAAATTAAAAGAACTACTCAAGAGCTGAAAGAAACAGTGCATTAATATTATGAACTGTTGTTGCAGGTGTTTCAGCAGCATAGTGGATGAGGGTATATTGAGGAAGACGATATGGGAACCTTTGTGTCACAGTTAGTTTCTAGACTAAAGCCAGAGATCGGTACGCACATAACTCAAAGTGTGATATGTTGGCAGAACAAGTTAATTGATGAAATTCCGACATATGCCAACATTGTAGTGATGAGTTAGACATGAAGCAGAAAAAGATTAAAGAGATGTTTATGTTGGCACAGACGAAGTTGGCTCAGCCTTCTTTTGCAGGACATCAAGGGAACATGCAAAGGTTGCTGTTCGACAAGTTGGTTTTCAGGGAAATCAAGGAGGGTTTACCACACCTCAAGGTAGAGGTAGAGGTGTTCCTGTGGGTAGAGGTTCTAGAAACAGATATTGCTGCTACCAAAAAGATTTCACCATGTCACATCTGTCATAAATTGGACATTGGAAAAGAAAATACAGTTATAATCCTAATAATGTTGGTGGGAATGTACAGGTTCCAAAAGGAATGCGAATGCAAAATGTGCTGGCACAGCAAATTCAAATGCCTACACAAGGTCAGATTCCAATGATGCCCTCCCCACCAGTGCAGATGAGCACCAAAATATGGCAAACCCTCGAATAGATTTAAATAAGTTACCAAAAATGAAGACAAACTCCTTTCAAAATTCCATGCCACAATTCCAAAATCTGCACCCGAATGCTTTACAACAACATCTCTTTTTTAAAATTGATGGTTCAGGTTCTGAACCAATGAAAGTGCCTGAGGGAGGAGGAAGATTGCATTATTTGGCACAGTCTTAGAGGTAGACCAGAGTGGCCCATTTGTAGATGCTGAAGTATATGGCCACCCTGTATCTTTCTTGATTGTTACTGATGATACCAGGTCCACAGTCAGAATAGTGGAAGTTCCAGATCTACCTCTCTCGACGATACCAATCCAAATTGAAAGAAGTTCAAATAAACAACTCAGAAATCCCATTTCAGAGAAAGCCCCAGTAAAGATAGACTAATTTGAAGAAAAACATCAATTTGCAGTGTGTAAATCTAGCCCTGTAAACTTACTAGGGAGAGATTTGCTGTGCAAGTTATATTGTACCATTTACTTCATGTCGGGCAGTACTGCTTTCCAGACACTTGATGAGGATGTAGACTTTAAACTGATTAGACAGAAAAACAAGATATAAGTATTTCCTTTGTTTACAATTGAAGAATTACATGATGTGAAAGAGACAGTGAAGGCTGAAGTTTGGGACCTCACAGGGAAAGATATCAAACTCATAAAAGGTGTAGAACCAGTGTGTATCACTGTAAATCGAAACAGTGTTTCCTAGACACCCCCTAATAATTTGACTTCAGAAGCCATTGCAGGAATAATGCCAGTCATAGAAGACATGCTGGAGAAAGGAATACTGAGAAAAATAATTAGGAGTCTATGTAACTCGCTAATTATTTGTTTGCAGAAACCCAATGGAAACTAGAATAGTGCAGGATTTAAGGAAGATCAATGAGATATGTGTTCCTTGTTGTCCCACTATAACAAATCCAGCCACCATATTATTTCAGATCCCATGTACTGCAGAATGGTTTACCGTCATTGACTAGTGCCAAGCTTTCTTCTCAGTGCCACTGCATGAAGAAAGCCAGTATTTTATTTTCCTTCATGTTCCCAGAATGTATTAGCACAGTGCCATGTCACACTGGGTATACAGAAAGTCCATCTATTTTTAAATAGATTCTAAAGAATAAGCTAGAGACCCTACACATGTACAACAAGTCAACACTTGTTAAATACATTGATGATTTGCTTGTGGCATCAGAAACATGAGAAGCTTGAAAACAAGACACCACTGCATTATTAAATAACCTGGCTGAGAATGGACGCAAGGGGGCATATTTACAAACACTTGTCACCACCAGAACAGCGCTTTTTTGACGTGTAGTGGCGATACGAGCTTCGTCTTATTTAAAAAGGCAGTGTTAAGCCATTTAACATGGCTTACCGCTGCCTTGTAAATAAGGCACTCTTTCATGCTATACTTAGTGTGAAAGGGGAGGGTAATGGGTGTTGTGGTGGGCGCTTCACTGCAACACCCATCAGCTTTTATGCTGCCTATATTTACAAGAGTGGTGTAAATATAGGGCAGCATCAGAATTAAGACCAGGAAAATCCTGGTCTTAACTGGGCACAATGGGGAGAAATTCTTTATTTCCCCTCCTTTTTGCTGGTTTTATGTGCGCTGCATTGTGCTGCACTCACAAAAACAGCAAAACACCATGTATGATTGTTTATGTGAAGGAAAAGATGTGATCCAGGCTTATTGGCTTCAAGGAGTTACCTCAGCACAAGTTGCTGAATTGTTTGCTCTTACCAGAGCATGCAGTTGAACTGCACAAATGAATGCCACCATTTTCACAGACAGCCAGTATAGGTTTGGTGTGGTCCACGACTTTGGACAATTGTGGTCTCAAAGGGGTTTCTTGACCTCTTCAGCTACCCCGATTCGGAGTAGGATTCATGTCAAAAATCTGTTGGAAGGCCTGCAATTGCCCTGAGAAATAGCAGCGGTTAGATAAGCAGTGTATCAAAGTGGTAGTGTGTACATTGTTATGGGCAATATATATGCAGATTCAGTGGCACAATATTGTGCTTTGTTGGCGTGCACATTTATGGAACTTTCACATGTGAGTCCGAGGAGGAGTGCTCATTCACCAGGTTGATGAAAGTCACAAATACCTTGAACGAACTAAAGCAGTCCAGGAAAATAATTCAGAGGCATAACAGAACAGTTGGATAAGGCAGGTTGTGAGAAAAATGCAAATGACATTTGGATGTCCGCTGATGGGAGACCAGTGTTGCCTGATAGCTTGTTGTCTCCAATGACACAGTATTACCATGGATACACACACTTAGGAGGGGACTTTATGGTGAGACTTTTCTGACAAAGTTGGTACAATCCCAGAATTTGAATGTTGGCCAAAGAAATATGCCATAGGGGTGTCATATGTCAGCCAATGAATGCAGGAAAAACAACACACATTATGCCAACAGATATAGGGAATTCATGTGGTCCCTTCAACAGGATACAGATGGACTTTATTGAAATGCCAGTTTATAACAGGCTGAGATATTTCCTTGTTATGGTGTGCATTTTCTCGAGATGGATGGAAGCCTACCCAACCAGGAGAAATTATATGCTCACGGTAGCCAAGTTGTTATTACATGAACTGATACCTAGATAAGGAATGCCGATTTCTCTTGAGTCAGATAGAGGGACTCATTTTAATATTGAAGTTCTGAAAATTATCTGCACTGTATTGCAGATTGAGCAAAAATTACACTGCAGTTACAGACCTGAAGCTTCTGGAATAATTGAACAGGTGAACTGAATAATTAATTCGCGATTAGCAAATGTTTGTGCTTTAACTTCTTTGAAATTGCCAGATGCTTTACCTTTGGTGTTAATGAGAATTCGAAATAATCCAGACAGGAAGATGGGTCTTTCCTTGAATGAATTATCATGGGAAGGACTATGAGATTATCAGCTGTCCCTGCAAATGCTATCCTGAATATCACTGCTGATATTATCTTGGATAACTGAAAATAATTGGCTGATGCAGACGGTTCTAATTCTCATCAGGTTTCAGCAGCCACTCAAGATCTGTGAACCATGAACAGTGCCACGACCTCAGAACTTAGCGCTGTTGAGGTCTCGCAAGGTAAACAATCTTTGCCGCCATTTCCCGCCGCACTCGGAGGTCACGCCCCTTTTTACGAGGCCACGCCCCTCTATCAGTACCCCCTACCTCTATAAAAATGTGCTTGTACCGAACGCGCAGCGGGCGAGCGCAGCGGGCGCGACGTTTGCGCGCCGAAGGCGCGCCTAAGGCAAGCCCGTCTGCGCCCGTCCGCGCCAGCTCCGTGCCTAGGGCCTGCCATGCTGCCAGTCCCCTACCAACCCCGAGAATCATGTGGACCAGCACTCAGCTACGTGACTTAGGTAAGAAATCATGCCCATCTCCCTCCACTTGTAGCTTCCCCCTACCCTGTCCCTTCCGGCACAAATGTCCAAATTGTCCTTTCTCCCTCTGTCCTGACTGGACCCGAACTAGAAATAGTACACCTACTACTAAGCAACGCCCCCCTACCAACACCTATTCCATGGGCTTGGTGAACTGTCGCTCTCTACCCAGCCACGCCACTGACATCTGGCTTCTACTATCTAACTCAGCCTGGGACGCAATGTTCCTAACAGAGACTTGGATAAAAGACTCCTCCAACCCTGACATCGCACTAGCTCTACCCACTGACTACTATTTTACGGGACTCAGCCGTGAAGGCCCCAAAACAGGAGGAGGAACCGCGGTGATTCTAAAGAAACACCTAAAAATCACCTCAAGAAAAATACCAAACGTTAACCCCATTGAAGCTATGTACTTTTCTATCTTCGACTCCACCACAGCAATCTGCTCAGGGATCCTGGTCTATAACCCCCCGAACACCCCTCAACCTGCAGTCCTAAAACTATTGGCTGTAGCAGCAGATCTCTCCCTCAAACACCCCCACTTCTTGGTTCTGGGAGACTTCAACCACCATGTGGATCTAATTAGCTGCAACCGCGCCGCCCAACTCCTCGAGTCTATGCAAAACATCAATCTTACGCAAAAAGTAAAAGGCCCTACTCATAAAGCCGGTCATACCCTCGACCTTATTTTTTCAAATAGCGAGAAATTCAAAATACTCCCATCTCTACCCCTACCATGGTCCGACCATTTTCTTATACCCTTCGAGCTACCCCTGACCTCAGTCACAAAACAAGAGTCCGCCATCAGAGCTAAGGGCAGAAAATGGCATAAACTTACACTTGCTGCCCTAGAACCTAACTACCACATCAGTCTAATCCCTCTCCCGGACGACCTTAACAAAGCAGTGAATGTACTAAACAGCGACCTCACGGCCGCCATCGAGAAAGTCGCTCCTCTTCAAAACCTCTCCTCCCGTAGAAAACAACCATCGGCCCCATGGTTCACGGAAGCACTACGGGCACATAGAAGTACGTGCAAAAAGCTAGAACGACAATGGAGACAGAATTACGATACAGGAGCTAAGGCCCTCTATCGACAAAGCCTTAAAGAGTTTCGCAAACTCAAACGTCAATCCATGAGCACCTATTTCTGCGAAACAATTGCCAAAGCAAAAAACTCCACCAAGACTCTATTCAATCTAGTGAAAGAATTCACTCACCCCAGCGCACTCTGCACTCCTGTCCCCGAGTCACAGACACTATGCGAAAACCTATCTAACTTCTTCGAAGATAAAATTGCCAATATAGCGGCAGCAATCCTTCAGAAAGATCCATATACCTCCACAGATCTCACCCCCAGTAGTACTCATGCATTTACTTCATTCCAGCCCCTTAGCAAAGAACTCGCGCTTAAGCTACTTCTGGAATGTAAATCTGGCTCACCTCTGGACCCAGCCCCTGCTCGGATCATGAACAAAATTGCCCCCATCATCATTAACCCCCTATTAGATATCTGGAATGCCTCATTACGCACGGGGGTGGTCCCCACGGCCTGCAAACACGCCATGCTAATCCCTCTACAAAAAAAATCTGGCATTGACCCCTCCTGCCTAAACAACTACAGACCAATTTCACTTCTTCCCAAACCCGCAAAAGTTCTGGAAAAAGCCGTCCAAAAACAACTGTCCCATTACTTGGAATCCAACTCCCTATTCCACGACACCCTGTCAGGCTTTAGACCAGACTATAGCACTGATCGGCGCTGCTCGAGGTATCCGAATCGATCCGCGAATGCACGGACAAGGGAGAGGAGGCCATGTTGGTCCTCCTTGACCTATCCGCTGCATTCGATACCATTTCACACGACAAACTTCTGATTCGTCTACAAGAAGTTGGTTTCAGCGGACCCCCCCTGGAATGGATAAAATCCTTCCTTACAGACAGAACACAGCAAGTGATGCTGGGACCTTTTCTCTCATCTAAAAAACAGCTGATCTGGGGCGTCCCTCCGGGCTCTGCCCTCAGCCCGCTCCTTTTTAACGTGTACCTCAAACCTCT
Organism: Lissotriton vulgaris; assembly: GCF_964263255.1. NCBI lineage: Eukaryota > Metazoa > Chordata > Amphibia > Caudata > Salamandridae > Lissotriton > Lissotriton vulgaris. The sequence goes on from NC_141699.1 coordinate 291,994,661, forward strand.
GGCTAAAGTTGTTGAATCCTGGGGCGTCAAAGTAACCTTTTACGCTGACGACACCCAACTGGTGTTCGCCTTCAAAGAACACATTGAAAAATCTTTTAACAACTTTCGTCTCTGCATGCTCAACATCGCAGCCTGGATGTCCGCTAACAACCTGAAACTCAATACTGACAAAACCGAGGTCATGTTCTTCAATCAAAAATCGCCTATTCCCTCCAATCTCTGGTGGCCGTCTGAACTTAACCCCCCCCAGAACCAGTTCAAACCGCCCGCAACCTTGGTTTTCAATTCAACACCTCCCTCTCATGCACAACTCAAATAAACAAAGTTACCTCAGCTTGTTTCGGGAAACTCCGAATGATAAAAAAAATCATTCCTTACCTCCCACTCGAGTTCCGTAAAACTGTGGTTCATGCCCTCATCCCTGCTTATCTGGATTATGCCAACAGCCTATATGCAGGCGCCCCCACTTACCTCATCCACCAACTTCAAAAAGTCCAGAACGCGGCAGCCAGGTTAGTCTGCAATATCCCCTACCGCCATTCCATCACACCCCACCTAATCAAACTTCACTGGCTCCCAATAAAACTCCGTATTCAATTTAAGGCCTTAACTCTGGCCTTCAGAGCGCTTAATGACCGAGGCCCATCCTACCTACGTCAAAGAATGAGATTTTCTCAAGCTCCAAGAAACCTGAGATCAAATCATCTCCGCCTCATGATCTGCCCCCGCTTTCGCCTCACTCGCACTGGGAGAAGGGCCCTGGCAGTAGCCACCTCTAAACTGTGGAACCAACTACCCACTGAGCTAAGATTCCTGACGTCCGAACCCCAATTCTGGAAAAAACTGAAAACCTGGTTATTCTCACAGATCTAAACATCCCCACTCCTCTCCTTCCCTCCTGAGAATATGTCTTCAGCGCCGGGACACCTCCGTCGGAGGTAGCTGTGCGCTCTACAAAATTCTAAATAAATAAATAAATAAACTAGTGACTGATCATGAAAAGCACTTTCGGAAGACTGGCCTAGAGCCCAGGTGGAAAGGCCCCTTCCATGTCATTTTAAGAACAAATACTGCTGTGCTGCTGGAATTCCAAACTGAATTCACATTTCCCACATCAAGGTGAGAAATCCAGAAGAAGCGCTCGTGGTCTATGATCCTGACCAAAGAGCATTGGTGACTGCACCAATACCTGAGAGACCACCCAAACCGGCAGCACCATTGCCTGAACAACAACAAGAGGAAGAGAGGGGTGAAGATCAACTAGCTGAAAGAGAAATTCAAGTGACTATAATTCCACTGAGTGGAATTTAAGTCTCTAACGAAAAAGAAGCAGACTTAACCTCAGAACAGAAGTGGTGCTGAAACTGTGCCCACACAAACTGAAGATCTAGGAGAAGAACAAGTACTGGATCAAGAAGAGCGAATAGACAAGCTAGATGGCCGCTGAGTTATAAGCACAGAAATCAGAGAAAAAGTAAAGCAATAGCACAAATACCAGATATTATACCTGAAGAACTGAGTCTAGTGATAAAAAGTGGCATGGAATGAAAAGAACAAATTCTGAGAAGATCCTAGAGGGCGAGGTTGCCTTGCCGCAGGTACTCAGCAACTGAGTGATCATACTGCATACACACAGCATTAAATGTCACCTTGGAAGACTTGTGGCAAGTGGTCCCTGAACTGCTAGAACCTCCTTAAGAACAATCTGAAAACTTGAGAGCAAAAAGAAAAACCCTTAGGAACTCATTACTAAAACCAATAAGTGCTATTAGGTTTTTATTATTTTAATCTTTTATTTTACAGAAGATCTACTTAGGTCAAGGTGAGCAGCAGAAGAGCAGGGATAATATTTTAGAAGAACACAGAGTAGGGTTAAGGATTGTCTAACTAATAAATGAACTTAAAAGGAAGTAATATCGAAGAAAAGGTAACAAAAAACTAAAGAGAAAAAAAAAGAAACGAGCTGAGCTGATGGACTCAAGAAGCGTGACACTGACTCAAAGAGAGATGTGTTGCATTTGAAATAAGTATAAATATATCATGTGTTCAGTTTTCATAATAATAATGATTTCCATAGTACTACTAATAGGATTTTATTTAACACCGAAGACAGAGATCAGAACAAAGAATTCTACTAAACCGCATAAATACCTTAGCTAAGAAGACCAAATAAAAATATCTTTTGTGAGCTATAATAGAAAGAACGATATCTGAACTAACGTTGACTCTAGGTCTGTTCAAGAATACACTAATGCTATGGATGCCAGACACTTTTAGGTCTGTCCACACTTACCAACATCTATTTCAGATGAAGTAACATACTACCACATGCCTTTGTCATATGCTGTTTCATGTAGTATCCTACTTTCATTCGTTTATAGAAGAGGACATTTCAAATATTTTTATTCTAACTATCATCTGATACTTTCTAGCGTTTCTTTAGTAAAAAACATGAATTTACACCTGCAAGCAAAAGAAACGGAGACTGCCTGGTATTATTTGTTCCAGCATAGGTCTATAGACATTGTTCAAGCTTATAAGTAAAATTTAACATATTTAATGGGACCAATGAAGAAAATATATATAGTGGCTTTGGAGGAAAGGTACACTAACATAGTAGTGATGTTTTAGAAAATGCTTGGAAAAAGGAAGAAAAAGTATTTAGTAAAAAGATGGTCTACCCTAAATTAAGATTAGAAAGCCAGCACAAAGGGAAAATTTGCATCTAGAGAAGAAGGACCCCTAAGCGAACGAGACACACAGGGATTAGTAGTTACGATCACACATTTGAACTAAAAAGGGAACCTGGCAAATTTTCCAGAGAGAGGCGAACACATTTCCTGAGGTTTTCTGCATTAGTGGACTAAATGCATATTTATTGTTTGCGGCTAACTGGGAGGGAATTTATTATTTAGGCATATAAATTCCTAAGATGTATCACGTGAAAATCTTAGACGGATTAACAATGACACCATTATATAGACAAAAACCAAATACTGAAACTACCATCGGTCTAGTAGGAGACATATTTGGAGCGATCATTCCACTTGTAGTCAACATCTTAAATGATGAAAAGATTAGAAAGTGAGCTACTGTTGTTGACAAGATGACAAGAAGAGCATCCGTAGCTTTGCTTATAATTAACACTGAGCTAATTGCTATAAGGTCTACGGTACCCCAAGACCGACTTGCACTAGATATCTTACTTGCCGAGAAGGTCGAAGTCTGCAAAATGCTAAAATTAACTAATTGCTGCACATACATACCTGATGGAAGTAGGGAAATAAAGGACTATGCAAAGAACATTTTAGGTTTAGAAACTGAATTACACAAATTTGAAACACCAAGTATTTTGAAACTTTGGGAAGGGAGTGCAAACGATTGGAAACTGGTTTTCAACAGCAGGAAAGGGGATTTTGAAGGCTATACTAATGCCGATAATAATAGGGTTTAGCTTAATATTTTTGTAGGCTTTATTTGTGAGCTGCAGATGTATCTTACGCAAAAGACAGGAAAGAATGCAAAGAAAGCTATATGAGAAGGATTTAGGTTTAAGGGGAACAATCAATGATGATACCATGAAATCACTGAAATTTTGAGGTACGTAAAGAAAGAGGCAGGATTCAACTGATGATAAGAGTGCCTTCTGATATGAACTCACTTGTGAAATGAACTTGTGTGATGGTTAAGCTAACCATCAGATAAAGGAACTGTTAGATCAGGAACATTTTTCTTAAAATAAGTTTTTACATCTACCAAGTTAACATGAGAATGCTTGAAGAATAAAATGCAGGATGTGACCATTCTTAAACATGCAAGTTAACATCTAGCCTGGTTTTTGTAGTATGCACTCATTTCTAATGTAATTTCAATACTAAGTTGACTAGGCCACATTTGTTTTTTCCTCTTCTACACTTCTCTATCACTTTAGAATTCCTGTTAAATAAATAAATGCTCTTTGGCAGATGCTGAGATGCGCTGTATTAACTAAATAATTCACGTTTGACTTCATTAGACGTCATCTTTTTAGAATGTGCTGATTTTAAAAATTTATTTCTTTTCTTCCTAAGCTACGTTTTCAATAAATTTACTAAGCAATGTATTAAACAATGGTACCTACATAAAAACGTGAATCTTATGACTTCATTTCTGTAAGTTACAGTTAGAATGTTTCTGCTTCAGAATAGTTCATTGCCTTGCAGCAAAGTTCTAAATAGCTAATAGTTGAGATTGTAGGGTTCTTATGGAAACATGGAGTGAATCAAAATGCACATGAATGTCAGCAACTAAGTAGATGACTTGCAGATAGCACCTTGCCGACTTCATACGTTTACGGTGGGAATGCAGAAAGAAGCAGCATACCAGTTACCTTTTTAATTGGCTTATGATGACCTAACACCAGTGTGGATGGATACATGTGTTTTTGTGTGTATATAATAAATGTTTTCCTAGTTAGGAGGGAAGTCCCCCTCTTGCACTCTTAGACAGAGAGCTTATGCTGCCCAGACTCGTCTTGGCTATTTGTTCTGTGACCATCCTTTTATGTCTTTATACTTTATCCTTTTTGCTGTAAGTTACTGCTGACTGTGATTTCTGTCATTTACTATTTTGTATGTGCCTATTTCTTTGATGGTTATGGCTACTACAGTGTCTGCTCCTTAGCTGAAGAGGAGACTCAGATGAGTTTTTGGAACTACTCTTGATCTGATTCTGATTAAATGCTCCTTTAGAATCTCACTCTTTTCTAAAAGGATTCTTTATAGTTCTGATAGGTTAGGATCTGTTAGAATACAATAGGGATTTAGCTTTTATTGATTTTTGGATCATGCTGTAATTTTCTTGATTGACTGTAACCATGATTTACTTGATATTTCTGTAAACTGATTTAACTAATTTCTAAAATGAACAAAGAGACTAAAAACAAAATACTAAAATGCTTATCGACAAATAAATGCTTCAGGGCTAAATGAAAAGTCTCATCATTGCCTGACCATGAATAATAATGTTGATTAAGATTAAATTAATTATGCTTTATTCTAAACCCACGGCAAAGATCCATTCGACCTTAAGAAGAACAAGGCGTGGATTTGGAGACCCCCTTTGTAAATTACAGGTTGAACTGATTTAAATAAAATGTATTTCCACATCGGCAGATCACATAATGATTCAATTTCTCTCATTTATCACACTTCAAAATGAAAACAATCTATCTCATTCACCCCTCATTACCCCCTCCACAGGCTCTGGTCACAAAAACCCTGTTCAAACCCCCTCGACAAGATCACCAAATACTTTCTTTCTGGCATTGGGAGCAATCGACCATCTGCTCTACAGCTGTATTAAATATTTGGCCCATCATTCAGCACACATTCAGCTGTCTTCAGATAGGGCAATTTTCCTGTTGGGTCTGTACCTGATGGTGTCTACGTGTTCCAGCAATGGACTATTTTGCCATTTGACTATTTTGGATTTTATTAGCCATTGCCTGGGCCTGGTTCTGACCACATCTCCATGAACAAACCCAATGTCTTTCAATGCCTTTGTCTAAGAACGTCTACTCGAGCAACAAGAAGAATGTTTCCAGCCATCGACTCTAAAGTCCCTTGATAATTCATCACAAAGAATGCCTTCATTATTGGACAACAAGGTGTTCCTTCATAACAATAGATAAAATCCCACATTGCAGCATCTAGTGGCAACATCCAGTGCAAAAGATATGCTATGTCATTCACTAGCCAATCTACTATTTTCATTAATATAAATGAATGTAAATGAATAATCACCTTGATTTACTTAGGTGGTATCTATATTGAACCGTGTCCGGTAATAACCTTTGCACATCTCACAGAGCCTTAGGTTTGCTTGAATGAACACAATTTCTCCTGATAAGAAAACCTAAGTCCCATTATTACATCAGTGTTCCTAATACCCAGTTTCATTGCAGTTTGAGTTGTTTGCAGATTCAGTCATTGAAATGCTTCGAGCTACATTGTCCAGAAGTCTGGTTCCTCAAATTTTTTTATAGGTTTTGAATTAAGGCTGATCTCTTCCAGAAGCCATACTTAATGTTCTTCTAGGGCACATGGGTGTTGTTAGACCGATTCACTCTGGAAAGTACTGATAATAGCACAAGAACAAGAAGACAAAAGTAATAAAGAAAAACCCAAGCAGAAAACACATCAAGTGGGGCCATTCCATTAGCAGTGATCTATCAGTTGCTATTATTGACTAGCCTGTTTCTCTCTTCATTGTTAACTATGAGGTTGCGTATAATACGACTCATTTTAACTTTACAACAATTTCTTGGATGAGTAGCATATGTCATAGCATTGTTTTCTAGCATTACAGTAGTTGCTTATAGTTAATCAGTTTTATTCACCTTTAAATAGATATTTCGCTCTATCTAAAGATCTTCGGAAGAGTAGTTAAGGATGTGATCGTAGTGGTGTAGTGGTAGCGTGTGCAGCAGGAGGCACCCTGAATTTGGAGGCAAAGTTGTAAGATATGCCACTATGGAGTACCATGTAGATCCCTCAACACACTTTCAGTGGATACCGGCAGAGAGAGGGAGCCAATTTGGTTGTTTCAAGGTAGGGATATATGATTGAACTATGTTTGATTGACAATTAGTTGAGTCAATGAATTATGAAAGGCTTTGATTGGTTTCAGTGAGAACTCTGGGAGACAGTGAGTTGTATGCTCCTTCCGTGAAAGTGTGATAAAATAATGGCATAGACTGTAATCTGGAAGAGCATAAAGGGGGGAAAATGTTTGAGTTTGCATGTTAATGTAAGCTGTAACCATGCAGTATGTGTGTTTTTTATGTGTTCCTGTGAGGTATAATCAAATAACATAGTTTCCCTTGTACTCTCCTCTACCTGTGTGATACCATACCCTTTCTATCTTCACAAATGTCTGCCGCACAACACATTTTGTTCATACTCTCTTTTAGAAGCATTTAGGGAGTAAACAAAACACTTCTATAAAAGAGTAAATAATTATCAATATTTCTGACGTATTGCCGGGGTGTGTCTGAAAACAGATGCAACTCCAGCAATGTGTACTTTCCCATGTGGCAAGACCCATGTGAAAGGGCCTGCATCAGTCTTACGCATGCTCTGAGGCAGGCATAAGATATTGATATAGTAGCATCCTAGAACAGGCACACTGAAATCTTAGAGATTTCACTGTGCCACTTCTGCAACGCTTTTTGTGGGGTAATGCCCTGCCCTGCATGCATTATACCTGACACAGGTATAATGTGGCTCAGGGGTTTACAAAGTTTAAAAAGTGACTCATCTGCCTAGATGCGTCACTTTGTAAATAGTGTGCAACATGGCACATTATTTATGCAGCCAGTGCATCACGAAAGTTACGCAACTGTGGTGCAAAAGTGTTCCAAGGCCTCATAAATAAGTCCTGTTGTTTTTTCCCACAGCTCCAATAGTGCCTGTCTTGCAGAGCCAGTTGACAATATAGCCATTCAATGACCCTACTGCCTTTATCCATCTGCAGCTGCAAGCGACCCTGTCCCATGGGAGTTAGCCTCAGCCAGTTCCATTCATCTAGCCAACAGAGCTCTACATGCTGGAAAATGTAGACCCATTCTTCTAAAGGTCAATTATTTATGCCATGCTGGAAGGTTTTGGCTCTGTCCAATGAATGCATGCCGCCTCTGCAAATGTTGGTACTGGGCTGGGAAGTATAGCAACCAACATGAGAAGTCTCGGTACTGCCCAATTAAGATAGACTATTCCTGCAAAGAATTCCTGCTGCTGTCCCATTAAATGTGTAGCAAACTGCATGGATGTGTTGGAGCCGTCCAGTGCAGGTATAGATACCCTACTGAGAGGGGCTGGTGCTGCCCCATTAAAAGACAATATGCATAACAGTGTTGGTACTGTCCTATAAATGCAAAGCAGCCTTTCTGATTAGTGTTGGAACAATTCAATAGAAATATGGGGGCATATTAGCAAGCAATAGCGATAATTATCGCTATTGCTTGGTTAGAGACAAAACTTTACCGCTGAGCTGCGGCGATTTTTACCGCAAATAAATCTTGGTATTACCAAGGTTTATCGCAAATGCGATAAAAATCGCCGCAATGCATGAATATCGCTGAAAAGTCAGCGATATTCATGCATTACCAAGCTAATGCTCTTAGCAATGTTATCCACCTCCCATTGGATAACATGGTTAAGAACTGCTCAGGCAGGTGTTAGCTTTTGGAGATATTCGCGCTTAGGGCGAATATCTCCAAAAGTTGGTAATAGGAGATAGCGATGTTAGCGACTGTTTTCAGTTGCTAACATCTTGGCACGCCCACTTTGCATGTCATTAGTGATAAATATCACTGACATGCAAAGTGGGGCCCAAGATGGTCGCTATCTCCTACTAGCTGTCGCTAACTGGTGTTAGCGACAGCTAGGTAATAGGGAGATAATTTTATCTCCGCTTTCTTGGCTTTTAAAGCCAAAAAAGCGGAGATAAACCCCCTTGATAATATGCCCCATGGCTCCTCCGCAGAGAAGTGTTGCACCTGCCTATTCTCATAATTGCTGCCACGTTAATGAATAGTAGTCTGCTAACACATGCTAGTACTGTGAAAAAAGTATGGTAGGCATTCTGAGAAATGTGGATTCTACAAATATAGAGCTATACCCGCCCGTTGAGAAGTATGTGTTGTTCCCCATTAACATTGCTGTCGCTCTGCTGAGAAGTTTTTGAGATAACATGATCATTAATTGATGGTTTGATGAAGTAAACTTCACCGAGGCAGACATGAGTTGTCTGATGCTCTGAAGCTTCAGCCTCACACAAAGGTAGCCCTCCCTCAGCTATGGTGAACTCATCGAGTATATTGTTTCCTTTTTCAATTATTGCAAGAACATGGTTTGTGTGTGTTTGAGTGTGTGTGGGGGTTGGTTTGTGCGTGTGTCTGTGTTTGTGTGTATGTGTGTAGGTGGGTGTGTGCATGTTTGTCTGTGGGAGAGTTTGTTATGTAGTGATGTGCCTTTAAAAGATGTGACGTATGCAACGCCTACAGAAAGCGAAGATTTGTCTTTCAATGAGTGGTGGGCCTTCTTCGCTATTTAAACTGTACTGTGTGGTACTTGCTCATCAAAACAGGAATTGGAGCACATGAAACCACAAAGAGAGAACCAGCACATAATTGGAGTCTGAACTTCCATCTGTGGCATCACCACTCACTATTAGCATCAAAAGATGTGGCTCATTCTCTACTAAGAAGTGTATCACAACTATCTCTATCCTATCTTCCTGTTCTGTTGACTGTACAATAAGGGCATCCACTTAAGTAGCTAGGTGTAGCTCTGGATTGCTACTTGACCATAAGCATGAATGTCCATGCTTGTGTTTCATGCTCCGGTCTGTGCATGCACTTCATCTGTGTGAATGCATTTGTACAACTTTAAAAAAGATTACATTTTTATGTATGCCTGTGATAAAATATGCTTTGAAATCAGAGCTTAATACATATAAAAAAATAAAAGTAAGGGCTGGGTAATAAAGTTTTTCTTATAAGCCATGTCAGAGTTACTAATCCCAAGGCTGAATTAATATGTTTGATTCTCCCTCATGCCTCTTTTTTCTACCACCCTTCAATTCCTGTGTCTTTATCTCACTTATTTTGGCTCTTTTCCCTCCCTGCTTTCTCCCTTTGTCATAATTTCCTATCTTCCCTATCCACGCTTTTTCTCCTACATTTTGCCTTTTTCAGTCTTGCCTAGTGCAACGCATGTGCTCTCTGTTGCAAGACATATTGTTATGTTACAGTGGACTTGGAACCCACCCATTCCTAACCGTGTGTTGGCTTAATGCTGACTCTTGTTTGCTTGCTTTTTATTCATAGGTTGCGTGGGATTTCCTTTCTCTTCTTGTGTTTGTCCAGCCCCTAGTCAAAAGAGGCATTACTCTGTCCATTCCACTACTTGCTTTTTAAGATGTAACTTTTTTCTTTTTGTTTAAGCACCCTATGAGAATGCATGTGTTTATCCACTATCTCCCTCGTGTTCTTCTCTTCCCTTCTCCACCATGCTCCAAGTTCCTCTCTCTCGCCCGTATGCTTCTCCCCCACTGCCTCTGTGTTACCTTTTCACCCATGTGCTCTCTCCCTGCCAGCTCCACTTTGCTCTCTTTTGCCCCTTTGATACCCCCACATGTACCTTCATATTGCATCCCCTCTCCCACGCCCCCTGTGTTGTTACCACTTCCCGCCCATGTCTCATGTGTTTAGCCTCCACCCTGTGTGGCTACCCTCACCTTTTAAGGCCCAACACCACCTGTGCCCCTGAGTTGCTTCACCCCTCATCCCCATATTGCCTCCACCACCAACCACACTCCTATGTTCCTTCCTTCTGTGTTGTTTTCCCCACCCACGTTTAAAAAAAAAAAACCTTTTGTGCATTTTTTTCTTTTTAGTTATAGATCCAACTCGGATCTGTAACTAAAAAGACAAATAAAAGTTGCTGCATTAATTTTTAGGTGCACATCAAAAGCTTTGTTTTAACACCCTTTAGCTATGCTGCATGGCATCAGGGATCTTCATTACCACAGCCCTGTATTTAGATTTGGCTTTTTGAGCTTAGTAATCAGAGGTGTTCTGGGCAGCCCCACCTTTAAAGGTAATGACACAGAAAGTGATCCTGAATGGCAATATTGGTAGGGGCTGAACTTTTTTTGTTTCTAACTATGGGTGAAATCTGTGCCCTGTCAGAGATGGAGCTCATGCATGTAAGGGCCAAAGGAACATTGAAAACCAAAACCTGTACCTCATTGAAGCTGTTGTACTGGGCCCAGCAATTTACGAACCTTCACTGACTCCACTGACTTCTGTACCTGTTCCTCCAACTGAGGCCCAAACAATTTTTGCCAAGAGAAAGGAAGATGACTCAATAAAGCTTTCTGGGAATTCTCAGCCTTCCATGGCCTTATTTAGATATTAACTCTTGCTGATTTTGCTGAACCTGCTTCTGAGGCTGCTGCACGCAACCTGTCAAAAGAGGCATCCAAATGAACCTAACCTGCTGTTCCAGCATTAAAACGTAGATGCATTGTTTCCTTGTGCATATCATCTACTAAAGCCTGAAAGTCTAGTAAAAGGGATTGTACAGCATAGGTGTCAACCCTCAGTGTAAAGTTAGAGGCTGCATAAGTCTTTTAAGAGCTCCTTCAACTTACTTATCAGTGACAGTACAGACGGGTTAGCTTCCTCAGAAATGATGGTCCCTTGAGAAGAAAGGCCTGTCATTAGAGAGTCAACTTTAACTGAAGCAGGAAACTCATCCTGAAATCCTTCCAAAAGATATTTTCTGAACAGTAAATGTGGAATTTGACTAAAAAGCTCCCTTTTTCTCTGGTGTCCCATCATGCACCCTATCCACCCTGACATCGACCAGGAAAGCCGATCCTTCTATGTCAAGCACAAACCCCGTTGTACCCCTCTTGCCTGCTCTCTTTTTCATAAAGCTGACACATGCCAAGAATAATGTCCAGCTATCATGTAACCTACGGGTTTCCGTCCCGTTCGATATTTTCCCTTAGACCAGAACAAAGTCAGTCAGATGGCTGACTCGGAAAACCCCCTTCCCTGACTCTGTCACCGAACGAGCAGCTCTCGCTCGTCAATGATTTCCTAGTTTGCGAGGACAGCCACGAGTTGGGTTAACAACTAAGGGAAAACCTAATCACACACACACGAGACAACCACGAAGAAGAATAGTTTACTATAGCCCATTCTCTTTCTTCCCCTCTGCACACACATATCATTGTGAAATATCACCACCCTTGTGTACGAAGTAAAGAACGCACAATGCCTCATCCTCTTTGCCTTTCCGACAGCAATGACCCTGTAACAATGCCTCGATTCTCTGTCCTCAGATACCAGCAACTCTGTAACTTGCCACCACAATCGCCACAATGCAATATGTTTGTTTATATGCTATTCAGGTTATTCTTCAAACGAGAACAAGTATGCTATGTCTTTGATTGAATCAAGTCTGAGGGAAACTCCTTCTTTTCGATTATACTCGTATTGTATAAAAATGCTGATCTGTTTCAAGTAAAGTAGACTACTCTTGAACCCGCTTGGTGAAGGAGCTCTCCATTAACTCGAGTTCTGGAATGAAACCCTTTCAACTCGAAGACCACGGACTCTGCTCCTCATTTTTATGCATTACCATTTTCTTGGGTAATTATAGAAATTCCGACACGGCGTAAATAACTAGCTTTTTATTTACCACATTAATTGGCGCCTGAACAGGGACGCTCCCTCTTCCCTACGCGCCGGCGATGTAAGTCAGGTCCTTGTCCCTTCCATACTTTCGACGGACTTCAAGTGCACAACAGCGGGGTGTTCCCGCTAACTCCCTCGAGACGAGGAGGAGACAGACTGCGACTTATCATCCACACGAGGCGGTGAAGAAGATTGCGGAGCGTCCCAACCCAGAGCCTGACCAGTGAGAGTGCCGAGTCCGAGGTCTTTGGAGCCCCGAATTCCTGCGCAAGCTTCAAGAGTCCGATGACCAGGTCTTCAAGTTTTGCTTCTTGGTGAGTACCACTGAGATAGTATAAAGATGGGTTCCATTTTTGGAAAACGGTAAAGACGTGTTTCATTCGTGAAACCGGTATGGTTGCACTATATTCTAGTCTATAAAGTGTTTGTTTTGTTTTTGTATATTCCAAACCTTCTAAATCGTAATTTGTTGAGTTTAAGAATGCCTCTGTTTTCCAAATTACGTACAATTGGCACCAAAAAGAATCTGTTAGAAAAACCAGTTAAAGTCCCGCCTAGGGACACTCCTGGATATTTTATGTCCAACAAGCATGGGTTGAGTGCCATATTGTTTTTAGACCTTTGGGTAGAATATACCGAGAAATTAGAGATGGCGTATAGGTGGCCTGTCACAGGTACATGGGATGTAGAATGCATTATGAGAGTGGAGGAAGAGTTATGGAAAAGAAAGGCGAGGCCCTCACAGACAGAAGCCATTGAGTTATGGCGTAAGGAAGCGCATAGGAGGGCCCAAAAAGAACTAGGGCAAGTCGAGAAAAGTAAGAGAATTTCGGTACAGGCTAAAGAAAAGCAATTACAGGTAGAAGGTGAGAAAGTCTTAGCTGAACAGGTAGAGAGAGAGAAAAACGCCCGTGTTACTGGTATTTATCCCGTTCTTTCTGAAGAAATTGTGGAAGAACACCCCAAGTCCCCAGTGAAAGTAATTCCCACTGCTCCCGAAAATTTCCTTCCTGCCTATCTGTCCGAACCACCCCCCGCTTATGTAAACATGCCTAGAACACTCCCGCCTGCACGTGCTCCTGAACTAGTAACCGGTGGATCTACCTCTGATTTAGGAGTGTCCGGGAACGGGGCTGAGGATAAAGACAATGTCCCGCCTCTTGAGTGTCCTTACGACCCCGAACCCGGTAGTGGCCCAATGGCCAAGATATCAGAGAGATTAAGATTAGCCGTGGGTCAACTCCAAAAGGTCCCTGATACAACAAAACATTTGGATAGAGTTTACGAATTCATACGGACAGGTGAAGGTCCAGATACTCTGGCCCAGGTCATGAAGAACAGAAAAGTTCCCATCAGAGGACTGCTCCTGCGGTTCATCATAAATTGTCTGATCCGGGAACTAGACCCGGGTAATGGAAGCGTAGACTCTGAGTTAATAGATCTTAGCGATCAGATACACCGAGGAGCACACGATCTGGGACATCAGATCGACAAAATAACTAAAAGACTGGTTAAGAAAATTGTCACTATTCACTCTGAGAAAGTCACACAAGAGGACGACTCAGAGGAGGATGATAGTCCGACACTGGATAGAATGAATTTCCTGTGTGTAGCGCGACATTGTCCTGGCTCCAAGTGGCGAACCCCACGAATGTCACTGAAAATTAAAAGATTGGATCCTTCTTCAGAAGATCTTTTTCAGTCCACGGAAAGAGCCCTAGATGAATGGATGGACAATGAGCCTCCCCTTACAGAGCAAGAAAAAGAATTGGCTCGGTCTGCCACCTGTTGCATATCACAGCACCGAGTGTATGGCCCAGATATAGTAGCGCAGATGTTCTTGGCTCTTCCCCGAGCAGAACAACGACTAGCAGGTATTTATATGGTCCAACACCTGGCTACCTTATACGAGAATAACTCCCACCGACCAGACAAGCTATACAAATTGTTACAGCAAGTAGTGACAGATAAATGGAGGTCTCGGGGACCGGAATTGATCAACATCATTCTGGACCTGCGCCTCCGTTTCCTGCAACTTACCTTAGCCTCATCAGATCATGAACCTTACGGTATAGGCCAATATCCTTTACGAGAAGTCCACCCCATACCCCAGCCAGATGGTACACTGCAACGAGTACACGTGTATACTCCCCTAACCAAGTTAGAAATTATGGAAATGAAAAAGATGGTGCCCTCTCACGAAAAAGATCCCGGAGGATTTCATAGGGAATTGAAAGATATCCTCCAAATGGGTAGTTTTACATATCCAGATATCATAATTCTCCTTAAAGTAATTCTACCTACAGGCGTATTCGACAAGTTGAAGGAAAAAGATTGGGAAGTGGGTGGTAAAAAGATCACGTGGACTGCCCTAGAACAAGAAGAGAAAGCCAGAAAACCAGGTGAAGGTTTAGGTGAGCGCATAAGAGAACTGCCTAGCCTCCTCATACAGGTCTTGCCTCTGTTGTTGACAACGAAAAAGGAAGATTGGGATGCCATTTCTGCCTGTAAACAAAAACCAGACAAGGATACAGGTGATTACTACACCAGATTAGAGAAATGTTTTTCTATAAATAGTTTTCTTGCACATAACAGCGAGGCATATCCTCATCTCTTTGTGTCCAAATTGGTGGACAACGCCTTACCTTCAATCCGGAATAGAGCACTGAAAGTTGAGAGTACCTGGCAAGCAAATAGTCCTTCACAAGTGTTACGGATGTTACAGTACCACCACAACAGAATAAGGGAAGAACAGGAACAGGAAAAGAAGAGGGTAAAAGACACAAAAATGAAGGTATTGGTTGCACAGACGGCACCAGTAAATACGGGCCCCAAAGGTAATGTAGGGGCCAATAGAGGTACCTGTAACTACTGCAAGCAGCAGGGCCATTTTGTGAAAGAATGTCCAGTTCTGAAACATAATATAGCGACAGGAAAGACGAAAGAACGCCCACATACTCCTAGACCAGGTAACACTCAGCAGCCTCAGACCATTACGCCGCCACAGGTTCAGAAACCCGCTACTGCTGCCACACAGATGTACCAGTACGCACAGTCAGATTATCCCGAGTTTGAACCGTGTGCATGAGACAGCCTTGAGAGAGAAAGTGACTTGCCCCTTATTCCAGTTCCAGTAGATCAGAAAGGTCCATATGTACAAGCTCACTTACTGGGACAAGACAGAAAATTCCTCATAGACACGGGGCGAGTAGGACTACCATAAGTCATAAGGAAGTCCCAGAGGTTCCTCTCTCTGGCTCACATAATATATCTCTGGGCTTTTCAGGAAAACCGATCATAAATAAAGTATCTGAACAAGTCTCTTTAGGAGTGGGTCCTCTGACACGTACTACTGATTTGGTCCTTACAGAAACGTGCCCAGAAAATGTATTAGGTATCAAGACACTCAAAGAACTAGGAGCAGTAATATGCTGTTCACCGGAAGGAGTAAAATTGTTCCTGCGAGATTTCAAAGGACATTTCACAGTCAAAGAATTCGACCCCAGACTAAAAGACATCCCACCACATTTATGGGCAAAAAGCTCGACTGATGTCGGTTACATGGACATCACCCCACATCAAGTCACGCTCAAGGGGGGTGTAGTCCTACCCCGTATACGACAATATAAGATTCCACCCGAGGCTGAACAAGCCTTACTAAAAATAATCCAAGAACTCATAGGGCATGGTGTGGTGATCGAGACTGATTCAAATGTTTGCAATTCTCCAGTTCTTCCAGTCCTCAAAAGGACTGATCCTCAGGCACCCCCGGTCTACCGACTGGTGGTTGATCTCCGAGAACTGAACAAATGTGTGATCCCACAATATCCGGTGGTCCCAGATATTTCTTCACTATTGACTGCCATAGATCCCGAAGCTGAATTTTTCACAGTCATCGACTTGAAGAATGCGTTTTTCAGCATTCCAATACATCCCGACAGTCAATATCTGTTAGGATTCAGTTTGAAAGGACGAAGCTTCAGGTTCACTAGAGCTCCCCAAGGCTTTACAGAAAGCCCGAGCATCTACAGCCAAGCACTAAAAAGACAACTTGACAGTATCAATATGCCTGCCAACACAGCGTTGATACAGTATGTCGACGACATCCTCGTCACTGCAAGGACAGAACAAGAATGTGAAAAAGCATCTCTCACAGTCCTACATTTCCTGACAGACAAAGGTCACAAGGTGTCTCCCTCAAAATTACAGTTCTGCGCACAGCAAGTAGCTTACTTAGGACATCTGCTGTCGAAAGAGGGTAGGCAACTAACACAAGAACGAATCCAACTGATTTCGACCATTTCACAGCCAAAGTCACAGAAAGAAGTCCGCGCATTCATTGATCTCACTTCATATTGCAGACAATGGATCCCTCAGTATGCCCACATAGTCAAGCCACTCATACAGTTAAACACAGTGGAAGCAGCCACTCATACAACTCTCCCTTGGACATTAGAACACTCCCAAGCATTTGAAGCTCTAAAACTTGCTCTGTGTCAAGCACCAGTTCTGGCCACTCCGAACTATAGCAAGCCTTTTACCCTGTTCGTGACAGAACGGGACGGAACAGCACTATCCGTCCTCACACAAGACCAAGCAGGAAGAAACAGACCCTGTGCTTATTTTTCTAGCACATTAGACCCCGTAGCACAAGCTTTACCTGCATGTCTGAAATCTGTTGCGGCTACAGCCCTGGCCATAAGACAAAGTGACTCAATAGTGTTAGGACATCCCCTGATAGTACAAGTACCACATGCTGTAGAAGTCCTTCTGAGCAGAACACAGACCCAACACCTGACTGTAGCAAGACTGACAGGATACGAACTAATGCTCTTTCAGCCACACATAGAGATCAGACGATGCAACGTGTTGAATCCTGCTACCCTTTTGCCCTCAAGCTCAGATGACACGACACAACATGACTGTGTAGAAATGATCGACGTAGTGACAAAACCAAGACAGCACCTAACAGATGTTGCACTCCCAGATCCTGATGTAACTCTCTATGTGGATGGGTCGTGCATGAGGACAAGTGCTGGCGAGTTAGTAGCAGCCTATGCAGTAACAATGGACTGTAAAGTTATAGAGACCCAAAGAATTGACATTCTGTCAGCTCAAGCAGCAGAGCTCATCGCTCTGACACAGGCCTGCATATGGGCAAAACAATTGAAAGTGAACATCTATACCGATTCCCAATATGCATTCGGTGTAGTTCACAATTTTGGAGTGTTGTGGCAGGAACGAGGTTTCCTTACCTCACATGGGACCAACATACAGCATGGTCCCCTGATTCAAGCCCTACTAGATGCCATACACCTACCTACAGCCATAGCTATTCTGAAATGTAAAGCGCATACCAAAGCTACAGACACCATATCCAAAGGAAATGACTTAGCGGACCGAACTGCTAAACAGACAGCTCAGAATCCAGTGAACACATCAGACACTCAGGTACCAATACAGACGATCACTATGGTAGTGAGAGACCCCTTGAAAGATGTGCTAGACATACAGACTCAGACGAAATAAAGAAATGGGCTGAACAAGGAGGGGTCCAGACAGATCAAGGTTGGATGACCAAAGACCGAACAGTGTGGTTTCTCCCTGATTCCATGGTACAAGTTATAATTGACACAGCCCATAGCCCCGCCCACTTAGGCGAGAAAGGTATGCTGGACAGTTTACGGAATATCTGGTTTAATAAACATCTGAGAGCTGCAGCCAAACAGAAAGTAAAAACTTGCATGGTATGTTGCCAATTTAATCCTGGTAAAGGTGTATCAGTAGAACAAGGTGGATTCCAGCCTCCTGATCATCCCTTCGAAGTCCTCCAAATGGATTATATCCAGATGGACAGATGTAGAGGGTACAAATATGTGCTAGTGGTAGTGTGTACACTGACACGATGGACTGAAGCATATCCCGTCCCAGACTATGGTGCCCAGACAACGGCTAGACAATTAGTGAGAGAGTTTTTCCCAGATACGGGTTACCAAGGGTCATCTATTCAGACAATGGACAGCCTTTCTCCTCCAAATTAATGGAGGCTGTTTCTCTTTTATTGGGATATTCCTGGAGATTCCATTGTGTCCGACACCCTCAAGCAGCTGGCCTAGTCGAACGGCACAACCAGACCTTGAAAACGAAACTAGCCAAAGTATGTGCAGAAAAAGGGATAGACTGGGTCACTGCCCTCCCGGTCGCTCTCTTTTATATGCGAACGGTGGCACATTCCCGGACGGGACTGTCCCCTTTCGAAATAACATTCGGGAGACCTCCTAACATCTGGGGTGTCCCTTCTCCTAGAAAACTGACTGACGTTGATTCTAATATGCTGACAGATTACCTGGCTTCCTTGATGTCTGCACTCCAATCTTGTCGTTCACAGGTTACAGCAGCATTTCCAGACCTCACCACGCCTGGAGAATACACCATCAGGCCCGGGGATTGGATCCTGATCCGAAATTTCGATCGTACCAGCCCCCTGGAGAAGAGATGGACAGCCCCTAAACTGGTCCTGCTGACTACGAGGACCGCCGTCAAAGTGGAAGGACGCAAAGGATGGCTCCACGCTAGCCACTGTCGGAAATTTTTTGGACCTACACCCACAGACACTGTACCTTGTTCAACGGCTACCAACGCCACGGATGTAATTTCACCAATTCCAGAACTCACTCCTCAACAGGAATACCGATCGCGGCTGCGATCTCACCAAAAACAGACTAAAGACATTGCACCTGATCATAACGCACCGGTGGCTAATTAAGACCAGGAACAAGCTCTTGGTGAAGCGGCTGCTGGGGGACGTTTTTGGTCTCGTGTCCAGAGACATCTTGATATTAAATCCATAGACATGATGAGGAGAAATGACGCAGTGCGTCAATGGAAAAAGACTAATTATGTAAAATTACTGCATAGCAGGTTCTCGATTTTTCTGTTCATAATGTTACTTGTTTGCTGTGTAGCAGCCTGCCTGGGATGGATCTTATGTACAGTTTTCCCTCCACATTCTTCCACGTTTGCAAAGAATACCACTATGCATTCCCATGTAGATCTTCCCCCACACCTCGAGGACAGAAGAAAGGAATTTATAAATAATACATTCATTTCCACCCTCCATAAACACCAGCTCATAGTCAACAAGACCAACTGTTGGGTTTGTGGTTTGATGCCACATTCCGTGCATAAGGGAATGCCCTTTTTCTCCCTCCCGTTCGGTTATTCAGGATCTGCCTATGCCTTAGCCATGATATTCTCTGCTTCCGTCAGAAACATTCCCCCGACCAAATTGAAAAATGAAAGTAATTGGAACGAGGTAAAGACCAAAATAGTAAAGGCTGTTTCTAAAATGGTGGATCTCACTGTCACCTGGGGGAGGGCCGAAGATCACGAAAATATCAGTTACTCCCAGTTCAATGACATTGCTTCCTTCAGGGAAATGTTTTCCGTCGACCAAAGACGGACAGATCAAGGAGGTTGGGTAGTACCGCAAAACGGCCGGTTTTGCATAAGGGGGAAAGGAAAAGGGGAAGTAATGGGGAACAGCGAGTGTGATAGGACATACACACTGCCCGCTCCCGATTTTCCGACCATAGTAACTGCCCCAAACACCTATTTCGTTTGTGGACCCCATGCACGCACTTGGTTGCCCCAAGGCTGGTCTGGAAAGTGCTACATCGCATTCCTATTACCACTGACTTACACAGCCCCCGCCAATTACCACCTGATTGACCCTCTGACCCAAGTTAGAAGACAACGAAGGGGGGTCATAGATGCAGAAGATACTACGGGACAAGAAGTAGGAGACTTCTTTAAAGGTTTTCTCCCTTTCTGGGGACCTATGGCAAATAGTCGCCACATCCGGCAACTAACCCGTGTAGTTCAGGCCGCCATAGACGAAACAACTGGCGCCTTAAATAACATTACAGCTGAGGTCGCTGCAGATAGGCTCATGACACTACAGCACCGCATAGTTTTAGATGTCCTGTTAGCCGACCGTGGTGGTGTGTGTAAGGTAATAGGGTCCAGTTGTTGTGTATTTATTCCCGACAACGCCCCCTCAGTCTATTCTGCTATCTCCCGCCTCCATGTTCTATCCGACAAATTGGATATGGACACCGGCACATGGTCCCTGACCGGCTGGTTTTGGGACCTCCTGTCCACCTCGGGGTGGAATGCACTAACAGTCCTGGGCCTCGTTTTGGCCACTATCTTCACCTGTTGCCTCTGTGTCCAGTGTGGCCCCGCCCTTTGTGGATTGTGTGCCACTTCATGCACTCCTCGTCCACGAAACAGAGGAAAGAAAAATGAAATAATTATGTTGCAGGAGCAAGTATACGACCTGATGAACATAGAAATTGATTAAGAATTTCTGTAATAGGGTTTCTATGGGACAAGGAGGGAATGTGGAATTTGACTAAAAAGCTCCCTTTTTCTCTGGTGTCCCATCATGCACCCTATCCACCCTGACATCGACCAGGAAAGCTGATCCTCCTATGTCAAGCACAAGCCCCGTTGTACCCCTCTTGCCTGCTCTCTTTTTCATAAAGCTGACACATGCCAAGAATAATGTCCAGCTATCATGTAACCTACGGGTTTCCGTCCCGTTCGATATTTTCCCTTAGACCAGAACAAAGTCACTCAGATGGCTGACTCAGAAAACCCCCTTCCCTGACTCTGTCACCGAACGAGCAGCTCTCGCTCGTCAATGATTTCCTAGTTTGCGAGGACAGCCAAGGGTTGGGTTAACAACCAAGGGAAAACGTAATCACACACACACGAGACAACCACGAAGAAGAATAGTTTAGTAGTGTGGCTCACTGGTTAGAGGCGGCAGACCCGAGAGCAGAGGACGGCCCGGGACCAGGGTTCGATTCCCGACGCGGCAGGTTTCTGGACCAGGGTCAGCGGACTCGATAATTCTCTCGCCTCGGTGCCCACTCTGATCAGCGATCACACTCGGCAACTCTGGGCACTAGCTTGCCTCATCTTCACTAACGGCCCCACCAGACCGCCGGGGATGCCTGGTCTCACCCTGGAGATACCCATTAAGGGACCATCTCTCAGGGAAGCCAGGAAGGGTTTCGCAGCGGTCGAAGCTCGGAGGTACCCCTTCGGGAGTGATTCCAGCGCTATATAAGCACACAATTAATTAATTAATTACTACAGCCCATTCTCCTTCTTCCCCTCTGCACACACATATCATTGTGAAATATCACCACTCTTGTGTACGAAGTAAAGAACGCACAATGCCTCGTCCTCTTTGCCTTTCCGACAGCAATGACCCTGTAACAATGCCTCGATTCTCTGTCCTCAGATACCAGCAACTCTGTAACTTGCCACCACAATCGCCACGATGCAATATGTTTGTTTATATGCTATTCAGGTTATTCTTCAAACGAGAACAAGTATGCTATGTCTTTGATTGAATCAAGTCTGAGGGAAACTCCTTCTTTTCGATTGTACTCGTATTGTATAAAAATGCTGATCTGTTTCAAGTAAAGTAGACTACTCCTGAACCCGCTTGGTGAAGGAGCTCTCCCTTAACTCGAGTTCTGGAATAAAACCCTTTCAACTCGAAGACCACGGACTCTGCTCCTCATTTTTGTGCATTACCATTTTCTTGGGTAATTATAGAAATTCCGACACGGCGTAAATAACTAGCTTTTTATTTAGCACATAACCTTGGGAAACTAGACCTCTCAATGTCTGACCATTTACGAGAAGGCTGCCCTTGAGGACTTTAAGTACAGGAAGAGATCCAAGTTCCATGCACTTGTAGTACAAGAAGTCCTGTTTATCCTGAATTTCCGGATCTATTAGGGATAAACTCTTCCAAAGATACTGATCCACCTCTGATAGTTCAGCTCCTTGAACATTCATCCCTCTGTGATCCACCTCTTCCGCATTGGTATCAGAATCTGAGTCCAGACCTTGGAGAGAGGGTCTACCCTGGGATTTTTCACTAGGGCCCTCCTTGCAAAAAAACAGCCCCAACAACCTTATTGACCATGGACTGGAGAAGCTCTAAATGAATCTGAATGGCTTGGTCAGATTTGTAATGAATATAGGGAGCTTCTATATGTCTCTGTTTGTGGGAACTTTTCCATTGCTCCATTCCAAAAGTCTTATATGTCCATTCAAACTCTTTTCTTCGGGCCAGACTCAAAAAGGCAACACAGTAGCACACAGCTATTCGAGGTCTGGTTGCTAAAAGACCAACTAGAACTTCCTGCTTTTCAATTTCTATAGCAACCCAACCTCGAAACATAAACTGAAATATTGTGCTACTTATGGCCTTTCTAGGACTGGTACATCTAGCGACATGTAAAACAAATGAGCAGATCAGAATTACAGTATATGAGGCACCCCTAATCGCATTTCGGAGGTGACACCATGCACATCACTGTAATCCTGCTTGATAGGAGACATGGAAAATTTAGATAAAACTTCTAGGACAAGCTTTGATGACAAATTAAGTGATGTTTTCAACAAATATTAAGACCACTGGAGCTGGCCCTCATAATTTATGATACTTATATTCCAGCAGGCTCCTAAAGCAGACCAAAAATGCACTCAAAATAAAAACTAAAACAGAATAAAAAATATACTTATTTCAAAAGTGAACAAGTATATCCCAAGCAACAGATAAAGAGAAGAAAGTGTCTGGGTCAACCCCACCTTTATGGATCATGTTACAGGAGGTAATCCTGAATGGCCATATTAGTAGGGTGTTAGATCTTTCTTTGTTTCTAAATATGGGTGAAATATGTACATTGTCAGAGACAAAGCTCATGCTTGTAAGGACTGTGATGAGGAAGATGGATGAGGCAGGTAATTGATTTATTCTCTCCATTGATCTCTTGATCTCATTTCTTGGGCTCATGGCTGAAGCAGCAGAGGGTGCTCAGAGATGTTAGATGGCAGCTGATCCTGTGGCCTCGAGTAGGCCAGAATGAACTCTGTGAATCACTAATACACATGCTTCAAGTGAGATGAAAATATGAGGGGTGTCTAAAAGGGGCATGACTTATGTAATTAAAGACATGGCTTAAACATGTAAATTTAATCACAACGTTGGGACACTAGATAGTGTCCCGGACCTTGGCACAATAGCTGCTGCTTTTGCAGTGTTATTATCCATAATTCACCATTTTAAACCTTTTTACTCCATTTTGTCGCGTTTTCAATCCCTTATCATAGTTGTCCATTTGTAAACCACATGCGAGTAGATGCCTATTTTCTGTGTTTCTCATATTTCTGATGGGCCATCCGAACTTCTTCTGTCAAAAATACGTGCTGAAGCAGATTTCATGAAAATGCAGTTTATTGCAAACCCAATGCATTTCGGGCCTCCGTGGGCCCTTCGTCAGGGGTAACTAGAAAATCAATTAAACAAATATTAATAATCCATTACACCACTATACATGTGACTATTACTTATTTATCAATTGTTTACTTGTCTAAAACGGGTTCAAACAATTAGCTTACTCGTACTGCTGTAACTGGAAATTTACACTGTTCCTCACATATATAGCCTGCTTCAATTAATGAGTCCTGGTCTGTGGTGTCAATTAACTCTACGTGCACCTCATCGCCTCGCAGCCCAAGAGTCTTCAAATCCTATACTCACACCCCTCCCTTAGGAACTAAGGCCCGTGGGTTACTTGCCGTGACTCCCTTTTGATGATGCACCTTCACGGTAGCTTGCTCTACATCAAGATGCTGCCAAACTGCCTACCCACCATAGTCGTTTGCATTTCATATTGTACGGCAAACGTTTTAAACAATTTTTACACGTGATGATAACAGATTTAAATCTCTCATGCGGAAATCCCTACTATTTTCCATTCATTCAATTAATCGTCCCCTCTTTATCTCACGTACCTGCTTAAAAACATCCGCATATCTCTCTACATCTCCGGAAAGGTCTTCCTCGACATTCCACCCTCGCCGATTTGTAAAACCCAACTGCCGCCCCTCCTCCCAATTTATCCCTCCCATTCGCGCGGTATGATGACCACCTGTAGCGCCCTGATTACTCCCTACTTCCTCTCGCACTACATTATCCAGAATGCATGCTAATAATATAAAAACTTCACCAAAGTTAAAGTATCAATTTACGTGCTGTTTAAAACACTTATATGTCCCAGTTTCAGCATAATGTATAATCAGTGTCCCAATTTAGTTGCACCGATGTGCATTTGAAAGTCATCAAGGATAGTCCCATGTTTTGAAAAATACAACTCCAAGTTACTTCTGACTCTTCACAAAAATAAACTTGCGCATGAAATCAGATGTTCCGCCTCGCGTGTGGTTCGTCATATCTTCTTCGTAGAACGTTTTTATTCCATTCTTATTTGGGTGCATTCCCAGTGGGGCCAGTAACTTATAGACATCATTAGTGGGTGGGATGCACACCTTCAATACTTCCAGTTACTCGTAATAATCCTCAAGTTACACGGAGCGTGCACAAGGATAACGTGCCCAGCCCCAGTGCCACGTAGTACATTTAATCACAACGTTGGGACACTAGATAGTGTCCCGGACCTTGGCACAATAGCTGCTGCTTTTGCAGTGTTATTATCCATAATTCACCATTTTAAACCTTTTTACTCCATTTTGTCGCGTTTTCAATCCCTTATCATAGTTGTCCATTTGTAAACCACATGCGAGTAGATGCCTATTTTCTGTGTTTCTCATATTTCTGATGGGCCATCCGAACCTCTTCTGTCAAAAATACGTGCTGAAGCAGATTTCATGAAAAAGCAGTTTATTGCAAACCCAATACATTTCGGGCCTCCGAGGGCCCTTCGTCAGGGGTAACTAGAAAATCAATTAAACAAATATTAATAATCCATTACACCACTATACATGTGACTATTACTTATTTATCAATTGTTTACTTGTCTAAAACGGGTTCAAACAATTAGCTTACTCGTACTGCTGTAACTGGAAATTTACACTGTTCCTCACATATATAGCCTGCTTCAATTAATGAGTCCTGGTCTGTGGTGTCAATTAACTCTACGTGCACCTCATCATATTTGAAGACTCTTGGGCTGCGAGGCGATGATATCACTGATTTATAAAAAGCTCATCAATAACAGGGCTGATTTGCTTGAGCGCCTCAGGGCTTCTTGGATCGCGGACGGCCTGGAACTTGATGACAAGGACTGGCAAACGGCGTCTCCTCCCCTAAGGAGGTGGCCGTACCCGCCCGCCTCCGTTTCGTACAGCTGAAGACCCTCCATCGTATATATGTAACTGGTACGCATCTGGTGCGAATGGGTTACTCTCCTGATGGGCTATGTAAGCGCGGCTGCGGTATGAGTGAAACCTTCCTGCATATCATTTGGGAGTGTCCTGAGGTGGCTGCCTTCTGGTCCAGAGTACATGCAATTATGGAAAGAGTCACCGGGATCTCTCTATTACCTGAGGCCAGGCGATGCCTTCTAAATGTTTGGGAACCTACGGACTACAACACGGCCCAGACTTTTTGGGCGACTCTTGGTAACATGATGGCCAAGAGGGATATTGCCCAACTCTGGGGTTCCCACAGACCACCTACGATAGCGGCTTGGAAGGAAAACATGGACTGGTGTATGTTCAGAGAAAAGACGGTCTATGTGGCCCGGGCCGACCTAAAAAATGGGGTAGGATTTGGTCCCAATGGAACACTTACCATGGGAATGTCTGCACTCCCCCACAAGACTACACCATCGATATCTCGCTGTCCCCTTAGTTGGTGTTCCAGGCTTAAGTCTGTAATTGTATGTGCTGACCGATCTCCTCGCCGCCCTTCATCTCGAGACATATGCTCCATCATAGTATGCTAGTCGGATTCTACCGCCCTCTCCCTTTGATTCCGTGTAATTGATTATTGCCATGTGTCTGTGTTTTATGTTGTTAGTTCAGCTCATCAAAATTCTAAAACTAAACCTACAATACTTGTCTTTTGATTCTACGCCATGTACAGGATTATACTGTGGGTCGTTTAACCCCTAAACAAGGTACCGGGGGGCCTGATTGTGAGACATCACAATGTTCATGTGTTATAGCTGCCGGCCCGCTGGGTTGTAGGCTGACAGCTGTGTATTGTGCATAAATATAATAAAGGTTTTAAAAAAAAAAAATCTTTAAACTTTAGCACACTCTTTACGGTGTACTGAATGCACATCTTCGCATCTTTCACCTCACCATCCCCAAAAAATACACAATGCACCCCACTTATCTGTAAGCACTGTGTTTTATGTCACTTTTTCCAAGTCAATAGTTTGACAGCTGATTACCTCTTTCACACACATTTGCACAGATTCACTATTGCAACTACATGACTATTGCTTTGTGCGCTCTGCATAGAGGCCAAGATTGGGATGATCATATATTCTGAGCACCTGTGTGATCCACTGAAAGGTACTGTGAGGCGCACTGTCTTAAGTCTCAACTCCAGAGCTCTCTGATGTGGACTTTTATAAACACCAGGAGGCGACTCACTTCAAAGTATGCACTACACAAGAGCACTATGGTACACGAAAAAATTCAGAAACACAAAATCCTGAAAATTACATACACTCTTTTCGAAGGCAACATTAAGTAAAATGTAAACTATAAACCTGAACTAAATCGCTGACATGTATTACCGTAATGTCTTTTAAATTAATTGTTCAAAAATCGAATAGTGTTTTGCCTGTGGAGTTAAGGATATGAATATAGGGTGCCTGCTTTTAGTCACTGCAGGGCCCGAGCACCGGAGGGATCCGGCCCACTTAAAGCTCTACTAAAATATCAGGTCAATGCAGTGTCGCTGTTACTCTTCTACCGCCAGAAGTAACACGTGTCTCCTACTGCAAGGTTAACACTAGTTTTTTATAGGTGTAAAACTCCTCTCTTCCCAAAGAGGCTTGTTGTCAGCTGTAGCTACGCACAATGCACAGAAAGTTAGTACACAAAAAGCAGAAAGTAAATTAACGCGTTCCAATGGACAACTCCGCCACTTGCCACTGATGGATGCTGCTAACGAAACCCATCAACCCCAAGAAGTTGAACAATTAGCGAATTCTGCGCTATAAAAAACCTGCGAGACTTAACATACCCATATGGATAAAGTAGACCCTGCAAACGTCTACCCCACGGAGATGCAACCATTCCCAACTGCGTCTAGGAATTGCCAGCCTGACTGACACCTACCTTCTTCTCTGAGCCTTGGGTGCCAAGGTCAGGTAAGGTTGCTCTCTGTTTATCTTGACCAGCTATAAACGACCCCTGATAGACAGTGACCTTTGATCTGGCGGCTTCTGCCGCTCTGACCTCTGACAGCCAGACAGCATGCCCCGGCATCTCACCCCGTGCCCAGCCCACTGCTCGCGGGCCCACTCCCGGGCCCGAACAGAAGAAAACAGAAAACCTTTCTCCCGCCGCCAGCATGCCGGCGGGTTCGACACCAGTGTGAAGACATCAGCTGAGAATCATTTCCTGCAACCGCTGGTCCCATGATAGTGCGAGCGCGAGAGGTTCAGCAGTGTGGCCCATTGACGAGGCCATGGCATCGAACCCATGACCTGTTTACAACTTGCCCGCCAGCGCCTGGAAAGTGCTAAGAATTTCACAGATTCCACGCTTTAATTCAGCTTTCGGTCACAGTCGGTAAACTCCGGAGCAGGCCGCCATCCTTCATAGAACATTTATCAAAGATGAGGAGATTTCGCAATGGTCTTGCTTTACACCTGCCCTCGCAGCCTACACTTAACATAGGAGTGAGTGACTGCCTGTCAGTACTACACTTCCAGAGACGGTTCCTGTGTCTTTTTTTGCTCCACTTCTCTTGTTTTCTTACTTGTCCTGTAACAGCATGCCTCTTCAAATCTGATCACATTATTTACAGATAAAACACGTGAAAACGAAGAAGGACATATGTTGACAGTAAAAGCATTTAAGGAAAACACGCGAAGAGCACCATAGCTTGCAACATTCTGGCTATGAGAATTTTTACTCGGCGTCCCAATTCAGGAAGTGCTGCCTAGTTTTAGGCCACACTATACCTATTCGAAGCTAATGCTGATCTCTACCTTCCGCGTCCTTGGCATCTTTGTGAGGTATTTGTCCATTGTGTCAATGACAACCACTTCTTCACTGGAGTGGCTGTAATTCTTGTTTTAATGTTAAATTCCGTCAGCAAAAAGGAGTCACCTGAAGTGGTATGTTGTCTCGCGCTGGTATTGGCACTTGACGATAATGGTTCGGTTTCATCGAGCCATAGGGTTTGTTTTCACGCACAAGGATGTGAAAAGTGCATTGGGGCTAAATGAGAACTGCTCCTCGATTTCATCTGCTGACAACCAGCTTACCAAATAACTCGAGAAAACCTTGTCCTGCTGGCCCGAATATATGATTTTTCAACGATTACAAGTTCCACGCATGGCATTACCACGCAAATTTTACATCGCAAGTGGCTTTACCACGCTGGAATTTACAACGAAGGATTGCACCACGGTAGAAACGTCTTACCTGCACGTCTTTCTCCAGCAGCCCCTTACTTCCATCTACCATGGAAACAAGCGTCAAAACACGTCTTCTAAAATAAAAAAAGGACTGTTTTTTTTACGTACACTGCACGTCTTTGGGGGAGGGTCATTCCTTTTACTTCATTAATACCACAGAGCGTTTTTTTTATTTATCTAACTCGCTCCTTAATTGTTGTTATTTTTTGGGGGGGGGACCCCCCCAGCCCCCCCAGCCCCCCTAGCCCCCCTCCCAACCCTCCCCCAGCCCCCCCAGCACGACTGGACGGAATACCACGTCTCCCCCCAACCCACGCTGAACGTACTTTCGTGGTCAAGACGGTCGTGGAAGGCACCCACGTTGAAAAAACGTTTGCGTGGTAAGTGTACCGTGGTAAACGTTATGCGTGGGGATGCCTTCGTAGTAAATGATGTTTCCCGCTGGCCCATCATGGGGAAGCAGAGGAGATAGAGTTGCCAGGGTGCTCGGTGAGTCTAGAACAGGCAAATAAGAATTCCATGTAGGCTGAACATGGTTTAAAGCCCCACTCACCCCTACTACAAATGCTGCTCTGGTAGGCCTCACACATTTCAGTCGCTACACAGAATTTACACCCAGTTTGACAGTCTTGGACAAATACCAAGGGCAGCGTGAGAATTAAGGCTGAACTCTCCTGTTCCCATGAGCAGTCCAGTGGTGTAACGCAAAATGATGAGACCCCTGACTCCTTGAGACTCCTGTATCCTACAGATATTCATAGGTCATGGGCTGATTGGGACCTCCCCCGGGAGTTGCAGGGTCCTGCAGGCGCCTGTGTTATGCCCCTGGAGTAGCCTAAAGCCTAATGATGGGCGACAGAGGTGTGAGAGGATTCACTGCTGCCTGAAGACCTCCATTTCTAGTGCCTTCCCAGTGGCACAAATTCCCATCTGAAACTGACGGTGGTTCAGTTTCAGTTGCCAGCGTGTTTCACAAAAAAGTCACTTAGGTATACACTCGCTCACCCAGTCACTTGCATGCTCAGTTGTTAACTCACTCCTAAGCTACCCCACAAGCGAATTTGACATGGAACGTAAATGTGAGAGAATGTATGTGATGCAGGGCACAAGTCGGGGGTACACATGGGTGGACGGCGTCCACCCACTATTTTCACAGGGTCGAATCCATCCTCCCTGCCACAAAGTTGGGCCCCAGTGAAACATGCTAAATGTGTCCCGGTGTGATTTATGGACACATTCAGCAGCACCTGCATGTTGTCTGCTTTATGTTCAAAGCAGCAAAGTGCAAGCGGCCAGGGGGCTTTTTTAGGTGGCGGCTCCTCCGCTAAGGGGGAGGATTGTCGGCCCACTGCTAATTGAGCAGTGCAACAAAGAAAAATAAAATGATAATAACAAGCAGTTATTATCCTTTTTTTTTTGCGAGGGATTGGAGCCAGGTTGGGGAGGGGCAGGGCTGAGCACAGAGAGGAGTGCTTTTTGCGCTTCCAAACATTTAGCATGTTCTCCATGGGGTTGTGTTGCACAGCCCCATGGAGAACATACCCAGACTCCTAAGTACTGCCTGAGTGGCCTAACAGGACGCTCAGACCAATCACAATGCTGCTCATGCAGCATCGCGATCGGCTGGGAGCCGGGGTGCTTCCGGTGCTGCAGACTGAGGATGGAGGAGAAGCGTGTGACGTGGAATTTAGGTTAAGAAAAAAATATTTTTTCATCCAAATCCCGCTGCCCCTGCCCAACCACCCCATTCCAAAATATCCACCACTGGCTTTCTTATCTGGGACTCCAGCTGCTGGGCCCATAACAAAATCCCAGTTTAAGAGGCCACCGGCCCTCCTTTTGCTCCAGTAGTAACCTGACTGGGGTTTATATTCGGGGCTATCTGCGGGCCTAATACCTAGATGCCTGTGCAATGGAGGGGAAGGAAAGGCACACAACTTATCCTTTACAAGTACTTAACAGAAACTCCCTCTGGAGGCATGTTTTCATTTTGTATTCAGCCCCTGTATACGACTGATATGCAGACACTGCAAGAATGTCAGATGTATCAGTCTGTATGAGTTTTCCACAAACATCAATTTTAATACCACTATTATCATAATTGTATTATTTTATAATACCACACGTCCCATTTTAGCGCGTTATAATGCTTTACATCACATACACATTATGCATTGACCATTAATCATACAAGATTGTAAATCAATGTACAGACAGGATCCGTTACATTCGGAAATGAGGGTTACAAGATGTCCGGGTTACATATCGCCCGTACCAGCTGGCATTATGTGTTAAGAGTGCATGGAGAGGAGAAACAAAGTCAGGGTTTCAAATGTAACGCAGTGCTTGGGGTTGCCTTTGCTAATAAGAATTACTACCCAGAGAACCCCCTTTTAGCAGCCTTATAATAACAACAGATTGAAAAAAGAAATAAGGTCCACACCAAGGCCACTGGAATTATACGTCAGTGGAGGTCCAAATTATGCAGCAGGGTTGACTAAATTATGCGGCAAGAAAATGCAAATTCTGCAGAGTAATATGGCAAATTTTGTGATAGCATTGGCAGTACTGTTTTGTCATTTTTACACTGCTAACCAAGAAATTTACGACAATAAATGGGCTAAAACAAGGATGCGTTCTGAAGCCCTGCCTTTTTAACATCTACACTGCCGATTTAGAGAGCAACCTCAGTCTCAGCCAGGGAGACCCTCCTAAATTGGGAAAGATATCAATAGCAAGCCTGCAATACACGGATGATATTGTGCTGCTCTATCAAATTCTACTTGGCTTCCAGTGCCTGATTTCACAACTAGAACTATATATCGCGAATGATCATCTGCTAATTAATTTAAAATCTAAAAAAATCTAATGTCTTATGTTTTTCCAGTACTCATAAAAAATGCCCCAAATTCATCTGGAGGATAAATTCCAGCATCTTATTGCAGGTGGATGTATATAAATACCTGGGGGTTCTTCTAGATTGCCATTTAAGTTACAAACAACATCTAGAACACGGGCAAACTAAAACCAAAACCAAACAATTTTTATTTTGCTTTCAAAACTTTACAGACAAGCCTAAGTGGCAGTTCAACAAACCACCTCCTAAAGGTAGTGGCTGCAAAAATGTTGCCAGCAATAACATACGGCTCAGAAATGCTGAACACCAAGGACTCACCAATGCTAAATCTAGCCCAGTCCAGATTATTTAAAAAACAGTTTTTAATCCCGCGTTGTGAGAAGTTGGCCTGGTATATGCTGACCACTAGTTATAGTGATTCAGAAAAGGGGGTGGTGATGGACAGAGTATCTGAATTAAGCAGAGCACTCCTACCCAGTCAACAGATCAGGGCTTGATCCATCACCGTTTTTTAGCTCCCTGCACCATCCCAGCTCAGAACCTGGCTACATGCAAATTAGTCTGTCCCTGGCCCAGTGCGTCATGGGAACAGGGCAGACCAAACTACCAAGCCAATTCTTTTACTGGAAAGGAAACAAGCTTCCGGGGACCGGTTTCTGGCATTACAGCCGTCTTCAGCCCGGCTTGCTTGAATCCTGATGGTGCAGTGAGCAAGGGACTCACATCTGAGCATACCCTTCCACGCTTATGGTGGACAAAACGATTCAGAAAAGGGGGTGGTGATGGACAGAGTATCTGAATTAAGTGGAGCACTCCTACCCAGTCAACAGATCAGGGCTTGATCCATCACCGTTTTTTAGCTCACTGCACCATCCCAGCTCAGAACCTGGCTACATGCAAATTAGTCTGTCCCTGGCCCAGTGCATCATGGGAACAGGGCAGGCCAAACTACCAAGCCAATTCTTTTACTGGAAAGGAAACAAGCATCCGGGGACCGGTTTCTGGCATTACAGCCGTCTTCGGCCCGGCTTGCTTGAATCCTGATGGTGCAGTGAACAAGGGACTCACATCTGAGCATACACTTCCACGCTTATGGTGGACAAAACGATTCAGAAAAGGGGGTGGTGATGGACAGAGTATCTGAATTAAGCAGAGCACTCCTACCCAGTCAACAGATCAGGGCTTGATCCATCACCGTTTTTTAGCTCACTGCACCATCCCAGCTCAGAACCTGGCTACAGTCAAATTAGTCTGTCCCTGGCCCAGTGCATCATGGGAACAGGGCAGACCAAACTACCAAGCCAATTCTTTTACTGGAAAGGAAACAAGCTTCCGGGGACCGGTTTCTGGCATTACAGCCGTCTTCGGCCCGGCTTGCTTGAATCCTGATGGTGCAGTGAGCAAGGGACTCACATCTGAGCATACCCTTCCACGCTTATGGTGGACAAAACGATTCAGAAACGGGGGTGGTGATGGACAGAGTATCTGAATTAAGCAGAGCACTCCTACCCAGTCAACAGATCAGAGCTTGATCCATCACCGTTTTTTAGCTCACTGCACCAGCCCAGCTCAGAACCTGGCTACATGCAAATTAGTCTGTCCCTGGCCCAGTGCATCATGGGAACAGGGCGGACCAAACTATCAAGCCAATTCTTTTACTGGAAAGGAAACAAGCTTCCGGGGACCGGTTTCTGGCATTACAGCCGTCTTCGGCCTGGCTTGCTTGAATCCTGATGGTGCAGTGAGCAAGGGACTCACATCTGAGCATACCCTTCCACGCTTATGGTGGACAAAACGATTCAGAAAAGGGGGTGGTGATGGACAGAGTATCTGAATTAAGCAGAGCACTCCTACCCAGTCAACAGATCAGGGCTTGATCCATCACCGTTTTTTAGCTCACAGCACCATCCCAGCTCAGAACCTGGCTACATGCAAATTAGTCTGTCCCTGGCCCAGTGCATCATGGGAACAGGGCAGACCAAACTACCAAGCCAATTCTTTTACTGGAAAGGAAACAAGCTTCCGGGGACCGGTTTCTGACATTACAGCCGTCTTCAGCCCGGCTTGCTTGAATCCTGATGGTGCAGTGAGCAAGGGACTCACATCTGAGCATACTCTTCCACGCTTATGGTGGACAAAACGATTCAGAAAAGGGGGTGGTGATGGACAGAGTATCTGAATTAAGCAGAGCACTCCTACCCAGTCAACAGATCAGGGCTTGATCCATCACCGTTTTTTAGCTCACTGCACCATCCCAGCTCAGAACCTGGCTACATGCAAATTAGTCTGTCCCTGGCCCAGTGCATCATGGGAACAGGGCAAACCAAACTACCAAGCAAATTCTTTTACTGGAAAGGAAACAAGCTTCCGGGGACCGGTTTCTAGCATTACAGCCGTCTTCGGCCCGGCTTGCTTGAATCCTGATGGTGCAGTGAGCAAGGGACTCACATCTGAGCATACCCTTCCACGCTTATGGTGGACAAAACGATTCAGAAAAGGGGGTAGTGATGGACAGAGTATCTGAATTAAGCAGAGCACTCCTACCCAGTCAACAGATCAGGGCTTGATCCATCACCGTTTTTTAGCCCACTGCACCATCCCAGCTCAGAATCTGGCTACATGCAAATTAGTCTGTCCCTGGCCCAGTGCATCATGGGAACAGGGCAGACCAAACTACCAAGCCAATTCTTTTACTGGAAAGGAAACAAGCTTCCGGGAACCGGTTTCTGGCATTACAGCCGTCTTCGGCCTGGCTTGCTCGAATCCTGATGGTGCAGTGAGCAAGAGACTCACATCTGAGCATACCCTTCCATGCTTATGGTGGAAAAAACGATTCAGAAAAGGGGGTGGTGATGGACAGAGTATCTGAATTAAGCAGAGCACTCCTACCCAGTCAACAGATCAGGGCTTGATCCATCACCGTTTTTTAGCTTACTGCACCATCCCAGCTCAGAACCTGTCTACATGCAAATTAGTCTGTCCCTGGCCCAGTGCATCATGGGAACAGGGCAGACCAAACTACCAAGCCAATTCTTTTACTGGAAAGGAAACAAGCTTCCGGGGACCGGTTTCTGGCATTACAGCCGTCTTCGGCCCGGCTTGCTTGAATCCTGATGGTGCAGTGAGCAAGGGACTCACATTTGAGCATACCCTTCCACACTTATGGTGGACAAAACGATTCAGAAAAGGAGGTGGTGATGGACAGAGTATCTGAATTAAGCAGAGCACTCCTACCCAGTCAACAGATCAGGGCTTGATCCATCGCCGTTTTTTAGCTCACTGCACCTTCCCAGCTCAGAACCTGGCGACATGCAAATTAGTCTGTCCCTGGCCCAGTGCATCATGGGAACTGGGCAAACCAAACTATCAAGCCAATTCTTTTACTGGAAAGGAAACAAGCTTCCGGGGACCGGTTTCTGGCATTACAGCCGTCTTCGGCCCGGCTTGCTTGAATCCTGATGGTGCAGTGAGCAAGGGACTCACATCTGAGCATACCCTTCCACGCTTATGGTGGACAAAACGATTCAGAAAAGGGGGTGGTGATGGACAGAGTATCTGAATTAAGCAGAGCCCTCCTACCCAGTCAACAGATCAGGGCTTGATCCATCACCATTTTTTAGCTCACTGGACGATCCCAGCTCAGAACCTGGCTACATGCAAATTAGTCTGTCCCTGGCCCAGTGCATCATGGGAACAGGGCAGACCAAACTACCAAGCCAATTCTTTTACTGGACAGTAAGCAAGCTTCTGGGGACCGGTTTCTGGCATTACAGCCGTCTTCGGCCCAGCTTGCTTGAATCTTGATGGTGCAGTGAGCAAGGGACTCACATCTGAGCATACCCTTCCACGCTTATGGTGGAGAAAACGATTCAGAAAAGGGGGTGGTGATGGACAGAGTATCTGAATTAAGCAGAGCCCTCCTACCCAGTCAACAGATCAGGGCTTGATCCATCACCATTTTTTAGCTCACTGGACGATCCCAGCTCAGAACCTGGCTACATGCAAATTAGTCTGTCCCTGGCCCAGTGCATCATGGGAACAGGGCAGACCAAACTACCAAGCCAATTCTTTTACTGGACAGTAAGCAAGCTTCTGGGGACCGGTTTCTGGCATTACAGCCGTCTTCGGCCCGGCTTGCTTGAATCCTGATGGTGCAATGAGCAAGGGACTCACATCTGTGCTTACGCTTCCACGCTTATGGTGGACAAAATGATTCAGAAAAGGGGGTGGTGATGGACAGAGTATCTGAATTAAGCAGAGCACTCCTACCCAGTCAACAGATCAGGGCTTGATCCATCACCGTTTTTTAGCTCACTGCACCATCCCAGCTCAGAATCTGGCTACATGCAAATTAGTCTGTCCCTGGCCCAGTGCATCATGGGAACAGGGCAGACCAAACTACCAAGCCAATTCTTTTACTGGAAAGGAAACAAGCTTCCGGGGACCGGTTTCTGGCATTACAGCCGTCTTCGGCCCGGCTTGCTCGAATCCTGATGGTGCAGTGAGCAAGGGACTCACATCTGAGCATACCCTTCCACGCTTATGGTGGTAAAAGGGATTCAGAAAAGGGGGTGGTGATGGACAGAGTATCTGAGTTAAGCAGAGCACTCCTACCCAGTCAACAGATCAGGGCTTGATCCATCACCGTTTTTTAGCTTACTGCACCATCCCAGCTCAGAACCTGGCTACATGCAAATTAGTCTGTCCCTGGCCCAGTGCATCATGGGAGCAGGGCAGACCAAACTACCAAGCCAATTCTTTTACTGGAAAGGAAACAAGCTTCCGGGGACCGGTTTCTGGCATTACAGCCGTCTTCGGCCCGGCTTGCTTGAATCCTGATGGTGCAGTGAGCAAGGGACTCACATTTGAGCATACCCTTCCACACTTATGGTGGACAAAACGGTTCAGAAAAGGGGGTGGTGATGGACAGAGTATCTGAATTAAGCAGAGCACTCCTACCCAGTCAACAGATCAGGGCTTGATCCATCGCCGTTTTTTAGCTCACTGCACCTTCCCAGCTCAGAACCTGGCGACATGCAAATTAGTCTGTCCCTGGCCCAGTGCATCATGGGAACAGGGCAAACCAAACTATCAAGCCAATTCTTTTACTGGAAAGGAAACAAGCTTCCGGGGACCGGTTTCTGGCATTACAGCCGTCTTCGGCCCGGCTTGCTTGAATCCTGATGGTGCAGTGAGCAAGGGACTCACATCTGAGCATACCCTTCCACGCTTATGGTGGACAAAACGATTCAGAAAAGGGGGTGGTGATGGACAGAGTATCTGAATTAA
Source organism: Lissotriton vulgaris (assembly GCF_964263255.1). Classification (NCBI taxonomy): domain Eukaryota; kingdom Metazoa; phylum Chordata; class Amphibia; order Caudata; family Salamandridae; genus Lissotriton; species Lissotriton vulgaris. The sequence goes on from NC_141699.1 coordinate 292,031,559, forward strand.
GCAGAGCACTCCTACCCAGTCAACAGATCAGGGCTTGATCCATCACCGTTTTTTAGCTCACTGCACCATCCCAGCTCAGAACCTGGCTACATGCAAATTAGTCTGTCCCTGGCCCAGTGCATCATGGGAACAGGGCAGACCAAACTACCAAGCCAATTCTTTTACTGGACAGGAAACAAGCTTCCGGGGACCGGTTTCTGGCATTACAGCCGTCTTCGGCCCAGCTTGCTTGAATCTTGATGGTGCAGTGAGCAAGGGACTCACATCTGAGCATACCCTTCCACGCTTATGGTGGAGAAAACGATTCAGAAAAGGGGGTGGTGATGGACAGAGTACCTGAATTAAGCAGAGCACTCCTACCCAGTCAACAGATCAGAGCTTGATCCATCACCGGTTTTTAGCTCACTGCACCATCCCAGCTCAGAACCTGGCTACATGCAAATTAGTCTGTCCCTGGCCCAGTGCATCATGGGAACAGGGCAGACCAAACTACCAAGCCAATTCTTTTACTGGAAAGGAAACAAGCTTCCGGGGACCGGTTTCTGGCATTACAGCCGCTTCGGCCCAGCTTGCTTGAATCCTGATGGTGCAATGAGCAAGGGTTACACATCTGTGCTTACGCTTCCACGCTTATGGTGGACAAAATGATTCAGAAAAGGGGGTGGTGATGGACAGAGTATCTGAATTAAGCAGAGCACTCCTACCCAGTCAACAGATCAGGGCTTGATCCATCACCGTTTTTTAGCTCACTGCACCATCCCAGCTCAGAACCTGGCTACATGCAAATTAGTCTGTTCCTGGCCCAGTGCATCATGGGAACAGGGCGGACCAAACTACCAAGCCAATTCTTTTACTGGAAAGGAAACAAGCTTCCGGGGACTGGTTACTGGCATTACAGCCGTCTTCGGCCCGGCTTGCTTGAATCCTGATGGTGCAGTGAGCAAGGGACTCACATCTGAGCACATCGGAAGCTTGTTTGTTTGCATACAGGTCCTTGGAGCTGGTTCATAGCTCATTGTGCTATATTTGTACTGCAGTTTATGAACTGCAAGTACAAAAGGATCTCAGTGTTAAAAGCATGTACCTATCTACATAAATTAGAAATATCTCATCTGTATGTTACAGGATGTGCTTTGCAGGATACATATTATTATTCTATGCTACTTAATGAGTTGTGACATCATTGTATTTCATCTGTTTTACATTTAAAGTTAATGCTTTGTCTTTACCATTTGGCGGAAGAGGGTGGAGCATAGGTGGCAGGCAGAAGATACATGCCTGTCAGTTGTCATGTGCACCCTATATTTGGCTTAGATTCATTGAAAAGAATATCTGGTGAGGTGGTTTGGAATACGAAATGCAGTGTTCAACTTGTTTTTTTTTTTAAATGGTCAAAGTGGGCTAAAATTGGCAGTGTATACAATGGTGATACTCTAGGTAGATTGATAAATTGTATAGTTTCATATGCACAATTATAATTTGTGGTACTTTTTATGTTATGTTATTTTAATTTATCACGCACACAAATCACCCTCAGAGGGGTATCTCAATGTGAAACCAAGACAACAGATAAAAGGGGGCTAACTTAAAAATTGGTGAGTCTTGAGTAATTTCCTGAAATTGAAGTGGTCCTCATTGATAGTTAATTGCAGTGGCAATTTTTCCAATAAAAGGGAGCAAGGAAGGAAAAAGAACTGCTTCCCGACCTGAACTTTCTGAAACTGGGGACCTTAAGCAAAGCTTTGTAGCTTGATCTTAAGAGTCTGGAGGGGGTATAGCTAGTGAGCTTTGATGATAGATAGGTGGGTCCTTTACCATGTAGATGTAGCCAATGTAAAGGCTAAATAAGATGTGCAGCAGTGTTCTGTACTACCTGAAGCTTAGGGTATACAGACATAATATTGAGTCAAAAATATAGAATGGCACAAGTATCGAAGTAAAAATGTAGAATGCACAAAATATCGAATGGACAGAATAAAGTGCTGAAAAATATCATTTTGAAGGTAAGTAATGTAATATCGATTTTTAAAATATAGAAAGTTAAAATATCGAAGTATATAATACTAGCAGCCCGTCCCAGCGTTGCCTGGGGCAGAAAGGGGCTGGGGGCAGCATTGTAGGCCTCTGTGCACCGCACCGCACCCCCCATTGCCCAGTCCGCATCCCTCCCGCCTTGACATTGGCTATACCGCCTCCCGCTTTGACCCCGCCGCCCGCCGCCCCCGCCCCGACCCGACATTGAGCATTGAGCATAGCGCATAGCGCCGCTTTGAGCCCGGAGCCCGCCGCCCGCCGCCCCCGACCCGACATTGAGCATAGCGCATAGCGCCTACCGCCTCTCGCCTCGCGCCTCGAGTCTCCCGCCCGCCTCCCGCCTCCCGCCTCCCGCCCCGGCTTTGTAAACCCCCCCCAAGGTCCCGACTTACCTCCCCGCGCTGCCACTGCTCCTCCGCTTCTCACCACTCCGTATTGCTGTTGCTGGTGAACTCCGCTCCTCCCGCTCCTCCCCTCAAGCAGACACTACTCATTTCCTCGCTCTTCCTGTTGCTGTGAACGACGCTACTCCCCTCACGCATACGTCGTGGCCGGCGCTACTTGCAAGGGACTACTTTATTTTTATTAGTAAATATTTTAAACAACGTTTTATTTTTATTTTTATGTAGCCTATGTCCTTCTGCTTGCCCTGAGGTTTTCTAAGATGTCTTGGGTGTTCAGATTGGTGGTGTAGTTTTCGAGTTTACCTTGCCAAAAGGTGCAAGTTCTCTCTTTATAATAGTAGTATAGATAGTTTTGAAAATATATCGAATTTTTAATAATATCGAATTTTTTAAAGTGTTTTTTATGTTATGTTATTCAATTTTTGCGTAATTTAATTCTGTAGCGGGTTGTGGGTTTATAGGGGAATAGGGTGGAAAGTAATTTAATTGTAATTAATTAAATATGTTAATTTATTTATTGGTATTCATTTTGAATTAATTGTTAATTAATTTTTAATTGGTAATTAATTAATTTTTAATTGGTAATTAATTCTTATTAATTGATTAATTGATAATTATGTTAACCCCTCCAATGCTCGTGATGGAACCGTTCCGTCACGAGCCTCGGGTGGGCTGTGCTGGTGACGGAACCGTTCCGTCACGGCCCGCTCGCCGCGCCTGCGCGGTGAGAATTCCGCGCCTGCGCTGGTGTTCTAAAGAGCGGGCGGGGCCGTGACGGAACCGTTCCATCACAAGCACAGCTCACCCGCGGGCCGTGACGGAGCGGTTATGTCACGAGCACGGGTGCGCCGTGCGTCCCCGCCTCCCCCTTAGCACGGCGGCGGAATAGCAGCCGCAGCAAAGGGGTTAATTTAATTATTTTATTTTCCGTAGCGGTTTGTGGGTTTATAGGGGAATAGGGTGGGAATTAATTTAATTATAATTAAATAAATATGTTAATTTCTTTATTGGTATTTATTTTGAATGAATTGTTAATTAATTTTTAATTTGTAATTAATTAATTTTTAATTGCCAATTATTTTTTAATTGGCCATTATTATTTAATTGGTAATTAATTTTTATGCATTGATTAATTGATAATTATGTTAATTTTATTTATTTATTTTCAGTAGTGGGATGTGTGTTTATTGGGGAATAGAGTGGGAAGTAATTTATTTGTAATTAAATAAATAATTTTTATTTATTTATTGGTATTGATGTTTAATTTAATGTTATTTAATTGTTAATTAGTAATTAATTTGTTTTAATATGACATTAATTTTAATAACTATTATGTATTTGTATTTCTAATTGATTAATTATTATATAATTTTAAATTTGTAATTTATTTCAATTATTTTTTTATTGGTATTGATATTTAACTTATTTGCATTAATATATTAAATCTTCACTTTCCCTACTGTTAAACTGGGAATAGTAATTTTTAACCCTATGCTATCCTACGCTTTCCCTACTGTTGCACTCTCTGGAGTGGGAATTGTAATTTTTACCCCTACGCTATCCAAACCTTTCCCTACTGTTGCACTCTCGGGAGTGGGAATAGTAATTTTTACCCTCCCGTTATCCATCACTTTCCCTACTGTTGCATTCTCTGGAGTGGGAATAGCAATTTTTACCCTTACGCCTATCCAACGCTTTCCCTACTGTTGCACTCTCTGGAGTTTGAATAGTAATTTCTACCCCTACGCTATCCAAGGCTTTCCCTACTGTTGCACCCTCTGGAGTGGGAATAGTAATTTTTACCCCTACGCTATTCAAAGCTTTCCCTACTGTTGCACTCTCTGGAGTGGGAATAGTAATTTTTACCCCTACGCTATCCAACTCTTTCCCTACTGTTGCACTCTTTGGAGTGGGAATAGTAATGTTTACCCCTACGCTATCCAACGCTTTCCCTACTGTTGCACTCTCTGGAGTGGGAATAGTAATGTTTACCCCTACGCTATCCAACGCTTTCCCTACTGTTGCACTCACTGGAGTGGGAATAGTAATTTCTACCCCTATGCTATCCAACACTTTCGCTACTGTGGCACTCACTGGAGTGGGAATAGTAATTTTTACAGTCTCGCTATCCTACAGTAAAAATTTTGTATACTATTAATTAATATTATGTTAATATATATATATATATATAGGTGTTAAAAAAATTAAATTGTATGTTTATTTTTTTTAACTTAAATTAATTATTTAATAATTTTAAAGTTATTTAAGTATTTTTAAGTATGCTTTAGTTAAATATAATTATTATTTCATTAATTTTAAATTACTTTTAAGATATTTAAAAAAAATCGATATTTTGTCTAACTATATATTTTTTCGATATTTTTGATTCAATATTTATGTACTTACCTGTTTGTAGATAGGACTTCGATATTAATAAATCTTCACTTTCCCTACTGTTAAACTGGGAATAGTGATTTTTAACCCTATGCTATCCAACGCTTTCCCTACTGTTGCACTCTCTGGAGTGGGAATTGTAATTTTTACCCCTACGCTATCCAAACCTTTCCCTACTGTTGCACTCTCTGGAGTGGGAATAGTAATTTTTACCCTCCCGTTATCCAACACTTTCCCTACTGTTGCACTCTCTGGAGTGGGAATAGTAATTTTTACCCTTACGCCTATCCAACGCTTTCCCTACTGTTGCACTCTCTGGAGTTTGAATAGTAGTTTCTACCCCTACGCTATTTATTTATTATTTATTTAGCGATTTGTAGAGCGCCTGGTGACCCGAGGGCATCCCCGCCCTATGAGAGATTTGAATCCAACTGAGAGGGAGAAGTGCAGAGGGTTTATTTGGGAAATAGGAGGGTTTTAAGCTTTTTTCTAAAACTCAGATAGCTGGGTTCCAGTCTGAGGGAACGAGGGAGGGAGTTCCATCCAGTGGACGCCTTTACTGAAAAGCGTCGGCCTCCGGTACGTGTCCTCTTGAATTTGGGGATGTTGGCTAAGTGTTCGTTCTCAGACCGAAGAGCTCTGGGAGCTTTGTATGGAGTCACCAGGCCGCTGAGAATCGAAGGTCCCGACCCGTTGATCAGTTTATATGCCGTGCACATGGTTTTAAATTCCACCCTTTGGCGAACTGGGAGCCAGTGCAGTGCCTTGATAGCAGGCTTGGCGGACACTCTAGAGGGAACGTTCATAAGTAGACGGGCTGCTGCATTCTGGGTTCGTTGCAGTCTCGCTAGTGTAGTCTCCGGTGCTCCTAAATAGACCATATTACTGTAGTCCAGCCGTGACAGTATGAGCCCTTGGACTAGTAATTTCCTGGACGCGGGTGGAAGTAAGGGGAGGATTCTGCGGGTAGTCCGCATAAGCCCAAAACAGGTGCCTGCAGTTTTGGCCGCTTGTGTCTTCATTGAGAGGTCGGGTTCTAGCCAGACTCCGAGGGTCTTGATTTCGTGTTTCGGGGTGGGGATTTCCCCGAACACGTCCGGCCAGACCGCTGGGGGGATGGTCACCCATTGTTTACCCATGAGCATCACTTCGGTTTTTGAACCATTTAGTTTTAACGATGATTCACACATCCAACCGTGAATTTCGGTGAGACAGTTTGTCAGGTTATCTGGGTGGTCGTCTAGTTGGGAGAGGGAGACGACCAGTTGTGTGTCATCGGCGTAGCTCACTATTTTTATACCAAATGGTGTCACTACGTCTTCAAGGGGGGCCATATATGCGTTAAAAAGCGTGGGGCTCAGGGAGGAGCCCTGAGGGACCCCGCTCGTAAGGGGGAGGATGGATGAATGGTAGACTCCGTCCCACACCTGGAACGTGCGTCCGGTAAGGAAAGACTCTATCCAGCTGAGTGCCGTCCCGGTGAGCCCTGCTGTCGCCAGTCGATGGAGTAGGACACGGTGATTGACTGTGTCGAAGGCGGCGCTGAGATCCTTGAGGATCACTGCCACTGACCCTCCTGAATCAAGGATGCGCCTTGCCTCCTCGATGACGGCAAGAAGGGCGGTATCTGTGCCGTGCCCTGGACGGAACCCGGTTTGCGATTGCCGTAGGATGTTATTAGTTTCGAGGAATTGGGATAGTTGACTGTTGACCAATTTCTCGGTAACCTTGCTAATTCCAGGGAGGAGGGATATTGGCCGGTAGTTTGCCATGTCTGTTGGATCGAGCTGGGGCTTTTTAAGGAGTGCTTTCACCACCGCGCTTTTCCAGCTGTCGGGGACCGATCCCTGTGCGAGTGAGCTATTAATAAGTTCCGTGAGCGTGGGGGTGATGACGGGAGCAACGTTTTTGAGGAATCTCATGGGTGCAGGGTCCAGAGGAGACCCGCTTTTCATTTTATTCAGGGTTACTTCTACCTCGTTCTGCGTGACTGGCCTAAATGTGGCAAGTTGGGAGCGTTTTCTAGTCTGACAGGGGGGTGACTTGTTATTCCTATGGTTGGAGGGACATGGGGGGGGGGGGGATGTAAGGATACGGGCAATTTTATCATTAAAATATGTGGCTAAATCATTGCTTCTGTCTACCTGGGGGGTGGTGGAGGAGGAGGAAATGGGCACTTTCAAAAGCTCCTTTACGATAAGGAAGGATTCCCTGGAGGAATTAGATGCTTCCTTTATGCGAGTATCGTAGTGGGAGGCTTTGGAGCGCTTGATAGCAGTTTTATAGAGCTTAACTGAGGTATGATAGGCCTCTTTGCTAGTATTTTGCCAGTCTTTTCTCAATAGCCGTTCGGCTCTCTTACAGTTTTTACGGAGCTGTCGAAGTTCCGGGGTATACCACGGTGCGGATCCCGTTTTGCTGGTTTTGTCTTCCCGTGTTCTGAGTGGGAGTATGGAGTCAAGGGAGGTCGTGATCCACTTTCTGAAATTGGTATCGGCGATGGCCGGGTCTTTTTCGTGGGCTGGGGTGGTAGATTTAAGGGTCTCGGACCATTCTTCGGTAGGGAGTCTGGACCAGGTCCTATCTCTGGTGTAGGTAGGCAGTTTTTGAGGTTTCCTAAGAGTTCCTGGGAATTGGAAGGGGACTAAGAAGTGGTCCGTCCAAGGTAAGGGGATGGAATCTCTCCCTTGCATCGTGAGGGTGCTAGTGAACACAGGGTCCAGTAGGTGCCCTTTAATGTGAGTGGCACCTGAGTTAAGGAGACGGATGTCCAGGGCCGCCAGCTCAGTGATTAGGTCGGCTGCTCCAGAGTCTGAAGGGTCGTTAAAATGAATATTCAAGTCTCCCAGTAACATGAAATTCGTGATTGAGTGAGCCTGTCTAGCCACTGTATCCAAAAGGGCGCTGGTGAAAGAACCAGGATGCCCGGGGGGGGCGGTATACTAGGATCCCTGACAGTGAACTAGTTGGATCCAGTTTGATTGTAAAAAGTAGGCTTTCGGAGTCGGGAATCTGAGCATCGTTAGCTTTGCAAGTGAAATAGTCCCGGTAAATGATGGCGACACCACCACCTCTGCCCAATGGGCGAGGGAGCGATTGGATGAGGAAACCCGGAGAGGTGGCTAGTACCATATCTGAGTCAGAGTGTGGGGTGAGCCACGTTTCCGTCAGGAAGAGGATGTCAATCTCCTGATCTTCTATGAGGTGGTTAATCAGTGTCGCATGTTTGGGGAGAGAGCGGCAATTCAGCGAAGCGAGTTTGAGAGCTACAGACTTGGTCGCGCGCGTCGGGAGTTTAAGCTGGGCTGGCTGGCAGTGAGTACAGCTGGTGAATAGTCCATTCATGTCGTGGACATATTCACATGAGGCAGCGATGGGAGGTCTGAGACTTAGGAGGTCTCGACGGGAGTAAGTTACCTTAGTGTCAGCTTTATCTACCAGGGGGTCTGGCCCTAGGCCCGGCCGTGCGCGGACGGGCGCAGACGGGCTTGCCTTAGGCGCGCCTTCGGCGCTCCCGCTGCGCTGGAATGGCCGGCACATTTGTAGTGAGTATTATGGGCGTGGCCTCGCAGTGGGCGTGGCTTCGCCTTTGACCGCGCTGGCGGTGTGGGCGTTTTCCCCCTCTAACAGCTGAGACTCGCTGTATCTGGAGGGTCTGGGAGGGCAGGCTTAGCGCGTGATAGCGGCGCTTTTACTCAGGTGAGCTTCGTTGGTCTTTCTATTTAAAAACAACAACAAGTGACAACAAGTGACAGGTTTTAAAAGCCAAAAAACAGCGTGCAATACCTCCGGCTTTCCGCCTCAGAGGGAGTTTAAATCAAGTGATTCGTTGCGCTTTCCAAAGCGTTTATGTAGTCTGTTTGGTGGGCGTGGCCTCGCAGTGGGCGTGGCTTCGCCTTTGACCGCGCTGGCGGTGTGGGCGTTTTCCCCCTCTAACAGCTGAGACTCGCTGTATCTGGAGGGTCTGGGAGGGCAGGCTTAGCGCGTGATAGCGGCGCTTTTACTCAGGTGAGCTTCGTTGGTCTTTCTATTTAAAAACAACAACAAGTGACAACAAGTGACAGGTTTTAAAAGCCAAAAAACAGCGTGCAATACCTCCGGCTTTCCGCCTCAGAGGGAGTTTAAATCAAGTGATTCGTTGCGCTTTCCAAAGCGTTTATGTAGTCTGTTTGGTGGGCGTGGCCTCGCAGTGGGCGTGGCTTCGCCTTTGACCGCGCTGGCGGTGTGGGCGTTTTCCCCCTCTAACAGCTGAGACTCGCTGTATCTGGAGGGTCTGGGAGGACAGGCTTAGCGCGTGATAGCGGCGCTTTTACTCAGGTGAGCTTCGTTGGTCTTTCTATTTAAAAACAACAACAAGTGACAACAAGTGACAGGTTTTAAAAGCCAAAAAACAGCGTGCAATACCTCCGGCTTTCCGCCTCAGAGGGAGTTTAAATCAAGTGATTCGTTGCGCTTTCCAAAGCGTTTATGTAGTCTGTTTGGTGGGCGTGGCCTCGCAGTGGGCGTGGCTTCGCCTTTGACCGCGCTGGCGGTGTGGGCGTTTTCCCCCTCTAAAAGCTGAGACTCGCTGTATCTGGAGGGTCTGGGAGGGCAGGCTTAGCGCATGATAGCGGCGCTTTTACTCAGGTGAACTTCGTTGGTCTTTCTATTTAAAAACAACAACAAGTGACAACAAGTGACAGGTTTTAAAAGCCAAAAAACAGCGTGCAATACCTCCGGCTTTCCGCCTCAGAGGGAGTTTAAATCAAGTGATTCGTTGCGCTTTCCAAAGCGTTTATGTAGTCTGTTTGGTGGGCGTGGCCTCGCAGTGGGCGTGGCTTCGCCTTTGACCGCGCTGGCGGTGTGGGCGTTTTCCCCCTCTAACAGCTGAGACTCGCTGTATCTGGAGGGTCTGGGAGGGCAGGCTTAGCGCGTGATAGCGGCGCTTTTACTCAGGTGAGCTTCGTTGGTCTTTCTATTTAAAAACAACAACAAGTGACAACAAGTGACAGGTTTTAAAAGCCAAAAAACAGCGTGCAATACCTCCGGCTTTCCGCCTCAGAGGGAGTTTAAATCAAGTGATTCGTTGCGCTTTCCAAAGCGTTTATGTAGTCTGTTTGGTGGGCGTGGCCTCGCAGTGGGCGTGGCTTCGCCTTTGACCGCGCTGGCGGTGTGGGCGTTTTCCCCCTCTAACAGCTGAGACTCGCTGTATCTGGAGGGTCTGGGAGGGCAGGCTTAGCGCGTGATAGCGGCGCTTTTACTCAGGTGAGCTTCGTTGGTCTTTCTATTTAAAAACAACAAGTGACAACAAGTGACAGGTTTTAAAAGCCAAAAAACAGCGTGCAATACCTCCGGCTTTCCGCCTCAGAGGGAGTTTAAATCAAGTGATTTGTTGCGCTTTCCAAAGCGTTTATGTAGTCTGTTTGGTGGGCGTGGCCTCGCAGTGGGCGTGGCTTCGCCTTTGACCGCGCTGGCGGTGTGGGCGTTTTCCCCCTCTAACAGCTGAGACTCGCTGTATCTGGATGGTCTGGGAGGGCAGGCTTAGCGCGTGATAGCGGCGCTTTTACTCAGGTGAGCTTCGTTGGTCTTTCTATTTAAAAACAACAACAAGTGACAACAAGTGACAAGTTTTAAAAGCCAAAAAACAGCGTGCAATACCTCCGGCTTTCCGCCTCAGAGGGAGTTTAAATCAAGTGATTCGTTGCGCTTTCCAAAGCGTTTATGTAGTCTGTTTGGTGGGCGTGGCCTCGCAGTGGGCGTGGCTTCGCCTTTGACCGCGCTGGCGGTGTGGGCGTTTTCCCCCTCTAACAGCTGAGACTCGCTGTATCTGGAGGGTCTGGGAGGGCAGGCTTAGCGCGTGATAGCGGCGCTTTTACTCAGGTGAGCTTCGTTGGTCTTTCTATTTAAAAACAACAACAAGTGACAACAAGTGACAGGTTTTAAAAGCCAAAAAACAGCGTGCAATACCTCCGGCTTTCCGCCTCAGAGGGAGCTATCAAAGGCTTTCCCTACTGTTGCACCCTCTGGAGTGGGAATAGTAATTTTTACCCCTACGCTATCCAAAGCTTTCCCTACTGTTGCACTCTCTGGAGTGGGAATTGTAATTTTTACCCCTACGCTATCCAAACCTTTCCCTACTGTTGCACTCTCGGGAGTGGGAATAGTAATTTTTACCCTCCCGTTATCCATCACTTTCCCTACTGTTGCATTCTCTGGAGTGGGAATAGCAATTTTTACCCTTACGCCTATCCAACGCTTTCCCTACTGTTGCACTCTCTGGAGTTTGAATAGTAATTTCTACCCCTACGCTATCCAAGGCTTTCCCTACTGTTGCACCCTCTGGAGTGGGAATAGTAATTTTTACCCCTACGCTATCCAAAGCTTTCCCTACTGTTGCACTCTCTGGAGTGGGAATAGTAATTTTTACCCCTAAGCTATCCAACTCTTTCCCTACTGTTGCACTCTTTGGAGTGGGAATAGTAATGTTTACCCCTACGCTATCCAACGCTTTCCCTACTGTTGCACTCTCTGGAGTGGGAATAGTAATGTTTACCCCTACGCTATCCAACGCTTTCCCTACTGTTGCACTCACTGGAGTGGGAATAGTAATTTCTACCCCTATGCTATCCAACACTTTCGCTACTGTGGCACTCACTGGAGTGGGAATAGTAATTTTTACAGTCTCGCTATCCTACAGTAAAAAATTTGTATACTATTAATTAATATTATGTTAATATATATATATATATATATATATATATATAGGTGTTAAAAAAAATTAAATTGTATGTTTATTTTTTTTAACTTAAATTAATTCTTTAATAATTTTAAAGTTATTTAAGTATTTTTAAGTATGTTTTAGTTCAATATAGTTATTATTTCATTAATTTTAAATTACTTTTAAGATATTTAAAAAAAATCGATATTTTGTCTAACTATATATTTTTTCGATATTTTTGATTCAATATTTATGTACTTACCTGTTTGTAGATAGGACTTCGATATTAATAAATCTTCACTTTCCCTACTGTTTAACTGGGAATAGTGATTTTTAACCCTATGCTATCCAACGCTTTCCCTACTGTTGCACTCTCTGGAGTGGGAATTGTAATTTTTACCCCTACGCTATCCAAACCTTTCCCTACTGTTGCACTCTCTGGAGTGGGAATAGTAATTTTTACCCTTACGCCTATCCAACGCTTTCCCTACTGTTGCACTCTCTGGAGTGGGAATAGTAATGTTTACCCCTACGCTATCCAACGCTTTCCCTACTGTTGCACTCTCTGGAGTGGGAATAGTAATGTTTACCCCTAAGCTATCCAACGCTTTCCCTACTGTTGCACTCACTGGAGTGGGAATAGTAATTTCTACCCCTACGCTATCCAACACTTTCGCTACTGTGGCACTCACTGGAGTGGGAATAGTAATTTTTACCCCTACGCTATCCATCGTTTACCCTACTGTTGCAGTTGCTGGAGTGGTAATAGTGAATTTTACAGTCTCGCTATCCTACAGTAAAAATTTTGTATACTATTAATTAATATTATGTTAATATATATATAGGTGTTAAAAAAATTAAATTGTACGTTTATTTATTTTAACTTAAATTAATTATTTAATAATTTTAAAGTTATTTAAGTATTTTTAAGTATGTTTTAGTTAATTATAGTTATTATTTCATTAATTTTGAATTACTTTTAAGATATTTGAAAAAATCGATATTTTGTCTAACTATATATTTTTTCGATATTTTTGATTCAATATTTTTGTACTTACCTGTTTTTAGATATTTTTGCTTTCTATATTTTTACTTCGATATTTTTAGTATTCTATATTTTTGTGTTCTATATTTTGTCAGTAATCCGAAGCTTAGATAGCTTAGATAGCAGTTTCTCATTGGCAGAGGCCAAAAGGGCATTGCCATAGTCTAGATGGCTGATAACCAGTGCCTGGACTAAAGTTTACCTTGTGGAGAGTGGTAGTAGAGGAAAAACTCTTTTTAGGAGACACATCATGTAAATACATGAGCATGTGGTGGCTAAGATTTGTTGTTTCATAGTAAGGGAGTGATCCTGCCGGACTCCCAGATTTCTTACAACTAGTTGGGGTGAGGGGGCCATACCCAGTTCTGGGGGCATCCACGTAGTGATGGATTTCATCCCAGCAGAAAAAGAGTCTTTAGATTTAGTCAGATGTTTATCAAAGGAGATTAGTAGCTGGGCATCAGTCTCATATGATAGGATATCAAAGCCAAAAGCTCTAACAGTTTTGGCAATGGGAGCTACGTAAATGTTGAAGAGCGTGGTGCTGAGACAAGAGCCCTGCGGTACTCCTCTATCCAGAGACATGGTTTGAGACTTATAAGGACCCAGAGTTACCTTTTGGGTCCTATTTGAAAGGAAATCCGCCAGCCATTTGCAAAGCTATTCCTTGGATACCAATCTCTTGTAGCCTACCAAGTAGCCTGAGATGGGATACCATATCAAATGATGCTGACAGATTCAGCAACACTAGCATTGAAGGTATAGGAGCATCGAGATAGCATTTGACGCAGTCGGTGACCACTAACAAGGCCGTCTCTGTGCTCTGTGCTATGTGATGGTCTAAAACCCTACTGAGAAGGATCTAATAATCTATTTGTCTCCAGATAGCCTGTAGGTTGTTTTTTTATGTGCTTTTCCAACAGCTTCCCCAGTAGAAGGAGGAGCAAGATAGTTTGGTAGTTGGCAAGATCAGTCAGTGCCAGATTGGCTTTTTTTTCATAGGTCTAATCTTTGCCGCCTTCCAGTCTAATGGGATTTTTTCCATGTTGATTGATAAATTTAATAGGGAGCCAATTAAAGGGGCCAGCTCATATATTAGAGGTCTGCCATGGTTTGAGGAGGGCAAAAATCTAAGGGGAAGCCAAATTTCGCTGAGACCAAAAGTTTCTGAATTGTCTCTAGCGAAGCTTCTTCAAATCTACCTAGACTGGTAGCACAGAATACCAGCTTCTCGCAGAGCCGATCAGGGGAGCTGTAGACGTTTTGATAAATCACATTGATTTTGTCTTCACAGTGATTGGCTAAAGCAGAGTTTTATCTATTTAGGAGTTTCCATTGACTCCAAATGTAAAAGGAAAACTCAAGTAGAAAAGAGCAAACTAATGCTGTCCCAGAATTTAATTCCAAATATAAAAAAACATGGCGAGAGTTTGAGTAAAGTAATAACACCCGCCTTGGAATTATTTAAATTCAAAGCTCAGTCTGCTGCATTATATGGGGCAGAAATTTGATGACCTATGTCCAAAAATGCGTTCTCAACCATCGAGAACACATTTTTGAGAAATGTAGTGAAGATGCCACAAGGCACCCCCTTAATTCCATTGATGTTGGATTTGGACATCAAGCGTACAGACCATCATGTCATACCACGGCCCTTAGATTATTGGGTAAGGTTATGGTGTACCCCAGAACTTGAAGACTGTAGGAACAATCTAAAAGAAATAATGATTTTGAATGTGGCAAATGCTAAACCTTGGTTAAAGCACGTTTGCCACTGGTTCAAAAAAATTGGCCTGTCACAGTTTTGGGATAAACCGGAGAAAATGCCCAAGAATGCTAGAAAAATACTTAAGTCCACGTTTTGGGGCTATTTCGCTAATAGCCTGGTAAATGAGGATAAGGGTGGGTCTTTAACTAAAAACTTTTTGTCTTTCACGGATAGCTATCGAGATTTTTCACGATGAGATTGAACCTCCGTTAGCTAAGAGATTATTCATGAAATTTAGGTACGGCAATCTCTTGTACAACACTACTCTGACTAGATGGGCTGTGAAGGGCAATACGGAACAAAATGCCCCTATGTTAAGTGATGTCTGTACCCTGTGTGATTGTAATGCTAAAGAAGACGATCAGCATGTTTTGCTTTTTGTCCTGCCTATGCCCAAGTGAGGAGGAAATGGATAAAACCCCTATGTAACCTCCTGGGTGTAAGAACTTGCTGGGAGGCCATGAGAATAATTAAGTCCGATACTAGTAGAACTATTGTGTTTAGTGTCAGTAGATTCCTTCTTTCAATATATTTTATCCGTAAAAAGAATGGCTGCAAATTGTAATTGTATTTTAAGACAACATTATGTAAATAGTAAATTATGTCTTTTATTAATTTTATGAATCTTATACCCCTCCATGAATGAATTTATACTGTGATTATTGTGTAAATTGTAACGAACTAACGGGATTTAAAAAAAAAAAAATTGTATTGTTAGATTCATGTATCTTTTATGGCTCTAAAGTGCCGAAATAAAGATGAATTGATTGGCTAAAGCATCACAGAGTGGTTGCGACACAATTCATTCTAGAGAACATGCATTTGGATTTGTAAAACATTTGAATGTTTTATTGCAATGCATAAACTGAGCTTTGTTCTTGGTGCCGCATTTAGTATGCCTAGCTTGTAGCATTTAGTGGCTTGTCTACTGTAGGTAATTAGTCACCAAATGTCATCCACATTTGAGCTGTTAGTTTCTTCAGGCAGGGAATTCAAGTCACAAATTTAAGTACTGATCATCTTTCATTTGTTAAAGCTTGTTATCGTAACACACTCAAATGTACTCATAATAGACATGCTACGCATATGTTGTAGGTCTTAAGATCTTATGTCACATCTTGTGTTGCCATTTCCTGTGAAGTCATGGGCTGTGATGCCATTTTCTGTGATATCACACGCGATGTAACAGCTCCGTGATGGCACTTGCATGCTGCCTTACTTGGTTAGTCACCCGCTTCTTATTTAGGACACAGGCCTTCTGTGAAAGGGAATAAACAACAGATAGTGGATGGCTGAAAGTTGGATATAGATGTAGAAGAGAAAGATTGACAGAAATGTGCTGGAAAATTGTACAGTTGGTGATTTGAAGAAAATAATTCAGAAAGAATCTGTTCCATGGTTCAAATCCCTATTTCCAACTGATCTACTGTGTAATCTGGGACACATTGATTGCTCTTCCAGTTCTCAAAATGTTATCGCTATCAGCCCGAAATCTACCTTTTAAGTAAAGAGCTTCTGGATCCCAAGATTAGAGCAAGATGGATGCAAGAGGCAATATCTGAAAAAATGAACCCTGGAGAGAGGTAGAAGGAAATAAGTGAGAGTGAGAGTGAGGAGGGAAGCAGGTATGAAGAGCCGCATGGGTGGGCTGAGAGGGATCTAGAGGCAGAGATGCTATGGTAGATAACAAACCCCAACCTCCTCTGCTCGTTTTCTCTCATTCCTCACTTACATCATGAGACATCTATCAGAAAACATATTTGTATTCTACTTTCCACAGTAAACCCACTGAATTCGCTTAGGAGAGAATAACTGTTAATAAAATATCAGCCTTTGCAGGGAGTCTTCTGCTTGATTGGCCCTGGGGGGTGGAGAGGCATAGGAAAAAGAAAGAGACATATTTCACCAATTAGATGGCATTGCTCCATACACTGCTTGGAGCAGAAGTACTCCTCTACTACAGGAGTTGTAGTACTGACAGTCCTCAGAATGTAACACTAGAGGTGGGAATCTGAAACTACTGGCAATAATCAGTTCAGTTAGTTGGTACCTGAAGAAGGTTCCAAGCACTCATGTGCAATCAAAATGGGTCATAGAGTTAATGCTTGGCCCTGATGCCTGCAGTGATCTTGAGGTCATTCGTTTTAATACCGGGAAGGATGATTTATCCTTTCATATTTCAAAACAGGCAAATTGACTTCTATTCAATTAATTAAGTGTAGCACCAGTTACGTACAGCCCTTAGGCATGACAAGTGCCATCTGAAGTGCTGTGTTAAAAGGCAAGCTGTTACTAAATAATTATGAGACTGATATAAGAGAATATCAGAAATTAATCATCCAGTAAGTGTGCTGTTTAACTTTACAAAATATCTACCCCTCCCCTGTTATCTGCATCATGACGTACCGTTCATTTTGGGATTGCAAGCCCTAAAAAAAGTCACAATGCGGACACATTGTGATAAAGAATGCAAGGATGGAGGACTGCTGTTAATGCAAGCCTCTGTCTTGGTATGTGTAGCTTTATACAAGGGTTCATGAATCCTTACTCAAAAATATTGATTAGACAGAATTGTCTGAGAATCATTGGTCCATCTCTCATTTCCTCCGTAGATGACACAAAGATTGTTATTTGGTTAAAGACAATTTTGGCAGCACTTCCATGAATTTTAAACCCTGTATGTCTAATGTCACTAAGTGGAGGCAGCCATATTCACTCTAACTCAGTAGTGATAAAATGGAGGTCCTTATCTTTGTAGGACACACCAACTATTTGTTCCTCTTTTTTCTGACCAGATTAACTCTTCCCTCGATAGGAACCGCCAGATCAACGCCGTCGCCTACAACAGTTTCAACTACCTGCACATCCTCCGTAAGTCCTTCAAGTGGATGCCCCCCGAATGCAGAAAGACCGTCACCCATGCGCTCATAACCAGCAGACTGGACTACGGCAATGCCCTCTGCACCGGAATCAACAGAACTCTACTGCACAGACTCCAAGCCATACAGAACGCCGCTGCCAGACTCGTCCTCATTGCGAAAACATGACACAACACCCACGAGACCTCCACTGGCTACCCATCGAGAAAAGGGTCACCTTCAAATTCCTCACCCACGCCTAAAATCCCTCAACAACATCGGACCCAAATAACTCAATGCAAGATTATCCTTCCACATACCCAAGAGGTACCTCCACTCCGCTGACCTCGTCCTGGCTGAGGTCCCCCTCATCCGCAGAAACAGAACAGGCGGGAGACCTTTCTCCGCCTTCACAGCCAACGTGAACATCAGACTCTCCCCGACCCTGCACACGTTCAGGAAGGACCTCAAGAGTTGGCTCTTCAACTGATCCGGAGCTGCCCCCTCCCCCCTCTCAGACCCTTGCAGGTGAGTAGCGCGCTTTATAAACCCCTCATTGATAAATTGATTGATAGATGAAGTTGGATTCTTTACCTATCACTGAAGCTCACATTTATGGAACATGTCTGATTATTCTCTGCTTTTTTTCTAGATAGTTAAACAAAGTCGTAACTGCCTGCTTTTTTTACATGGTTTTACTGTATTTCATGTGAAATTCCACAAAAATGTTGTGCTTTCTTAAATCTTCTCACAGTTAGATTCTACCTCAATCTCTCTGCTTATGTTGCGTATCATGTTCAAAAGGAGTGGAATTCTACTGACCACTACCTGCTGGTCTTCCAGTATGTGCATCCATCTCTTCTGCCTCTCAGGTCGGATCACTGACAAAATATCGATGTCAAAAATATCGATATACAAAAATATCGAGTTAAAAATATGGAATGACAAAATATCAACTTCCTATCTCCGAACAGGTAAGTACAAAAATATCGATGTAAAAAATATAGATAGTCAAAACATCCACTTTTTTAAATAGTTAAAAGTAAGTTAAAATTAATGAAATAATAAATATAACTAACGTAAAAATACTTAAAATACTTAAATAACATTAAAACTAACATTGTAATATGGTGGACGCTGTATTTCCTGCTGACACTTACCCACTTGGGATTTAAAGAGACATTAATTTGCAACAACTGCATTACCCACTGGGGTTATACTTCAAGGTTTGGACTGCCAAAACCATAATGCAAAGCGGGATACACTCGTGCAGGCTAAAGACCTCGCCCAGATGGGAGGGGTCTTTCATCTAATAAAGTGCAGGTGTTCCAAACCTCTCGTTTGCTGTTGTATTGCTTTGTTGGCTCGTGAACAAGGATTCATTTCCGAAACGTGTAGAGTTTTGAAGATTTTCTTGTGCCAGTTCGGGAATCAAGAACCTGCCGTGACCTCACTGAATGAGGGTACGGAGTTGTGTGGGCTTCCTCACAGTGGGCAACCTTTGTGTGATGGAAATTTAGCGCTTGGTCCAAGTCGCGAGGAAGCCCGCCGCTGTCATGCGGACCTGTGGTGTTGGAAAAACCGACGCTTTTAAAGGGACAATTCCACTCGCAAGTGAGTGTTCATTGTAATAAGGCGGGTGCTGTATTTCCTGCTGACACTTACCCACTTGGGATTTTAAGAGACATTAATTTGCAACAACTGCATTACCCACTGGGGTTATAATTCAAGGTTTGGACTGCCAAAACCATAATGCAAAGCGGGATACACTCGTGCAGGTTAATGACCTGCCCAGATGGGAGGGGTCTGTCATCTAATAAAGTGCAGGTGTTCCAAACCTCTCGTTTGCTGTTGTATTGCTTTGTTGGCTCGTGAACAAGGATTCATTTCCGAAACGCGTAGAACTTTGAAGATTTTCTTGTGCCAGTTCGGGAATCAAGAACCTGCTGTGACCTCACTGAATGAGGGTACGGAGCTGTGTGGGCTTCCTCACAGTGGGCAACCTTTGTGTGATGGAAATTTAGCGGCTTGGTCCAAGTCGTGAGGAAGCCCGCCGCTGTCATGCGGACCTGCGGTATTGGAAAAACCGATGCTGTTAAAGGGACAATTCCACTCGCAAGTGAGTGTTTATGGTAATACGGCGAGCGCTGTATTTCCTGCTGACACTTACCCACTTGGGATTTCAAGAGACATTAATTTGCAACAACCGCATTACCCACTGGGGTTATACTTCAAGATTTGGACTGCCAAAACCATAATGCAAAGCGGGAGAAACTCGTGCAGGCTAAAGACCTCGATCAAATGGGAGGGGTCTGTCATCTAATAAAGTGCAGGTGTTCCAAACCTCTCGTTTGCTGTTGTATTGCTTTGTTGGCTCGTGAACAAGGATTCATTTCCGAAACGCGTAGAGCTTTGAAGATTTTCTTGTGCCAGTTCGGGAATCAAGAACCTGCCGTGACCTCACTGAATGAGGGTACGGAGTTGTGTGGGCTTCTTCACAGTGGGCAACCTTTGTATGATGGAAACTTAGCGCCTGGGTCCAAGTCATGAGGAAGCCCGCCGCTGTCATGCGGACCTGCGGTGTTTGAAATACCGACGCTGTTAAAGGGACAATTCCACTCGCAAGTGAGTGTTCATTGTAATACGGCGGGCGCTGTATTTCCTGCTGACACTTACCCACTTGGGATTTTAAGAGACATTAATTTGCAACAACCACATTACCCACTGGGGTTATACTTCAAGGTTTGGACTGCCAAAACCATAATCCAAAGTGGGACACACTCGTGCAGGCTAAAGACCTCGCCCAGATGGGAGGGGTTTGTCATCTAATAAAGTGCAGGTGTTCCAAACCTCTTGTTTGCTGTTGTATTGCTTTGTTGGCTCGTGAACAAGGATTCATTTCCGAAACGCGTAGAGCTTTGAAGATTTTCTTGTGCCAGTTCGGGAATCAAGAACCTGCTGTGACCTCACTGAATGAGGGTACGGAGTTGTGTGGGCTTCCTCACAGTGGGCAACCTTTGTGTGATGGAAATTTAGCGGCTTGGTCCACGTCGCGAGGAAGCCCGCCGCTGTCATGCGGACCTGCGGTATTGGAAAAACCGATGCTGTTAAAGGGACAATTCCACTCGCAAGTGAGTGTTCATTGTAATACGGAGGGCGCTGTATTTCCTGCTGACACTTACCCACTTGGGATTTCAAGAGACATTAATTTGCAACAACCGCATTACCCACTGGGGTTATACTTCAAGGTTTGGACTGCCAAAACCATAATGCAAAGCGGGAGATACTCGTGCAGGCTAAAGACCTCACCCAGATGGGAGGGGTCTGTCATCTAATAAAGTGCAGGTGTGCCAAACCTCTCGTTTGCTGTTGTATTGCTTTGTTGGCTCGGGAACAAGGATTCATTTCCGAAACGCGTAGAGCTTTGAAGATTTTCTCGTGCCAGTTCGGGAATCAAGAACCTGCCGTGACCTCACTGAATGAGGGTACGGAGTTGTGTGGGCTTCCTCACAGTGGGCAACCTTTGTGTGATGGAAATTTAGCGGCTGGGTCCAAGTCGCGAGGAAGCCCGCCGCTGTCATGCGGACCTGCGGTGTTGGAAAAACCGACGCTGTTAAAGGGACAATTCCACTCGGAAGTGAGTGTTCATTGTAATAGTTGTGTGGGCTTCCTCACAGTGGGCAACCTTTGTGTGATGATATATATATATATATATATATATATATATATATATATATATATATATATATATATATATATATATATATATATATATATATATATATATATATATATATAGTATTAATTATAAAATATACAATATATTTACCATAGGATAGCGTAGGCATAAAAATTACTATTTCCACTCCATTGAGTGCAACAGTAGGGAAAACGTTGGATAGCGGGAGGGTAAAAATTACTATTCCCACTCCAGTGAGTGCAACAGTAGGGAAAGCGTTGGATAGCCTAGAGGTTAAAATTACTATTCCCACTCCAGAGAGTGCAACAGTAGGGAAAGCGTTGGATAGCATAGGGGTAAAAATTACTATTCCAACTCCAGAGAGTGCAACAGTAGGGAAAGCACTGGATATAGTAGGGATAACAATTTCTATTCCCACTCCACAGAGTGCAACAGTAAGGAAAGCGTTGGATAGCGTAGGCATAAAAATTACTATTCCCACTCCAGTGAGTGCAACAGTAGTGAAAGCGTTGGACAGCGTAGGGGTAAAAATTACTATTCCCACTCCAGAGAGTGCAACAGTAGGGAAAGCGTTGGATAGCGTAGAGGTTAAAATTACTATTCCCACTCCAGAGAGTGCAACAGTAGGGAAAGTGTTGGATAGCATAGGGGTAAAAAGTACTATTCCCACTCCAGAGAGTGCAACAGTAGGGAAAGCACTAGATAGCGTAGGGATAACAATTACTATTCCCACTCGAGAGAGTGCAACATTAGGGAAAGCATTGGATAGCGTAGGGGTAAAAATTACTATTCCCACTCCAGTGAGTGCAACAGCAGGGAAAGTGTTGGACAGCGTAGAGGTAGAAATTACTATTCCCACTCCAGAGAGTGCAACAGTAGGGAAAATGTTGGATAGCGTAGGGGTTAAAATTACTATTCCCACTCCAGAGAGTGCAACAGTAGGGAAAGCATTGGATAACGTTGGGGTAAAAATTACTATTCCCACTCCAATGAGTGCAACAGTAGGGAAAACGTTGGATAGCGTAGGAGTAAAAATTACTATTCCCACTCCTGAGAGTGCAACAGTAGGGAACATAAATACTTCATATATGAATGAAAATTAATAAATATGAATACCAATTATTTTTAAAAAATATATATATATTCGTTTTTTATAATTAATTAATTTCAACAAAAATAACCAATAATTAAATTAAAAAATGTAATTATTTATGATTAAATTACTTCCCACCCTATTCCCCTACAAACCCACAACCCACTACTGAAAAGAAATTAATACAATTAATATGATTAACATTTACTCAATTCATTAAAATTAATTACCAATTATATTTTAATCACTTACCCATTATTAATTAATTAACAATGAATTACCAATTTTATTTTAATTAATTAGCAATTAATCAATTATTTAAAATGAATTACCAATTACATTTTAATTAATTACCAATTAATAATTAATTCAAAATAAATTCAAAATAAATTCAAATAAATAAATTAACATATTTAAATAATTATAATTAAATTACTTCCCACCCTATTCCTTTATAAACCCACAACCCGCTAAAGAAAATAAATTAATATATTTAACATAATTATCAATTAATCAATTAATTATAATGAATTACCAATTAAATTTTAATTAATTACCAATTAATAAATAATTACCAAGTCATTCAAAATAAAGACCAATAAATAAATTTACATATTTAATTAATTCTAAATAAATTACTTCCCACCCTATTCCACTATAAACTCACAACCCGCTACTGATTTATATTACGCCAAAAAAATACCATAACATTAATTAATTAAAATAAATTGTAAAATAAATATACACTTTTCACACATATAGTAACATAAAAAACACTTTAAAAAATTGATATTAAAATTAACTTACTTACCTCTAATTTGATATTTTTGTTGTCTATATTCTGTCCAGTCGATATTGTGTCCATTCTATATTTTTGAATCAATATTAATGTAATTCGATATAAAAAAACTCAATATTTTGACTGTTCACCTCTCAGGTCCTTACCTTCCATCCTGTGGCTACGCTTTCCATCTTTACGGTTCTATGTCTGTGCCACTGAGCTTTCATTTTTATTTTAAATATTTTTTTATTGATAAAGGCATCGCAATATGAACCAACAAAATACATATAAACAGATAACCATTTAATATAATCCTTTCCAGAAAATATCTTAGCAGTAAAGAAAGGAGGATAGAAAAAAATATATAACTAAATGAAGAGTTAAAGGAGAGTTTTTACCCTTTTCTGCTTAACGGTTTTTAGCAATATGCATTTTCATTAAAAAATATTTCCCCATATTGCCATACATTTGATCATTGACCAAGCCCCTCTCGACCCAGCCAGTGAGAGTTCCATGTCTTAGATCTGCCTCACTAAAAGCCACCAATCCGTCACAGTTGGAGGTTTCGTGGTTGTCCACACCCTTGCAATTGTTAATCTTACTGCTATTAATAAGATGGTAACCAAGCTATTACAGTTAATATTTCTATAACTATATCCCAATATAACCTCAGACATCTGTAAAGGTACTCCTATCCCTAATTTTTGGTGTAAAACTTCCCCTACTTTCCGCCAAAATGTTGTTAATTCTGGACAAATCAGAAACATGTGCTTAATATCTGCCACATATAACTCACATTTTGGACATTTTGTCCGCTCATTATTAGCATTATTACCCAGTGACCATTTTACAATTCTATTCAGAGTATAATATAACAAACAGATCATACGATGCTGCTGCAATCTCAAATTAGTCGCATGTACAGCCTTATCTATAGTGTTAAGAGCCTGAGAGATTGTACCGCCGTTACCGGTGTCCCCATAATCCCACTCCACCTTTCCGCCAATCTATCACAGTTGTCGGGTCTCTCAATGCTAAGCCATTTGTGTGGTCTACTTATCAAAGATTTTGATCCTCCAGCATTGAGTAGGCCCCATATCTCAGAGTCATTTGTATTCTCCAACTTTAGTTGTTTCACAAAAAAATCTCAAATCTGGTAATACTTTAAAAGCATGAACCCCGTAGATTATGTTTTTCCTGCAACCTCTCAAATGAAACAAAACCGTTATAATCATATAGATCTTCCATACAAGTGACTCCACTATTATCCAATTTCTTTCCAGCCAAATCGTGGAATATCTCAGGTAATCCTGGGTTCTGCCAAAGAGGTAGCTCCTTGTGATAACATGAGATATTTTTGCTTAACATAATTGAACGTCAGGTAAAAACCTCATCTCGTGTGGTCTTAAATTTGACACTTTTAAAGTAGTTGGAATCGTTAAGTCTGTACAAAAACATGTGGCTATCTGCCCCCAAAATGAACTTATGACTAAAAATAGTGTTGGCTGGATTATTAAAAGTGCATAATCGAGTAAAACAGGCTGTCCAAAAGTATATTATAAAAATCTAGGAACTCTAGACCGCCTTGGCTAAAGGGAAGTTTTAGCCGATCTATCGCTCGCCTTGCCTTCCTATAACCCCAGATAAAGCTGCTTAATACTCCTTCCAATTTTTAAAAGAATGTATTTGGGACGTGGAGAGGTATGGCTTGAAAAAATAGAGAAATTTAGGCAGAATTTTCATTTTAATAATATTGACTCTACCAATTATCCCAATCGGTAGTATGTGCCATTTTTTAAAGACCTGCTCCTCTCTTTTAATAATTCACCGTAATTTTGTTTTAGTATTTGATCAATCCTTGCTGTTATTTTAACCCTTAGATAGGTGACAATCAGGCAAGTACCAGGTACAGGCCTCTCTGGTTTATGGTTAAGGAGAACTTGTGTCTTATGGACATTTAGTTTATAACTAGATATTGATCCAAACTGTTCCTCCGCTTCCGTTATTATATTTAATGCCTCCCCCGGTTCTGTTGAAAAGACCGCAATGTCGTCTGCGTAGGTGACTACCCTCAGAGAGTTTGCCCCTGATTTAAAATGCCTTATTCGCAAGTCGTTTTGCAACGCAAAAAAAAAAGGCTGTATGTATAAGGCAAATAATAAGGGTGACAAAGGGCATCCATGACGGGTGCCACATAGTACCGGTAAATTAGATGACTGAAGATCTAAGTAAGCCAATTTAGCAGAGGGCTTTTCATAAAGGGCTTGTATCTGTAGCAAAAATTATCCCTCAACTCCAAATGCTCACAACATAGCCCACAGGAATTCCCACCCCACTCGGTAAAACGCCTTTTCTGCGTCTAATAAAATTACTTGCACTTACTGCAGTGTTTATATGCGAGGTAGTAGCTCTCCCTTGAATAAACCCATGTTGGTGGGGGGTGACTAAGTTGGGCATTATTGGGGCTAGGCAATTGGCCAGGATTTTAGCGTACATTTTTGCATCCGCATTTATCAGTGAAATTGGTCTAAATGACCAACATTCCTCTGCTGGTTTGCCTTTCTTCAGAAAAAATATTATTTTGGTCATATGCCATGAATCAGGCGTTTTTCCTTTAGTTTCAATTTCCTTTATCACTTGGGTAAATGGTTCCATCATAATACCCTTAAATACTTTATAGAATTCTAATGGTATAGCGTCTTGTCCCGAAGCCTTCCCTGAAGGTAGCCCACCCATTGCTAATTCTATCTCACTATCTGAAATATTTTCCTCCAAAAAGCCAGATTCCTCACCCCCCATCTTTTTAAAAGGATTATCTTGAATCTAGCTACAAATATCCTCTTGTGTAGGTTGTCGTAGGGGTGTAGAGTGTTCTGTAGTAAAGAGCAAATTGTTCTAGAATCTGCTGTGGTTGATCATATTTTTTACCATCTATACCCCTTATTTTTTTTAATATGAGCCTTAGCCTGGTCATCTGCAACCTTAAATGCAAGTATCTTACCTATGCTTTCCCCAAATTCGTATTGTGTTACCCTATGCTTATTGTATCTGGCGACACTTTTTTCTCTCCATGTTTTCTTTAAAGCTGATCATAATTCTATTAGCTTAAAATCTGACTGTTCAATATCCTCTAAACCCTTTGCAATAGCCTCAGCATGTTGAACCTCTACCTTACAAATCTCAAGTATCGTTATATTCATTATGTTTGCTCTTTTTTTATTTTGTCGCCATATATATTGCTGGGTAAATCCTCTAATGACTGACTTACAAGTATCCCACGCCACTAAATCTCCCATCACAACCCTCTCCCCCTCCCAATTTAACATCTCTGTATTTATTGTCTCGAAGATAGCAGCCTTGTCCATGTTTGGGCCATACACTACACAAAATATGTAACTCCTTTCTTTTATCTTCATCTGTGCCATTGCCCACCTACCACCCATATCTGCCTTTGTATTACCCGTAACCCCCTCCACCCTCTTATGTCTCAGAATAGAAATCCCTCTAATAGAGGCACTTTGCATAGTACACACTACCACCTCGTACCCTAGCTGTTTAAGTAATCTGCGATCTTTATATGAAAGATGGGTTTCCGTTAACATAACACCTTGAGGATTATACATTTTTTAATCCTCTGCCACCAATTGCCTTTTAATCTTACCGTTCAATCCGGCCACATTCCATGCTAAACATTTAAACGTAAATTGCTCCATAAGAAAGAAAGACAATCCTAATATTGCTACCCCTCAACCCCTCCATTACAATTACTTCATTGTATACCTCCAATATGTTAGCCTTTTGGTTCCCTAATAATCTGCCTTTATTTTTTCCATATTTTTGCCCTCTCCCTCCCCCACCCACCACCCTCACCCCCACTAAAACACATCTCACCCCCCAACTCCTAGAAGGAGGACTCTTCCTCTTCTTTAGGCTGCTGCTGGTTTTGGCAGCAAAGTGAGACTGCGGTCTCCACAGTGGCCCCCGAGGACTATAAAAGTCTATCAGTTTTATCTTATCCCTTGACTATTTATATAGCTGGTACCACAAAAAACGCAAAAGGAAGGAAAAATCCTTCTCTACATAAATTGTAGCACCCTAAAACCAAGTATTGTGCAGCCCCGGGTGCTGATCGGATTCTAAACCCCTTTCCTTATCCCATCCCCTCCTTTCTGCCATCTAGACAATGCCTCCCTTGCCTCGAGCTCAGACGTAAAAACATATGATTGCCCTCCTCGTATTACTTTGAGGCGCGCCAGCTCTTGCAAGTACGCCTGTGCCCCGGTTAATTTTAGTGGATCAATCAACAATCTGAGCTACCAGCGCCTTTCCATTGTCTCTCTACAGAAATCTGACCTAAACAAAATAGAATAAGATTCTACTGATATAGGTGCTTTAGGTTTGGCTTTCAATGCCACAGCTTGCCTTAGCAAAAAATTCCCAAAACTAATAAGAAAGGGTCGAGGGTATTTAGTGTCTTGCTTTCGCTGTGATAGTGGTAATCTGTGTGCTCTTTGTATCTGGCAATCCCAGTCCCAGTCCACTAAGTCTGGCAAAGCCTTCTGCATTAGATTAACAACAAACCCCCTTGGATCGGTCCCTTCCTGTCCCTCTGGGATTCCAAACAATTTCAAATTATTCTGCCGTTGGCGATTTTCCATATCTTCAATTTTCAGCTGCATTGAAATCAGTAGATCCTGATGTTGTTTGACAGAAGCAGACGCTTGTGAAGCTACTTCCTCGTTATCAGCTACCCTTGTCTGAAGTTCCGCCAAGTCGCTAGTGATAGTTCCAACCTTCGAGTTAACTTCTGTCAATGACTGCTGAATATCCTAATTCTCAGCTCTAACTTGGGAAAACAGCTCCCTTGTTTCCTCCCTTTGGTTTCTTAGGGACTGTAATATAAGTGAAAGTAATGACATCTCTCCTGATGGAGCATCCCCACCTAGTGAATTCCTTCCAGGGCCCTTTTCCCCCACTTCATCTGGCACAGATGCAAACAAACATCTTGCTGGGATTGGGATTGGGCTGTTTCCGGTGACCCTTCGGGAGCTTCTCCGGGTGATAGTCTTAGTGCCCCACAGATATCATCTACTATCCCCGCGGCCGACAGTCTGGATATCAGGGTTTTAACTCCTCCTTTCGATTAACCCACCTCCGTATGGGGCTTACTGCTTCTGTGTTCTTCCCTTGCTTTGACTTCGGCTTGCCAATCTTGTAGCTCACTGAAGGCTTTCTTCTACTTTCTTGCACTTCCTTTGATGTTATAACTCTAGGTTCTTTCTTTTTATCCACCCGTGGGGTTTGCTTCTGCTTTTGCTTTTGCTTTGATTCTGGCTTAGCTTCCCCTAAGCACTTTGTTAGATCCCCCATCAGGTCCTTATTACTCTGAGTCTGGGTCTGACCCTCTGGTTATTGCCCCGACCAACCAGAACAGTGTCAATAATGCCGTAAGCTAAAGCACTCTGCTGTACATTGTCCTCTGCCACATTGCCATCCTTAGCTGCCACATTGCCGTCCTCAGCTGTGTCTAGGGTATTCTACCTTAATCCATCTTCCTCCACTCTGCTTTTTGCAACAGTATCACAAGTTAACTTATCCCTGGCAATATCTCCTGCTGCTGATTATCCTTAAGCTCAAACTGTATCCCACTCGGGCTCGGCATGCAGACACCCGGAGATTGCTGTTTCTCCCTAAATTCGGCTTCAATACCAAAAGTCCGTTCATGTTGACCAAGTTCAGTATTTTCAATATTTTGAACTCCAGTCTTCAGCATTACGTTGCCATGTTGTTTCAAAGAGTTACTCTTACAATCTACAGCCGCATTGGCAGTGTTACATTACGTTACAGTGTTACATTGTTGTGCCGCCTCTACCGCGTGAATAACCAAAGAGGCTAATTCATTTCCGTCGATCTCCTCCGAGCCTGCCACGGGATAGAAGAGCCCAGCTGAGGCACCTGATTTCAAAAGGCTCAATACCGGTCTCCCTAGCTTCCCGCTAATTAGTTCACCCTTCTGTGCCTCGGTGCCTTGCGCCCCCTCAACACCGCTGTCAATGCTCACTGGTAGCTGGCTTGCCACTCGAGTACCCCTCGTTGTACCCTTCGGCGGAGCCATACCTTTCAAGCTTTGCAAGCTTCGACGTGCCCCGGCAACCTGCCAGCACGGCTCGACCAGGAGATACAATCCCAGCAGCAACGATGAATGCCGAGCCGCCAAGCACACAGCTACCCTGGTGGATGGCAGGAGCCCCAATCCAATCACCCGCATACAGCTAAAGCTCCTCGGAGCCCCGTCCGATAAATGGCCCAAGACAAAATCAAGTAAGTAAGATATTTTTTTTTTCGAGCAATGTTTTCCGTCTTTTTCATCTTTCCGCCTTTTTGGGATTAAAATATGAGTTTCCTTCCCTTTGCTGTCTATTCCTTTTTCTATAGTCCCCTTGTGTAGTTACTTCAGTTACTTCATATTCGTTCGTTTTTTCATTCGATCACTCAGCCTCGGGATCTCCGCTGTGCACCGCTGCTCACTGATGGCGTCAGTCTGCCATCTTGTCTCGCCACTGACCTTTCTTTGGACAAGGACCTCGCTATCTTCTTCAACATTTCTTCTTTTATTACTCTCCTCCAAGACCATTTTACTCTGCCTCCTCTAATCGTCTTTGAATTCCAAAGGTCAGGAAAGCTGAAGCAAGAGGTCAGTCCTCCTTTCTGGATGCTAAATAGCGGAACTCCCTTCCCCTCAGAGGTAAATTTCATCTCTAATCATCTGCTCTTCTGCAAATAACTCAAAACCTACTTGTTTCCTACCTGATTCAATTGGTTGTGTCTGCTTTGCTGCCAGTTTCTGCCTTGAACTTCAGGACGACCCATTCCTATGGTAGAAGTTCGTGCTCAGTGAATATATATTCATTTATTTATTCAGCAGCCTCTTGAATTGGTATATCTATCGCAAAACAAAAGCTAAATTGTAGCACTAACACTGTACAAAGTACTGTACTTCAACCCAGAAAATTGATTTTAGAGCCTATCAACATCAACAGAGTTACCTACCTGAGGCCCTATTATTTAAAGTGTGCACTTTCCCTGTTTGTGCCCGGTGCACCTTAAAACAGGTGTGTTGGGTGCAAACAGGGAAAGTAGGCCATATTACATGGAATGAACTGCCCCCAGGGCAGCGGCGAACGCAAGCTTGCCCCAGGGCAGAGCATTCATGTGAAAATGGAGCAGCTGACTTGAAGCCTCTCTGCGTTTTACAGTGCAGGTGGCAAACCACCAAATTTTTAAGGGGGATTAGTGATTCCCCTGCAGGCGTGTGCAGTGAGAGACTTCATCCACCTGCAATGTGGTGTTTGGGGGGCCCATGTGACCCCCTCCAGACGGCTGCCATCCGGGGGCGCTCTGACAGTGCACCACCTTTTAGGGGGCGCACTGACAGTGCACCACCTTTTAGGAAGTGTGCTATTAGGGCATCTCCTGACAGCTTCTTTGCCTCTACACCCGCATCTATGATATGGTGAGGGTGCAGAGGCAAAGAAATTCCCTCATTTGCATCAGACTACACCTCCATGCAAATGTGGGGACGTCCTCTGAAGATAGCCCTGGTGCTTTATGTGTGCCAGCGCTATTGGAATTACAGAAGTGGATGCACAAGAGTCTGTGGCCCGTTCTCTAATACCAAAGTTCCCTGGGGGCCCTCTGCAGCCCCTAGCCACTTCCATAATACGGCCCCAGTTAGCAAAGGGCCAACACCATGTTGTTATGCTTCAAAAATTCAACCTAACAGAAATAATTGAAATGACCTGATTATCTGCTGCATTTGTAGGATTAATTGCCTAACCAGTGATATCAATTATGGGCTCCATTTTGAATACTCATCGCATCCTTCATAAAATAACCTATAATATAGCAATAACATCTTCAATGAATCACATATTGTATTGAGACAGCCCTTCCTTCCTGTGTGTAACACCAATAAACAACCATTACAGATGTTAGTAAACTGATTGGCTTACATCAGTTTGCAGGGCTGGTTTAAGGCTTATTGGGCCCGATGTAGGTAGCCCTTTACCGATCCGAATCGGCCGAAAATACCGATTTTCGGCCGTTTCCGATCGGTAAAGGGCTACCGAGATGTAGGGGCACATTTTCGGTAATTTTACCGAATCGGTATCATTACCGAATCGGTATATTTACCGATTCGGTAATATGTGCCGAATCGGTAAAATAATTACCGATTCGGTAATATTTACCGATTCGTTAAAATTACCGAAAAAGCAATGTAGGTAGAAAATTTACCTTTGGCACATGGCTTACAGAATCGGTATTTTACCATGGAATACAAATCCATGGTAAAATACCGATTCCTGTGTACATGCACATCTGTTTAGTTTAGTTTAAAGGAGTTTATAAAGCGCCTGGTGACGCCTCCCGGCGTGTCCCCGCGCTGTGGAGAGAGTATATTATGAGGAGAGAGAAGGACCCAAATCACAAAGTAAAGAGGCAAGTTTTCAATTTCTTTCTAAAAGAGGCCTCATTAATCTCTAGCCTAGTGTCCAGGGGCAGGAGGTTCCAGTGCGTAGCCGCTAAAGTGCGGAATGATCTGCCTCCCATTCTGGCTTTTTTGGGACGGGCAGTTCTGAGCAGACCTATTCCTTTGGATCTGAGGGATCTGTTGGGTTCGTACAAGGATGCCAGATCCGACATATAGGCCGGTGCTCTGTGATGGATTATCCTATGGCACCATAGCAGAGCTTTAAAAACAATCCTCTTGCTAATAGGTAACCAATGGAGAGCTGCCAGAGAGGGTCGTGAAGGGGCTCTACGGGGAAGCCTTAACACCAGGCGCGCTGCAGAATTTTGTAGAACCTGTAATTTCTTGATGTTTTTCTCCGATGTACCCAGGAGCAGTACATTCCCGTAATCAATCCGGGAAGTTATTAATGCCTGCGTCATGGTACGTCTGGAGTTGAGAGGCAGCAGGTCAAGGGTGCGATTGAGCGTTTTCATCACTCCAAAGCATTTGCCTACGGTTTTCTTTATGTGGCTATCAAAGGACAGCTTGTTGTCCACCCATACGCCTAGATTCTTCGCCTCTCGGTTAGGAGGGGGCAAAGGACCCAAGCAACTGGGCCACCATTCTTTTGTCCATTTGGCCTCATTGCCTCCAATGATAAGGACCTCCGTTTTAGTTCCGTTTAGTTTTAAACAATGCTCTGTCATCCAAGTGGCCAGCTTACTCATACAGGCATTAAAGTTATCAGCTTCCATGGAGGGGGCTTGAGTCAGAGATATAAGAAGTTGCGTGTCGTCGGCGTAAGAGACAAGCTCCACGCCGAACGATTGCACCACCTCTGCCAGGGGGGCCATGTATAGATTAAACAGGGTGGGACTCAGGGCCGAGCCCTGAGGTACCCCCTGTTCAAGCAACACACTGTCTGAGAGGGAAGTCCCTCCATGGACTTGAAAGCTCCTATTGATCAAAAAGGCTTTCAGCCATCCCAGTGCCTTATTGGTGACTCCGGCTTTGTTTAGACACTGTAGCAAGATGGAGTGTGCTACAGTGTCAAACGCGGCACTGAGATCGAGCATGATGAGGGCCATGGTCTTGCCCTCGTCTGCTCCCTCTCGTAAGGTTTCAGTGGCCCTCAGGAGAGCTGTCTCCGTGGAGAAATTAGATCTGAAACCCGACTGGGATTTATGGAAGACATTATGGGCTTCAAGGTGTTCCATGAGTTGAATGTTAGCAATTTTCTCGGCTAGCTTAGCCAAATAAGGTAGCAAGGATATTGGCCGGAGGTTGTCCATTATGTCTTGGCTGATGTTCGGCTTTTTTTTGATCGGTAACACTACTGCCTGTTTCCAATCCGCCGGTAAACAAGCAGTGAAAAAGGAGATCTGGAGTAAATGTCTGAAGTGAGGTTCTAATGCAGGGAAAGCTTCAGCTAGAATTTTAGGAGGCGCCGGGTCTCGAGGAGATCCCGATTTGATTTTATTGCACAGTTTAGACAGGACTTCGTAAGGGGGAACTTCAAAAGATTTTAGGCACTTTGGTGTATTTATAAGACTGTCATTTTCAGTGAAGTCCGTGGCCGACTCTAAATGATTGGAGAAGCTTGTGTAGATTTTATTGATTTTGCCTGAGAAGTACTGTGCAATTTTGTTACAAGATTCCACAGAATCATTTTGGGCAGAAGAAGTCCCATCCACTATAGATATTTCTTTGTATATCTGAAACAGTTCCCTAGAGGAGTTTCCTGCTTCCATGATGCGGGTGTGATAGTGCTCTGCCTTAGCCAGACGTACGGATTTGTAGTATTCTCTTTGTGCTGTTTTATACTGCATTTTAGTTTCTGCACAGAAGTTCTGGCGCCAAGCTCTCTCAAGTTTTTTACATGCCGTCTTCATGGTCTGCAGTTCTTGGCTAAACCGGGGAGCAGCTTTTTTTGATCTCCTGGCATTGGTCAGGGTGCGACTGGGGGCAGTAATATCGAGGGCCTTAGTGACGATATTATTTAAGTTCTTGTTAGCTGCCTCACAGTCGTCCCCTTTAGGAGGGCCTTCGTCCTGGGCAATTTGAATGAAAGATTCTATTGAGAAGTTCTTCCATTTTCTGCGTTTATATCGCAGAGATTGATGTCGGAAATGCTCGATTCTGTCTAGTTGAATCGTGATAGGGATGATATAATGATCCGACCAGGGTATGGGTATAGGATCTAAGGTGTAAACTCCCTGCCAGTTTCCAAAGATGGGATCTAGTAAATGCCCTAATTGATGTGATGGTTCTTTGTTTTTTATTTCGAGTTGAACCGAAAGAAGCTCCGTTCGAATATCAGTAGCGTCATTGTCTAAGGGATCTTCAAAATGAGCAGTGAGATCTCCTAGCACTAATAGTCTGGATTTCCTTAGCGCTAAGTGGGTGATAGCTTCCATTAGGGTAGAAGTGAAGTCATACAGTCTACCAGGTGGTCGATATATCAAAATGCCTGATATGGAGTGATTGGGACCGGTGTTAATTGTGAAGGATCCAGCTTCACTATGATCAACCTGTATGTGAGATAGGGAACAAACTAGAGGGGCTTTCGTAGCTATGGCAATGCCGCCCCCCCTGCCGTCTTTCCTATCCAATCTAGAGAGGGAGTAGCCGTGGGGCATGGCCTGGATAATGTCAGGGTCTGAGTAATCATCTAGCCAAGTTTCCGTCAGGAATAGAATATTAAGGTTTTGGTCCTCAAGTAGATGGAAAATTTCTAGGGCGTGCTTGCGTAGAGATCTACAATTAAGTAAGGCTGCTTTGATGGTATGACCCGTGCTAGTGGCTGGGACTTGAATGATGGGTTCAAAGCTGCACCTAATACATTTATTTAGCGACTGGGCAAGCATGGAGTGTTTACATGCTGCAAGCGTGTCAGGTTGGAGTGCAAGCAAAGCATGTCTGCCATACCTTATGGTAGTTTGAGTCGAAGAACCAGGGTCTGTGGCCCCGCGCCCCGTCCGGCCACGGACGGGCGCAGACGGGCTGGACTTTGGCTCGACTTCGGCGCGCTTCCGGCGCGCCCGCTGCACGCGTCCGCTGCGCGGTCGCTGCCCCAAGCACATTTATGCTAGAGGGAGGGGTCGTTAGAACGCTGACCTCTGCTCCCTGAGCCCGGATGTGCAAGGCTCCTCCTCGCCCTCCGCATCAAACGCCCATGATTGGACACGGCGGACCGGGGCGGGAGTAGGAGAGAAACTAAGCAGTTAAGGTAAATACAATGATTCACAGTGATTATATCCGATTAACCCACACTGAACGTTTTTAAAAAGATAGCCTCAATTCGCTACATTAAAAACTTTCGCTATTACAACAGCGCGAGCAGTGCAGTGAAAAGCGGTTTTGAGCGCTAAGTGAATGGAGGCTGCCTCTGCCACCGGCAACACTCTTCTCCACAGCGCGTACTTATCTCAGCTGACCTAAATAAACTTTTCGCCTTCAGCGTCGCTAGGGCGCTGACCTCTGCTCCCTGAGCCCGGATGTGCAAGGCTCCTCCTCGCCCTCCGCATCAAACGCCCATGATTGGACGCGGCGGACCGGGGCGGGAGTAGGAGAGAAACTAAGCAGTTAAGGTAAATACAATGATTCACAGTGATTATATCCGATTAACCCACACTGAACGTTTTTAAAAAGATAGCCTCAATTCGCTACATTAAAAACTATCGCTATTACAACAGCGCGAGCAGTGCAGTGAAAAGCGGTTTTGAGCGCTAAGTGAATGGAGGCTGCCTCTGCCACCGGCAACACTCTTCTCCACAGCGCGTACTTATCTCAGCTGACCTAAATAAACTTTTCGCCTTCAGCGTCGCTAGGGCGCTGACCTCTGCTCCCTGAGCCCGGATGTGCAAGGCTCCTCCTCGCCCTCCGCATCAAACGCCCATGATTGGACGCGGCGGACCGGGGCGGGAGTAGGAGAGAAACTAAGCAGTTAAGGTAAATACAATGATTCACAGTGATTATATCCGATTAACCCACACTGAACGTTTTTAAAAAGATAGCCTCAATTCGCTACATTAAAAACTATCGCTATTACAACAGCGCGAGCAGTGCAGTGAAAAGCGGTTTTGAGCGCTAAGTGAATGGAGGCTGCCTCTGCCACCGGCAACACTCTTCTCCACAGCGCGTACTTATCTCAGCTGACCTAAATAAACTTTTCGCCTTCAGCGTCGCTAGGGCGCTGACCTCTGCTCCCTGAGCCCGGATGTGCAAGGCTCCTCCTCGCCCTCCGCATCAAACGCCCATGATTGGACGCGGCGGACCGGGGCGGGAGTAGGAGAGAAACTAAGCAGTTAAGGTAAATACAATGATTCACAGTGATTATATCCGATTAACCCACACTGAACGTTTTTAAAAAGATAGCCTCAATTCGCTACATTAAAAACTTTCGCTATTACAACAGCGCGAGCAGTGCAGTGAAAAGCGGTTTTGAGCGCTAAGTGAATGGAGGCTGCCTCTGCCACCGGCAACACTCTTCTCCACAGCGCGTACTTATCTCAGCTGACCTAAATAAACTTTTCGCCTTCAGCGTCGCTAGGGCGCTGACCTCTGCTCCCTGAGCCCGGATGTGCAAGGCTCCTCCTCGCCCTCCGCATCAAACGCCCATGATTGGACGCGGCGGACCGGGGCGGGAGTAGGAGAGAAACTAAGCAGTTAAGGTAAATACAATGATTCACAGTGATTATATCCGATTAACCCACACTGAACGTTTTTAAAAAGATAGCCTCAATTCGCTACATTAAAAACTTTCGCTATTACAACAGCGCGAGCAGTGCAGTGAAAAGCGGTTTTGAGCGCTAAGTGAATGGAGGCTGCCTCTGCCACCGGCAACACTCTTCTCCACAGCGCGTACTTATCTCAGCTGACCTAAATAAACTTTTCGCCTTCAGCGTCGCTAGGGCGCTGACCTCTGCTCCCTGAGCCCGGATGTGCAAGGCTCCTCCTCGCCCTCCGCATCAAACGCCCATGATTGGACGCGGCGGACCGGGGCGGGAGTAGGAGAGAAACTAAGCAGTTATCTGTGCATGTACACATGTGCCATGTGACAGACAGACGTGCCCTTAGGGCATGTCTGTGTGCCACATTGCACACATGCCCGTTTTGGGGGTGCTAGAGGGTGTCAAAGTGACACCCCCTGCACCCTTGTGAATTCTTTAATTACCGATTCGGTAAATACCGAATCGGTAATGCCTAATCATTCCTATGGGCTTCAAAGCCCATAGGAATGAATGGGCATTACCGATTCGGTATTTACCGAATCGGTAATTAAAGAATTGTTAAGGATTCGGTAACGAATCCAGATGTTGGGACCTACATCCCATTTACCGATTTTGAAATACCGAATCGGTAAGATTCGGTATTTCTAAATCGGTAAATGGGATTTACCTACATCGGGCCCATTGTGTTTTGAGCAGGGTCTGCCCATATAACCAAGTTCCCAGGGTGCCTAAGGCACATTGGCTCCCTATCTGCTATCACCAAAATCAGGCCCACAGCTTATCTTTCCACTTAAAATATTTGGCAGATAGAACTGTGATCAAATTCTAGGCCCTACTGTTGTATTTACCAAACTCCTCTTTAGGCCATCACCTGGTAACAACACGATGGAGTCATGAGCATAATCAGGTTTTGAAATTCAAAAGCTGGCACTTTGTACGAGTGTGTATATACTCTGTAAAGGTTAAAACAGCCATTTCTTCACACTGAAGTGATACACCTGTGCTAGTGAACTTCTCTTGTGAGTATGCCATTCCAGAGTCTTAGTTTGGCATGAGACTACATGCCTCTTTAATTGGTCACAGACAGGTTTTGGGGCAGTTCTCAAAGCACTCAAGCTCTTTAACTTGGCAGGGTGCATTGTAAATGGCTCTGGGGATGGCATAGATTTTGGAAACTTAGTGGCATATTTAGCAACAATTTTGCATTGCCCTTGCCCAACATAGGGGGGCATAGGGTGACTCAAAGCCTAAAATGAGATTTACCAAGCCATGCAAGGTCACCTTGCGTGGCCCTGTATGGTTTGGTAAATCTGGAGTGATTAAAGGCAGCGCAAATCATTTCCTTGCATTACTCTGCCCCAGGGTGGCTTTCCATGGGTGGAGTGTGATTCTGCCTATGCATCCACCAATGGATTCTGAAGCAATCTCAGCCTTACCAACACTAGTAAACCTGGGAATGTCTCAAAATGTTACGCCTTCCCAGATGAGGTGTTACCAGGAGACATATCTTTATTACGCCTCGTGTTTTCCTCTTTCTACATGTGCTGCATTCTTTAGCACACATAGAAAGAGGAAAAAGCCTCAGAGGATTGTTTTTGTGCAGGTGTCCCTTCCTGCACAAAAACGATCCTACCTGTAACATAGTCTCCCCTGTACCAGGGTGCATACATCGGCACTAGGCAGCAGTGTGTGCTCCAGCGCAGGCAGAGAGCAGGAATGCGCCATATCTTGATAGATATGGCACTTTCCTCCCTCTCCATTTCACACAGCGCAGTGTAGCAAGGTGTCCTGCTGCAATGCATTGTGAAAAAGAATGATAAACATTCCCCTCAGAGTTTCTTGCATGCTACCAAACCACTCTCAAGTTGTTTCAGTCTTTTTTAAGCAATCAATGTCAGTGAGCAATTTCCTTTGGGCCTTCATCTTCTTTACTTGCTGACCTTAACTCACTATAGTGATCTCTCCATGGACAACTAGGGTAGTGGGGTCCTGATAACTTTAAAGGAACCATTAAGAACACACTTGCACTATGCTTGTTGTGTGGGTGGATCAGGAACAATGTGAGTTGTGTCTGTTGTGCTTGACTGGGAAATGAAGGAGCAAAACAGATGACCATTAGAAGTGCAGTGACAGTTTATTTATTTTGAATTTGTTGCCCCTTTATCTTTCACCCTGTCCCAGAGGTATTACCATAGAGAATTGTGTGTGATTATAGCAGAGTGCTGAGTGTGGAAGACCTCCTTCTGTTTTGCGATTTTGTCTCTAAGGACACATCGACAAACACTCCCCATTTCTGCCACGTTTGAGTGGTACAACATTTTAGCCTGGCCTTCTCGGATTAATAAAAATCCATGCAAAACTAGAAAAATATTGAATGGAAATCCAGGTCACTGTGCTAGAATTCTCTTTGACCTGTGTCACATCCCACACAGCAGTGTGGATGAGAAATACCTGAGCTCCAGAGTTAGAATGCATGCTTACTGCTTCCTTCCAAGGTGGAGACAAACTGGATAAGACCTCTGAAATGAAAGAGGCAAACTCCTTAGAAAATGTGGAACAGACTTCTGGTGAAAGGGAATTGCTGGCCAGCATCCCCTGGAGGACTACCAGCCTTGTGGAGTCATCCACGGAGCGTCCTGGTGACTAAGGAGCTGTGCAATGTCCTGACCTGGCTCGAGGAATGCATCTGCTTTGATGGAAGAGGCTGACTTTCTGTGAGAGGGGTGCTGGAAATGTGACCCTGAGGAAGACACTCTCTAGAGAAGGAGTACACAGCTTTGCAGGAAGGACATAGACATTTGACTATCTGGAGTGACAACTAAGAGAGGGGCTTCTCTACTGCATGAAGCGATTCACACAGAGTAAAAAATGGTGGTGTGTTTGTGGGGAAAAACTGAAATACAAGCATGGTTCCCCCGATTGACTAAGAAACCCACACCCACCTCTCAGGTGATCTCATCGAATGCAGCAGAATGGCCCAAATGTAACTACTTTAAGTCTCCCAGTAGGGAGAAGGCAGGTGCCCAGGACAACTGTTGAAGATGTCTATTGGGGCCTAACTACTGGTAAGTCGTTAGGCCAGAGGGCTATTTTAATTAGTGTGGGTACCCGAAGGCCAGTGTTGCTAGACTACCAGTAAACGAATGAGTCATACAAAATGATCTGCTCTCTTTGAAATAAAACTGAGTTTGGGTGCAATTATGCGTTGTCTTTTGATTGTGAAACTGTTTGTCAACCACGTAAGCTGTCAACCACGAAGTCTGGCATCAAGATAACAAGTTTCTCTGTTAAGGGGATACTACGTTGATATTTTATGGACTATTAGGGTTATCTAAAGTTTGTTTTTTCCTCTTTAGTGAGAGCTGTAATGTTAATTATTATCTTATTGCACAGTTATTCCCCATTCCATTGGGTTTAACTTATTATAGGAAGACTGCTATGTGGCGATTCCATCTAGCACTAGAAATTCCAGGTGCCCAGAATGTCCTCAATTAATTCATCCTCAATTGCAATAGGGGCAGAAGGGGAGAACATTTTCTTCCAAGGCACTAGGATGATTAGACAAGACTTTCAGGCTACAAAGCAGAATGAGAGTGCTAAGTAATACCCGCTATCCTGCAGATATCCCTATTGATATTCACCAGCGACGTCGCCATCCCAGAGGTTGGGCAATCCATATTCGGGCTTGGATGCACTGTACTCAACACCTCGTAAGCCTTGGTGATAGCAAAATGTAACCATTTGGTAGGGGACGTAGCTTCCATTGGTGCAGCAGGTGCAGTGGCACTGGGGCCCAGAGACCTGAGGGGCCAACTGACCCCTGATTATTGCTGTAATGTTACAGTTTAAACAGTGGGCATTTCTTTTCTGGCACTAGGGCCCTTGGCACACTGGCTATGCCCCTGCATTTGATCAGAGTAGCGGTGGATTGCTTCTTCTTTTGCTCTTACGATTTACAAGGCACCACAATGTGGATATGGGGAGTTATGCAATGTTAGCTTATGACATTGTGAATTTCATTTTTGAACTCGCAAAGCATGCCAATTTGCACACCATGCCCACATTCATTGGAAGGTCGCATAAGTTCTGCTATCAGCTTAGATACAATATCATTCGTTATTGTGCTCATAACAGCGTGTCGCTTTCTACAACAAACAAGCATTGGAAATGCAATAGGTCTCGCATTAGGAAAGTTTGAGCTATTGGTATTGTAAATGACACTTTTTTTATTTATGTGTTGGTTTTGAAAGTAGCAAAATTAATAGCTTTGTCAGTTGCAATGTCAATAGTTTTAACTTTTGCAAATGTGACACCTATAGCATTTGTAATGCAATGTGTGTTGTATTTACGTGACTTAGATGTATTGATATTGCAAATAACAATGGCTTTTAATTTTGTAAATAATTAATACTTAAATAAAAGTTATTGTAATTTATAATGGCAATAGCTTAAACGTTTGTAAATAACTTTTGTGAAGATTATGTTCAGTGTATTTTATTGTGACGAAAATCCAAGAACATTGCATTTGCACCTACACACACACACACAGCCACACACATATAGATGTGGTGGTGGTGGATCTGGGGAATATGGTGGTGGTGGATGTGGTGGCGGTGGTGATGGTGGATGTGGTGGTGATGGTGGTGGATGTGGGGGTGGATGTGGTGGTGGATGTGGATGTGGTGGAGGTGGTGGATGTGGTGGTGATGTGGTGGATGTGGTGGTGGTGGATGTGGTGGATGTGGTGGTGGTGGATGTGGTGGTTGTGGATGTGGTGAAAGTGGTGGTGGATGTGGTGGTGGAAGTGATGGTGGTGGGTATGGTGGATGTGGTGGTGGTGGATGCGGTGGTGGATGAGGTGGTGGATGAGGTGGTGGATGAGGTGGTGGATGTGGTGGTGGATGTGGTGGTGGATGTGGTGGTGGTGGTGGTGGTGGATGCGGTGGTGGTGGTGGATGTGGTGGTGGTGGATGCGGTGGATGTGGTGGTGGTGGATGCGGTGGAAGTGGTGGGTGCGGTGGAAGTGGTGGATACGGTGGATGTGGTGGATGCAGTGGATGTTGTGGTGGATGTGGTGGTGGATGCGGTGGATGTGGTGGATGTGGTGGTGGTGGATGCGGTGGTGGTGGATGTGGTGGTGGTGGATGTGGTGGTGGTGGATGCGGTGGTGGTGGAAGTGGCGGTGGTGGAAGTGGTGGTGGATGTGGTGGTGGTGGATGTGGCGGTGGTGGATGTGGCGGTGGTGGATGTGGCGGTGGTGGATGTGGTGGTGGTGGTGGTGGATGTGGTGGTGGATGTCATGGTGGATGTGGTGGTGGTGGTGGATGTGATGGTGGATGTGATGGTGGATGTGGTGGTGGATGCGGTGGTGGATGTGGTGGTGGATGTGGTGGTGGATGCGGTGGTGGTGGTAGTGGTGGATGGGGTGGTAGTTGTAGTGGATGTGGTGGTGGATGTAGTGGTGGTGGGTGCGGTGGTGGTGGATTTCATGGTGGATGTGGAGGTGATGGTGGATGTGGTGGTGGTAGTGGTGGTGGAGGTGATGGTGGATGTGGTGGTGGTGGTGGATGTGATGGTGGATGTGGTGGATGTAGTGGTGGATGCAGTGGTGGTGGATGCAGTGGATGTGGTGGTGGATGCGGTGGTGGTGGTGGATGCGGTGGTGGTGGTGGATGGGGTGGTGGATGTGGTGGTGGATGTAGTGGTGGTGGTGGTGGATGCAGTGGTGGTGGTGGATGCGGTGGTGGATGTGGTGGTGGTGGTGGATGTGGGATATGGGGTTCTGCTCCTCTAGCATCATCAGAGGTACCTGCTCACAAAAGGGAGGAAAGGCACTCAACAGGTGTGGCAGAAGTCATGCACATCGTATACATTGCTAATTGTACACAAGGAAATCCAGGGGATTTTCTGGTTGGCTTCAGTGTAAGCATCTCATTTCTCTTTGTTGACGAACAGCTGACATAGTACATTGGTTTGACTCCCTAAAAACAAACATTTAGAACACATGAACTAGAATACCACTCTGCTGTTTAAGTTTAAGGGAACGACCAGAATTGCATTATCAATTCTCAAAGCAAGTCTCCACAAAAAACCCCAAAGAACGCGGTCCTGGTTCAGCTCGTCATCAGATTTTTTAGGTCAGTGTTAGCACATATCACACAGCAATGTTTAGTAAAACTAGAAATGGGTTGTCCGGCTGGTAACTCACAGAGCATATCATTATAGAAGCTACTGGGCTCACTATACGAGGGAAAGCCTGGGTGCCCGGCCCTGAGATCTTAAGGTAGTGATTCCGCAACAGAAAGACTAAGTTACTTAAGCGCCCTTGACACGCTCTGTAGTCTTTGGCAAGCATATCACCGAAGAAGGTGTAAGGGGGGGGGGGCACAATGAAGCTAACAATTTTTAGATGCGCAGCCACGATTGTGTATTTACAACATTTTTAATAATACTTTATATCTTAAGTATATTTTCAATATAAACAGATCAAAATCAATGCAAACAACAAAACAATACAGCAATAGATCACACATG
Organism: Lissotriton vulgaris; assembly: GCF_964263255.1. Classification (NCBI taxonomy): domain Eukaryota; kingdom Metazoa; phylum Chordata; class Amphibia; order Caudata; family Salamandridae; genus Lissotriton; species Lissotriton vulgaris. The sequence goes on from NC_141699.1 coordinate 292,074,112, forward strand.
CTGGTGTAATAAAAAGTAATCTCCCAGTAAGGATGGTAATCTTGTGTGTGGTAATGACTACCAGTTAAAGTACATGCTCAGCACAATACAGTAATTAAAACAAGGCTCTTGACTAATCACACTGTACAATATCCTCATTCACAGAGCTTCAAAACACAACTTTAACAAAAAACAAAAAAATCCAATGCCAGCGAGTGCATGTACATAAGTAAGCGCTTCGCAAACAGCTTTGGTTCGCAAAACCTGCCGAAAGGCTACATTTAAAATAAAAACTACAACAATCTCCCAAAACAGATTGCTTTGTATCTATTGTAACTGTTGTTGTTTCTGGCCATTAAGGACTGAAAACATCCAAACTACCACAAAACATAGATAAACACAACTACAACGTCCAGAGCATGGATTGTCTCGGAGCTTGCGGGTGTTGACTGAACATTACGAGATACATCGGCCAAGGGGGTGGCCGTGGAGAGACAATTACAACAACCTAGGAACACCCTAGGCTTAGAAGAGGCCAAGCGGGTCACATAGCAACTGCAAGCTGGACTGCTGCCCTCTGCAAAATCAAGTGGTTGCAGATGAAAGGACAAACAAATAAAAACTGGTGCAGGGAGGGGAGTGTTCCTGAAGCGGTAACCACTGCCTCACCAGTTTCCTGCAGCAGTGAATCTAGCATCCCATCCCTGCCATTGGTGAGGGGTGTGAGGGAGTCAGCGGGGGTTTGTGAACACCTGACTGTGAGGGTGACGTCAGCAGGCCGCCTCTGGCTTCTGAGTAAAAGCTCAGACTCTGATGCAGGACTGGTGGGGTTCAGCATAAGGCAGGGTCAGCAGAAGGCCAGAAGTGCCACAGGCTCAGTCCTAGTCAACAAGAGGGGAGCCCCACACTCTGGAATGCAGTTCAGCAAAATGGGCCACAAACTTCATAGATCAAAACATTGTTCAATCAGCTGCTTTGCAGCCACAACTCAACTCTTATTCCTAAAGCTGAGCAGATACCCACAAGCCAATCACAGTCCAGTGTGTCCCTGCAATTTCAAAGGCACAGACAGTGAAGAAGGGTCATGTTTAGCCCACGAAAAGAGAAGTCGGACATGCCAGGAGCAGACAGATGTCCAGAAAATCGTGTGAACCTTCTAGGTGCTCCCCAGGCAAAGTTCCGACTGTATCACTTCCAAAAGCAAAAACAGAGAACGACCCGGATCTAGTAGGGAATGAGGTGACACCTGCGGGCAGCGCTCCTTCTTGCAATTACATTTTACAGTAAAATAAACATTTGCAATCAGTTACAGAAACCCAAAAACACAGGCATTGGCAATGCTCGGTGGGGAAACCAGCTGCATAGGTCGCTGTGGCTTTTGTCTTTAAAAACGTGCTTTGGGAATGGAATTGGGCCAGGCTCATTTCCTCTTCTACTCTCCTGCATTTCAACAGCGCTAACTGGTACCCACCCCAGAGCGCAATGGAGAAAAGAAGCCTTACAACAAATGTGATCTGAAATCATGGGGATTGCGGCCACATATGGAAACAGACTGTACTAGATGAAGTATGACAACAATACCTTTCAGCATGTTATTTAATGTTGCGTAACTCCTTTTCAATTGGGGAGGGGGCGGAGCGGGGGTGTGGGAGGAGTGCGGGAACAGACGGCGAGGGGAGGAGAGTAGGAGGAGGAGAGTAGGGGAGCTGTGGGGAGGGGGGAGGCGAAATGCGACGCGACATGGCAGGCAGGGGAGGGGGCGGAGCGGGGGTGTGGGAGGAGTGCGGGAACAGACGGCGAGGGGAGGAGAGTAGGAGGAGGAGAGTAGGGGAGCTGTGGGGAGGGGGGAGGAGAAATGCGACGCGACATGGCAGGCAGGGGAGGGGGCGGAGCGGGGGTGTGGGAGGAGTGCGGGAACAGACGGCGAGGGGAGGAGAGTAGGAGGAGGAGAGTAGGGGCAATCAAGAAGTGAGGGGGCGGGAGAGTAGGCAAGGCAGGCGGCTGGGGGCATGTGCACGCGCTTTTAAGCTCAATGCGCATGCGCATTGAGCTTAAAAGTCACGGGCACTGCAAGGAATCGCCACGATTCCTTGCAAGTTGGATAAAGAGTGGATAAGCCCCCATAGTCTCGCTTGCTCGATGCGCATGCGCATCGACAGGCGAGACCTAAAACTGCACAAATCCAGTGATAGGTAGCCACACCGTCTTCATTCTGAAACCCCCAACGCAACGCTTTAGATACAAGAGTGCATTAATTAAGCATTAATTGTGCTCTTCAGAAGTACAGTTTAACATAACACGCCTTTTTCTTGAGTTCCTCCTTTTTTTTTACTTTCGTTCTGACACTTTGGTTTATCAATATTTCTATTTTCCTTGATTCCTCATCCTTACAACGTTTCCTTTTCCTTTTCTTATTGCCATGATGTCCTTGTTTCCTTCTTTACTTTCACTCCTTTCTTTTCCTTTCTGTCTCTCTTTCTACGTGCCTTTTGTCATTAGTCCTCAATTTACTTCTTCCTTTTTTCCTTCTCAGTTTCCTCTTTTTCTTTTTTTTCCGTTTTCCTGTTTAATTTCGTTCCCCAATGTTATTCTACTTCTTTCTTCGCTCCTTTCTATCTCTTTCCATTTTGCCACCGGTGTATTTCCATCTAATTCCTCATCTTTAAGTCACCACGATTCATTCACTTCGAGTTCTTCCCCGTCCTTCCCATACTCCTCTTTCCGTTTTCCCTGCGAAAGAACAAAGGCCCTAAGTGCGGCCCTGTGTTAGGAAAGGTGAGCACCTCTGACCTTCGCCCTCCCCGAGCGGGAAGCCGTGACTTCGTGTCTCTGTTCTACAGGACAGCAGCTGATGTAATGAGAGTGGTAAGGGCAAAGGGTACCGTTGATTCACAAGGCCTCCATCTTGTTATTATCAGGGAGAGCACTCAAAAAGCCCGGGGTTAAGAATCACTAATTAATTATGAAATGAAATGTAGCTTTTGGAGCGTGGGCCGCCTCGCCTGATGACAACCCCCGGCCCCCGCCTCTTTCAGTCCCTTTACAATGTGCGGAACAGCAGGAGTGGCGAAACCGTAAACATATACATTAGGTGGATGGTTTGCGCTGTGCAATCAGTGGCCCAGCTATTTAAAATCACATCTGTCATCTGCTTCGCCACACTGTTGATGGGTGCATCTAAAAGTCGGCTGTAGCAGCCCCGAGAAAACCGTATTTTCAAGTGATGTCTTCATTGCTTACGTTACGTACTTAGTTCACTATGGAGATGTGATTTCATGTCCCCTACGAAGTTCACTTACCCTCATCCTGGCATTATCCAAATCTGATGTTAAAAACTCATTCAGGACAAAATGACGGTTCTGTTTATCAAAACGTACTCAGTTTATTTGTTTTCATCCGGAGTCTTCAATACCGGAGGACACCAAAATGCCATCTGTGGAATACTACCAATGTGCATACATTACATAGATATAGATGCCAGCATTTGGACCAATCAAGAGGGAGGCTTTATAGCGGAGAGTGCACAAAGTCTCGGCTCTCAAACTCCTACATTATATTAATAAACTGAAATCTAAATGGTTTATTTGACAAATTAGATTTCCGGATTTTGTGGTAATGATCTGCTGTGTTGAGGCGACAGGGGGGTTCTAAACAAGATGGCTACCGTGATGTTCCAAACCCAAACTCTTGGAATCTTACCAATATCTGTATCCCCAGAGTTTGTTTCCCTCACCCAGGGACATCTTAAGGATTTCAGGGGCGCTGTGGCCAAAGGAATTTTTGTGGCTCCTGTTTGAAACAGCTTTGAATTTATGATTCAGTTCCCAGCTCTTTCATGCCCTCTTTGGCCAGATCACTGACACTGCACCGACGCACTCAGCCAAACCCTAAATGTGTTTGCATCTGATGTTCACGGATAGTGACTTGTGTTTTCAATATTGTAACCCACACACGTTTGCCGACCTGGGCGGATGTTGAAGTCATTTGATGCTGAAGCAGAGAGAGCATGGGCATAGCTTAGTTAATGAGAATCAGGAGATGTGACTCTCAAATATACTAACTATAAATGCGGTGGGCAGCTATTTGTTTATTAAAAAAAAGTTTGGGTTGCAAGTTTAAAGGATTGAGATGATTAATGTTCAGGATGGACAGTTTCCATGAGGAACAGGGTCAGTACTGATTTGTATTTGGTGGGCCTCTGTCTAGAGTGCAAAAAACGATGGGTTGGAATGCCACTCCAAGCCATTGCCACTGCTAAGACTATCACCTAATCCAATAGTATGCCTGGAAAGTAGAGACTAATGCAGCTTTCTAAGCCTACTACTGTTGTGAATTCCAAAACATAGTAAATTTGCATACGTTTAAGGAGTACTTCTATGAGTGCAGATTTACTACTTTTTTGCTAAACTTGTCACTATATATTTTTCAGATCCCGATCTAAAAATGAAGAAGGTTAAACCTCTTAGTGAAATGAGACAACAAGAAAAACCTACATCGACATAGCTGACCTGACCCATGACCGCAGACCAAAATACCAAACTAAGAATGCATTTGAGGGGTGTCCCATCCTAAATGCCCCTGCTTAAGCTACACCCCTGCCTGCCCTCCTGGACCTGGTAGTTTTCCTTGATAACACATGACTACAGTCACATACAACACAACAGCCTGGAGTCTCTCCCCTGGGATCACTTTTTTAAATGTACTTTCACAGAACACACTCTTTTTCATCTCTGCTATAAGATGCCTTGAGGGTAGAGTTGTCAAATCGGTGCATGTAGGCAGGGCTGTGTGTTTCTAGTCCTTCCCGCTTACAGATTATTTTATCGAGTGACTGACAGTCCCATGAACTAAGCTCGAGTCGCAAATTGCGGAGGGAACACAAGCAAATTAATAAGGCAAGCCGAGCTATAGCCAAGCAATGGGTATGGCTTGGTTCCAGTTGTCAGTGGAGGAGCCAAACGATGAAAATGTTTGCCATGTATATCATGCAGCAAACATATTGTAAAAATATGATACAATTCCTTCAAAATTCAAAAAAGTGTATTTCCTTAAAATGCGGAAGCTTTTCACCCTAGTACTTCAGATTATATCACTGCATAGACAGACATTTATCGAAAGTGATCGTTTTTAGAAAAATTCATGGCTTGCCCCCCAACCACAAAGCCAGTAATGATCTAAGAAGCAAACCAGTAGTTATGTCAACTCTAAACATGACCTAGATACATATAATATATATTTAGCTAACATTACAGTCAATTAAATTAAATGTTAGAGGTACTTGTACATCGCTCATCCTGAACTCAACAAAAAGTGGGCTCTGTAAAATAAAATATTTACCTAGGACCATACAATTTAGACAAGTAGGGAAACTGGTATTGATTCCAGGTTATATGGTTTTACATTTTGAAATTCAGCCAAGAGATTGGTATCTCTGTGTCCTGCTCCCGTTTACATAAAAGGTCACTGTTTTGTCTTTCATTCTTGACTCACAGTGAGATTAACCGTCACAGGGATAGCAGATGTGACTCAGGGCTTCCAGACCCAACTACCAAGCCTAAAATGCATTAATTTGGGGATGTCACACCCCAAACACCCCCCCTCAAGCTAAGCTCCTGGAATCGGAGCCTGTCTTTTATATGCAACTTGGAGTTATCATTTCAAGAGTTGATTATTGTATTAGCCTTTTTGTTGATGCTCTTAAACAACTGGTCTCAAAATTACAATCACTCCAGAATTTGGATCTGTATCTGATTTTCTATCTTGTCAAGAGAGTGCTCTAAATAACCTCAGTCCGGTTTGTTTGCAGGGTACAGTTCACAAATATCTTCCCGCTCATTGACTTCTCTGTGCATCCGAAAACAGCCTTCAAATGACTGTTTTAAAAATATCTTATTATAGAGGCTGTGCACTAAGTCAGGTTGCCTCTAAGCCATGGGATGACCTTCTTCACTCCCTCAAAACCATTGCTCAATGCCTTACCTGTACCAAATTGCTTAAAACTTTCCTACCTGATTAACTTTGCAAGCTGCCTATGATGACTCTGTCCTGAATTGCCTCTCAATACGCAACATCCTATGAGGTGGCACTTAATAATCTCCACTGGCCGCTCAAAAATGGCAGAATCCAATTCAAGGCACTATGTTTGACACATTTGGCAAAACATAAAGTGGGCCCTCATGTCTTCTATCAGCTGGTCACCTTCAATCGGAGCAATAGAGCTCTTAGGACCAAAAATCTTGATCTTCTGGTTGTCCCTAGAGTCAAGAGAGTCAGAATTGGTGGTCACTCCTTTACATATCTTGCACCTAAATTCTGGAACTCGTTGCCAATTAGCCTGAAAATGGATGACAACTTCCTGAGTTTCAGAAAAAAGTAAAAAACGTATCTTTTCCCATAAATATCCTTGAATGTCCCTCATTTCTGCGAGAATTGACATTGCTGATAATCCCGATGTCGGGTAGCCATATGCTTTACAAAACAGGTGAATTGAATAGGGAAGTAAGTTTGCGCTCTGCAAAATTCTGTCGCATACCTTAAAAAACAGTGTAAAATATTTTTTACACCTGTGGCGTAAGGCTAATCGTTCTTAGAAGTGGGTTTATCTACTAACTCTGAGGAGGTGCATCTTACCTCAAATTCACAAGTATGATACCCCTTTGCTGTTGCATGTTCTGGTCCACTGTAAAGACAGGAAAGTGTCACATGTTGTGGGAAAGCTTTATATTCTTGTTACCATTTTGAATAAGCCACATTATTACTGCTACCCTTTTCTCTATGGTTATGTGATAGGCTATCTTCCTCTACTCTACCGGTATAAGGTGAGAAATGTAGTTATTATTGGCTATTGTGCCTATCTTTTGATCTTTACGTCTTTCACAAGCACTCCATATTACAAATAGTTCAAAGATAACTTGAAAAAATCCTGAAAGTTGCATTCAAAGTCAATTTGTAACTTTCATTGAAAGGAAAGGTATTAAAATATTTTTTTCAGAAATAATAAAAAATATGTTATTTCATAGTTGCTTTTACATACAGGATTCTCAAACACAGGGGAACTTGATTAAGATTTGTTTGTGGCCCTTACTGTGAGGTTCAAATGCAAACATTACACGGTTCCTCAGACTTTATTACTTCTCTGAAAGAGTTTAAAACAGAATCTACTTTACAGTCTTATTTTCAATATAGGTTGCTTTATAATTATATTGTATCATACATTCACCGACAATCGGCAATATCTCAGCTGAATATACACGCTTATCCTGGTGATTTTACATTGCTTATGTGCAGCAGTCTCTCACTAGCCTAAAGCAAGTACCCTTTCTTATGTGTGTGGCTTCCACCCATTATCCTGGCGTGCGTCCTCCTCATCTTGTGATGTGATTCTAACTCCTCATATCTGCAGCCTCCTACCACTATTCTGACGTGAGCTCCTCTATCATGTCTGCAACCATCTCCTACAGTTCAGGCAGTCATCCTCTGATTCCAATTCCTCTTACCTGCAACCTCATCCCAATATTCTGGTATGAGTGCCCCATTTCTTATCCTGATGTGACCAGCGGAAAAATAAAATGACAACAACAATGTTATTATCATTATATTTCTCATTATTGCTCTGTAAAGGTGCAAGGCAGAGGAGTGGTAGGCACTCTCTTACGTGCGCAGGACGGTTTGGCCAGCCGTCATTTGCATGTTCTCCATCAGGCTGTAATGCATAGCCTGGGTGGAAAACATACACAGACTCCCAGCCCCTTTCTGAGCGCCGAACCAAGGTGCTCAGATCAATCACAACACTGCTGTCATGGTGACAGCAGTGTTGTGATTGGCTAGAGGAATATGGGAGCCAGGGTGCTTCCTGCTTTATCGACCAAAGAGGACGGAGGAGAGGTGACCCCTGGGAAGGTAAGTGTAATTTTCTTTCCTTTTTTTAACGCCTTCCCACATTTGCCCGGAAGTAGCGGCTACTAGATGTGATTCTTTCTTTTCATAAAAGCTGCATTCTCTCACTAAACTGATGTCTTACTGTCCTTTCTAATTTATACTAAGGCTTCCCCTACTACTTCAAAACCACTCCCCATCCTAATCTAGGTAGACTTTTGCAACTCTCTTGTTGTCATTACATTGCCTTCTGAATGCAGCTTCATTTTCTCTTGACAAAGTGGTTTGACACCCACCTCCTCCTATCTGCAGCCTTCTTCCATTATTCTGTTTTTATTCCATACCTTCATAATCACGACTTTTCCCACTTTTCTAATAATACTCCCCTATCCCAGTGGCCTCATTCCATTACTCTAACAACATATCCATTTTGAACTCCGCCTCTCCCACTACTCAGATATTGCTCTTGATTGAATCCAAAGGTTTATACAACAATTATTAGGTCAAAGCCAGCTAGACAGCGCAGCTGTCTGGTTTGTTAAAGTCATCTTACAGCTCTGCACCACTCTACTCTATGCCACTGCACTCTATGCCACTCTGCTCTTCGCCTCTGCACTCTACCCAGCACCACTCCAAACTTCACTGCGCCAATCTGTGCTATTCCACTCTATGCTGCGAAACTTCACTTTATGCCCCGGCACTGTACCCTTTCTACTCTACACTGCAGGATTCTACTCTGTACCACTGCACTCAACGCCACTGCATTCTATGCCAATGCCCTCTATGCCAATGCACTCTACTCTGTACCCTTCCGCATCAATTCACTCTTGTCAATCAACTCTACCCCACTCCAATCTACTCTGCATCACTGTAGTCTCTTCCACTTCACTCTATGCCACTCTACTCTACGCCACTTTACTCTACCATGCACCACTCTACTCTATGCCACTTCTGTCTACTTTGAAACAATATACTCTAGGCCACTACAGTCTACACCACTCTATTACACTCTGCGCCACTCCACTCTATACCACTGCAATCTATGCTGCGCTACTCCACTCTACACCACTGCACTCTGGACCACTCTACTCTACTCCACTCTCCTCTATGCCACTGCACTCTACGCCACTCTACTTTAAACCACTTTACTCTATGCCACTCTACACCAACCTAGTCAATACCACTGCTCTTTATGCCACTATACTTTATTCTGCAACACTACTCTATGCACTCTATGCCACTGCACACTGTGCCGCTCTATTTTAATTTGCACCACTGTACTTCATGCCACTGCAGTCTAAGCCACTTCACTCTACTCTTTACCACTCCTCTCTATGCCAATCTAATCTTCTGTTCACCACTGCACTCAAAGCCACTGCTGTCTACACCACTCTACTCTACACCACCCCACTCTACGCCATTCTACTCTACACCACTGCACTATGCCACTTCACTCTACTCTGAAACAATCTACTCTATGCCTCTGCACTCTGTGGCACTCTACTCCACGCTGTGCCACTCCACTCTATGCCACTCCATCCTATGCTGAAAAACTCTCCTGTATGCTATTCCACTCTACGCCACTCTCATGTGCTCTGCACCACTCTACGCCACTGCACTCTACGCCACTCTGCTTTAAACCAGCGCTCTCTACCACACTCTACTGTATGCCAATCTACTATGCACCACTACATTCTATTCTACTATACTCTATTCTGCAACACTTTACTCTACTCCACAGCACTGTTCGCCACTACACACTATGCTGCACTATTCTACTCTGCGCCACTGTACTCCACGCATTAGTGATCTCCCAACTCAATTATGGCAGTGCAACCCTCTGTGGACTACCATGGTACAGGTTGGCCCCTCTCAGTGCCTCACTGAACGCTGCGGCAAGGATCATCATGGGCTCCAAGAAATCCAACCACATTTCCCCGATTTTAAAAGCTCTAAATTGGCTACCATTCGAGGCGAGGATACAACTAAAACTGGCCTGCATGACCCGCAAAGAACTTCATTTCAACACTCATCTATACCTTGCAAACAAGCTAGTCCTTACGGTAGGTACCCGCTGCTCTAGGAGCTCCAGCACCTTGCTGTTGAAACCTAACCAATTAAAATATAAGAAAAATTTGAAAAAACTACAGTCATACCTTCTCAGGTGTTGCCCCGAGAATCTGGAACTCCCCACCTACGGAAATTAGACTGATTCCATCAACTGAGTCCATCAAAAGGGAAGTGAAAACTCTACTTATGACTACCTCTCTGGGCTAAAGTACATACGCGGCCAACCTGTTTGAACCATTGACTACTCATGGTATTCTGGAATGGCATGGCTCCGACATCTTTCACTATTTAGTCTCCACTTTCCTGTTATTACTGTTGTATATTACTGTTAGTGTATATTAATCTTGCTCTGCCCCTATTGTCACCTGTTTTGTCCGTCAACCTGCCTATGTAAAGCGCTCTGATACCCGATATGGGTCTTGCTCGCACCATACAAAACTTTAGTAAATAAAAAAAAAGTACCACTGCACTCTACGCCAATACACTATTCTGTACCACTTCACTTTACACTAACCCACTCCACGGCACTCTAATCTACTCTGTACCACTGCACTCTGCTCTGTGAAACTCAATGCCACTCTAATCTACTCTGCACTTTTGCACTTTACTCTACACCACTGCACTCTATGTCACTCTACTCTCTGCCACTGCAGTCTACCGTGCACTACTCCACTCTATGCTACTTCAGTCAAATTTGAAACAATGAACTCTACACCACTGCACTCTACTCCAGACTTTTCCACTATGCACCACTCCACTCTATGCCAATTCACTCTCTGCTTGTGGAATATATTCTGTGCCAATCCACTCTTCACCACTGAACTCTATCTCACTGTACTCTGCACCACTCTACACCACTGCACTCTACATTACTCTACTTGAAACCACTTGACTCCATGTCACTCTACTCTATGCCAATCTAATCTGAACCACCGCACTCTATGCCACTGTACTCTATTCTGCAACACTCTACTCTATGCCACAGTATTCTATGCCACTGCACTCTATTACACTATTCTACTCTGCACCACTGCACTCTACACCACAGCTCTCTATGCCACTCTTATGTACTCTGCTCTAATACTCTATGCCAATTAATCATATGCCACTCTATACCACTGTGCTCTTCGACAAGCTACTCTACAACACTGCACTCTCTTCAACCAAACTCTATGCCACTTTTATTTGCACTACTGCACTCTATGCCACTTCACTGTATGCAACTGCACTGTACTCTGTAACACTCTGCACCACTCTAATGCAATTCACTCTCTGCCTCTGGAATATATTCTGTGCCACTTCACTCTTCACCATTGAACTCTATCTCACTATACTCTGCACCACTCTACGCCACTGCACTCTACATTACTCTACTTTAAACCACTTGACTCCATGTCACTCTACTCTATGCCAATCTAATCTGCACCACTGCACTCTATGCCACTGTACTCTATTCTGCAACACTCTACTCTCTGCCACAGTATTCTATGCCACTGCACTCTATTACACTATTCGACTCTGCACCACTGCACTCTACACCACAGCTCTCTATGCCACTCATATGTACTCTGCTCTACTACTCTATGCCAATTAATCATGTGCCACTCTATACCACTGTGCTCTACAACACTCTACTCTACGCTGCACTCTCTTCAACCAAACTCTATGCCACTTTTATTTGCACTACTGCACTCTATGCCACTTCACTGTATGCAACTGCACTATACTCTGTATCACTCTGCGCCACTCTAATGCACTCTATGACAATGGAATGTACTCCACTCTACTCTATATCACTCCACTCTACGCCACTGCACTCTGCACCACTCTACTCTACAGCACTCCATTCTATGCTACTGCACTCTACTCTACTCTGCACCATTCTACTCTAAGCCACTACATTCTATGCCACCCTGATCTACTCTGCACCACTCTACTCTATGCCACTGCATTCAAAGAAACTGCATTTTGCGCAACTCTAATATGCACCACTCTATTCCACTGCACTCAATGCCACTCTACTCTACTCTGCACAATTGCACTCTATACCACTGCACTCTACGCCGCTGCACTCTATGCCAAAGCACACTAGGCCACTCTACTCTATCTGCACCACTCTAACCTATGCCACAGCAGTCAACAAAGCTGTATTGTATGCTGCTGCATTCTATGCCACTGCATTCTACGCCACTGAATTCTATGCCACTGCACTCTACCCCACTGCACTCTACATCACTCTACTTTGCACCACTGCACTCTATGCCAATGCAGTCTATACCAGTTCACTCTACTCTTTCGCACTCCACTGTCCATCACTCTACGCAACTCCACTCTATGCCACTCCACTACACGGCATACTATGCCACTTCACTCTACTCTAGGGCACTCCACTCTACTCAATGACACTTTACTCCACTCTACGCCACTCCACTCTATGCCACTCTACTCCATTCTATGCCACTCTACACTACGACACTCTACTCCACTCTGTGCCACTCTACGACACTCTACTCCAATCTACACCACTCCACTCGATCACCATCTACACCAATCTACACAGTTCCCTCTACACCACTTTCTCCATTTTATTCACTCCACTCTGCTCTACGACACACTACTCCACTCTATTCCAACCCACCACTCCACTGTGCGCTACTCTATGCCAATCTGCTCTACGACACTCCACTCTACTTCACTGTGCTCCACAACACAATAATGCGCTCTTTGCCCTTCCATGATACTCCATTCCATGCCACTCTCCTCTACACCACTAACTTTTAGCCGTGCACAACAACAGAAATGCTGATGCACAACATGGCTAAAACACATTGACAAAGCCATTAGCTTTTACATAGGCGAGTTCTATTGGTTTTCCCAATGCTTGTTACATAAGGTTCATGTCTGTCTGATTTCCGGTCCACTATCTCATTCAGCCCCCTCCTTTCCCAAATCCAGTTATACTCTCTGATTCCTAATATCAAGTGTTTACTTGCTTCTAACAAAATCTCTATGTATGTGCTGTTAAATCTTTCGAAAAGCTTCATCAGGGAGCACTGCTTTTGAGAAGTGGCTTCGAGACTACAGTGTTCATGGCAGGTTTTTGTGAGATATTATGCTTTTGTATTCTATGATTATGTTCTGATTCATTCAAGGCAAGAGCTGAATGGAAGTAAATTAAACTTGAACGTCTCACTGTTCCAATCCAATTTACCCAGTGCCGTCGGATGAATCCCCAATATCTAGAAGAGATTCCCTGCCTCCAATGAGAAACCTTGCCCAGTCTTCTGATTTGATGCATCCTTTTCATCAGCAGTCATCCTGTGACCTAATGGTGTCTGGTCCTCCAGACAGCCGCAGCAGCAGACCGATGCTATTTTTAAAGAGCAATGCCATTCTACATTCAGACAGTGCTTGGCCCACCTGTACATGCTGTCAATGACGGCTATTTGCACTTAGCAAGGAAACCATTTACACAGCATACAGCCCCCACCACCCCTGGTTAGTTCGGTAAAAGTGTAATCCATCTTTTAGATAGGAATCAGCCAAGGCATTTCCAAATAGCCCGTATTACCAAAGCCACCTACCTCAAATCCTGTCCTATGATGCCTTTCTTTATTCTTATCAGTATTGCTAGATCACACCAATGCTCTTCACCAGGCTCCAGCTGGTCTCTTAAATTAACAAAATAAACCTGCTGTCATTTCATCATATGGCTAACATGTCTTCGTTAACACTAGTTTAAAAGACCAGGTCGGCCTCAGCCTTAGAAGGACCTTGGTGTCGTTTAATGATCCCCTCCATAAACATCCTTGACACATTGACTATTTTAGAAACTCTAAATATTGGCCTGTAACATTTTTACTGTTTGCATCTATTGACACCTTGCACTCGCCAAAGATAGAACGTCTTATTTCCCCACATGTTGAAGCGATTATCCATACAAGTCTAAACTCTATGGAAGCCAGTCACGTGAGATTTCAAGAATCACGTTAGGTCTGAAATGTTTTCACTGCTTGGACCTTCGGCAGCCATGTAACCTATCTCCAATACTCATTGAGGCAGCTTCCACAGTATACATTTATCATTTAATGCTATTTAAATTAAATCACTATACTTTTGTAGATCATAATAACCACATATTCCTTCAGTATGTTGTCTTAAAAAGAAAACCTTGCTATCAAGGAAGCACCAAATTATAAACAGAAAGTGTAAAGACTGTGTAGCGAAAAAAGAGTCCAAAAAGTGCAAACTAGAGCTTCATCCAATCGTGCCACCTCAGGTAGACATAAAGACTCCAAACAAAGATATTTATTCTGTACTTCAATGCGTGGCACATATTCCAAAAGGAGAGGAGTTTCAGTTGCCGCTGTCTACTGCACTTTCCACATGCACCTTTTTTGTTCCAAAGTCCATTAATATGTGGGGTGCACAGATGAAGCTCTGCAAATCCAAAAACAAGACATGCAGGTGACACCTGCCAAACATTGCCCAATGTCCGGTTGGACACCTCTATGCTCCTGTGCCTCATTGAGAGTGTGAGGGAAGCCTTTGCTCCTGGTGTCTGAAGTGCCCCCAGATATATCATTAGGCACACCCTCTAGACAGTCTTTGCACAGACAGGAATGGAGATGGAGTGCGTTATACCAAAGGCAATCCCACCTGTGATTCTTCTAGGATTACCAGTGAAACCATGTCAGTCCTATGCATAACAAACCTTTACTTTGCCCACGTGCAGGGAGACAACTCTTTGGATGTGGAAGGGATTAGTTATGGGACTGATGGAGATGGTCACCCCTCCCTTGTGGTCTATCAGTAGGAATCAGATAGGTAACAAAGCTACCACCAAGGTGATGTGAGAGGGCGCAACATATACGTCACTATTTTTTTTTTAAATCTCAAAGAGGCTGCCTAGCACAAGTTGAAGGATGTCGACCAGGATGGCAAACAATGCTAAACATCACCGCTGGTGTGGCTGAGGTGCTGCAGCGGTTTTGGGGCCAAGCCACCAATCTATAAGTGAGGACATAAATATTTTCAACATTAATCTGATTTTCACTGCTTATTATGTGGTTTTCTACCGGAATTTTGAGGAGTATTTATCAACCTGCACAAATATTGTGATTAAAATAACGAATATTACAATATGGTGAAGGGAAGTATACGTATGTACTATACTTAACTCCACCTATATGTACCTTATTTTCATATATAACTTCAAGATACTTAAATGTGTATTTAGGGTTTCCAATATCCCAAGAGTTAAAGTTTATTAGCTCCTTCAGAGCAGAGTCCCCTCATACATAGCCAACAAGTCAAAATGGTTTGGAGCTTCAGGGGAAAAACATGAAAAAATGGTGGGCTGAGACAGCTGAAGCAAACAGTTGAGAACGTCCACCCTTCCACTGATTTTGTATTGCAAGAGCACCAGATCGCATGATCAACTGCATTGAGAGCCCAAGTCTCTAACACCATTTCTTAAGACGCCAATGGCTCTACGAAGCAGCAGAGTGCTGTACAATGAACATTTTTATTCCAGCTGAATCCTATTAAATAAAAGATTTGTTTGTGGGTGTCTGGTTAAAATTAGATCACAGGAATGAGGTTATGATCGGAAGGGAGATTAAAACATCTAAATAGGGCAGTGCTAAACAGCACACTGTATAGTCTGTTTTACATCACACATATTTGCACATTCCTCAATCTATTTATGGGTTGCATTTACTTAATTATTTTGTAAAGCTCGTTCCAACCAGCCAAAGCGTCCTGGCACTGACTAACAAGCAAAACGCGTTCAACTATGCTAGATCAAGAACTGTGCTTGCCAATATGCCACATCCTTAACTGTTTACAAGATACAGCTGCTTGGCCGAAAAGGGTTCCAAGGTAAGGCTAACTAGACCACCAAAGTTCCCTGACACATTCAAACCTTATGGAAGTGGTGTCCACCAGCAGATCTTGACCTGCTGGTCAAAGTGAGTGCATGGAGATACATAATTCAAAACAAGTAGCAAGATGCCCTTGCTCACTTAGATTGCTAGGGAGGCATAGGCAGACATTTCTGGAGTGTGAAGTTGATAGCATCACGTTATTAATACAGTACCAATTTTAGTACTAAAGTTGATTTTGTTGCTTATTTGTGATCTTCAAGTAAATAATGTACAGAGAGATAAAGTGACTGGCCTCTGAAAACAATATGTTTGCTTAGTTGCCCAAGTTGAGTTTAGAGTAAGTTAGCCTTTTGGACCACATTGGGAGAAATTGGGAAACAGAGTTCTATGCAAGGTGAACACAGATTCATAGTCCTAAATTAGATATACATTGGGTAGTAGTTTACTTCAATATTGTGTGGCCTTCCTGTATCATGACACATAACAATATTTGATCCAGACTTAGGTTTGGAGCATGCAGTACATATTGGTATTCTAATGAACTCGAGTTTTCCTAGAGCAAAAACAAATATTTGAAGAAAACTATTCAAATTCTACTGCACCACCAGGTCTTCCACAGATACTGCACCCTTCATGACAGGATCACACCTAAAGACTAGGGTGTGACCATATCTGGCAATTCAATACGTTTCTTCTCTGCAGTGAAGATCACCTCGAAGAAGGGATTCAACATTAGAATTAATTGATAAGTGGGATTAAGTACAATCAATTGTGCATTTTAAGAACATGGTGAATCACTGATGAATGCATCACGAACAGAGAGACTACAGGGTGTGACATGACAAAGGTGAGTGCCTTGCAACTTCGGGCATTTATGGGGAAAATCGTGTCCTCTTTGCAAAGATCAAAGCTGAGGAAGTTAAAAAACACACTGGGAAAGCCAATAGGCCTCACCTATTGCATTTAAATAGCTCTTACTACCCCTGACAAAGCGTCGTTTCTACCCGATGTTGCTTTCCCCACCTGCTTTAAAAACCCACCCCATCAGAGCCCCCATGTTGCTTCCTCCCACCATTCCCCATGTTGCTTCCGCCCCAACACTTGCCCCATATTGCTTCCCCAACCCACTTTAAAGCAAGCATTGGTAAAGCCAATAGGTCACACCTATGCAAAAGCTATCGATTTTGCTAATGTCTTTTAACCATATTGTAGAGCAGTGCAGCTGCTGTGCAGCATGGCTAAATGTTAGGGGGAAAAAGCACTATGATGTGACTGGCATTGGCCATGCCATAGCTCTTTGTTTTCTTGCGGGGATGGGCAGTTTGGCCAATGATAGGGTAGGATGGAATGGGTCACATAAACAATGGGAGGGAAGAAATAGGCAACGCAGACAATGGGAGGGTGGGAGGTGGGAGGGACGAAGCAGCACAAACAATGAGAATGTGGAAGGTGGAATGGAAAAAGCAACGCAGAAAAGCAAGGTTGGGAAGGAAGAAGAAATATGGGCAACGGGGTGTGGGAGGGAAAAAGCCACAAGGACAACGAGGGTGGGAGGAAAGAAGCAATATGGAAAAAAACAACATGGACAACAAGGAAGAAGAAAGAAAAATAGTACCCAAATCACAGCGCGAGCTGCAAAAGGAGACTAACCAAAATAAATCAATCAGTACTTGGTCGAAAGAAAAGGAAGTGAAACTGCACATGCTGGCCAATTATGAGGCAGCAAATAAAAGTGACAATGAAACTAAAGAATGGGACGCAATCAGCGGGCTCCAAGCCCCTTGTAAATAACAATATCTCTTGCAAGTGACAGCGCATTAGGTAAGACCTAAAAACGAGCACAAAGGGGACCCTGAAATCAACATGAAATGCCCCATCTAGTGCAAAGGGCCAAGAGTGCTCCACTGCCGCCACTTGGCAGCAAAAGTAGTATTTCTTAGTCACTGTAAGTCACCCTAAAGGAACAGGCCTGTTAGTGGCTTTAATTACCAATGAAATACCAGTATTTGTAAAGCGCACAACTACCTCCGAAGTGGTGTCCCGGCACTGGGGGCGCTCAGGAAGATTAAGCGAGCTATTGCCCAGAGTCACATGGTGCTGGGCTAACCTGCCTCTGGCACCGGGGATCGAACCGTGAACCATGTAGGCCGGAGTCAGGCACCCTGGCCACTGCGCCCCACCAATGCACAGCAGAGTTACACTGCGCGTTACCAGATGCTGCTCCAGACTAAGCACAGTATTATCAGGGCACAATTATGAATCTGCACAGTCTAAAGGAGGCATAAGATCACATACCAGTGTATTTATAATGTTTTAGAACTGTGTGATGACATACAATATATTTTTAGTTACAGTGTGTTGGGTGTTTTTTTTTAGGTCTCGCCTATGCAATGCGCATTTGCTGCATAGGGGACCTTTAGCCGTCGTTCTGCTCTTTTTCAAAGCACATACTCGTGTTTGTAGCGGCATCCACCTTGCGGGAGCGAGCAGGAGCGCGCCACAAGCACAAGTATGTGCTTTGAAAAAGAGCAGACTGCTTTTCCGAGCACGCACGCAAGCCTCTCTCCTTGCCCACACGTCCGTCCTGGCCACTCACTCGCACCGCCCTCCCCATCTCGCGTCTCCGCGTCTGCTCAACATTTTGTGATAATGGGAAAATCACTTCATCTACCTGTGTTTTCCATGTAGTACGCCAGGGAGGAGCCTGAAGATGGCGGATTGACACCGCCACTGTGAAGAACGCTCTCCGAGGGTCCGGTCGTCGGTAGCAGCTTGTCACCTTCTTTAAACGGCTTGGTGTACTTCACTAGTGACCTGAGCCGCGGTACATCAGTGGCAGCTTTGGGGGTGCCCAAAATAAGAAGCTTGGACACCGAGAGAAGAGAGAAAAGCACGCCAGCCTGTCCGCCCGCCCGCTGGCTCACCTGCCCGCCCGCCTGTCCGCCCGCATCTCCACCCATTTCTCCAGCTGCTAAACACCAAACGATATACACGAAGTGGAATGACAACGAGAGGAGGAAATCTCTTACTGCTTGCTGCATAGGTGGGTAGGCTCTCGGCTGCAGCAAATCACGCTTTTCTCGAGGGTGTGCTGGATCTGTGAACCCGAGGTGAGCGGTCTATCAGCGAGGCAGCGAAAAGTATAAATATATTTATGTTCCGTTGGCTAAGGAAAGCTTACATGTTTGGTACAATGTTTTTTTTTCTTTTTGGGGTAGAAGGCATATTAGAATACATATTAAAATTGATTAAATGTATCAGGTAAAGTTTCTAGCATGGAATGTGGCTGGATTAAACAGTCGGACTAAGAGGAGTCTGGTATAAGACCTTAGGATGTACAACCCTCAAATAGTGGTTATCACTGAGACTCATATTGCGTATAAGGATAGACGTTTATTGAATCAATTAGGCTATGATCTTTTGGTAAGCACGGAGTTTAATGCTTCAATTCGAGGTGTGGCTATACTGAAGCACAAACAGTTTAAAGTGGAAGTTAACAGAAAAATGACTGATAAAGCGGGTAGGTGGGCCATGGTACAAGTGACACTGGAAGGCCTCCAATATACAATATGTGGGATTTATGCCTCAAACCAAGATGAACTAAGAATAATCGATCAGGTTAATATGGAGCTACTTACATGGGAGGGGGAGCGGATAGTGTTAGGTGATTTTAATTTTATTATGAATTATAATTTGGATACAACTAGAAAGGGTTCGTTCCAGAGGATGCGTAAGACGAGGGCAGCAATTCTAGACTTGGCCACTATACATGCAATTAAAGATGCTTGGAGGTATTTATATCCTCACATAGCAGGTTATACTTATTACTCATCTGCTCACAAACTCTGCTCACGCATCGATATGGTTTTAGCTTCTGACTCTATTCTGTCAGCCAGTACAATGTCAATATGCCCTAGGGTAACATCGGACCACAACCCGCTTTTATTTTCAATAGAAGTTGTTACAGAAATGCGCCCACCTAGGCCCTTCTCCTTTCCTAGGTATTTATTCTCCGATCCTAAGTTTGTGAGCTTGCTAAAAGAGCATATAAAGGATTTTATTGATATCAATAGGTTTTCTACATCTCCTTTGATGGTATGGGATGCGTGTAAGGCTAGCATCCGTGGCCTTACCCAACAGTTTGTCTGGCAACAAAATAAAGCTGGTAGAATTCAAAACAAAGAGTTACTAGATGATATATCTAATATTGAAGATAGGCTATCTAAGATGTTAGCTACTACTACAGGGGCAAGAGAGGTCGAAGCTTTAAATTTAAAATTAATGGAATCAAGATTAGCATTGAAAAATCTCTTTAGGGAGAAAAGCATTTCCAAATTAGCTAAATACAGGCTGAATCAATATGAAGGTGGGGAGAGGATAGGAAAAATGTTGGCATATAAAGTGGCAGAAGACCGAGCCCAAATGCTGATTAAGGAAATAAAAGGTGACGACGGACAACTACATCAAGACTCTAAATCAATCTTACTTCAGTTTGCCCCCTACTATCAAAAGCTATACACACCTGAAACGACCCCAATAGGAGATAACATAAAAGCCTATCTGATAGAAAATGTTGTACAGAACATAGAGGATGAGCAAGCTGATCGCTTAGAGGCAGATATAACAGCAGGAGAAATTCAGGCAGCTATTAATTCCCTAGCACTGGGAAAAGCTGTAGGCGAAGACGCAATTCCCCTAGAGCTTTACAAAAAATGCATGGAAGAATTAATTTCGCTCCTATTAATGGTCATTAAGGCTATTGGCAGAGGAGAACAAGCTCCAAAATCTTGGAATCACACTCAAATCATATTTTTTCTTAAAAAGGGTAAACCTCCACAAGAGAGAGGGTCTTATAGACCAATATCATTAATTAATGCCGACGCAAAGATATTTTCTCTCTTGTCTCCCTTCTTCGCACTGTCTCTCTAGATGTGTCCCGATGCCATCTCGTGCCCCCTGCGCTTGGCCACCTCCCTCTGTAACGAAGAGTCCTACCTCTGTGTTCATGACTATCTGTTTCCCATCAGTTGCTTCAGAAATACAGGAGAGAGTTGAGGACGAACTTTGCGGCCGCCGGCTCTGGTCAGTATCAGCCTATATTCACCCCTCCCACCCCGTGTGTACTTCCTCTGCAAGAACTACATTGGCGCTCCGAGTCCGCAGCAGAATTGGTGTGCCTCTCACACCGTTATGAAGCGGCAGCACCAGGGTTCCACCCTCATACTGCTTCAAGGCTCCTCTAACTGCACCCCTGCAACCTCTTCACTCCCGCGCCCTCTCAGAGCTCCACGGACCCACCCAGGATCAGTGCTGTTTTGAAACCGCTTTTTCAGCCTCAGTCATCTCGTTGTTGACTCCTTCAAGCCTCGGCTATCCCCTGAGTCCCTCTGCTGGCCTCGACTGCAGCCTCGGTACACTTTTCATCCCTTTGTAGCCTCAGGGCTCCCATGAGGCCACCACCCGCCACCCCCAAGCCTCACGTAGCCCCAGGGCTGCTCTGAGACCCCTGCAGGATCAGAGGCATCAATTGCGTTATGCTGCCTTTTGTTGCCATTTCGGAAATGCTTTATTCTGTATCACGTCCCACTTGTGAACTCTTGGAATCCCTTCACATTGCTCCCTGCTGTTCTATGCAATTATATTTCTTGTTGGACTGCTACTTCTGAATTACTTTTAGAGTGCATTGTGGTGCTGCCCTTGATTGCCATACTCTGTACATGCTGCTCTCTATTAATTGTACTAATTATTCAGGAGGGTGATAGCTCTGAATCGATTTATGGTAAACCCTACTTGCTACCCATTAATTGTTCTCATTTACTTAGTGCTACAACGAGAGATTGGTTAACATGGGAGCTGGTTGCTCTTCATCTTCCAGCCACCTATGATTTCTTTAGTTTTTATCCACCGGCTGGCTTCTTGCTTTTTCCAACTTTTAAGGATTGTTACAACTAATGGTGCAATTTTTTTACGCAGTGTGTTATTCATACTCGAGAACAGTGCTAACTGTGCCCACTCAGACTATGTACAATAATAACATTACTCCTCCCCCTTAAAATCCACTCTGTAGCAGTACATCTTTGTCCCTCAGGAATTGCCCTTACACATTCATCCAGCTTCCATCACTACTATTGCAAACTCCTCTGTTGCAGCTCCCTCATAGATATCCTTGCTCTACTTGCCTGCCGCTGACTTGTGTCTATATCTTAAGTCATTTATTCAACACTGGTTTCCAAACACTCCACATGTTACGCTTCCCTGGTTTCTGTTGTTGCATAAACCCCTAGCAACAGAAACAGATGCATAGCTCTGAGTGCATTCCAAACAAGCATTGGCATAGCCAATAGGTGTTACCTTTGGGACCTCATAAGTGTTTAGCCATGCAACAGTTGATGTTTTTGCACGAAGGATATTGTGCTGGATACCTAAACACTTATAAGGTCCCAAAGGCGAGACCTATTGGCTATGCCAATGCTTGTTTGTGATACGTAGTGCCTTGTAACCCCTTTGTGGTTTCTTGTGACCCCATATTTTGCCTATGAGATATGTGGTCCCTGTATCCCTGCCAAGTCTGGAGGCCAGAGAGGCCATGAATAACAACTAGGCTTGTCTCCTGCCTCAAGTTATGTAAAAAACCAGGGGAAAATTGTTGATGACTTCAGACTGGGACATGTGGCCAAGGAGTGCCATAACCTCTGTGCATAGATTCCCCGCCCCATATGTTATTTGTATCCTATATGGTGTCAGGGGGCTGTGTAGCGGAGAAGGCATTAATCCCAGCTGAATGCTAAGAACCACCCACTCTTCTTTTGTCAACCAATCAAACAATACCAAAAGGCAAAGGTGAAAGAAGAGAACCCTTGTGACCCTCTCTGAGGAATTAATGGTGATTTAAAGTCAGTGAATTGTACAGGTGGCTTAGGCTAATACAGGCTCACCTCGAACAGAATCATGGAATGGCAATAACCAGCCCTCACTGCTGTGTTAAATCAGATATCTTCAGAGTGGTTCCAACCTACTGGGCAAAAGATCCTCATGGCTTCTGGGTGGCTTATTTACATGAGATAACCTCCTCAAAATCTTCTGTCCATTGCGTCTTGCTTCATGTCCTAATGGTCAAGAGGCAACGCTATGTACACCAATCACTATTCCACCTTTTTGTCTTCTTCAAGGGTAAGTCACACCATTTCCAGAAACCAGTTCCTTGGCAGACCTCTTTCTTTACTGGTTCTGGTGAGTGTTTTATGTTCAAGAAATGTTCAAAACAAAGATAGATTGCAGCCAGAAACCAGAAAGGTGAGAAATAGAAATAGGTCACCTGAGGTGCAAGTCACAGGCCTGCTCCATGAACGGGGACACCTGAATTGTCTTCTGCCGTGAAGGCCAACCACCATGTTGTGCCAGATGCAACATGTTCTTGCGAATGACGCCAGTTATACCGGTCATCAGCTACCCTCATGTGAGTCCAAATATGTAAAGTACAAAAGATGAGAGAGTTTGATAATCAGAGTACACAAGCAGGGATTGCCTCAAGTATTCCAGTGACTGGATACTATTTCCAGGCATCCCCCAATCCTCCCACACACACAAAACACCTAAAGGGTGGGAATGATGTCTGCAAAGTAAGATGCTTCCTTCTTGCTACCTCCTTTCAACACAAATTAAATCACATTCTGTTGGAAATAAGATCTCTTTTCTCTGCCCTGCGTTGCAGCTTTCATTTCTAATCCAGTGAAGAACATTTCCCCCGAATTCTCCGCCCCCCTCCCCCTGCCACTTCCACAAACAAACAAATGACACAAAAATATATTACAATTGATTCCCTCCTGCTGACTTGTCGTTTGTTGGCGGAGCCAGAGCGGAGCCCGAGTAATAGAATGATTTGGCCCAGGAGTCAAGTCCCCCTTGATGAACACTCAGACGCGCATGTCGATAACAATTACATTGTCTGAGGGCTGCAGTCACTTAGGACTACAGAAGGCTGTCTGCATGCGCTCTCGTTCGGGCCCTCAGTGTGGCCAGCTCCAAATCAGGTTTGGCACAGGGAATGAAAAGACATCAACAGTAATATTATTAAGTGGCTGATGGCAGCAGGAGGACCAGTGACAGAGGATGCACGTCTGGGTGGGAGTGAGAGGGAGACGGACACTGGGAGAGCCAGGGATAGGCGAGTGGCGAGGGGAGAAGCACAAAGGATGCAAGAAAGGAAAAGAGAGAAGTGCAAAGAGTGAGCAGGCACTGGAGGAAGGAAAACGGTGCTTAGAAGAGGAGGGGTGCAGTACAAAGACTAAAGGATGACACAGAAAGCTCGCTGTGTTTTTCTGTATTGGAGAGCAAAGAGCCCCCCACAACCCCCACCCCCAATAGACAGCTCTGTACGAAACATGCCACGCTGAACGCAAAATGGCTCAACAGCGCAAAAGTTAAAAGGAAAGTCAGATCTTACCACAAATAACAAGGTTCTGTTGCCACCTCTTACAGTTCCACATGTATGGAAAAGACTTAAAAAACGATATTCTCCCCCTACTCCATTCTGACCCATAATACTTTTGACGTCATGCTACTTATGACATTATATTTGTGTCTTACAATATTTTGAAACAATATTTTAGTGGAATACCGCAGAATTATCCACGAAGGGTTAGTGAATACGCATGGACGCTGCGATAAGTTTGTTGGTATACCGTTTGCCTTCCTGTGTATTTTCTGTGTATTAACTCCCCTACATTGCTTACTTGTGAATATGCCCTACTCTTTTTCATTGCACTAGACTGGACATTAAGTTTTGAGTGTTTACGGACTCATGCTCTATCTGACTTTCTAGTCCCTAGGACACCAGTGGTAAACAAGTGTACTCTCGCAGTTGTTCGCTAGAATATTGCACACAGAAATAAGGTCTCACATTAACATTGTGTCCTATATATTGTTTAAAACATATTATTTCATTGGGTCTAGTTTTTCTATTATTAACTCCAACTGGGCAATATTTTTGTACACACTATTTAGGCCATGCCAGTTATGTCAAATAATATTCTGACTATGATATTCTGGCACTCCATATAGGATTTTGCCCCGTACCCACATCGTTCCCGGGTACCCGTGAAAAGACTCTACAGTAACCAAGCACTGTTTCCTTCTCCAAATTCTCAGCTCTCCGGGTGGTCTCTGGCATCACTGGACCAATATTGAGTCATACATCTGCTGCCTTTTAAAGGTATTTTGTGTGTACACATTCAGGGCCAAGACATTTCCTTCTGTGTATAAAGGACATGTAACTCTACATCCCATTTTTAAGGCTGCACAGACGCTCACTCCACAAGCATTTTGCTTTGCCGGTCTTTAATTTGGTTATCATGCTAGCTCCAACCAAGGTGTTCAGATACATTAATTAATTTACTGCTCCAGATGGAGGGAAATTGTATTGTATTGTAATTGCATTTTTATAGCGCTTACTACCCTAGACGAGGCGTCAAAACACTTTTTCGATGAGTGGCACGCTACTCCAGAACCCATAAGGATTAGTGGTGAATTAGTGTAGTGAAAATATGAAAGTAATTTGAGTGGTGGATATGGTAGTCAGTTATTTGGATTGAGAGGGATAGCGGAGGGATAGAGAAGGGAAAAAGGTTTGCATTAATTTAGCGCTTGCTACCCCTGAAGGGGGATGTGCTTTTTTCAGTGAGTAGAGCGGTACTCTGGAACCCACACAGTGTTAGTGGTGAATTAGTATAGTGAAATATGAAAGTAATTTGAGTGGTGGATATGTTAGTCAGTTATTTGGATTGAGAAGGATGGCAAAAGGGCAGGGGAGGTAAAAAGGCTTGCATTTGTAAAGCGCTTGCTACCCCTGATGAGGTATTGAAGTGGTTTTTCATTGAGTAGCATGCTACTCTGGAACCTTATACGGATTAGTGGTGAATTAGTATAGTGAAATATGAAATCAATATTTGAGTGGCGTACATGTTAGTCTGTTATATGGATTGAAAAGTATAGTGGAGTGATAGAAGGATAGGAGTTTTTTGTTTTTGTTTTGTTTTGGAGCTCATAGCAGTAGGAGGAGGTTTGGGATGAGTAAAAGGGCGATGGAGGGGGAAGAGTCAGAGGGAGGGTTTAGAAAGGCTTGTTTTGGGGGATCGGAATAGTAAAAAGAGGTATGAGATGATGCAAGGAGGGGTGGAGTAGGAAATTGTCTCGAAAGGGTTATTTTGGGGATCATAGTAGTGGTATGGGGTTTGGGATGAATGAGAGAGTGGAGGTAATGGATATATGGATAGAGGTGTAGGGTGAGAAATAGTCTAGTACGTTGGAAAGAATAGAAGAAAGAGGTTTGAGATGAGTCAGAGTTGAGCTACAGGATATATTAAGAGTGGTGTAGGGTGAAAAATAGGGTTGCGCCTTGGATATGCTGAATTAGAAGAAAAGTAATAGATAAGTAAAAGTAATAAATATATAGCTCCAAAAATAATAAAGATATAGGGCCAGATGTAGGAGCCCTAATACCGGTCGGTAACAGCCGAATTTGGCCGTTACCGACCGGTATTAGGTTTTCCAGATGTAGGGGGCCTATATTTTACCGATTCTGTAAATTTACCGAATCGGTAAATTTACAGAATCGGTAAAATACCGAATCGGTATATTTACCGATTCGGTAAATCTACATGTAGGTGGGACTCTTAAAGTCCCAAAGGCCCCTTAGAATCGGTATTTTACCACCCAATCCTATTGGGTAGTAAAATACCAAATTCAGGTGTGCATGCACATCTGTGCATGCACACCTGTGCAATGTGGCACACAGACATGCCCTTAGGGCATGTCTGTGTGCCACATGGCACACAAGTCCGGAATTGGGGTGCTAGAGGGTGTCAAAGTGACACCCCCTGCACCCTTGCAGGATTCGGTATTTACAGATTCGGTAAATACCAAATCTGTATTTCCCATTGATTCCTATGGGCTTCAAGGCCCATAGGAATCAATGGGAAATACAGATTCGGTATTTACTGAATAGGTAAATACCGACTCTTACAGATTCGGTAATTTTTTACCTACATCTGCCTCCTTCCAATTTACCGACTCTTAAATACCGAATCGGTATGAGTCGGTATTTAAGAGTCGGTAAATCGGATTTACCTACATCTAGCCCATAGATCCATAAGTACATGGAAGGTATATGTATACGATTCAAGAAAGGTAGTATAAATAGATTAAAGATGCATTAAATAAACTTTAGCTTTCAAGTGTTGTTGTACTTTAAAATATGGACATACCTGTAGCAGTCCGTTCAAGTTATTAAACATACGAACTCATACATCCAGGCAGTGGTCCATATTCCTCTATGTAACCCTCCTTCAAGGGGTGCTTTTGTTTGTTTGGCTGGAGCATATGGACTGGTGGTCTGAAATCAGTCAGCATGTTGGCGCACAGGACGAGCTACAAAGGCATCAGGTCTTCAAATTCGTGTGAGGCAGACATTTACTGTGCAGAGTCTCCCCAGAACGTTCCCTTAAAGGTAGGAATACCGCATTAGTGTTGAATGATACTCTGTATTGTAAAGTATCTTATCTGTTCATCCCACTGATTCACAAAACTGGCAAGCCTGCCAGTCTAAACTTCACCAACACCATCCACCCCGCACTTTTGATTTCATCATGGCTGGTCCTGGAGAGCAAGTTTAAGAGTTTAGAAATCTAAGCTGCCAGAAGTCAAAGGGAGGGCTGGGTTCAGGCTTTTCCAGACTCTACTTCTGATGCACAAGCCAGCTTCTGTCACCTTAGTCTCCATAATAATTCCTGTAGACAGAGTATACAGGCTTGAGTGTGGGTTACATGAGTGGCGAGGCTGAGAAAATAAATGAAGGAATTAGAACAATGGCTGTCATTTGCCCAGTCTAATATCCTAGTCCCTTTAAACCCACAAATCTGGACAGTCCCAGACATGAACTATCAATGTAAGGTAGAAATGATGCAGCATATTAATGGTTTAGCCGCAAATCTTCATCATGGCTGGACCAAAGTCATGTTCGCCCTGTTCTGGCATCTAACAAATACTGTGGAATAGTACAAATGATCAGATGAGACATGACTTTTAGATGATAACGCAGGCTATTTTGGCTGAAATTTCTATGTTTTTGAGGCTACTAAAGACCCTACCTTCTCCACTGCCCACATGTGATGTATGGTAATCCAAGCCCATTTCTGACTTCTGTCTAAATGTATTTGTTAATCCAAAGTGGTAAGTAAATGCTGTAAAAAAAAGGTTGTACATGAGGCATTTTATTTAAAATATACCTGGTCACAAGTATATCATGAGTTGCAGCTTTGTGTGTGTCCTGGAAAAGTTGAGCTAATGAATTTTTGTTTTGTTTGGAAGGACATTCCATTTGGGCGTTGGCTCTTTTTTTGTGTTTTCTCTATGTAGATTATTCCCAGCTGGTTCTGTGCCCATACCATAACGTTCCAACTCACCCTCATTTTCAGGCTATTAGAGCTCCTCACATGGGCTAGGCTCTGCACTGTCACTGCTGTTTGCTAAATAAATGCCCACTATCCCTCTTATCAAATGTAGCCCTTCATCCTGGGGCATAATGGCAAAGGACACATAAAGCTGACTTTCCAGCTTGGCCAAGAAGGGCCGTGAACTATAGCCCCGCCCTTTCTTCCATACTGCTGTCCTTAGCTATTTGCCCTCTCCTCTCCCTTTTTTCTGTTAAACTATCCCTTTCTACCTCTGAGTATCCTCAGCTGAACCTCTAAGGAGATAAGCTGCTATCAAGAGAATACAGTGTTGATGATACAAGGATCATATTGTGGTATCCATCTAAAATATTGTTTGTGGCTTGACAGTGCCTCCATGAGTTTGAGCTTCTATCCCGCCTGTGTGGAGTAATATAGTGATTCACTGTGGACCTGGAATAAGGCTTATATTGTGCCTGGTTGGAGTATCATAAAAACACTTCTGGGGAACTCGTTCCCTTTCCTGAGATGGAAACCTTGGAGCATGGTCCCATACAGAATTATGATTATCCAAATACTCCTTGATTTAAGAGTAGAGAAACTGTAGAGACTCCAAACTCTTTAAAAAAACTTATTTTGTCCCTGAAAATGAGCATTTGGGCCCTTTGGGGAAAATTTGCATAGTTATATTTTTTAAGCAAGTAAAACTAAAAAACACTAGGCACAGGAGAAATTTTAATATTGGCGAAATTTGCATAATTCACAAAGTCTGCGTTACCCAAAATTCCCAACAGGACTTGAAATTAGGTGTTGTACAATTTTGCATAGTCTTTGCATGTGAGAAACTTGTTCACTTACAAAATATCTCACCAGGAGGCATTTTATTCTTGAGCCAGTCTCCCTGTCGCGGCCCGTGCAGGTAAGAGCGGTGAGGGCAGGGGTGGGATTCGACAGAAGACTGCGGGAAAAATTAAATCCCCCCCCCACCCGGCCCCACTGCCCTACCGTTCTTACCTGCACGGGCAGTGGTTGCAGTCTCCTGCTTGAATCTTGCAAGACTTTTACCCAAAATGTGCTATCAAGTCAAAAGCGTCAGGCAAGATACCATTGGATCGATAATGGTGTGACTTGGGTTGATAATCTGATTTAGGAAACCTTACGGAGATACGATTACACTATACAATTGGAACAGATCAATAGTTTAAATATCTGCATTTAAAGGAGTGGTTATGCTGTTGTTTTTTTATGGAAACTAATCCTGTAGTTCAATGTCTTTATTGCATTTTACAGCATTACTGATTCTTAATGAGTTTAATGAGATAATAATCAATCAGATTTGGACACATTAGCTTTATGATGGTCTAAATAACTAAGAATAAATGTAAACAGTAAAATAATCAGTTTTGCACGTTCTGATTCTAAGCACTTTTTAAAAATCAGCAAATCATTGCAATTAGACTTTTTGCACACTTATCCTGATCAGCTGCACCCCTCGTTTTCTTTAAGACCTTTGTCATCCTGTAGCAGATGTGGAGGACTGAAGGCAGATTGTTCGCTTATGTTTTTCAATTGCTAGGTTTTTAATTTTGCAAAGACATATTTTTCGCAATCAAATCTGTTGGTTCATTTAGGCATAGGATTTGTTCACCTCCTATCTTTTTTGTTTAGGATCCCAAAGTATATCAATGCTTTCCAGTCATAACGCCAGTTACATATTTGCCATTGCGGTTTCTCTTTAATTCTTGCTGTGGCTATGCAAGATTGTGGCAGGATTTTATTTCATGCTTTTATTCCGAACTGGCTTTTGTGATTGGGATCCATAGCTTTGAATCTTTTAGCTAAAATTGACACCTGTTTATTACTTTTTTTTAATTATAGGGCTCTTATAGAGAATATATCCATTTGTGATTCAGGAATTGGCTTTGCTGCATTTGTCACGAAGAATTATATGTTATTTTTTGTTAACTAATTGAGGGGCATATTATCAAGCCTGTGCGCTAAAATTATCGCCGCTTTATCGGCCGAAAACGGCCGATAAAGCGGCGATAATGGGCTTGATAATATGCTCTGTGGAATTCCAATCGAAGCCCATGTTAAATGTCTTCACATCTAACATGTGCTTCGATTGGAATTCCATAGAGCATATTATCAAGCCCATTATCGCCGCTTTATCGGCCGTTTTCGGCCGATAAAGCGGCGATAATTTTAGCGCACAGGCTTGATAATATGCCCCAATATGTTTATAATGTATTCTCTATTTTGCTTTTTTTCAATTTGTTATATTTGCATTTCTCCTAATATTAAAAGAATAAAAAAGAGAGTGCACATTTGTCCAGTATGGATATTAAACAACTAAAAGTTTAATTAAAGTGGACAAAAAACAAAAGCCTGAAACAGTTACGATAACGATTAACTGCCCATTTTACAAAAAATCCCAAATGATTTAAAAAAAGAGAATGCCTCAATAAAGGCATGTGTCTTATAATGCCGAAGAGTCTCTGAGCCTGCCCCCAGTGAGTCATGGTTATCAGATAGCCTGAGAGACAACCCTTAAGTGCAATTTATAAGGCCACGCAAGGCCACCTTGCATGGTCCTGAGTGACTTGACAAGTCCAGAGTAAAGCAGCGCAGCACAAATCACTGTGTTGGTTGCTCTGCAACAGGGTGGTATTCCATGGTTGGTGCATGGGTGTTCCATGCAACACTCATGGATTTTCATGCATTCCCAGATTTTCCATAAGTGGTAGATGTGGGCATGTGCCATAAATTGGTACTTCTCCCCAAGTGAGGCATAAGAAGGAGAAATATGTTTCTTTCTCCTCGGTTTTATCTCTTTTTATGTGTACTCTATTTTTCAGCACACATAGGTGGCTTTCTGCGCTGCTTCACATAATGATGAATTTGGCCCTAAGTAATGTTTCTTTGAATGAACAAAGGTTGTGAATGATGAAGCTCTCATTCTTTCTCAGAGCACTGAAAGCACAAGTTTTTAGAAAGTCGGCAGGTCTATGCTCAAGTATACAAGACATTTTACTTGCACTTCAGGTTCTGCAGAGATAAAAAGCACACCCGCGGCCTTTGTTTCCACTACATTGCAATGTCTAAGATATTTTGTGTACTTCTTAGGTGGACACCAGGACTTCCTTATGGTGTCATGATTTTAAGTGGGAACCACACAGACTAACCATACTTTGGGCTGTTTATCACGCCTATTTTCACTGTGTCGGGGTTTTCCTTATTATTTGAGCATGATTGACCTGTAAAAATGTATCAGGGTAGAGTTGCAGAGGTGCAAATGGTATATGGCAAAACTCCGAATCACAGCTTTGTGCAGGATCATAATTTGGCCTACTGCTGAGAATTAGGGCCATTGAGTAGATGTCTAGCAAGTGCCATTTCAATAACCTGCTCAGCCATGGCTGCTTTGTTTTCCCAGATCTACACCCAAATGAAAGCTTTGGATAGAGGTGTGCAAAGGTGCAGAGTTTGTTCCCTACAATCTGTATGAAGTCCTATGGCAATTTTGCAACTATTCAAAAGGTTGCAAAGTGTTTCACTTTCCACAATTGAATGAAAATCATGATTCTTCCATCAATTTATGTTGCTTTCTATTTTCATTTTAAACTAACAAAATAGATCTACATGAGCCCATGGGACATATTTACTAGAAATATTTGGCATAACGTAGCAAGACAACTTGCTGCAATGAGTCAAATGGAGAGGGGAGGAATACACCATCCCCTAGATGCATCAACGTTGTCATTTGCGATTCCTTATTTGCGAAAAATAAGGAATCGCAAATAAGGAATCGCAAATGGCAATGCATCATTAATTTCGCTATTTTATTGAGATTCGGTAAAAATCGCAATTTTTACCGGATCGCAATAAAATTGCGAGTTTCAAATTGCGAATTCGCAATTCCCATTCATTCCTATGGGCTGAAATGCCCATAGGAATGAATGGGAATTGCGAATTCGCAATTTGAAATCGGAATGCAACAAAGCCTTTCAAGGGTGGAGAGGGGGGTCCAAAGGACCGCCCCCTGCATCCATGAAATGCACTTTTACATGTAAGTTACAGACACACATGTCCTAAGGACATGTGTGTCTGTAACTTAACAGTTTAAAAAATGCATTTTTGTGCGTTTTTAAACAGTTTTTCAAATTACCACGAAGTTCAACTTCGTGGTAATTTGCATTTGCTATTTTGAGAATCGCAAATGTTTTCAGAATGATGCATTGCATTTGAGGAATCGCAAATTTGCGATTCCTTAAAAGCAATCGCATTTTTGGAACTCGCAAAAAAAAGCGAATTTCCAAAAATGCTTGATGCATCCCAAAAACCATTTTAGGAAGTGCAAAAGGGCGATTTTGAGAATCGCACCATTTGCACTTCCTAAAAAGGTTGATGCATCTAGGCAAAAATCTCTTAAGATATAGCACGTTCCTACTCTTCCTATGGGGGGTGAACTTGCAGCTGCAAAGCACCAATGAAGGTACCCTTGCACCACGGAACAAGAATGCCTGCATTAAAGGCAGGATTGAGTTTGAGCAGGAAGGGAACTTTTCCTGCACAAAAATAAAACACTGAAGCTTTTACCTTTCTCTATGTGTGTTGCAGAATGCAGCACACATAAAAAGATGGAAAAACTGGGAGACATAAACATATTTCTCCAAGTTACACCTCCCCTGGGAAGGCATTACTATTGTATGCATTCCCAAGTTTACTATAGTTAATAAATCTGGGAATAAGCCAAAAAACAATGTGTGGATGCATTGGAGTACCCATGCTGGACCCATGGAATGCCTTCCCAGGGCAGAGTAACGCAAGGCAGCAACTTGCGCAGCCTTGAGTTACTCTAGATTTATTTGTGTGATACAAGATCAATGCAAGCCCTTGATAAATCTTGCCCCTAGTTTGCTGATAACTGTAGGCTTAATTGTTCAGCAAAATGTCATTGTGCACAGAAAAGCTTAGCAAAAGATCAACTGGAATAGAAAAAAATCAGCATTTGCCCTTGTGCATAGAAAAACTTGGCAAAGGAAAACTTGTAGCAAAGAAGCCTGCATGGAAAAACTTGACAAAGGTAAAGTGAGAAACTTCTTAAACTGCTCAATGCATGAAAATCAGGAACTTGGAATAAAAGAGTTTGTGGGTCTCTTGTGTTGGATAATGTGCTTCATGGAGTCCAACATGGAGGAATATGCAAAACATATTCTCTACAAACACGACCATCTCTGTGGTTTTGTGCAGAAAGCCATGCTTTCTGCTGTTTTCAGGAACCAGCATTAGTTAACTGCGAAAGAAGTCCTTGTCGTGAGACCAACTACTGATACACCATGACCATCCATTGACCACGCGTTCCTAGCAATCAGAAGCAAGTATGTATGTCAATACCACAAACCAAAGAGAATGACGAGAGGAATGGTTACATTGTTCTGCTTCTATAAATCTCCCAAAATTGAATGAAAGAGAAAACCACCCGCAAGCAGTTAAGGACATGGAAATCCCAGTTCAACTGGAAAAGAAGTGTATGACCAGAGACCCAACACTAATCAACCACGACCACCGATTGTCCACTGTGTCTAAAAATCCCAAACAAGAATGTAAGCGTGGAGCATCTGTCACATGAAAGGGTACTTAAAGGAAGGAGAGCTTCACTGATCTGCTACCCTAACTGAAACCCATGAGAACACCACCCACAACCCGCAACCAGTGGTGGAACAAAGGACAGAGGATGCTACCGCCGGGCCACCTGCGTCAACGCAAGAAGCCAGCAGATGGGAGCACTCAGGCTCTTGCTTGAACAACTCCTTCCCTCCATGCCACTAACCCAAGAAGGAAAGAGCCCAGGGGCTGACAGGGTTTATGTTCATTCAATAAAGTTTCAAACAATGTTGTTGAAGTGGCTTTCAAACATTCCCGAACGCATTCCTTCCAATCCCCAGCAAACAAAACATATTTATTTTCCTTGAAACATTTCCATCTTTTGGGGGGGGTGGAAATGCATACCACATGATTTCTGGAAGGAGCTCCAGCGATGTACAAATGCACAACGCTAATAGCTGTGTAAACATTTATTCACTGTGACAGCTGACTGTGACATGTGGCGTTCATTAAGGGTCTCAGCAATGCAGCATATTAGGAGCTAAAGTCATATCTGAATTAGCTTTGTTTTGCAGAGACAGTAAACCCATGGGGGGAAGTGCTTGGATCTAATGCATTGTGACTCACTTGACACCGAGGGGCCCAAGGCCCCACTTCCAGAGCACACAGAGGATCCTTCAGATGATGGCCGCACACCGAGAAGCCGTCACCGAATGCAGATGTCCCAGGAAGCAATGTTATATCAGAATAGTTTATGTGAACGTCCTTTGAAGTGTCCCCCTCTCTCACTGTCTTCAATGCAATGTGTCTTATAATGTTTCATAGGTATAAAAATACTGTGGCATTCTTCTGAGTTTGTGTAGGTATGGTAAAATAACATGTGACATAACCTGTTCCTACCACAGTTACACCCTTGTTAATCGTACAAAACAGGGGGGCATATTTACAAGCGCCACTGGAGTGGCACTATTTTTTGACGCTCTGGTGGCGCTCTGTGAAAGCCCATATTTACAAGGCTGCGTTAAGCCACTTTGAGTGGCTTAACGCACCCTTGTAATTATGGCCCTCTGCAACATAGTTTTTTGCGGTAAAGGGGCTTGCGATAGGTGTTGTTGCGGGCGTTCCTAGAAACACCAATGGCTTTTTGACAGTGCTTCAGATTTTCAAGGATTTGTAAATCTGAGTCAGTGCAAAAAATAACGCCTTTTTTTCTCCTCGTTCTTTGTTCTGTTCTATGTGTGCTCCAGAAAAAAGAAGGCACAAGCGCCACTAATGATTGTTTTTTGTGCAGGAAGGTGTTCTTTCCTGCACAAACCACGCCAATGCAGGCACCCTAGCACCATGGTGCATGGGTGCCTGCTTTGGTGCTAGGCAGCGTTTTTTGTGGCGGAACATGGGTGAGCACTGGGATTCACCGTATTCTTGTTAATACAGTGCATCCCTGTGTTTTGAATATGATGCAGTTTGGCACAGTAAATTGCTGGTGGCACAGCTCTGCGCAATCTTCATGTAAATATGCTCCATACTTACTATTAATGCATTGTATGTTTTGTTTTGTTATGTTATGTTACACAGATTTGTATACCACCATATTTACAATAGTATTGCTTCACAGTACAGTTGTTTGGGTAACATTAAGCCGTAGTGTTGTGCTTTCAGAGTCTGTTTTCTGCTCGAGTTGTATAGTTAAGTACATACAGCAGAACCCATTCCTACCAGAAGTACACCATTGCCAATCATATAAAACATGGTTAATGTAATGCATTCACCATTATGTCATGTTATGCTGTTTTATGTAATGTTATTATGTTGCACAGATTTGTATACCGCTCATATTCCTTCACAACATTGTTGTTTGGCTCTGAGCTTTCTGCTGACCAGTCAGTATCACATTAGATTATTATGACTGGAATGCAGCGAACGTGCAATAATGATTGAGTTGTATGAGTGGTGTTTCGGCTGTGTCTATTGTGTCCCTCTAAGTGGAAGCTTATTGGGTTATGAAAGTCTAACTTGGTGTGGCGGAGGCCTACTGTGTGTCATGTTATGCTTGAGCTAAGCTGAAGAGTGTGACGTGTGCTTTTGTGTTTGGGTGGTTTAACAGTAGGATTGTACCACTAGGTATCTCAATATATATGGGAAGAGTTATCAGTTGCCCTTTTGTTTGTGTAGGTTCTGTATCTAATGCTGTATTACCTGCTGTATGTGTAGAGAGTAAGGATAGTGTGGTGATTAGTGTTAGGGGTTGAAGTTTGTGGCTAGACATGGTGCTAATTACAGGGTAATGTTTTAAAATTTGACTTGCAAGCTGTGCTGGTCGGTTGCTTGAGAGGGTGTAGTAGATGCATCTGATGTTTTGTTGATTAAGTGTTAGCATTTGTGAACTGCTGACCTTTGCAGTTTGCTATCATCCTCCACTATAGTGATGGTTGTTCTTTGTCATTACTTGACATTTGAATTACTTCGTTGCATTCTGGAGCATGAATGCATCAAAGAAAGAATGTAAAGTTGAAAGTCATTTAAGTGAAATATTCCATGCTGACTCTGAGATTCCAAAGCATGCTCAAAATCAAGGACACAGACCTTGTGGATTGCCATGCTGGTGTGAGATGAGGGTGTGAGGATGTGCGGTGTCACACATCCCCTATTAAATGAATTCTTGCTCTGGTAGTTAGATCTTGATCTTTCAAGTTTGTTTTTAACGGTTTTTATAGGGTCTTTACCTGCAGCATAGACATCTGTCGCTCTAAGCCATGAAAATGTTCCTTTTTAGACCAAACATGCCGACTCTCCACGTTTACAACTATCCACAATTATGCAACTAAACATGCACCTAACAAGGTTTTCTAGTTCTTGCTCACCTAGGGGCCGATTAGGATGGCGGACGGATTGCCTCCGCCAGGCCGGCGGTAGCCACTGCCGGCCCCGCGGAGGCAATCCATCCGCCATCCTCACAGAAAAAAACCCCCGCCACATTAGGATGGCTGGGGGGTCCGCGACGAATGGAAAGACCGCTGGCCTCTTTTCCACCGGTCGCGAAGAAGTGCATACATATGGTGGCGGTGTCTGCGAGACACTGCCAGCCATAATATGATGCCGGCGGTCCTTTGCCTTTTCACGGCGTCATTGCCGCCGTGAAAAGGCATACTGTCTTTGCGGGCCCCCAGGGTGAAGGGAAGGTGGGTGGTGCAAATGGGGGTACCTATGGTACCCCCCTGCATTTACATGCACAAAGCGGCAGGCACCGCGCGGTGCCTGCCGCTTTGTGCATGTAAATGTAAAACATGCTTTTTTAACCTTGCGGCGGGTGCTGCTTCAACAGCACCCGCCGCAAGGTTAAAGATCCAGGATGTGACCGCCAGGGTGGCGGTCACATCCTAATTGCACCAGAGGGACCGCCGCTGCCCCTGCGGACGGTCCCTCCACCTCGGCGTCCGCCATCCTAATGAGGCACTTAGTTGGTAGAAAGGCTCCAAGACCCACATGTCCATAAATGTTTTCTGGTATGGGAAGCTGGTGCTGGGAAATCCCAGAGCCCCGTTCAGTAGCTCCTATTTTTTCTTTTTTTTTTGCGGTGCAGGAGTGTGATGAAGCATCACAGCAAGACAAAATACTCAACATCCCTTGTACCGTTATATTTTGTAGATAGAGAGAAAGGAAAGTGCTTAAATACTTCAATTTACCAATTCATACTTCTCGTCTGTGACAGCGAATGTGCTGTTGCTTGTGACGATCTACTGTTTCCACCCCAAAAATAATTCTAAAAAGGAGATTTTAGCCCACTCATTACTTACAATTGGTTGGTTTTGTATTCAATCATAATTTTCTTCCTGTTCATTGGTGAGTGCCTGTCAGTGCCGGCTTCAATTTGTCTCCATGTGATTCTTTTATTCCCTGGAGCAGGGACCAAGGATTGATTGATTTCTTAATTAGTGTTCTTCTACATCACTTGTGCTAGGACTTTGTACTTTTCTTTTGCTTCCAAGACAACTTGAAACTTTCAAAGTTGAAGCCCGTGCTTACCAAGAGGTGATCAAAAACAGCTGGCAATAATGCAACTTTGTGGAGTGTGACCAATTTTCGAAAGAAATATTTTGAACGCCTGCACTTTTTTATTGATGGTAAAGCTGTAAACATATTCCCTTCATTTAAGACAGTTGCCATACTTGATTTTGTATTTGCCACTGTGTCACATTTACTTATTTGTTGATTACCTCTTTTAGAATTTACAGGAAGTGTTATTAATCTTCAAACATGCAGGGATTTCAAAAGGTTTATGTTTCACCTTTATCTCTACTCAGTCTTGCTCTCTAGAATCACCCTTACTCACTTTACCTCTACCCATCCAAACTCTTAATTCACCCATACCAACCTTCACCTCTACCCACCCCTGAACCCTCAAGTCAGCCTCAACTTTTACGTCTACCCTCCCCTGAGCCCAGAAGTCCCTCTCACCTTCCTTTACCACAACCCACTCCTAAGCCCTCAAACAGCCCTCGCCTCCCTTTAAGTCTACCCACCCGTGAGCCATTGTCACTTTCACCTCTAACAACCCCTGAACTCTCAAGTCACGCTCAACTCCCTGTACCGCCACCCACTCCTTAACCCTAAATTCACCCATACCTCACTATACCGCTACCCACCCAAACCCTATATTCACCCTTGCCTCACTTTACATCTCCCAATCCTTTAAACCCCAAAGTATCACTCAAGTCACCCTCCTTCCTTTACCTCTACCCATCCTAGAGCCTTCAAGTCATCCTCACCTCCCTTTACCCACCTCTAAGCCCCCAAGTCACACTCACCTCTCTTTACTGCTACCCACCCTTATACCCTCAAGTCAACCTCTGCTCGCTTTACCTCAACCCACACTTGCACCCTCAAGTCACCCTCACCTCCCTTTATCTCTACCCACCCCATGACCCTCAAGTTACCTTCACCTCTCTTTACCTCTACCCACCCAAACCCTAAGTTCTTGTTTACCTCTGTTTATCTCTACCCAGCACCAAGTCACACTCACCAGTCACCCTCACTTTACTTTACCTCTGCAGACCTCTGAACCTTCAAGTCAACCTCACCTTCTTTGACCTCTCCCCATCACTGAGCCCTCAACTCACCCTCAAGTCACACTCAAGTCACCCTTACCTCCCTTTACTTCTTCCCATCCCTTAGCCCTCAATCCTCACTCCCCTTTAACTCTACCCTCTCCTCAGCCCTCAA
This sequence comes from Lissotriton vulgaris, assembly GCF_964263255.1. Classification (NCBI taxonomy): domain Eukaryota; kingdom Metazoa; phylum Chordata; class Amphibia; order Caudata; family Salamandridae; genus Lissotriton; species Lissotriton vulgaris. The sequence continues at coordinate 292,113,197 of NC_141699.1, forward strand.
CCCATTCTCACCTCCCTTTACTTCTACCCATCCCTGAACCCTCAGGTCAACCTCATCCCCCTTTACCACTACCCAGCCCTGAGCTTTTAAGCCACACTCTACCCCCTTAACCTCTATCTGCCCCTGAGCCCTGAAGTGAAACTTTCTTCCCTTTACCGCTTCTCACCCATGAACCCTGATGTCGACCTCCCCTCTCTTTACCTTTACCCACCCTAAGCCAACAAGTCACCTCAGTTTACCTCTACCTATACTGAGCCCTGAAGTCACCCTCACCTCCCTTTACCTCTACCTACACCTGAACCCTTAAGTCACTCTCACCTCCCTTTACCTCTAACCACCACTGAACCCTCAGGTCACCCTCACCTCCCTTTACTTCTACCCACTCCTGATCCCTATAGTCACCCTCACCTCCCTTTACCTCTACCCACTTCTAAACCCTAAATGCACCCTTACCTTCCTCTACCACTATCCATCTGCACCCTAAATTCATTCTTACCTCTCTTCATCTTTTCCCAACCCCCAAAAACCCACATGTCACACTCACCAGTCACCCTCACTTCCCTTTACCTCTGCCCACCTCTGAACCCTCAAGTCACCCTCACCTCCCTTTACCTCTATCCAGCTATCAGCCCTTAAGTCACATTAACCTCTCTTACCCATACCACCCTGAACCTTTAAGTCAACCTCCCTTCTCTTTACTTCTCCCCACCCTTGGACCCTCAAGTCACCCTCACCTCCCTTTATCTATACCTACCCCTGAGCCCTCAAGTCACACTCACCTCCCTTTACCACTACCCACCCCTGAACCCTCAAGTCACCCTTACATTTCTTTACCTTTACCCATCCCTAAACCCTAAATCCCCTAAATCCCTAAACCTTTTTTTAATAATATAAAAAAGTATGTTATTGGAAACTAAAACTTACCTGCATGGTAAAGTACAGCATGGTGAAAGTGCAAATACTTACATGTGTGGTACTTACCTGCATGGTAAAGCATACATGGTATAGGATGTTTCCCCACAGGAATGTTTTGGAGGCACTGTCAGTTGTTTTGCAACCTTAAGTATGTTTGGCAGGCACCATCACCTCATTGACAGGTTGTCCCTCCATTTCCCCTTTTATACCCTATGCCTTAGGTCTCACTTGAGACAGCACATGCGCCGTCACTTGTGAAACAGTTTGCCTACTTACAGGGGGCTTAAAGCGCCCATTGCTTACCATTGATTGGCTTCATCATCACTTTCATGTCCTTCCTTCTCTTTCATCAGCACAGCTTCACTTTCTGTTTGTGTGTTTGTACCCTGCAGCACGGCCTATGTTCTGCTTCCTATGCCCAATATCTTTTTTTTCATTTTACTTGCATTCCCTTCCACCTTCCTGCATTGTTGCTTGCCCTGCCCCCCACCCTCTGCATGTCTTTTTGCTTGTCCGGTCTGCCCCATCCTTCCGCTGTTGCTACCTGCTCCATTCACCAGTCATCTCTTCCTCGTTCTTTCCTTTCCCCTCTACTTCCACTAGGAAACAAGCATTTGCAATGCAATAGGTCTTGCATTAGGAAAGTTTGAGCTATTGGTATTGTAAATGACTAATTTTTTATTTATGTTTTGTTTTTGAAAATAGCAAAATTAATTGCTTTGTCATTTGCAATGCCAATAGTTATAACTTTCGCAAATGTGACACCTATAGCATTTGTAATGCAATATGTGTTGTATTTACGTGACTTACATGTATTGATATTACAAATAACAATGGCTTTTAATTTTTTTTCAATAATTAATACTTAAATAAAAGTTATTGTAATTTATAATGGCAATAGCTTAAAGTTTTGTAAATAACTTTTGTGAAGATTATGTTCAGTGTATTTATTGTGACGAAAATCCAAGAACAGAACTGTAATATTAACAACTTTTTGTTACATTTGTAAAAAAGCTTGAAACATTGAGAGAACACATTTGAACCAGGTGTTGTTGAATGGTTGCACATTTTGATGCTGTGGTGGTGCTGAGTGATGTTGTGATGGCGAATGAGTGAAGCTGTGGCATTCAGTGATGCTGTGGTAGAACCTAGTGATGTTGTGGTGGCCCTGAGTGATGCAGTGGTGGTGCGGAGTGATGCTGTAAGCTATGCTATGTTTTGTTTTGCTATCCAATGTTTTGTTTTGTTATGCTATGCTATGTTTTGCTATCCTATGCTTTGATTTGTTATGTTATGCTATGCTGTGTTTTGTTATGCTATGCTATGTTTTGCTATGCAATGCTTTGTTATGCTATGCTATGTTTTGTTATGCTATGCTATGTTTTGTTGTGTTTTATTTAGCTATGCTTTATTTAGCTATGCTATGTTTTGGTATGCTATGCTATGCTATGTTTTGTTGTGTTTGGTATGCTATGTTTTGCTATGCTATTATATGTTTTGTTTTGCTATGCTATGTTGTGTTGTGTTTTGTTAAGCTCTGCTATGTTCTGTTGTGTTTTGCTATGTTTTGTTATGCTATGTGTTGTTGTGTTTTGTTATGCTATGTTTTGTTAGGTTATGCTATGTTTGGTTATGCTATGCTATGTTTTGTTTTGCTATCCTATGATTTGTTTTGTTTTGTTATGCTATGCTATGTTTAGTTTTGCTATCCTATGTGTTTTTTTGTTATGCTATGCTATGTTTTGTTTTGTTTTGTTATGCTATGCTATGCTTTGTTGTGTTGTGCTATGCTATGTTTTGTTATTCAAATTGTTGTTCCTCCGGGCTGCCTGAAGAAGTCATTTGTCTTACTGACTAGACAAAACACGTGTTGGCTGCGTCTTATAATTTGGTGGATCTTGGATGAGACACATTTGAATTGGATTTGGACATTAAAACCGATCAGAGAAGACTTTACAAAGACTGTGTGTTATTAAACAGGAACAACAATTTGTTGATTAAAACCACAACGTGGTTTATCTTTGGGGTTGTGGTAACCGGCCCACACTCTTCCTGAGCACCAAACTTACTATTTGCTGACTTACATATACCTTGAATGTGCTGTGCGCTCCTATGAACTGTTACCAACTGAATGTTTTGTTATGCTATGCTATGTTTTGTTGTGTTTTATTATGCTATGCTTTGTTTTGCTTTGCTATGTTTTGTTATGCTATGTTTTGTTATGCTATGCTATGCTTTGTTATGCTATGTTTTGTTATGCTATGCTAAGCTTTGTTCTGTTATGCTATATTATGTTGTGTTGTGTTTTGTTATGCTATGCTATGTTTTGTTGTGTTTTGTTATGCTATGCTATGTTTTGCTATGCTTTGCAATGCTATGTTTTGTTATGTATGCTATGTTTTGTTATGCTATGCTATGTTTTTTTGTGTTTTGCTATGTTTTGTTATGCTATGTTTTGTTATGCTATGCTTTGTTTTATGTTATGTTATGCTATGTTTTGTTATGTTATGCTATGCTTTGTTCTGCTATGTTTTGTTGTGTTTTTTTATGCTATGATATATTTTGTTCTACTATGCTATGTATTGTTTTGCTATGCTTTGTTATGTTATGCTATGCTTTGTTTTGTTATGTTATGTTTTGTTATGCTTTGCTATGTTTTTTTGTGTTTTATTATGCTATGCTATGCTTTGTTGTGTTTTGCTATGCTATGTTTTGTTTTGTTATGCTATGTTTTGTTTTGCTATCCTGTGCTTTGTTTTGTTATGCTATGTTTTGTTATGCTATGCTGGTTAGGGAGTGTGAGGGTGAGGGGGTGTGACGGTGAGGGGGTGTGAGGTTGAGGGTGTGTGAGGGTGAAGGTGTGTGAGGGTGTGTGAGGTTGAGAGGGTGTGCCGGTGAGGGGGTGTGAGGGTTAGGGGTGTGAGGGTGAGGGGGTGGGAGGGTGTGTGAGGGTGAGTGAGGGTGTGTGAGGGTGACAGGGGGTGAGGGTGTGTGGGTGTGAGGGGGTGTGAGGGTGAGGGGTTGTGAGGGTGAGTGAGGGTGACTGAGGGTGAGAGGGTGAGGAGGTGTGAGGGTGAGTGAGGGTGTGTGAGGGTGAGGGTGTGTGAGGGTGAGGGTGTGTGAGGGTGAGGGTGTGTGAGGGTGAGGGGGTGTGAGGGTGTGGGGGTGTGAGGGTGAGGGGGTGTGAGGGTGTGAGGGTGTGAGGGTGAGGGGGTGTGACGGTGTGAGAGTGAGGGGGTGTCAGGGTGAGGGGGTGTGAGGGTGAGGGGGAGTGAGGGTGAGGGGGTGTGAGGGTGAGGGGGTGTGAGGGTGTGAGAGTGAGGGGGTGTCAGGGTGATGGGGTGTGAGGGTGGGGGGGAGTAAGGGTGAGGGGTTGTGAGGGTGAGGATGTGTGAGGGTGAGGGGTGTGTGAGGGTTAGAGGTGCGAGGGTGTGGGGGTGTGAGGGTGAGAGGTTTGAGGGTGAGGGGGTGTGAGGGTGTGTGAGGGGGAGGGTGTGGAGTTGTGAGGGTGAGGGGGTGGGGTTGTGAGGGTGAGGGGGTGTGAGGGTGAGGGTGTGAGGGTGAGGGTGTGAGGGTGAGAGGGTGTGAGGGTGAGGGAGGGTGAGGAAGGATGAGGGTGACTGGCGTGAGGGTGAAGGGGGTGAGGGTGTGTGAGGGTGTGTGAGGGTGAGTGGGTGTGAGGGTGAACATGGTGAACTTCAGCTTAGATGGAGGATAATTAAAACATTTTTGTGAAGGTAGAGAATAATTTCATATTAAAAAAAACAGATCACTGCTCCTCACAGTCAGTGCTGGCCGCATCATAGTGTTTTTTTTCTAACTTTCAGCCATTTTGCACAGCAGCCACGCTGCTATGCAACATGGCTAAAGAGATTGGCAAAGCCTATAAAGGTTCCATTGGCGAGACGTATAGATTTTCCAGTACACGTTAGAAACTAAATTCTAAATTTCAGACCTATCTTTGACAAATGCGCATATATGTTTGCATCTTTTTAAATCTTAAAATACTGTCAAACATTGTAAGGCGCTTTTATCATTTGGCAGTGGAGTGACTGCACAGGTAAAATTATAGCTGCCCACATGCTCCATCGACCAACCTCCCAATTTGACGAACAGCTTTTCATTTTTCTATATTCAAATGTCGTCATTTTGACCCTAGAACCTGTAAAACCTGCACTCTAAACCCGGATTAGGCATCTGACCAAAATCTTGAAATTGTGGACAAATCTCCCAGTGCCTCAAGTTAGACGTTTGTCTAATGTAAAAGTTTGTTTAATGTTATATTTAACTCTTCATTATGGCGTCTCGCAATATTGCAGGTTCATTTTTCTATCACCCACTTTCTCACCAGATTCTGTTTTTTTTTAATAATACTGTTCTATGTAGCACACCTCAAATCTTAGATGATCACGCCAACAAGAAAGTGTTCTCAATGCAGTCTCCTTAGAGTTTATGCCACATCACATGAATAGCATAAAAAAGTACCTTGAGGCGAGGGAGTGAGACAGAGAGAGAGAGAGAGAGAGAAAGAGAGACAGGGGGAGGTAGGGAGGGGGGGATAGAGAGAGGAGGCATTATCACTTGTGCAGAAGTGATCAGCTATTTTTGCAGGTAATGGAACTGCAGTTTCCAGGTTACACACAGGTCATTAAAGTAGACACTCAGTCACCCCAGCTGCCTCCTTAGTTCTATGGTTCTACAGGAAAACAGGCTGTTGCAATCTGTGTAGCCATTGGTAGTGTAACATTGTATGGCCGGGATATCCGTCACCCCCTCCTAACACAATCCCCAAGGAAGGGAAGACGGACACAGTTCTTGAACTTTTGGAAGGCGGGAGGGAGTTACCCTCCCAGCCGTATTTATTAAAATATGAAACAAAATTAAAACATTAAAATAACAGTTTCATATCATGTACAATTTTTCATTTATACATTACGATGTTTATTGGCTAACCTTAACACATCTCTAATACAAAGGTTCTCCTAGCCGAGTCTAAACATCCTGCAAATGCATATTCTCTAAATAAAAATTGTACATCCTATCATTAAGGGCCAACGGCAAGGTCGTAACCGGTGTCAGATCCCTAATACCAGAACTCCCCCCTCACTTGTGAGGGGCGGCCGCACAGAGGACTGTACCTCTGTGCCAACTTCCAATTTCCCTTGTCTTAACGGGGGCCCCTTATTTACTCGACGCCATCTTAGTGGTCGTCCGAGGACTCGTGTGAGGTGTCTAGAAGGTAGGGTAGACCCCCCTCCCACCCCACACTGCTTACCACATCCGCCGTCGCGGATGTCCTGGCCCCGGGAAATTCGTAGGAGGGGCCCGTAGCCGCCTCCTCCCCTGGGAGGGGCCTATGACCGCCTTCCCTTTTTGCGACCCCATCCTTAGAGGGTGCCGCATCCCCGTGTGAGGGGCCAATGCCGCCTCCCCCCGGGCGCTCCCATCCATAATGGGTGGCGCCCCACCTCTAGGGATATTCCAATTACTGCTCACCGATCATGACCTTACCGCCCGACCAAAATAAATACGACATTTTGAACCTAATGAGGAGCGGAAAAGCGATTATACTGGACATTCGCAATATAAACCTTTATCTACACATGTAACACATCTTTCACTAGACCGTGATACTCCGCTTAAAACATGGTAAAAGCAAATCATTTTATTGCCTTAAGAACCAACCAAACTTTATTAAAACAACCTGGAAAAAAAAGAGATATTATCACCGCAAATCGACTTAATTGCAATACCAATCGTTGCCATAAGGGGCTGGTGGGTGGGTCAAAATTGGCTCCTTGTTCCGTCGAGGGCTCACGTGTAACGAGGAGGTGCAGCTTCCAAGCACAGGAACAAGAGGATGCTTCTTTGGATTGTTGCTCCTTTTATTCTTCCTCGGGAGGGCGTGTACCCTCCTCCGATCCGCCTACAGGGCGTGGCCAACGGTGTAGGTGTCTAGGACAACCCCTCTTGGGCGGGAAAAAGGCGCGCCCCGGCTATGCCGCTTCGGGCATACCAGCCGAGACACGCCTCCCGCCCAAAATGGTTTCCCGGGGGGGTCAGGGCACCCTACCATACGTTCGGGGGGACCGAGTGGTTGCCCCTTTCCATATGGCCGGGATACCCGTCACCCCCTCCCAACACAATCCCCAAGGAAGGGAAGACGGACACAGTTCTTGAACTTTTGGAAGGCGGGAGGGAGTTACCCTCCCGGCCGTATTTATTAAAATATGAAACAAAATTAAAACATTAAAATAACAGTTTCATATCATGTACAATTTTTCATTTATACATTACGATGTTTATTGGCTAACCTTAACACATCTCTAATACAAAGGTTCTCCTAGCCGAGTCTAAACATCCTGCAAATGCATATTCTCTAAATAAAAATTGTACATCCTAACATTACGGGCCAACGGCAAGGTCGTAACCGGTGTCAGATCCCTAATACCAGAACTCCCCCCTCACTTGTGAGGGGCGGCCGCACAGAGGACTGTACCTCTGTGCCAACTTCCAATTTCCCTTGTCTTAACGGGGGCCCCTTATTTACTCGACGCCATCTTAGTGGTCGTCCGAGGACTCGTGTGAGGTGTCTAGAAGGTAGCGTAGACCCCCCTCCCACCCCACACTGCTTACCACATCCGCCGTCGCGGATGTCCTGGCCCCGGGAAATTCGTAGGAGGGGCCCGTAGCCGCCTCCTCCCCTGGGAGGGGCCTATGACCGCCTTCCCTTTTTGCGGCCCCATCCTTAGAGGGTGCCGCCTCCCCGTGTGAGGGGCCAATGGCCGCCTCCCCCCGGGCGCTCCCATCCATAATGGGTGGCGCCCCACCTCTAGGGATCTTCCAATTACTGCTCACCGATCATGACCTTACCGCCACAGGCCGGATAGTTGACCGGCTATCCGGACCCCCCACAAACTCCTACTAAAGGTCATGGCTACACAAACCCTTTAACCAGGCTATGAAGTCTCCTATGAGTAAGACATTCCCCTCCCGAGACAAATGGACCCCATCTTCCAGATACATGTGGTCCCCCCGAATACATCCATGTGGAATACAATGCAACTGTCCCGAGCGAAACAACCTACTAAGTTTGTTATTGACTTTCTTTACCCACTGATTCAAAGCTGACACCGAGAGGGCCCCCTGCCACACCTTCCTGGGAATCATGTGCGACCATGCTATCGTGCACCCTGGAACCCTTCTCGCCAACCAACTAACAGAGGATAAAATCAGCTCGAGAAGTACTCGTCGACCAATGGTCACCAAATCATTGCCCCCAAGGTGTACTATGATTACAGACGGCTGTGACCTCGTCCGCCCTAACAGTCCCTCAATAAAACTTTGAAAATGGTCAATACAGAGTCCGCCCCTTCCGTGGAAGGTCACCCTGTACCCGTATTCCCCAGCCACGTGAATCATGTCACCTGCTTTGAATACGTCCGCGGCACGCCTCACGTATGAGTGGCCAACGACCCACACCACTCTTCCCTCAGCCGGTGATCTTTGACCGCTGGTCCCCAGGTGTCGGGTCAACTGCACAGTCCGCCCCGCAAAGCCTGCTCGCGAAACTGTAAACCAAACAGAAAACAAGAAGCGTGAGTGAATGACATCGGCTTCACAACATGTGCAACCGCACATACCTTTTATAACAGTTCGAGGACCAACGTCCCAATTGTTTCACCTTTTCAACACTCAGACCCCTGGCTGTAGCCTCTGTAGCAGCCCCTATCCGGAAGGAATGGGTCCCAAAATCGCTCGGGTTCAAGCCCGCTGCCGCGATTGCCATTGTTAGCACCCGCTGAAACTGAAACCTAGTCAGTGGGGTGGCGTCGGTGTGTCTCAGCAAACTTCCCCCCCATGATGCCGCCCTTTGCGCTAAATATTCCTCCACGCATTTCACCGGGCACATGGGGGACCCTAGCATGCGCTGGACAACAACACTGTCCCCGATCGCTCCCTGATCGGTTTTGGACCTGGCTATTGTGACTACCATTGTGTCACCCTTGATCTGAATGTGTTCTCGACACAGACCTCCCCCCGTATCCTGCTTGTTCCTCGCTACCAGTTCGCTTACCCGCATAGCCCCATGGAATGCTAATGCAAAAGCGGCCCGGAAAAGCACTGTCTCTGACTGGGATGAACATGTCGCAGGGAGTACGGACATTAACAGGGACAACCTTGCTAGCCCAATCGGGCGCCTCTCGTCCACTTTACGACCCTCAAGGCGTTGCCACCCACGCAGTGCCTTCTTTACGAGAAAGGACGATGTGGGGTCCTGGATGCCATGAGCCTGCGCCATGAAGGTAATGGCGGCCCGGTGCCTATTGGCTGTTGCCGCTGATCGGCCTGCCTGATGTAGTGATACCAGAAACTTCAGGACATACTCCTCCTGCCCCCAATGCTCCCCTCTAGCTGGACCCAAAAATGACCAATAGGAACGGAACGCTCCTTCGTATGCCTTCCTTGTCCTGGGTGCTAGACTTGCTCCCACGAGGTCTTGTAATCCGGGGCACCGAGTGACAAGAGAGCTTCGGGAAATGGTGCCGCCACCAAGTCCGCCGAGGGTAGATAACCCCTGAAGGCCTGCATGTGGGAACGAGAGAGTGCATCAGCCGCCTGGTTCAGTACACCAGGCACGTGTCTTGCCCTAAAGTGGACGTTTAGTCTCATACACAGTAGAACAATTTCTTTCAGTAATCTCAAAATCCACTTGCAGCGTGCTGCCTGATTATTGATACATTCAACCACGGTCATGTTATCCGACCAGAACACCACTGTGCGATCACGAAACCCATCCGGCCATGTCTGCAAGGCCACCAAAATGGGGAACAGCTCAAGAAACCCAATGTTACCTGTGAGCCCACTGTCGTGCCACCACGTCGGCCATGTTCGCGCCGACCATTGATTACCAAAGATGGCGCCAAATCCCACACTCCCCGCCGAATCGGTCCATAACCCCAGCTCCTCGGAGGAGGCTGGTGGCTTATTCCACACGACGCGACCGTTGAAATCTGCCAGAAATGCCAACCATATGCGCATATCCTGGCGAACCTCTGCTGACAGTCGTGTGCGGTGATGCCCGTCCTTGAGGCCAACCATGGCTTGTGCAATAGAGCGGGAAAAGGGGCGAGCCATCGGTATCACTCTAAGGGCAAAGTTAAGCTGGCCCACTGCTTGTTGCAACTGATGGAGAGTTACCTTTATCTCGCAGATCCACAATTCGAGAAAAGCCTCAAATTTAATTACCTTCTCCTTGGGTAGCCGGAAGCATCCCTCCACAGAGTCGAGCTCAATTCCAAGAAACTCGAGTGAAGTAGATGGCCCCACTGTGTTCCCTGGTGCCAGTGGCACGCCAAATCGTTTCATGAGATTGCAAAATTCCAGTAAAGCCTGTGCACATTCTGTGTCACCGGCTGCCCCCAGGAACAAAAAATCATCAAGGTAATGCATAACCTGCGTAAAGCCCGTAGCTCTGGTGAACGCCCATTGCAAAAAACAACTGAATTTCTCAAAATACGCACAAGAGATGGAGCAACCCATTGGCATACATTTATCCATGTAGTAGCGTCCTTGAAACACAAAACCTAACAAACGCTGATCCAGCGTGTGTACCGGGAGCAACCGGAACGCTGATTCAATATCTGATTTTGCCATCAGCGCTCCGGGCCCCAGGCGATTCAACATGGCGACGGCCTCATCGAAGGAGGCGTACCGCACCGAACAAACTCCGGGTCAATCGCATCGTTCACCGAAAGACCCCTAGGAGCGGACAAGTTATGGATTAACCTAAACTCACCTGGGTCCTTCTTGGGGACTACTCCCAACGGTGAACAAATGAAGTTAGTAACTGGCGGATGCCCATAGGGTCCAGCAACCCGACCACGGGCCACCTCTTTTGCAATCTTAGCTTGCACTACCGCCGTATTCTGTTGAACCGACAGTTGGTTCCTACACTGTGATTCCCCCCGAAAATCCCCCGCCGGGATGCGGAAACCATATGAGAAACCGTCTCGCAACACCCCGACGGAGACATGATCAGGGTATTCGTTCAGCCAAGGGATCATTGCCATGATGTCCACGGGAGTAGGTGGCGGTGCCCCTCGGTCGACATTAGACCTGTTTGGCTCCTCCTCTACCCCCTGTATCACCATTCTTGGCTCTGCACGAACTCTCGGGGTGTGAAGATTGTCCGCACCCCGCACACTCATGCTTGAACTTACATGCCCCTTGTGGCCTCGTGCACGTGCCTCTGTTAAAGCTCCAACAGACCCCTTTTCTACCCGAGTTCCCACTACCCCTTGGGTGTTGATCACTGCTGATGGCTGCCCGAAAGGGCGCCGCCGGATAATGGCGGGAGGGCTCTGCCCCATTCCCGCCAAGCGAAGACGACTTCGTCGTGCTCGGCATGAGCTGCTTCTGCCAAGAGATGGAGTCGAAACAATCCCACGTCAGAGATGAGTCGTGCTCCTTGGCCTTACGAAACTTATTATCATAACCCAGCCATTGATTGCCTTCATACGTTTCATAGAAATCCATTATACGTGTCTGGTAGCAAGCCAATTCAGTCAATACCTCGGGCCTACGTTCCCCCATGATCGCAGTGAACATTGCAAACGCCCTGGCCCAATTAGCGATCGTCTCATCCACCCTGAATCCCGCCATTTTTGCACGCCATACACTCGGATGCAACAAATCCTTCTGACTTTTAACGTGCTCTACCTCATGGTGGTCGGTCAAGAGAGAAAACATGTTCACATATTTATCAGCCCAGATCAGTTCTTTCGTGGCCATCGGGATATGTTGAACCACCCTTTCCCTTCTTGAGGGTAACGGTCCCTCCCTTGCCATTGGCAACGGCTGCTTACCCGAATCGGTAGCTGATCCTGCTGTTGTTCCAACGCCAGACGCCGGTTGTTCCGAGGGAACCTGAGGGGAAACAAGAGGACAAGGCGCCTTCGCAGCATCTCTCGACTGCCGCAACTGCTTCATTAGTAACCTGGCCTCTTCGGCCGTGTCTCCTGGCGCCGTAGCACCCTCGGTGTTTTTGCCTAACCATGCAGCTAACTGGGCGGCCAACTGGGGAGGCATATCCTCCTCGTTAACGGGTGTAACCACAACAGGGATCGGCTGTCCCGCGTTCGGGATCGGAACTGGGGCCTCCACTGGACTGACCGGGCTCGCCGGGGGTGACTCGGGAACTGGGGCTTCCCCCCCTGCCGCCCCATTCCTGGCCCTTTTACCTCTCCCGGCAGGGACTACTCCCGGCAATGCTGGTCCGATGACTTTCTTCGGCCTGCCCGTTTTATTCATTGTCGCCATCTGTTTTTTCATGTTCCCCATGTCTTTCACCAGCATGCGAAGCATCTGTTCGGTCCCAACCTTCTTTCCAACCTTCTTGCCAGGCATCGTTATCGGATATTCGAAACTTGCCGCTCGACGAGGTCCTGGATCCAAAGAGTCGGAGTCACTGAAAAGAGAAGCACAGAATTACACGTTCTCAAAATTGGCTCCTTGTTCCGTCGAGGGCTCACGTGTAACGAGGAGGTGCAGCTTCCAAGCACAGGAACAAGAGGATGCTTCTTTGGATTGTTGCTCCTTTTATTCTTCCTCGGGAGGGCGTGTACCCTCCTCCGATCCGCCTACAGGGCGTGGCCAACGGTGTAGGTGTCTAGGACAACCCCTCTTGGGCGGGAAAAAGGCGCGCCCCGGCTACGCCGCTTCGGGCATACCAGCCGAGACACGCCTCCCGACCAAAATGGTTTCCCGGGGGGGTCAGGGCACCCTACCATACGTTCGGGGGGACCGAGTGGTCGCCCCTTTCCAAAATGCATGTTGCAGGCTTGCCAATGGGATTGAGGTTAAGCAGGTTTATGCACCTCATTAATTATACTACCGAACTTACTAGGAATACATTAGATTGTATTCAATGTATTAGTTATTTAGGTTTTGTCACTTGATATGCCTCTTGGTACTTTCACTTGGTCTGGCAAGGCAAGTTTTTTTGTGGTGGACAAAGATCGTCATGGGTTGTAACAGAGCAGGTGTTGTACCCCCAGGCCACAGGTGTGTCATTTGAAATGATCCTGGGACCGAAAAGAGAGTGAAAATGAGTTAATAGCTGAAGCTTGATTTTGGGGGCAGTTCTAGCACTGGGACTTGGACTCAGCAGTGGGCTATTGACAATGACACTAGGGAAAACTTAGTTTTTAAGTAGGAGTTAACACAGCGGCTGAATGACTGGAGAGAGTGTTTCATCTTGCACTACAAGCCTTGGTTCTATTTTCTATTCTTTTATTGACTCCAGAAGAGAAGATTTTGGGAGTGTGGCTTTCTGCAACTGAGGAGGGTTAACAAGTACAGTGGCTCTACCAATCCCATGGGCCCTAGGATGGATAACAACCAGAATAGTGAACAATGATGGGGAGCAGGAGAATATTAGAGGGGCGGATTCCTTGTGAGCAGATACAGGATAGCACACAGGGGATGGTGAAGGTGCCAAGGAGAGTGAACGGTGGGTGCTGCATGGATCCATGTACTTGGTCTGGGGCAGAAACTTGGTACCAATTATTGATTTCAAACAAATATGAAGTGAGAGGAAGGGTATGAGGAAAAGGATAACATTAGGATGCTTAAGACCTGCATCCTTTCAAGCAACATGTGACAGGAATAGACAATAAAACAGACCAGAACATAAAACAGACCCAATTATCTTGATTGGCCCCATGATCAGGGTCATGCGGGAAACATCCTTTACAACGCAACTTTTACCACACAGTGCTTTTACATCGCAACTTTTACAACGCAAACCATTACAACGCATTGCGCTGGGGGGCGCTCTAGGATAGGGAATAGATTTAATTTACTATCCAACACCTTCCCTATTATCCACGGGGACTGGAATTTGAATAGTAAATTAAACTATTCACTATCCAGCACCCCTCAACACTATGCGTTGTAAAGGCATGCGTTGTAAAAGTTGCGATGTAAAAGCATGCGTGGTAAAAGCATGCGTTGTGATGTCATACATCCGGGTCATGCTAGAGAGGAGCAGGGTCGTGCTACGACAAAAAGTAGGCCCAGGCACCAAAATAAAGTGCCCCCCTTTAGCAAACTTAGATAGCTAAATAAATTGATGATGGATAGCGGGCTAAACGTACAGAATTTGGGCACAATCTCTTGATAAATGTGTGAGTATGAGTACAGAGAAGGTCTCCCCATTACTACCAGGAGAAATATTTACCTTAGGGTCATTTTGGATTCGTTCTAGTAGGGTATGGAAACATCACTGAATGACATATATAAATGTGTGCAGGTAGTCAGTAAAAAGGGATCTATAATAGCCCTGATGAAAGCCTTTGACCTGCATGAGTTTCAATTAGGCTGAACCATGGCGGTACCTCTATGGATGTGTGAGTTATAATCATTCAATACACATAATGTTTCACATTTTAATCTCACCTATAGTACCCTTGATAAAAATAAATGGATTGGGGTATACTTAGAGGTAACTGCAATCACCCGGACTCCTCTCTATACCCAGTTGACTCTTGTAAAGAATTCTCTCGCAAAAGGTCAAACCCATCCTAATAGTATTATCTTACTGGGACTGTGCCAGGTTAGCAGTTGTGAAGCATGCCACGATAAGTGGGTAAGGTTTCATCATACAGAAATACTGGTTACTACTTGTAATTTTGCTACGGGTTATCACCAGTAATTATTGCACTTTTTGTGCTATATTGTATCAGAAGGGAGGTCTTGTGATAGCCTTCTTCTGTCCTCTCACTCCCTAGTTTCTATGTTAAGCTAAAAAGTGGTCAACATTAGCAAATTTGGACAGTTTTAAACTTGTAAGGATATTTTGCACAGTTATATTTGCAAGGTATGAGAGACAGCATGGATTTGTGCTAGTTGCAGGCATTGTATGTAGTAATTTCAAAGAAATAAAACAGTAAACACAGGTGCCCAGATCCTAAAACATTGAAACCAATGGGGTAGACCCAATAAGTCAGCAGGACCTGGGTAATTGTATATTCTATATATATACAGATCCTAAAACAGGCCCAGTAATAGACACAAACTGACCCACATACTGACCTGTCACGTCAGCCTTTCTGCTGTTAACAGATTGCCCTATAGACCAGTCCAACACTGGAAAAAAGGGATTGGAGGTTTATGTTTGCTTGGAGGACTTAAGCAGAAGGGACAGCTCACCAATGGCCCCAAGCTTGTTGTTTTGATATACCATAGAATGAGCTGCGCATGACTCTGGTGCTAGTCCCCATCAGCAGGTAGAACTGTGGTGCATGGCATTCAGTGCTGGTTAGAGGACTTCTTATTTAAATAACCATATTTTTTATTTTCAACATGGGCAACTACTCTGGGGTTTGGATCCCTCCTTCAAGGCATGAAATCTAGCCACAGTGACAGAAGGACATATATTAAACTTAGGCAAGTGATGACGCAACCAGTCACTATTGACTAGAAGCCATTAACATTACATTAGTCTATTCAAACCTTGCCTGCCATAACCCAATAGGAATAAACTTCAAATTCTCCAATAACAACCAATTACAAAGTCCACTGACCACTTTCTCTTGTGTCATTGTGAATCCCAGATCCGCAAAAGTGGCATTGATCCAAAAACTGCTACAGGACATAATGTGTAGTAGAAACGTGTTATATCATCTTATAACATGGTATAAGTGAATTAGATGCTTGAAAGAATTAAGCCTGATTTAGAGTTTGGCATAGAGGGTACACCATTGCCAATATGACGGAGTACCCTCTGCAGCAAACACTCAGTACCCGCCTAATTTAGAGCCTGGAGTGCCATCATAAAATTATGCAGTCATACAGTGTGAGGAATACAGATGCCTCGGAGTTCATTTTTCTGAGTGCCATATCACTGAATCATTACAAGGGCCACATATCAGAATAGAGGATAATAGATGCATGCTTTATATGTTCCCTCATTCTTTGCTACTAAACTCAGTGTGTTGCAGGTTTTCCCTGCGCAAATGGTGCCATATTGATTTTGAGGAAACAATCAGTTGTGTCCTAATTCTGATGGGAACTACCACTTGACTTCATCAAAATTGGGATTACTGGCCCAGTCTTAAAGGGGGCCTAAAATATCTAATGAGAAGAGAGCACTGGAAGTCTACTTACTGGACAGCACAGTCATGTGACCATTCTTTCTGAGCCAATGCATAACTTGTTAGGTTTTGCCTATGACAGCGCATATGCTGCCTATCACAAGACATATGCTTGGAGCCCATGCATTGTTTAACATTAGTTGCTTACACTGTCAGTGTCATTTATTTGTTTATTGTTTGATAGCTGTGTGTGCTTTCTTTCCTCTTCTTGTGTTTGTCCGACCCCTTGGAACTGGATAAATTACTATGTCCCGCTGGCTTTTTCAAAGAGGTAGGTTTTTTATTTTTGTATAAAAACTAGGAGGGCATGTGCTGTCCCGCTGTCTCACTAGGGTGCTTCTCCTCGCCCCCTGTGTTCCTCTTGCTCGTCAAGGTGCTTCTTCAGCACTCCCATGCGTTGCCTTCTTGCCTCCTGCGCTTTCTCTCTGCCAGCTTCACATTGCTCTCCCTCGCCCATTTGGTCCCCCAATGCTACCCCTGTGTTGTTTTTCCTCACCGGAGCCCCTGTGTTTCTTCTGGCCCACATCCTCTGTGCTGATTCCACCCACTTCAGCGCCCTGAATGTTGTTTCTGACCGCCATATTGCTTCCCTACCCACTTTCAAAACCTGCCCTTACCCATGCCTCTGTGTCACTTCCATACGCCCCCCTGAGTGGCTTCCACACACCCACATTAAACAAGCATTGGCAAAGCCAGTAGATTTTGCCTAAGCAAGATCTTTTGGTGTTGTCAATGTATTTTAAACATGTTGCACAGCAACCCAAGCAAAATGACGCAAAGTAAATAAAAACAATTTTTTTTTGTTCACTTTAAGCCTTGATGCCCAGCAGCCCGTGCCACTGTGTTATATGCCTTAAATCAGCGCAGGGGACTCGAGTGGTGGCAAGTAACCCCTCCTCTGGGGAGAGTATGTGGGGCAATGGCCAAAGCTGTCACTGGGGAACTAGGTTTGAGTCTCGGTGTCAGCTCAACATCCTGTAATTCTGCGCAAATCACTTAAAACCAGACTACGATGTCAGGTGGAAAACCATTGGATAGCTTTTCGGAGGCTTTCCGCCCAACATTGATGGTTTCCTTCCCACCGTCGTATTACAATACCAGCGGTTGGAAGGAAACCCATGGGGGAATTCAGCTTTGCTTCCGACGGGCTCAAGCAGCCTGTCAAAGCGGCGGAATAACTCATTATCCCATAATGCCAGCGGAGCCAGCCTCGGCTCCACCGTTGGCATTATGATGTCACTTTCCCACAGCTTTTCCTTGTCAGCCTTTCCGGCATGGAAAGGCTGGCAGAAAGTGAATTTGGGGGCCCCTAGCAGAGCTCCATTCCCCCTGGTCCTCCTCAATGAGACCTGGGGGCTAGACCTCCCTGAACCATGTGGCAGGCACCATGGTGCCTGCCACACAGTGCAGGGATGTTCAAAAACATCCATTTTACAATTGTAGCTTGTGATGCAGGGCTTTTCCTCCCGGCGCACAAGCTACAATTGTAAAATGGATGTTTCTGACTGCCAATAGGGTGGTCGCATCCAAATTTTGCTGTCGGAACTGCCGACCTTTTGGGGGCAGTCGGACGCAAGTCCGACCAACATCGTAATAAGGCCCTTAAGCTTCCCGTGCCTAAAAATTAAAAAAGTCATATGTCCTTGTGTAATCGAACTGGTACTTATGTAAACTGCTCCAGTACCTTCTGGCAGAGTTAGAACCATAGAAACCTGCAAAATAAAATCAACAAAAGGGAGGAGGGTGGGAAATAAAGGTGGGCGGGGTGAGTTGAAAAGAATGAATGAAGGGGTCATTGAAAATTTTAAAAAAGTACCTGCGTCCGGTGGAAGGGCACTAGTCACAGGAAGCAATACTTTGTCCATGCTCCACAGCATGGACAAGAAGACTGAAGCCCAGGAGGAAGCCAGAGGAAAGAAGGAGGCACCAACCAATATGAAGCAAGGAAACAAGAGTGATGTGGGTTTCAATCAATGATAAGTAAAGGTGTAAGTAATAGGTGGGTTCTAAGTCCCATTTAAGATTTGTTTTTGTCTTCACAAGAGATTTCGCAAGCACAGCACAAGCACTGCGCAGGTGAAACCTTAAAAAGTAAGCTTTTACGTGTTTTTTATTCTTTTTAGTGACTGATCTAACTCAGATCAGTAACAATAAGAAAAACAAGCATTTGCAATGCAATAGGTCTTGCATTAGGAAAGTGTGAGCTATTGGTATTGTAAATCACAATTTTTTTTAATATGTGTTGGCTTTGACAATATATAAATTAATAGCATTGTTATTCACAAAGCCAATAGCTTACATTTTCCTAATGTGAGTCCTATTGGCTATGGCATTGCTTGTTGGTAGCAAGCAAGGAGAGTGCTGTTGTGCTGAGTGATGATGTGGTTGGGCTGAGTGATGTGGTGGTGTATTAGAGTGATGTGGTGGTGTATTAGAGTGATGTGGTGGTGTCCCAGAGTGATGTGGTGGTGTCCCAGAGTTATGTGGTGGTGTCCCCTAGTGGTGTGGTGGTGTCCCCGAGTGATGTGGTGGTGTCTCTGAGTGATGTGGTGGTAACCCCGAGTGATGTTATGGGGTCCCTAAGTGATGTGGTGGTGTTCCTGAGTGATGTGGTGGTGTCCCTGTGTGATGTGGTGGTGTCCCCGAGTGATGTGTTGGTGTTCCTGAGTGACGTGGTGGTGTCCCTGAGTGATGTGGTGGTGTCCCTGAGTGATGTGGTGGTGTTCCTGAGTTATGTGGTGGTGTCCCTGAGTGATGTGGTGGTGCCCCTGAGTGGGGCCTCTGAGTGATGTAGTGGTGTCCCTGAGTGATGTGGTGGTGTTCCTGAGTGATGAGGCGGTGTTCCTGAATGATGTGGTGGTGTTCCTGAGTGATGTGGTGGTGTCCCTGAGTGATGTGGTGGTGCCCCTGAGTGATGTGGTGGTGTTCCTGAGTGATGTGGTGGTGTCCCTGAGTGATGTGGTGGTGTCCCTGAGTGATGTGGTGGTGTTTCTGAGTGATGTGGTGGTGTTCCTGAGTGATGTGGTGAGGGTGAGGGGGTGTGAGGGTGAGGAGGTGTGAGGGTGAGGATCCAAAGTAAATGGTGGCAGGGCAGACATCATAAGACAGAGAGAAGAGACTGCGTGGTGACTTCGTTGGTCAGTTTCAGAATCAGAAGGGGCGGAGTCAGCACAGTCTGCGAGGGATCAACTTGTCTAGAGGCAAAGCATAGCGGATGTAGCATTGCAGCTAGCAAGTCGAGTGTTTTCAAGCTGAGTGTCGCTAGAGAGATGGCAACACAGCAACAGCATTTGAGGTGCAAGGCTACTGTAAACAAGCATGGTAGGCTTTCACTTTTGTCCAGAAACAAGCTCTTGGCATTGCTGTCACGGGAGGCGGGGGAGCGGCAGCCTTTGAAGTCTGATGCCGAGGCAGAGACAAATGGTGGTGTTATGTGGCTGGCGATGACGTGCACGCGCATAGATCACATGAACCGTAGGCGATCCGCTGTTTGGTAGAGTTTTTGACCTGCTTACTATAATCTCGCCTATCTATCCCTGCGGGATAGAATTGTCAAGACCTAAAAAGGAGACTGTTATTTTGTAGGTGTGAGCATGAGTGCTGCTCAAACCTACAAACTAATCCGGCATATGACTAAAAACATTTGTAAAGTCAAAAGGCCTCAAAAGCGAAACGTGTGAGTAAGTATTTCAGCGCCCCACACTGGAGTAACAAGTGCTATATAAAACTATAATACATTACTCATTGGCTTTGCCAAAATATGTCTGTTAATTCGTACTCTGCAATCTGTTAATTTGTTTATTGAATTTCGATCGAAGTATTCCTTAATTCTACCCATCTACTGCACTATCAGTTGTGAATTCCTTTGTTATGTTAACAATCGTTGGGCTTCTGGAGGTCACACTATCGGTAGAGTTGGCTGCATAGGGGCAAATCTACGAACCCATTCTGGATATGAAGATTAAACTAAATCCTTCCATGTCCAGCGTGAGCCCTAGGAACATGGCTTTCTGCTGTCCCAGACACAACCAAGCAATGAAACTCCTCACGACCTTCTTGTAACGGGGCTGCCATTTTGGCACATACATTTCACATTCCGAGTAAAGACTCAAACAGGACTCTGGCACCCAGAGATGCTGTCAGACATTCCACCTTCTGCTGCCTGGGTGGGATCTCCGTCGCCGTGGGCCCACAAACCGAAACTCACTGCTCTGTTGCCTGAGTACAGACAGTCTCCCTTATCATGGAGGTGATGAGGAATTTATTAGGTTTTAATGGGAGTGAAGGCAGGGGAGAGGTGGGAACTAAATTACCATTTCAGACAGCGACAAACGCCCAGTTTAACTGTACATTGAGCGTCCCTGGTCCGGTGTAATAGTGTTGGCCTGCGAGACGCAGCAGACACATAAATTCTGATGCGCTGTAACAACATGGGGTCGCCTTAGAAATGAAGTACAACACGCTGCAAATCCGAACAAACACACAGAAGTAGGATATACTCTGTGTGTGTGTGTGGAGGGGTGGGGGGGCAAACAGGCAGGAAAATGTTTCAGAGGTGCAACAGCAAACTAGAACATAAAGATGATGGGGAACAAATAAAGACACGCAACAACGGAAATAGAGGAATGAAGAAACTCAATCAAGAAAATATGAGAGGAGAGAGATGCAGAGGCAGCCATTTAAGAGAAGTAACATATAGTGTCGTTCCAGCGCAACAAAGATGGTGGCAGGACCTTCCAGGCTAGCCCTACATCTGCTCTCAAAGTAAACCGAAGGTTAGGTAAAAACAGCATTCCAAGGGCAAAAAGCCACAAATGCACCTGCAAGGAAAGGTCAAGGGCCAATCACAGAATGAATATGCATAGATAAATTGAAGGCTGAAGATGACAGCTGTGAAGTAGTCAAACAGGGAAACCGGGAAAGACATATGTTCGAAAGCCTAAGTAGTGGATTGCATTAACTGCTGGGAGCCCTTGTTGCCCGACAAAGGCTGGAATCTAAAATAGTACAGCAAGAGAAAGCATCTGGTGCAGATCTCAGTACGCCAAGCTGCAAAATAAACTGAAGACTTTTTATAGTTGCATTTGTATGAAGAGTTGTTGAAACACAAGCTGAGTTTTAACACTCAGTAACACAATATCTAATCCCAACCTCTACTTTAGACCTGCTTTTCTTGCTTTAGCCCTTGGCAATTGCTTTCAACTGCATCAGCTCTTCACATAAATTGTATAAATACATAAAATAAATATTATTATTGCTAATGCACAGAAATGCTACAGAGAGAACCTTATTCAAAAGAAATGAAAAGGAGTAATTCCTTCAAGAAAAATGGGCGTGTACTTGGAGCACCATCTGAACAAAATGCAAACCCTAACAAGTCATGACAGTAGTATTGAGTGATCAAAGGTGGAGAGTGAGTGAGTTCTCCATTGTCACAACAGTTGGAGCAGTTAGAGAGGTGTAGAAGTCAATGTAGGGCAATCTGTCTCATTTAATCCAATAGGCGCCACTAGAATAAGAAAGAAGAAGGGGCCTGATAAAGATTTGAAAGAAGAACGAGGCAAAAATAGAATGGCATAGAAAGGAGCCGGCTACACAGGAAAGATAGAAATATGTGACAGTAACCTGCATCTTTATCAAGAAGTCCTAGAAGTAAAGAGAAGATAAATATTTTAAAAAGAATATATAAAAAAACAAAAATGTGTTGTCCGGTCATGCAACCACGGCACCACCAGCATCACAAAGTGGGGGATAAAGTGCTGATGCACAAGAAAGGAAAAGTTTGTACAGTAGATTCACTGTCTTATGCTTTTGGTATTTTTCCACAGCCAACTGAAACATCCTTGGAGAAAAATGATTAATTGAGATGCTACCAGCTGGTATACATTAACACTAATCATCAGTGACATGCGTACAGATACTTGCTCCATTTTGAAGTTTGCTGTCTTGCCACATCTCTTCTCCAAGCCCGTGGCTCATCTATCTGGAGTAAGTCGGGGCTGTCTGCTCTCCCCTTCTCCTACAGAAACTATATGGCAAAGTACGTCGACTACTCCAGATTCCTCCTGAAACTGGGGAGAGCATATAGCCTTTATGTTGTTGACAGAAGATATGGTAGTCATGGATGTTATGTTATGTTATGTTATAATTTTGTTAAGCGCACAGCTGCCCCAGCGAAGGCGAAGGCGTCCTTGCGCCGTCCGTTTAATTGTCCAGAATAAACAGAAGCTGACCAAAGAAATCACTGATAAATCTCTGATGGATCTGGAACAAGACGTGAAATTTTTGGAGGGCTATTAGAAGATTCATTACCTAAGGGTCAATACAGAAAAAGAAAAGGTCCCCTGCTTAGGTTGTAATTTGTCCTGAAATGTTATCACAGTCTAAGTGGGGGATCCATATTTCACACGGAGAGTCGATCATGTGAAGATATTGATTGGTGGCCTTCTCAAATTCAATAGTGGGATTGATCAACCACAATCTACAGAAAGCTGTATTAGGCTAAAGTGCTGCAAGCTATGACCTGTGTTGCAGGTATGGAGATATGGCTCTGTTATAGAGCGTTCCACCCAAAGCAAGGCATATACGCATAAAGTTCATTCAATGAGTACTGCAAATTCTGTAGATCACTGATACCAGTGCTGCTATCAAAGGATTTGTTGATGTTGTAGAATAATAGAGGCAACAACATACATTGTTATACTTCCAATCATAAGACACTACATGGAAGTGCTCATTCTGCGGTCACTGAAAATACTTGATTTGACACTTACGGTGAATTGGTCTGTTGCCTTAGCGGCATTTGCCAACATTAGGGTTTGATTGATTGTTTTGTTCTGAAGAACCCAACTTCTTATCTAATGTGATTTATAATTTTATACACAATATTTATAGGATCACATTTTTTTATCGAATAAAATTGTTATCTTATATGTATATATACATAACTGTATGTTTTTCTAAACTGTTAGCAAACTATAAATTATAAAGAAAAGTGCAAAAAATTCTTCAGAACGTTCGGAAGTCTTCTGGCTATTGCCTCAAGACATCCACCCAAATCCATGCCTCCTACAGCAGACCTATAATTAATTCTCTTGGCCAACCACTGCTGCCAGAGCAGAGATTGGCTAGAGATGGCAGATTCAGTTTCCGCAGGGCTGTTGTGGTTTTCCCACGCAGGCACTGTGGAACTACCTGGGGAGCCGGTAATGCTTGAAACTGATATGACATCAAGACATGAGGAAAAAACATACCCAACTTTCTGCACCAGGGACCCCCAAATATGATAGGTAAGTTTGGAAGAAGGAATAAGGGACACTTCAACCTACAAATTGACCACTACTGCTGCACTTAGTGTCACTATTCTGATAAATGTCCCATTTCAACAACACTGCTGTATACTCCCATCCAGCTCAAGTGGTTCTTCAAAAATGTTCAGAACCAGCACTCTTTTCATGTACGTCCAACAGCATGTCCATGAATTATATGTCAGAAGCCACTTTCTGGTATGTCCTCCACATTTCCCTCCATTCAGGATGCAGTAATTCAAGCAGTGCTGAGTACTCGTATACACCCTTTCCACCACTAGCTGCTGCCAGTCACAAAGCTCATGCTGCCGGTTCTGACTTCATGCCACGCATCACCTTGTCAATCTGTGACATCAGTCAGGATCTATACTTAATTCCACCCGTATTGGGACTTTAGGAGCCCCATCAGGCACTTGTCATATGAGCCTTCCCCAACCCATGCCTGAACTTGTGATTTTTTATCCCTAGTGACCATGCCCCTACAGATCTTTAGGTGATATCTGTTTCTACCACAATCTGTGGATGACGATGACACCTACGCCTTAATTTATGGGGATTTGGCATAGGGGCGCTGCCCTCTGCCAAAGGCAGAAATGCACTGTATTTATGCAATATAGTGCATCCCTATCCTTTCCCACTGCGCTGGCGCCATTTCTGCAGCCTAGCACCAAAGCAGACACCCTTGCACCATGGTGCTAGGGTGCCTGTGCTGTAGGCAGGTTTGTTTTGTGTAGGAAGGGACACCTTCCTGCACAAAGAAAATCCTGGGAGGCTTTTACCTCTTTCTATTTGTGCTGCAGGAGAAATAAAGTTATTTCTCCTTGTTACGTCTCACTTCAGGAGGCATAAGGTTTTGGCGTTTCCTCCATTTTACATGCTCTTGTGAATCTGGGGACGCGTGAAAATCTAAGGCTGTTGCATGGGAAAGTACACTGCAGCGCCGATGGAGCACCTCTGAAGCGCAGAGTAAGGCAATGCAGCGGTTGTGCTGCCTTGCCTTACTCCATATTTCTAAGGCCATTCAAAGCCATGCAGAGTGGCCTCATAGATATGATATTGTGATTCTGCCTCTGGACCGGGATGTATGACGTTACAACGCATGCTTTTACCACGTATGCTGTTACAACGCCAGTTTTACAACGCAAACCTTTACAACGCATAGTGCTTTGGGGTGCTGGATAGTGAATAATTTAATTTATTATTCCAACTCCAGTCCTCGTGGACACTAGGGAAGGTATTGGATAGTAAATTAAATCTATTCCCTATCCTAGAGCGTCCCCCCAGCGCAATGCGTTGTAATGGCAGGTGAAAAACTATACAAATTCATAAAAACTTAACAACTGCTTCTATAGCACTAAATACTGAACCGTTGCAACTTCTAAGAGCTCTAAATAACAAATGTTATCTTTACCCAATTCATGGTACTCACCCACCTTGGAAGAATGAAAGTTCGATCCTGCCTTTGTCACATTCAAACTAGTAACACGAGAAACGCCACATGTGTCAGCTACCAGCATTAAGCTTACAGAGGCAGCCTGTTGGCATTCAAGAATCGGTTTCTCGGTTTGTGAACTGATTGGTAAACACCATGCCCTTCGCCTCAAGGGCCCTAGGAAGAAACAGGGTCATTGACGTGAGAGCAAATTGCAAACATAGTCATGTATCTTATCTTCTTTTCCAATAGCTCTGCTTTCGTTTAGTGTGCTTGGCACAGGTCTGCTGACAATTGTGCATGCATACATATGTCCTTAGTGCTGCAGACACTTCTATCTTGCCTCACATGTACGTCATGCACCACAAACTCTTACCCCTTGGGCACCCCAAAGTGCCCTTACAATGTTCTCCAGGGAAGAGACTCTTCATCCATGTGCCCTTGCACATGGGAAATAACCCTTCTTTGCACATCGCATGAAAACAGGAACATATCCAAACACCGCCCTACCCAGCATTCCCAATTACCATCCTCTGCTAAGTGAATTAAGTGAGCCAGCCACTGTTGTGCCATCTTGCATATCCTCTGTGTTGAGCAATCACATCAGTTCACTTTGGTGTTAAAACATTAAATTGTGGCCTCAACTCATTTTCCTTAACAGTACTTAGTTGATTGAATACTATGTCTGTACCTTATTCATACATTTTGGCACTTTGATGTGTGCCTTTTCTGAATCCCGTGGTCACAATACATTCCACCATATCATTGGACGTCTGTTGCTCTTTCTTAGAGTCTATCCTCAACATGTCCTTAAGGCACACTTGTTTGCTGAAATATTATCTGGCCGGCCGTTGCTGCTGGCTTTGAACAATTTGAAGATGAGTTGGTATTCCTGTTGACTTTGGTGCAAATGTAGGTTATACCATGCTGGCTGGGTGTGGATTCTACTTTGTCAAGGCTTGCAGTCATCCCCTTTATAAGGTGAAGACGATTTCAGGTAGATAAGTGTACTTTTACTGACTGACCACATTTGAGTGCCCATGGACCAGAAAGGGGCTACTGGGCAACAGCCGCGAGGGGTGGAGTTGTTTGCGTATTCTGTCCCAGGCTCCATCCTACTATGGCTCTGAAAAATTGTGTCATATGTAATCCCTTCTGTGCTTGATTCTCAGTAGTAGTGATAGAGAGCAGCGAGCAGCAGGGAGGTGAAGTGTGGAGGGTACAGCAGGCTCAAAACTCAACAGCACGCCCAGTAGCCCAATAGCGAGAATAAACAGCCCAGTAATTCTCCTTCAGAAATAATGTATGTGTGCATGTTTGGCCCCATGCACTCTCCTCTCTTCCCATTTTCTGATAGTATTAAGTGCAGTGGCATAGTTAATAGTGCAAGCGGATCTCCACCTTGTTAGCACATAGTTTCTTTCTGGGTTGGAACAGGCAAATAATCTCTCACATGCTCATCTGGGAGGTGGAGGACCATGGTAAGACTTCCACTTCTAGTCTGGCTCATTGGAGTTGTGCTTGTTTCTCTCTTTCCTGTCTCAGGAATGTCAGCAATACACTTCCACTGCCTGGGAAAACAAACTTGCCTACACATTGAGCACATGAACAGGCCAGGAGTTCCAACATTGAACCCACATGTCTGTGTCACTCTGGTTCACTCAGGCGCACATGAAGTGTTTAGCATGCTACTAATACTCATGGATTCATCCCGGTACTCATGATCTCAGCGGTAGGATTTCAGGTTCACCATAGCAAATTTATAAGTGGGCCAGAAGGCTCTCACTCATGTTGTGCAGGTAAAAAGACTTGGTAACACTAGGATCACCACAAAACAGTATGATGCCACAACCTTGATATGCGTGTGAACCCGTGACAGGGAGAGCAGTTCTCTGTCAATGCTGAGGGCTTGCTTCATGTGCCATTCTAGGTCCAGGGCAAGTCACAGGTCAGATGCAGGCCTAGGATTTCATGCAC